>NW_027507685.1:185688619-186348619 GCF_037356315.1 Lithobates pipiens | reverse complement strand
GTCCAGGACATCTTGCGGCAGGCAAGGAAAATCTCGACCCATTTCAGAAGATCTTACACGGCCATGGCTCGCCTTGCTGACATTCAGCGGCGACACAATCTGCCCGTCAGATGTCTTATTTGCGATTGCCCGACGCGATGGAACTCAACCTTCTATATGCTTGATAGGCTGCTCCAGCAGAAACATGCAGTTAACGTCTACCTGTATGAACTCTGCGGCAGAACAGGTTCTGGGGAGCTGGGGTTTTTTCACTGCGCCAGTGGCTGCTCATGTGCGACGCATGCAGACTTCTGCGGCCATTTGAGGAGATCACCAAACTGGTCAGTCGCAGCCATGGCGCCATCAGTGACATGGTACCTTATGCCTTCTTTATGGAGCATGCATTGCGGCGTGTCATTGATCAAGCTGTGGAGGAGCAGGAGCGGGAAGATGAGGAAGTCGCAATGCTGGATGAATTCCCAGGGGGGGGCTACTCTATCTGAGACAAGTCAACAACAGGAGTCTGAAGAGGAGTCAGAGGAGGATGGTGCCGGGGCGGATGAGGAGGAGCAAGAAGAGCATGCTTTAAACCTTTCTGGGACCCCTGTTGTTGTGTGTGGATGGGGAGAGGAGAATGAAGAGGACGACATTATCCTGGATGATGAGCAGAAGCCAGGCCACCACACCGCTTCCAGTTTAGTGCAAATGGGGGCCTTCATGCTCCAGTGTTTTAATAGGGACCCCCGTATAAAAAGCATAAGGGTCAAGGACCAGTACTGGGTGGCAACGTACTTAGACCCCCGGTACAAACACAAAATGGCGGAAATGCTACCGCCGTCACAGAGGGCTGTCAGAATGCAGCACTTCCAGGCCTTGCTTCGAGAAATGCTGCATTCTGCTTTTGCGTGCGCTGGCAGAGGAGCAATTCCCACTCCCAGAGAAGGAGTTGCGGGTACCAATCTAACAGCGCCTGCAAGAAGAGGCCGGTTTGAAGATGTGTTGGTGACTTCGGATATGAGGTCATTCTTTCAGCCGACCCATCGACAGGTGTCATCCGGACGGAGCATCAGGGAACGCCTAGACCGTCAGGTGTCCGACTACATCGGGTTAACGGCCGATGTGGACGCTCTGAGGAGTGATGAACCCCTGGACTACTGGGTGGGCAGGCTTGACCTCTGGCCAGAGCTTGCCCAATTTGCAATCGAACTGTTGGCTTGCCCCTCGTCCAGTGTCCTGTCCGAAAGGACGTTCAGCGCAGCAGGGGGGCTCGTGACCGATAAGCGTACTCGCCTAGCTCACGACAGTGTTAACTACCTCACATTTCTAAAAATGAATGAGGCATGGATCTCGGAGGAATTCAACACATGTGACCAGTAGACCATGTATATGTCTATAAACAATTTTTTTAATCGAGCACACAGACCTTCTTTCTTCATTTGGCTCACTTCCTTGTCCAAAAAAAGCACACCGTACTATATGCCTGTTTGAAGAGGTTGAGCGGTGTCATATTTCTACTGGGGCTGCTTATTATGAGGGGCTCCCACCATCCCTGTGCTGTGCTGACTTCCTCCTGGGGCTGCTTATTATGAGGGGCTCCCACCATCCCTGTGCTGTGCTGACTTCCTCCTGGGGCTGTACTTCTGCTGTGCATATTATGAGGGGCTCCCACCACCCCTGTGCTATGCTTATTATGAGGGGCTCCCACCATCCCTGTGCTGTGCTGACTTCCTCCTGGAGCTGCTTATTATGAGGGGCTGCCACCATCCCTGTGCTATGCTGACATCCTCCTGGGGCTGCTTATTATGAGGGGCTCCCACCATCCCTGTGCTGTGCTGACTTCCTCCTGGGGCTGTACCTCTGCTGTGCATATTATGAGGGGCTCCCACCATCCCTGTTCTATGCTCATTATGAGGGGCTCCCACCATCCCTGTGCTATGCTCATTATGAGGGGCTCCCACCATCCCTGTGCTATGCTGACTTCCTCCTGGGGCTGCTTACGGTGCAGGTGTCAGTGCTGTATATCACGGTGCTGATGTCAGTACTCTCTATCACGGTGCTGATGTCAGTGCTCTCTATCACGGTGCTGGTGTCAGATGACTCTATCACGGTGCAGGTGTCATTGCTGTATGTCACGCTGCTGATGTCAGTGCTCTCTATCACGGTGCTGCTGTCAGTGCTGTATATCACGGTGCTGGTGTTAGTGCTTTATGTCACGCTGCTGATGTCAGTGTTCTCTATCACGGTGCTGTTGTCAGATGACTTCATCACGGTGCAGGTGTCATTGCTGTATGTCACGCTGCTGATGTCAGTGCTCTCTATCACGGTGCTGCTGTCAGTGCTGTATATCACAGTGCTGGTGTTAGTGCTTTATGTCACGCTGCTGATGTCAGTGCTCTCTATCACGGTGCTGGTGTCAGATGACTCTATCATGGTGCAGGTGTCATTGCTGTATGTCACGCTGCTGATGTCAGTACTCTCTATCACGGTGCTGCTGTCAGTGCTGTATATCACGGTGCTGGTGTTAGTGCTTTATGTCACACTGCTGATGTCAGTGCTCTCTATCACGGTACTGTTGTCAGATCACTCTATCACGGTGCAGGTGTCATTGCTGTATGTCACGCTGCTGATGTCAGTGCTCTCTATCACGGTGCTGGTGTCAGATGACTCTATCACGGTGCAGGTGTCAACGCTGTATGTCACGCTGCTGGTCATCATCTCCTGCACCCTCTTCTTTGCCTACCCTGACCTTCCCTCTCCTCCATTGCCTTCATGCGCTCCACAGTCCTGAATTGTCACAACAATTTCCCATATAAAAAAAGAATGCTTGTAGTTGTCGATCCCAGATTCACCTCATACATGTGTTATGTCATTGGCCATGTGGTGGGACTATGTTTGCACAGCTATTAATTATTTTGTGGCTGCAAATTTGACCTGTATGTTTGCAAAGTTTGCCTCCCATTGAAGTCAATGGGGCCCGCCGCGAACGTTCCGGTTCGCGAACTATCGGCCGCGTTCGCGAAACGTCCCGTTGGAAGTTCGTCCATCACTACTCTTAAGGTGACACAACTCCATCCCAAATTATATACAGAGAAAAGGAAGCATTAGCCCATGGGACTTTAAATGAGTTGATTACACAGGTCATAACAAATGAGTAGAATAAATGAATTAGAATTTATTACAATTCCAAAAACATCATAAAGGAGCACAAAATCATCATGAATCATATTGTGTTTGATACAATTTGGAAGATGCATAATATACATAGACATCTTTTGTACTCAATGTGTTTCACGAGCTCTGGTCGCTTCCTCAGGAGTAGATGTATGCACAATTATCTAGAAAATAGTAAATATCAGTAAAAGATAACATTCAATGATGCTTGAAGTTGGAGAAAAAGCATGTGACCTCGCCATGATCTACCCCCCCCCACTGTGCCCCATAATGGTTGCTGCGGGTCATGCCTCTTCAGCTCCCCCGTTGGACAAATTTCCGTGGTCACCATTTGGGATCAGCTTCTTTGGATTAAATTAACCATAATGTAAGTATGGAGTACCTCATTGAGGTCACATGCTTTTTCTCCAACTTCAAGCATCATTGAATGTTATGACTTACTGATATTTACTATTTTCTAGATAATTGTGCAGAGCTCGCGAAACACGTCGAGTACAAAAGATGTCTATGTATATTATGTATCTTCCAAATTGTATCAAACACATTATGATTCATGATGATTTTGTGCTCCTTTATGATTATGTCTTTGGAATTGTAATAAATTCTAATTAATTTATTCTACTCATTTGTTATGACCTGTGTGATCAACTTATTTAAAATCCCATGGGCTAATGCTTCCTTTTCCCTAATTTAAATAAGGCCCACCCCTTCCTATCAAGGCCACACACATTCCTTTTTAAGACCTGCCCTATCATCTTCATGGGAGGAAGACAGAGGGTTGCCATGGGAAGAGGACAGAGCAGGAGGAGGACAGAGAGGGGCTACATGGGAGGAGGAAAGAGAGGGACGCCGTGGGAGGGGGATGACAGAGAGGGATGCCCCGGGAGGAGGAAACATTGTAGCAGTCAATTAGGCCTATAGGATAGCAGGTTAGGTACTTCCTAATGGCTCAGTCCCTAGGATAAGTAATGGATAATGGCCAACAGCGAAACCGCAACAGTGATCCCTCTGGCTGGACATTCGCTCACTCTGGGTTGCCCAGGCCAACTCTAGTCAGTAGTGTAGCACGTCTGTACCCTGGCAATGGCTCTGTCTTTCTAACCCTTTGGTGGTGTGGGTACAGCGTGGCAGGACGTTTGGTCAAAATTGATGGCAAGATGAATGCAGTATGTATCAAAAAATACTGGAGGAACATTTGCATTCATCAGCCAGGAAGCTGCACATGGGACGTACTTGGACATTCCATCATGACAATGATCCAAAACACAAGGCCAAGTCGTCCTGTCATTGGTTACAGCAGAATAAAGTGAAGGTTCTGGAGTGGCCATCTCAGTCTCCTGACAAAGGATGAGCTCCGGCGTGTTCGCACAGCCCACGTGCAGAGCCTGCCAGGAAGTCGACACTGCTCTGTCCTAATCACAGGCAGTGAGACATTTCCCGATCTCTGCAGTCATGCATTGGGACAATGTCTCACTGCCTGTGATTAGTGCAGTGCAGTGCCGACTTCCTGGCGGGCTCTGCACGTGGGCTGTGTGAACACGCCAGGGCTCATTCTTACTCCTGACCTCAATATCATTGAGCCAATCTGGGGAGATCTCAAACATGCAGTTCATGCAAGACAACCCAATAATTTTCAGGAACTGGAAGCTTTTTTCCAAGAGGAATGGGCAGCTTTACCATCTGAGAAGATAAAGAGCCTCATCCAAAAACGCCACAAAAGACTTCAAGCTGTCATTGATGTTAAAGGGGGCAATACACGGTATTAAGAACTGGGGTGTGTAAACTTTTGATCAGGGTCATTTGGGTAGTTTCTGTTGTCATTATGATTTAAAAAGAGTAAACACAGTTGTTTGATAATAAATGGCTTCAGCCAAACACTAACCATGAGTGAAAGAGAAGTTTTTGTGTTATCATTCATATTCTCTGAAAAATGGCCAAGAAATCATCAATTCTGCCAGGGTATGTAAACTTATAAGCACAAATGTGTATATACTATATATATAAATCTCAGGAGAATCCTACAGTACACTTCATAAAAATGTAAATGTAGAAAATGTACCACTAATGCATGCCATATTATATCCTGAGTGTACAATCTGATACAGTTTGACTACCAAATGTGTTGGCCCACCTAATTGGATATTCATGGAATGGGTTGTTCAGCTAACCTTCATACTACATAAATGTTATTAAATCTAAAGCTGGTCATACATGTCAGAATCTGTACAATCACTGAACCATCTCCTTAAACTGACCATAAACTGACTGAACAATCTCTGTGCAATATAGTGTAATGTGAGGGCAAGCCTAAACAAACGTTCGATTTGTATTAAAGTGTAACTAAAAGCAAAACTTGTTTTTAGTTTTGGTAGAGTGGAGATGGATTAGAACACCTGTTTGTTTTCATTGCTGTCTGTGCCCCTATTGGGGAGATTCATCCTCTCTACTTGTCCTGTTTACTGTTATCATCAAAAGTGAAAGTAAAAGAAAGTAAAAGAAAATCCCAAATTTTGGGTTGACACCAGAACATTAGAGGGGAATTATTTAATGGGGAAACTAGTTCTGGTGACACCCCGGGATTCCCTCACTTCCTGTTTTGGTTATGGGGACAGGAAGTGAAGCAAAGTCACCCCTATGGGACAAAAACATGACATAGGTTATAACCCTCACTTACTCTAGCCAAAATGGGAAAAAAAATAGTTTTTCCTTTATTTAAACTTGGGTGTCATGGGTGAGGGTGCGTGCTGATATCACTGCCTCCCCACTGACCCCGGAAGCGTGGGTGGACTGTTGATTATTTTACAAGGCAATTTTTACACATGAATCATGTAAGTGAAATCTAAATATTTTAATAAAGAGTTTATACTGTTTCACACTATTGGAGTATTCTCTCCTTATATACCCTGTCTATAACAGGGTCTGAGACCATAGGTGACAGTGAATTATCTGAATTGTCTGTGTCCCTACGTTTAACCGCTATCCCTGATATGGACAGCCAATATGGTCCATTCCCAAAAATTGACAGCATAATGCTTGCCCATGTTATGGACGCATTTAGAGAGACAGCTAAAATTAGATGTTCCTTTATGTACCTAGAGAACTGGAGAGATCATTAGAAGAGTTAGGTGACACTTCTTAAGAAGACATTCCTTGTTGTCACCGGGGTTTGCATGGTGTTATAATTAATTACATAGGTTAATATTTATTACTGAACATATTCATAGCAGGCTGGGTCGCATGCCACTGCCAAATTCATAGCAGGTTATATTTAAAATGCAAATGTACTACTATTTTTTCTCATTTACAGTATGTTGCTGTACTATATTTGGCAGTAAATGAGTTTGAGTTATGAGTAGGAATCCTCAGTACAAACATAGTAAGCCTAAATGTAGAAAATTCTCCAATAAGCAGAATAACTATGAGTAGCTTTTCTCAATGTTTTAATCACAAACGAACCCTTAAAACAATTTCCAAGTTTAGGGAAAGCAACTGAGTTCAGAAGGAAAAATGCATCTTAGATTGGTGCGCAGTGGGAGGAATTACAGTGGTGGTAAAAAAAAGTCACACATATAGACAGCTAAAAAGATTATTAGTGTCAGGCTACAGGCTCTCCCAAGTGGAACTGGGCCATGGACTATGCAGACAACATTAAATGGGAGGTCAATCACCACAGCTCAATGAACCACTGGCAACCTCTGGAGTAACCTTATGGTTCCACAGAATCCTGGTTGAGAATGACTGAGGTATTTGGTAGTTACCAATTTCATACCTGCTCTGCTCAACATTGGAGGCCGAAAACAGAAATTCTTCCCTCTGGCTCCTAGTTCATGTTCTGTCCATCAGAGGTTTATACTGACTATTTGTACCTGTGTTGTTAAATTTACATGTAAGGCTTTGTGATTTACATAAGAGAATCATATGTGGAGTACAGGCGCCATCTAGCTTTCTCTATTGGTATTGCTTCAGTTCTGTTTAATTTGATTTCCTGTATGTGTAGTTAAGGAAGTTGTTAATAAGCAGGGAATTCTGGATAGAATTTTCACAGGAAGTGAACCAGTCACCATTTCTACAAGCCATTGCAGGAAGGAAACATGTTTTTTCTCAATCCATCACCATCACCCCTTAGAGAACTTAAAAAGTAAGTTTTTACTATCTGATCCTATATTGTATATCGTTGTTTCTGCAATGTGTGCTGTGTTGTATGCAATATTGTACTTATTGAGGTCTATTTCTGTTATTTTGTAGTTTCACCTGGCTTGTTCTAATAAAACTGAGATCAAAGAAATATGGTATCTGAAGTTATTGGGCAAGAAGGTTAGCTATATGTCCTTGAAAGAGAACTGTCATGAACCAGATGTGACCAGAACTGTGTAACTGCGACAAGTGAACCAGACACAAATAAGTGAAGGTAAATTTATTAAGCAAACGCATATAAATGTGAACACACCACCAATACGAACCAAGTGAACAAACCAAACAACCAAACAGTAAATAAACCAGTATATGCAACAAAAGGGAGTACCGGAATCGTAGTCAAGCCAGGCCGGGGTCATAAATAGGAGGTCAGCAGATGGGGGGACAAGGAGAAGGGAACAGGTACAGGAGGCAGGATGCAGGGATCAGGGATGCAGGGATCAGGTAACAGGTAACAGGTATCAGGTATCAGGTATCAAACAGGCTGCAGGTCAGGGCTCAAGGACAATACCAAGGCGAAGTGTATATGAACTTGCCGGGTATTTATAATGGCTGCTGTCAGTCATGTGACGCCTGACTGCAGAGGGCAATACCTGCTCCATACTGCCAGGATCCCTCCGCTGGTGGACACCAGTACTGCGGACCAAAGATGACATAATTCCAGCAGGAGACACCTGCTGGTGGATCGCAGTACTGCATGCCAAATGATTGATATTACCAGCGGAGGGAACCTTTCCTGACAGTACCCCCCCTCAAAGGAGCGACCTCCGGACGCTCCAACTAGCAGTTGCTGGGGAAAGTCCACTGCGTCAAGCTGGGCTATGGGCAAAGTCACATTAGGTTGGGTAATGGACACTTCAAGCAGGGCAGCAGACAGAACCACATCGGACCGGGAAGCTGGCACATCGGGCTGGGAGGCGGGCAGCGGCACATCAGGCTGGAAGGCGGGCAGCGGCACGTCAGGCTGGAAGGCGGGCAGCGGCACGTCAGGCTGGAAGGCGGGCAGCGGCACGTCAGGCTGGAAGGCGGGCAGCGGCACGTCAGGCTGGAAGGCGGGCACATCAGGCTGGACAGCAGGCACATCAGACTGGAAGGCGTCGGACCGCGAGGCCGGGACATCAGGCTGGAAGGAATCGGACTGCAAGGCCGGGACATCAGGCTGGAAGGAATCGGACTGCAAGGCCGGGACATCAGGCTGGAAGGAATCGGACTGCGAGGCCGGGACATCAGACTGGAAGGAATCGGACTGCGAGGCCGGGACATCAGACTGGAAGGAATCGGACTGCGAGGCCGGAAAATCAGACTGGAAGGAATCAGACTGCGAGGCCGGGACATCAGACTGCGAGGCCGGGACATCAGACTGCGAGGCCGGGACATCAGACTGCGAGGCATCAGACTGCAAGGCCGGGACATCAGACTGGAAGGCATCAGACTGCAAGGCCGGAACATCAGACTGGAAGGCATCAGACTGCAAGGCCGGGACATCAGACTGGAAGGCATCAGACTGGAAGGCCGGGACATCAGACTGGAAGGCCGGGGCATCAGACTGGAAGGCATCAGACTGGAAGGCCGGGGCATTGGGCTGGAAGGCATCAGACTGGAAGGCCGGGGCATCGGACTGGAAGGCATCAGACTGGAAGGCCGGGGCACCGGACTGGAAGGCATCAGACTGGAAGGCCAGGGCATCGGACTGGAAGGCATCAGACTGGAAGGCCGGGGCATCAGACTGGAAGGCCGGGGCATCAGACTGGAAGGCCGGGGCATCAGACTGGAAGGCATCAGACTGGAAGGCCGGGGCATCAGACTGGAAGGCATCAGACTGGAAGGCCGGGGCATCAGACTGGAAGGCCGGGGCATCAGACTGGAAGGCATCAGACTGGAAGGCCGGGGCATCAGACTGGAAGGCATCAGACTGGAAGGCCAGGGCATCAGACTGGAAGGCATCAGACTGGAAGGCATCAGACTGGAAGGCCGGGGCATCAGACTGGAAGGCATCAGACTGGAAGGCCGGGGAATCAGACTGGAAGGCATCAGACTGGAAGGCATCAGACTGGAAGGCCGGGGCATCAGACTGGAAGGCGTCAGGCTGGAAGGCCGGGGCATCAGACTGGAAGGCATCAGATTGGAAGGCCGGGGCATCAGACTGCAAGGCATCAGACTGGAAGGCCGGGGCATCAGACTGGAAGGCATCAGACTGGAAGGCCGGGGCATCAGACTGGAAGGCATCAGACTGGAAGGCCGGGGCATCAGACTGGAAGGCATCAGACTGGAAGGCCGGGGCATCAGACTGGAAGGCATCAGACTGGAAGGCCGGGACATCAGACTGCAAGACATCAGACTGAAAGGCCGGGACATCAGACTGCAAGACATCAGACTGGAAGGCCGAGACATCATGCTGGAGGGCGTCTGGCTGGAAGGCCGGGACATCAGGCTGGAAGGCGTCTGGCTGGAAGGCCGGGACATCAGGCTGGAAGGCATCAGACTGCAAGGCCGGGACATCAGACTGCAAGACATCAGACTGAAAGGCCGGGACATCAGACTGCAAGACATCAGACTGGAAGGCCGAGACATCAGGCTGGAGGGCGTCTGGCTGGAAGGCCGGGACATCAGGCTGGAAGGCGTCTGGCTGGAAGGCCGGGACATCAGGCTGGAAGGCATCAGACTGCAAGGTTGGAACATCAGACTGCAAGACATCAGACTGAAAGGCCGGGACATCAGACTGCAAGACATCAGACTGGAAGGCCGAGACATCAGGCTGGAGGGCGTCTGGCTGGAAGGCCGGGACATCAGGCTGGAAGGCGTCTGGCTGGAAGGCCGGGACATCAGGCTGGAAGGCATCAGACTGCAAGGTTGGAACATCAGACTGCAAGACATCAGACTGAAAGGCCGGGACATCAGACTGCAAGACGTCTGGCTGGAAGGCCGGGACATCAGGCTGGAAGGCATCTGGCTGGAAGTCCGGGACATCAGGCTGGAAGGCGTCTGGCTGGAAGGCCGGGACATCAGGCTGGAAGGCGTCTGGCTGGAAGGCCGGGACATCAGGCTGGAAGGCATCAGACTGGAAGGCCGGGGCATCAGACTGGAAGGCATCAGACTGGAAGGCCGGGGCATCAGACTGGAAGGCCGGGGCATCAGACCGGAAAGCATCAGACTGGGAGGCCGGGGCATCAGACTGGAAGGCATCAGACTGGGAGGCCGGGGCATCAGACTGGAAGGCATCAGACTGGAAGGCCGGGGCATCAGACTGGAAGGCATCAGACTGGAAGGCCGGGGCATCAGACTGGAAGGCATCAGACTGGAAGGCCAGGGCATCAGACTGGAAGGCATCAGACTGGAAGGCATCAGACTGGAAGGCCGGGGCATCAGACTGGAAGGCATCAGACTGGAAGGCCGGGGAATCAGACTGGAAGGCATCAGACTGGAAGGCATCAGACTGGAAGGCCGGGGCATCAGACTGGAAGGCGTCAGGCTGGAAGGCCGGGGCATCAGACTGGAAGGCATCAGATTGGAAGGCCGGGGCATCAGACTGCAAGGCATCAGACTGGAAGGCCGGGGCATCAGACTGGAAGGCATCAGACTGGAAGGCCGGGGCATCAGACTGGAAGGCATCAGACTGGAAGGCCGGGGCATCAGACTGGAAGGCATCAGACTGGAAGGCCGGGACATCAGACTGCAAGGCATCAGACTGAAAGGACGGGACATCAGACTGCAAGACATCAGACTGGAAGGCCGAGACATCATGCTGGAGGGCGTCTGGCTGGAAGGCCGGGACATCAGGCTGGAAGGCGTCTGGCTGGAAGGCCGGGACATCAGGCTGGAAGGCATCAGACTGCAAGGCCGGGACATCAGACTACAAGACATCAGACTGAAAGGCCGGGACATCAGACTGCAAGACATCAGACTGGAAGGCCGAGACATCAGGCTGGAGGGCGTCTGGCTGGAAGGCCGGGACATCAGGCTGGAAGGCGTCTGGCTGGAAGGCCGGGACATCAGGCTGGAAAGCATCAGACTGGGAGGCCGGGGCATCAGACTGGAAGGCATCAGACTGGGAGGCCGGGGCATCAGACTGGAAGGCATCAGACTGGGAGGCCGGGGCATCAGACTGGAAGGCATCAGACTGGAAGGCCGGGGCATCAGACTGGAAGGCATCAGACTGGAAGGCCAGGGCATCAGACTGGAAGGCATCAGACTGGAAGGCATCAGACTGGAAGGCCGGGGCATCAGACTGGAAGGCATCAGACTGGAAGGCCGGGGAATCAGACTGGAAGGCATCAGACTGGAAGGCATCAGACTGGAAGGCCGGGGCATCAGACTGGAAGGCGTCAGGCTGGAAGGCCGGGGCATCAGACTGGAAGGCATCAGATTGGAAGGCCGGGGCATCAGACTGCAAGGCATCAGACTGGAAGGCCGGGGCATCAGACTGGAAGGCATCAGACTGGAAGGCCGGGGCATCAGACTGGAAGGCATCAGACTGGAAGGCCGGGGCATCAGACTGGAAGGCCGGGGCATCAGACTGGAAGGCATCAGACTGGAAGGCCGGGACATCAGACTGCAAGACATCAGACTGAAAGGCCGGGACATCAGACTGCAAGACATCAGACTGGAAGGCCGAGACATCATGCTGGAGGGCGTCTGGCTGGAAGGCCGGGACATCAGGCTGGAAGGCGTCTGGCTGGAAGGCCGGGACATCAGGCTGGAAGGCATCAGACTGCAAGGCCGGGACATCAGACTGCAAGACATCAGACTGAAAGGCCGGGACATCAGACTGCAAGACATCAGACTGGAAGGCCGAGACATCAGGCTGGAGGGCGTCTGGCTGGAAGGCCGGGACATCAGGCTGGAAGGCGTCTGGCTGGAAGGCCGGGACATCAGGCTGGAAGGCATCAGACTGCAAGGTTGGAACATCAGACTGCAAGACATCAGACTGAAAGGCCGGGACATCAGACTGCAAGACATCAGACTGGAAGGCCGAGACATCAGGCTGGAGGGCGTCTGGCTGGAAGGCCGGGACATCAGGCTGGAAGGCGTCTGGCTGGAAGGCCGGGACATCAGGCTGGAAGGCATCAGACTGCAAGGTTGGAACATCAGACTGCAAGACATCAGACTGAAAGGCCGGGACATCAGACTGCAAGGCATCAGACTGAAAGGACGGGACATCAGACTGCAAGACATCAGACTGGAAGGCCGAGACATCATGCTGGAGGGCGTCTGGCTGGAAGGCCGGGACATCAGGCTGGAAGGCGTCTGGCTGGAAGGCCGGGACATCAGGCTGGAAGGCATCAGACTGCAAGGCCGGGACATCAGACTACAAGACATCAGACTGAAAGGCCGGGACATCAGACTGCAAGACATCAGACTGGAAGGCCGAGACATCAGGCTGGAGGGCGTCTGGCTGGAAGGCCGGGACATCAGGCTGGAAGGCGTCTGGCTGGAAGGCCGGGACATCAGGCTGGAAAGCATCAGACTGGGAGGCCGGGGCATCAGACTGGAAGGCATCAGACTGGGAGGCCGGGGCATCAGACTGGAAGGCATCAGACTGGGAGGCCGGGGCATCAGACTGGAAGGCATCAGACTGGAAGGCCGGGGCATCAGACTGGAAGGCATCAGACTGGAAGGCCAGGGCATCAGACTGGAAGGCATCAGACTGGAAGGCATCAGACTGGAAGGCCGGGGCATCAGACTGGAAGGCATCAGACTGGAAGGCCGGGGAATCAGACTGGAAGGCATCAGACTGGAAGGCATCAGACTGGAAGGCCGGGGCATCAGACTGGAAGGCGTCAGGCTGGAAGGCCGGGGCATCAGACTGGAAGGCATCAGATTGGAAGGCCGGGGCATCAGACTGCAAGGCATCAGACTGGAAGGCCGGGGCATCAGACTGGAAGGCATCAGACTGGAAGGCCGGGGCATCAGACTGGAAGGCATCAGACTGGAAGGCCGGGGCATCAGACTGGAAGGCCGGGGCATCAGACTGGAAGGCATCAGACTGGAAGGCCGGGACATCAGACTGCAAGACATCAGACTGAAAGGCCGGGACATCAGACTGCAAGACATCAGACTGGAAGGCCGAGACATCATGCTGGAGGGCGTCTGGCTGGAAGGCCGGGACATCAGGCTGGAAGGCGTCTGGCTGGAAGGCCGGGACATCAGGCTGGAAGGCATCAGACTGCAAGGCCGGGACATCAGACTGCAAGACATCAGACTGAAAGGCCGGGACATCAGACTGCAAGACATCAGACTGGAAGACCGGGACATCAGGCTGGAGGGCGTCTGGCTGGAAGGCCGGGACATCAGGCTGGAAGGCGTCTGGCTGGAAGGCCGGGACATCAGGCTGGAAGGCATCAGACTGCAAGGTTGGAACATCAGACTGCAAGACATCAGACTGAAAGGCCGGGACATCAGACTGCAAGACATCAGACTGGAAGGCCGAGACATCAGGCTGGAGGGCGTCTGGCTGGAAGGCCGGGACATCAGGCTGGAAGGCGTCTGGCTGGAAGGCCGGGACATCAGGCTGGAAGGCGTCTGGCTGGAAGGCCGGGACATCAGGCTGGAAGGCATCAGACTGCAAGGTTGGAACATCAGACTGCAAGACATCAGACTGAAAGGCCGGGACATCAGACTGCAAGACATCAGACTGGAAGGCCGAGACATCAGGCTGGAGGGCGTCTGGCTGGAAGGCCGGGACATCAGGCTGGAAGGCGTCTGGCTGGAAGGCCGGGACATCAGGCTGGAAGGCATCAGACTGCAAGGTTGGAACATCAGACTGCAAGACATCAGACTGAAAGGCCGGGACATCAGACTGCAAGACGTCTGGCTGGAAGGCCGGGGCATCAGACTGCAAGACGTCTGGCTGGAAGGCCGGGACATCAGGCTGGAAGGCGTCTGGCTGGAAGGCCGGGACATCAGGCTGGAAGGCGTCTGGCTGGAAGGCCGGGACATCAGGCTGGAAGGCGTCTGGCTGGAAGGCCGGGACATCAGGCTGGAAGGCATCAGACTGGAAGGCCGGGGCATCAGACTGGAAGGCATCAGACTGGAAGGCCGGGGCATCAGACTGGAAGGCATCAGACTGGAAGGCCGGGGCATCAGACTGGAAGGCCGGGGCATCAGACCGGAAGGCATCAGACTGGGAGGCCGGGGCATCAGACTGGAAGGCATCAGACTGGGAGGCCGGGGCATCAGACTGGAAGGCATCAGACTGGAAGGCCGGGGCATCAGACTGGAAGGCATCAGACTGGAAGGCCGGGGCATCAGACTGGAAGGCATCAGACTGGAAGGCCAGGGCATCAGACTGGAAGGCATCAGACTGGAAGGCCAGGGCATCAGACTGGAAGGCATCAGACTGGAAGGCATCAGACTGGAAGGCCGGGGCATCAGACTGGAAGGCATCAGACTGGAAGGCCGGGGAATCAGACTGGAAGGCATCAGACTGGAAGGCATCAGACTGGAAGGCCGGGGCATCAGACTGGAAGGCGTCAGGCTGGAAGGCCGGGGCATCAGACTGGAAGGCATCAGATTGGAAGGCCGGGGCATCAGACTGCAAGGCATCAGACTGGAAGGCCGGGGCATCAGACTGGAAGGCATCAGACTGGAAGGCCGGGGCATCAGACTGGAAGGCATCAGACTGGAAGGCCGGGGCATCAGACTGGAAGGCATCAGACTGGAAGGCCGGGACATCAGACTGCAAGGCATCAGACTGAAAGGCCGGGACATCAGACTGCAAGACATCAGACTGGAAGGCCGAGACATCATGCTGGAGGGCGTCTGGCTGGAAGGCCGGGACATCAGGCTGGAAGGCGTCTGGCTGGAAGGCCGGGACATCAGGCTGGAAGGCATCAGACTGCAAGGCCGGGACATCAGACTGCAAGACATCAGACTGAAAGGCCGGGACATCAGACTGCAAGACATCAGACTGGAAGGCCGAGACATCAGGCTGGAGGGCGTCTGGCTGGAAGGCCGGGACATCAGGCTGGAAGGCGTCTGGCTGGAAGGCCGGGACATCAGGCTGGAAGGCATCAGACTGCAAGGTTGGAACATCAGACTGCAAGACATCAGACTGAAAGGCCGGGACATCAGACTGCAAGACATCAGACTGGAAGGCCGAGACATCAGGCTGGAGGGCGTCTGGCTGGAAGGCCGGGACATCAGGCTGGAAGGCGTCTGGCTGGAAGGCCGGGACATCAGGCTGGAAGGCATCAGACTGCAAGGTTGGAACATCAGACTGCAAGACATCAGACTGAAAGGCCGGGACATCAGACTGCAAGACGTCTGGCTGGAAGGCCGGGACATCAGGCTGGAAGGCGTCTGGCTGGAAGGCCGGGGCATCAGGCTGGAAGGCGTCTGGCTGGAAGGCCGGGGCATCAGGCTGGAAGGCGTCTGGCTGGAAGGCCGGGGCATCAGGCTGGAAGGCGTCTGGCTGGAAGGCCGGGGCATCAGGCTGGAAGGCGTCTGGCTGGAAGGCCGGGGCATCAGGCTGGAAGGCGTCTGGCTGGAAGGCCGGGGCATCAGGCTGGAAGGCGTCTGGCTGGAAGGCCGGGGCATCAGGCTGGAAGGCGTCTGGCTGGAAGGCCGGGGCATCAGGCTGGAAGGCGTCTGGCTGGAAGGCCGGGGCATCAGGCTGGAAGGCGTCTGGCTGGAAGGCCGGGGCATCAGGCTGGAAGGCGTCTGGCTGGAAGGCCGGGGCATCAGGCTGGAAGGCGTCTGGCTGGAAGGCCGGGGCATCAGGCTGGAAGGCGTCTGGCTGGAAGGCCGGGGCATCAGGCTGGAAGGCGTCTGGCTGGAAGGCCGGGGCATCAGGCTGGAAGGCGTCTGGCTGGAAGGCCGGGGCATCAGGCTGGAAGGCGTCTGGCTGGAAGGCCGGGGCATCAGGCTGGAAGGCGTCTGGCTGGAAGGCCGGGGCATCAGGCTGGAAGGCGTCTGGCTGGAAGGCCGGGGCATCAGGCTGGAAGGCGTCTGGCTGGAAGGCCGGGGCATCAGGCTGGAAGGCGTCTGGCTGGAAGGCCGGGGCATCAGGCTGGAAGGCGTCTGGCTGGAAGGCCGGGGCATCAGGCTGGAAGGCGTCTGGCTGGAAGGCCGGGGCATCAGGCTGGAAGGCGTCTGGCTGGAAGGCCGGGGCATCAGGCTGGAAGGCGTCTGGCTGGAAGGCCGGGGCATCAGGCTGGAAGGCGTCTGGCTGGAAGGCCGGGGCATCAGGCTGGAAGGCGTCTGGCTGGAAGGCCGGGGCATCAGGCTGGAAGGCGTCTGGCTGGAAGGCCGGGGCATCAGGCTGGAAGGCGTCTGGCTGGAAGGCCGGGGCATCAGGCTGGAAGGCGTCTGGCTGGAAGGCCGGGGCATCAGGCTGGAAGGCGTCTGGCTGGAAGGCCGGGGCATCAGGCTGGAAGGCGTCTGGCTGGAAGGCCGGGGCATCAGGCTGGAAGGCGTCTGGCTGGAAGGCCGGGGCATCAGGCTGGAAGGCGTCTGGCTGGAAGGCCGGGGCATCAGGCTGGAAGGCGTCTGGCTGGAAGGCCGGGACATCAGGCTGGAAGGCGTCTGGCTGGAAGGCCGGGACATCAGGCTGGAAGGCGTCTGGCTGGAAGGCCGGGACATCAGGCTGGAAGGCGTCTGGCTGGAAGGCCGGGACATCAGGCTGGAAGGTGTCTGGCTGGAACTCCGGCTCTGGCACTCCGGGCTGGGACAGATTGGTAGGTGTGGAGGCAGGTTGGGTTAATGGTAAGATCATTTTGGTTGGGAAAAACTTTCGCTTTTTCTTTGGCTTAGCTACTGAAGCTCTGTAGGTGACTGCAGGACTGTAAATAAGGGGTGCAGCAGACTGGAAAGGAGGATTGTGATATGGCAGAGAAGAGGTACCAGTAGCTGGGAAAAGAACTTGTGGGTTAGTAGACAGCGGAGAGGAAGCAGGTGGGTTGAATGCAGGATAAGTACAGGGAGTAGAGACTGGATAGGAGTATTTGGTTGGGAGCAGCGTGTACTGGGGTGCAACTGAGGCTGACATGGCTGGTGGGGAAACATACTTTTGGGTAGGCTCATACCTGATGGCAGAGGTGGATTGTTTGGCTGGGGCTGATTGCACCATGTCAGACCATGCTGAAAGTATGGGTTGTACAAACTGAAGTTTTAAGCCTCCCTGTCTAACCCAAGACTGAGCAGATACAATGCACTCAGCAATCACCTGTGGGGAACAGGCTGAGTAGTGTTCACAAAAATCAGAAGGATCATCTTCAAAAAGCCATACTAAAGATACAACCTGATTCATATTAAAAGGAGGAGTGAAATCATCACGGCCATCTGGGATACAGGGCAGGGCTAGCTCAGTACAGATCTTTATCAAAGGCTGCACCTCCTCAAACAATGTATAACCCTGATCGACCAGGGAGTGAGCCAAACGCATAGCTGCAAACAACTGGTCACTAGACCATCCTTTCAAAGCCTGGCAGCAATAATCACCACTCTCAGATTCCAGCAGAGAAAGATAAATGATCTCATCAGCATTCATGTTTGCAAACAAACTGAAGCAAATGGTTCCCCTGTGCAGCCACTTCTGGTCAGGAATGGCCTTGGTATTCTGTCATGAACCAGATGTGACCAGAACTGTGTAACTGCGACAAGTGAACCAGACACAAATAAGTGAAGGTAAATTTATTAAGCAAACGCATATAAATGTGAACACACCACCAATACGAACCAAGTGAACAAACCAAACAACCAAACAGTAAATAAACCAGTATATGCAACAAAAGGGAGTACCGGAATCGTAGTCAAGCCAGGCCGGGGTCATAAATAGGAGGTCAGCAGATGGGGGGACAAGGAGAAGGGAACAGGTACAGGAGGCAGGATGCAGGGATCAGGGATGCAGGGATCAGGTAACAGGTATCAGGTAACAGGTATCAGGTAACAGGTATCAGGTAACAGGTATCAGGTATCAGGTATCAGGTATCAGGTATCAGGTATCAGGTATCAGGTATCAGGTATCAGGTATCAGGTATCAGGTATCAGGTATCAGGTATCAGGTATCAGGTATCAAACAGGCTGCAGGTCAGGGCTCAAGGACAATACCAAGGCGAAGTGTATATGAACTTGCCGGGTATTTATAATGGCTGCTGTCAGTCATGTGACGCCTGACTGCAGAGGGCAATACCTGCTCCATACTGCCAGGATCCCTCCGCTGGTGGACACCAGTACTGCGGACCAAAGATGACATAATTCCAGCAGGAGACACCTGCTGGTGGATCGCAGTACTGCATGCCAAATGATTGATATTACCAGCGGAGGGAACCTTTCCTGACAAGAACAGTGAAATTTTTAGGATGACCTCTGAAGGAAGATAAGCTGACTTCGGATGTCTGTACAGCCCGGGGCTACACCAGTCTCTTCCCCGCGGCCATGTCTCACAGTGGGACATCTTCTTACAAAACACAATCACGAGCAAGATCATCTAGGTCATTGGTCGCAAATGCAGCAGCTATCGCCCGTTCAAAAGCTGAAGCAGCAAGAGCCAGGGCCGCATTCGCAGACCAAATGCTGCAGATTAAAAAAGAAAAGGCCCACCTTGAAGCAGAAAAGGTACGCATGGAACAAGAGAGAGAGCAAGAAAGAGTACACATGGAACAAGAGATAGAGAAAGAAAGAGTACTCATGGAATAAGAGAAAGAGCAACAAAGAATACACTGAGCTAGCTCAGCAGGAGGCATCTCTGAAATTGCAGAAAGCCATCTTAGAAGCTAACATGGAGAAGCTGGCAGTGGACCGAGATGCTGCCGCCGCCATTGCCAAAGCTGAAGCTTTAGAAGCAGCCATCTATGATAAGCCAAGAGTCAGCAGCTGCATACCGGGTCAGAGGAGGACCAACAAGAATCGTCGCAACGCACGTCAGATTATGTCTACCAGCACTGTGACCCAAGCAGCATCCCACAGCAAGAAATTAAATATGACGTCAGTGAGTCACATCAAATAAAGCAGCAACAAGATGACCTTGGACCCCAGTGCTACAAGCAAGAAAAATCTTACAGAGTTCCAGACTTTCCAGTCCCAACCAACCAGTACAACCTGCCAACCTTATGCAAGTTTGAACCCAGTTCACCCAAAGAAGAGACTTCTACCAGGTATGCCTTTACACCACACCACAATACACCAGCAGCCTACCCCAATGCCAATAAGACTACTGTAGACTTTGCCAAGTTCCTGGCCAAAAGAGAGTTAGTTACCCAAGGACTTGCCAAATTCAGTGATTGCCCCCAATTCTATAGGGCGTGCCAATCCTCTTTCCAGAGTGCCATTCAAGGCCTAGATCTATCATGCAGGGACCAGCTAGACCTCTTCGTAAAGGGGATTGGCAATTCTGTTGAATATGCCAAAAAGATCAGAGATATTAACATAAACCACCCTGAGATAGGCCTTGTAAACATCTGGAACAGACTGGATAGATGTTATGGCTCACCAGAGGCTGTAGAGAGTACACTGTTTAAAAGGATAGAAGACTTCCCAAAAATACCTAGCAAAGGTTACCAAAGACTCAGAGAATTCAGTGACCTGTTTATGGAGTTACAAGTTGCTAAACCAGAAGGTGACTTACCTGGCCTTTCTTATCTTGACTCTGCTAGAGGTATTAACTCCTTAGCACAAAAACTTCCTTATGAGTTAGGCCTCTTTCACACGGGGCGGATCAGTAATGATCCGCCCCGTGAAGATCCGCTCGCTCAGCAGGGATCGCTCCGTTGTCTCCGCTGAGCCGGCTGCGGACAGGGCGGTCTCCGCACACTGTGCGGGGACCGCCCTGTCAGCTCTCCGCTCTCCTCTATGGGGATCGGACGAGCACGGACCGTCTGTCCGTGTTCGTCCGATCCGCTCTGCAGACGGATAGAAAAATAGGATTTTCCTCCGTCTGCAGAATCGGACTGTTGCGGAGGCGGACGAAATCGGGTGTCTGCGGATGCTCATCCGCAGACACCCGCTATCCCATAGGGATGAATGTATGTCCGTATTTCATCCGCAAACGGATGGATGAAATACGGACATATCGTCCGCATGTGTGAAAGGGGCCTTACACGAAAGATGGATTACTCATGGCTGTAACTACAAACAAAAACACAATGAGCCTTTTCCACCCTTTAGTGAGTTTGTGGACTTTGTAGACAGATAAGCAGGAATGAAAGATGACCCCAGCTTCATCTTTCCAGTGTCTTATTCCACTTCTTCTGGCCCTAAACACCTCAGAGCTCCAGTAGCAGTGCACAAAACGAAAGAATTTTCCCACAGATTTGCAGAGTCTCAGCCAGAAGATCAAGACAGCGACCCTACTAAGTTCTGCCCTCTACATAAGATGCCACATCCTCTTCTGAAATGCAGAGCCTTCAGAACAAAGACAATCCGGGATCGCAAAGCTTTCCTCAAAGAGAACAACATCTGTTACAAGTGCTGCTCTTCGTCCACACATTTCGCCAAGGACTGTAAGGTCAGTGTTAAATGTACAGAATGTGACAGCACAGAGCAAAACACAGCTCTACACCCAAAGCCTACTCCAAGAACTTTCCTACCTGTTCATAGAGACAAGGAGCAAGGCAGGGAGAATAAAGACTCTAGTACAGACGCAATAGCAATTACTTTACAGTGCACTGAAGTCTGCAAAGGAAGTACAGGTGCAGGTGGTAGATCCTGCTCTAAAATCTGTCTTGTGAGAGTTTACCCAAAAAGACGCAGAGACAAAGCTAGTTACCCAAGGACTTGTCAAATTCAGTGATTGCCCCCAATTCTATAGGGCGTGCCAATCCTCTTTCCAGAGTGCCATTCAAGGCCTAGATCTATCATGCAGGGACCAGCTAGACCTCCTCGTAAAGGGGATTGGCAATGATTCTGTTGAATATGCCAAAAAGATCAGAGATATTAACATAAACCACCCTGAGATAGGCCTTGTAAACATCTGGAACAGACTGGATGCATGTTATGGCTCACCAGAGGCTGTAGAGAGTACACTGTTTAAAAGGATAGAAGACTTCCCAAAAATACCTAGCAAAGGTTACCAAAGACTCAGAGAATTCAGTGACCTGTTTATGGAGTTACAAGTTGCTAAACCAGAAGGTGACTTACCTGGCCTTTCTTATCTTGACTCTGCTAGAGGTATTAACTCCTTAGCACAAAAACTTCCTTATGAGTTAGGCCTCTTTCACACGGGGCGGATCAGTAATGATCCGCCCCGTGAAGATCCGCTCGCTCAGCGGGGATCGCTCCGTTGTCCCCACTGAGCCGGCTGCGGACAGGGCGGTCTCCGCACACTGTGCGGGGACCGCCCTGTCAGCTCTCCGCTCTCCTCTATGGGGATCGGACGAGCACGGACCGTCTGTCCGTGTTCGTCCGATCCGCTCTGCAGACGGATAGAAAAATAGGATTTTCGGGGGCGTGACCGGATGTGCAAGATGGAGTGAGTGAGAGATGTGAGACGCCGTGTGTGACTCTCTCCCAGACCCCCTCGATGAGAGC
The DNA here is from genome assembly GCF_037356315.1 of Lithobates pipiens. Lineage (NCBI taxonomy): Eukaryota > Metazoa > Chordata > Amphibia > Anura > Ranidae > Lithobates > Lithobates pipiens. Next base: position 186,326,812 of record NW_027507685.1, on the reverse strand, counting down.
GTGGAGCGCTTAGTGCCACGGTCGGACGTAGCGTGCGGTGGGCTGGAGCTGTACATTGAAGCTGGACGGGAGGAGGAGTGACAGCGCATTACTGTACGATCGTACCGAGCCCTCGGAGATCCACGCTTACTTCCGGGTCTTGAACCCCAGCGAGCACGGCCAAAGAAGCACGAGTACCCCCGACCAAGCCGAACGCTTTTGAACCCTGCCGAAGAGACGCCGCACACTGTGGACACCAAGAGGCCCTCCCGCTCTCCAGTAAGCCGCGATAGGAGGAAGGAGGTAAGCGGCAGGATTGCGGGGGGGGGGAAGAAGTCGGAGGTGTGAGGGGCATAGCAGGTGGAGGTCTGGCAGAGCAAGTTATGGACATAGCGATGCCTGAGAACTGGTAACAAGTAAACAAGAGGGCGCCGGCCGGGGGTGAGAAGGACCTATAGCTCTTGTTCCCTGGAACTCATTGCTTCGTTTTGTGCTCTAAGACGAACGAATGATAACCCAGGCAGTATAAGCAAAGAAGTACCTGCTGTAAAAACGAACGTCTGTAAGCAGCGAACCAGGAAGTCTGTGATATGTGAATGGAGTGCTTGTGGACTGACTGACTATAAGATAAGATCAGTATCGCATTAATTGATTAACTGAGGGATGGTGGCTGCTCTAAAAATCAATTGGTTGAACGGTATCTGGTATCTGTATTGGTTGAACGGTATTGGTATCTGAACTAAGTGCGTGCAAATAAATGCCTGCTGTGAAGCATTAAAACAGGAAGTTTTGGTGATACATGAATTGAATACTGGAGAACTGGTTATAAGATACGGCTAACATTGCACTAAGCGATCAACTGAGCGAGGGGCGGCTGGGTTAAAAAGTTAAAAATATATTAAAATACGATATATCCAGGACTGTTCTGTGGAAGGGGGCGAGAAAAGGAAATTAAGATGCAGCACTTGCGCTCTGCAAAGGAAAGAGGGGAAAAAAGCTCGCAACAGTCTACCACAGCAGCTAAATTAGAACAATATGCTCATAACCCTGCACAGTCATCGCAGACCCCTCCAAAAAAAGGGCAGACAAAGGGGCAGCATGGAGAAATATCTGAAAGGAAAAGCGTGGGTCAATCGAATATTAACATTAATACGCAGGCCGGAGCAGTGGCCAAATGCTCAGTTAATAAAAAAGCGGGTGCAGGGGAACAGAATATGGAGATCACAACGGGTGACTCTCCTCCGTTAGAAAAAGAGCCAACAATTAAGGACGTGTTATTGGCCGTAAACGCATGTAACATCTCACTGAAAGAACTCTGTAATCAAATGAAGGGAGTGAAGGAAGATCTAATGCTGGTAAGGCAAGACCTACAGAAAGTGGTGGAAAGGACGACAGAACTTGAGTTAAGGACTAGCAGATTGGAAGACGATACAACATTCCTAATTAAAGAAATAGAAAGCCTGAAGGAGCAGTTCGGCGGATATAGAACAAGAATGGACGAAATGGAAAATAGGCTCAGGAGGGACAATGTGCGAGTAGTGGGACTTCCGGAAAAAAGTGAGGGTGTAAACCCTGCTGAATTTATGGAGCATCTTCTGGTTGAACTGTTTGGGAGGGATGTTTTTTCAACAGCGTTCTCAATAGAGAGGGCGCATAGGGTACCCTTTAGAGCACCATTGGAGGGGGGCCGTCCTAGGCCATTATTAATGAAATTACTGAACTATAAAGATAAAGTGGTATTATTACGGAAGGCAAGGGAAATGGGGAATGTATTGTATAAGGGTGTTAGAATTTCATTATATTCTGATTTTTCCCCAGAACTTCAGAGAAAAAGGGTAGAGTTCCTCCAGGTGAAACGCAGGTTACAGAAGCTCAGGGTGCCGTATGCTCTGCTTTATCCTGCAAAGTTACGGATTAATGCACTAGGGCATACTCAGGTTTTTTGTTCCCCGATAGAAGTGGAAAAATGGATAGAAGAAAATAAAGAAAAGTTGTAGTTGCTGGGGTTTCTAGTACTGAGTGGGATGGGAAGATGGAAGGAGAGGGGGGGATGAAGTATGTGTGTCTTTGGGGTTTCTTTTTTATTTATTTTTTTTTTTTTTTTTTTTTTGCTGGGTGTGTGCTGTCTGTGTCTGTATGGGAGGGGGGTGGGAGGGAGGTAATACACGGCGAGCGCACTAGGTGAGGGTGGTAAATAGGTTGTGAAGAGAGTGGTATAAGGTCACTAATAGCCCCTAGGGTAACACCTAGGAAGGTGGGGAAGGGGCGGGAGGGAGGTAGAAAGGGGGGAGAGGGGGTGGGTGTAGTAGGGAAAATAGGGGGGAGGTCGAAGGGGGAAAAAAAATATAAGTATGCACTAATAAATGGAGTACAGGAAATAATTCAAAGCAAAAAAGGACACAAACTGTGGGGTGGTAAAACTTGGGGTGGTAAAAAACAAGGAAAATTTATAGGTCACAAGGGGGAAAATGGTAATAAACATTCATATAGTATAATGTATATTCAAAGACACATAACATACGAGTTAATGGTGACGCCTAATAAATTTGTTATCATACAAGGGAGTAATATATGGGGAGTGTGGTATAAGGTAATAAAAGAAGTTAGAGGGGAGTTGGTGGGTACTGGGAGACAAATGGTTCTTAATAGTGTCATCAGTAGACTGGTTATTTCGCTCTCTTTCTTTACTACCTTAGGTTTTTCTTTTTTTTTCTTTTTCTCCTCTTTATTTGTTTATGGCTATGCAGGATGGTAAAATTAAGATAGGCTCCTGGAATGTGAGGGGTCTGGGGACGCGGCTGAAACAAAAAGCTGTGCTATCCTTGTTGGAGGGATGTGGAGTAGAGTTGCTCTGCATACAGGAGACCCATTTAAATAGAGATACAATATACCGGCTGCAGAGCAGAAAATATCAATTTCAATATCACTCTGTTTATTCGACATATAGCAGAGGGGTGAGTGTCTTGGTAAAAACGGGGGTGAATTTTGTATGCAAACGGGTTAGCCTGGATGAAAAAGGCAGATACATTTTCTTACAGTGCCTAATTGAAAATAGAGAATGTATGCTGGCAAACATCTACATCCCTCCACCATTTAAAATGGAAGTGCTTTTTAAATTACAGGAATTTTTAGTGGGGATAGATGGTGTCCCTATAATAATAGTAGGGGATTTCAACACGGTATTGGATATTAAAATTGATAGATTCCCAGAAAAAACACTGGCGGAACCAGTTTGGCAGGGGAGGTTGGGACAGTACCTGGAAGAAGTAGGATTACGGGATTTATGGAGAACTGGGAACCCGGGAGCTCGGCAGTATAGTTGCTACTCGTCCACACATACTACGTTATCCAGGATTGATATGATACTGGGGAATGACCTGGCCTTACAAATGGTGGAAAAGGTTGAATATCAGCCCAGGGGGATTTCAGATCATTCCCCAGTGACAGCAGTATTAAAAATGAGAGAACGTAAGGTACAGAGGTTGTGGAAAGTGAACCCGCTCTGGTTAGAACTGATAAAAAAAGAGACAGAAGAACGCCCTGAGAGAATACAGTGGGAATTAAAAGAATTTCTAAAAAATAACCGGGGTACAGTAACATCGGGGATCCTGTGGGATACTCTGAAAGCTTTCCTAAGGGGCCTTATGATCCAATCAATAGCAAAAATAAACAGAAAATCTAGGGAACAGGAGGTACAAATAGGGAGAGAAGTGTTAGAGGCTGAAAGAGATTTTATTAGTGACCCCACGCAGGGCAAAGAAAAAATCTGGTTAGATAAACAAGAAGAACTTAGGTTATTAACCCTAAAGAAAGCAGAGATTCAGCATATGTTCCAACGCCAAGCCTCCTTCGCGGAAGGGGAAAGCGTGGGAAAAATGTTGGCACAACTGGTGAAGAATAACTCGGGTCCTTCCTCAATCTCGGCGATTAGGATATCTGAGGGAAAGGTTATAACAGAAACGGGGAGTATTTGCCAAGCATTTGAAGGATATTATAAAAAACCTATATACTGCACAAAAAGTGGGGATGGATGAGCAAATGGAAGCATTTTTAGGTCAATTAGAGGTACCATGTTTGAAACAAGAAGAAAGAGAGGAACTGGAAGCCCCAATAACTTTGAAAGAACTTCAGGAAGCAGTTGCGAGTATGCCAAATCAGAAATCGCCTGGGCCGGATGGACTACCGATTGAAGTCTATAAAAACTTTGGTGAGATACTGATTCCTGAACTCCTGGAGATGTTAAGAGGAGCATATGGGAGGGTAAATTGCCTCCATCAATGATGGAGGCGGTTATAACCCTGTTGTACAAAGAAGGGAAGGACGCCTTAGATGTTGCAGCGTATAGGCCAATCTCTCTCCTGTGTACCGATACAAAGATACTGGCCAAGGTATTAGCGACTAGGCTTAATCGAGTCATAGCAAGATTGGTCCATATGGACCAAACAGGGTTTATAGCCAACAGGTCAACGAGTATAAATATTAGAAGAGCCTTTTTGAATTTGCAGGTCCCAATGGATAACGATACTCCGGGTGCAGTGGTGGCATTGGATGTAAGGAAAGCATTTGATAGCGTAGAATGGGGATATATATGGAAAGTTTTGGAGAAATTTGGCCTGGGTCCTTCCTTTATAGGATGGATTAGGATGCTATATGACAAACCTAGTGCGAGACTAAAAATTAATAATGAGTTATCCGGGAAAATAGAGTTGGGGAGAGGGACGAGGCAGGGGTGCCCATTATCACCCCTGCTCTTTGCATTGGCCATAGAGCCCCTGGCATGTGCAATTAGAGCAAACCGGGATATTGTCGGTTTTGTAAGAAAAACTGGAGAGGAAAAAATCTCACTTTATGCAGACGATATCCTATTGTTCTTAGGGGATATGAGATACTCACTACCAAGGGCAATGGGACTGGTGCAAGGGTTTGGAGGCTTCACTGGGCTGGAGATAAATTGGGAAAAATCGGAATGTCTCCCTTTGGACCCAATTGGTCAGCAAACGGCCCTGGGAACCCCCCAAATGCCAATAGTGGATAAGTTGAAATATCTGGGAGTAACCTTGTCAAGGGATCCTAAGCAATATATAAGTCATAACTTAGTCCCATTATTGGCTAAGTTTAAACAAAAAATTGCTATATGGAAACGAATGCCTCTCTCGGTCGCTGGCAGATGCAATCTGATAAAAATGATATGGATGCCCCAACTTTTATACATATTACACAATGCCCCAATATGGATTAACAAAAGCTGGTTTGATAAAATCGAGATGTTGTTTAGGGAGCTAATATGGAGGGGAGGACAGGCTAGATTGAGATTGCGGATGCTTCAGCTACCGGGAGAGGAAGGAGGATTTGCGGTCCCTTACCCGGAGTGCTATTTTTGGGCGTCCCAATTACAACAGCTAGGGGGGATCGATGAGAAGAACGGAGGAACCCCAAATGGGAGATTAGTATTAACAGGCTCCCCACATAGTACCCTGATTGAGACCCTGGAAGCGGACTCATTCCAGTGTAGATGCCCTACAGTAAAAATGATGTTAAAGCTATGGGGTACAGTTAAAAAAAAAATGGGATATAGTGAAATAACAAAGTATACGCCTCTATGGAACAATAAGAAGCTACAGGAAATATGGCGGGTTGGAAAAATTGCAGATTGGGAAAAATGTGGCATTGTAAGGCTAAGCCATTTATATGGCGGCAGGGGTATTAAATCCTTCGACCAGCTGCAAAGAGAATTTAAGATATCACAAAATTCATTCTATGCCTATATACAAGTGAGGCATGCTTTAAGGACCCAGTTTGGAAACCTGTTATTAACATGGGAGGAAATGCCCTTGCTATACCCAGTAGCACAAGCAGGACCCACTAAAGGATTAATATCTAAATTCTATGCCCAGCTGGGTGAACAGATTAATAGTGAGAGGAAAGGGAGGGTTGAGAAAGGGAAATGGGAGCAAGACCTAGGTAATATAACACGAGTACAGTGGAAAAATATCCTAGCGGCATGCCCAAAGGTCTCGGTCTCTCCTCCTCAGAGGATTTCCCATTTAATGGTAATTAATAGAGCATACTATACTCCCCAGAAATTATTTAAATTTGGTAAGAGAACAGATGACTTTTGCCCTAGGTGTGGGGGGTCAGGGAACTTAATGCACATGCTTTGGAAATGTCCCAAATTATTTAGATACTGGGAAGGAGTGGTAAAGATAATAAGTAGGGTCTTTGGGACGGTAATAGAGTTAAATCCCATAGTGTGCATTTTAGGTTACAGAGAGGAGGAAGTAGAAAGGAAGGGAACAACAACGGCAATCCTAAGATGTTTATTTCAAGCTAGAAGGATGATAGCTAGGAGATGGCAATCAAAGCTACCCCCTACAGTAGAGGATTGGACAAGGGCGGTAAATGACTATCTATGTAAGGAGAGGGCAGTATATGCAAAACGAAATAACTTAAAGGAGTTTAATAGGAACTGGCGAGAGTGGATAGAAGTGATGCATACCCCAGTTTAAACCATGATAGGAAAGGGAAGAGGGGAGGGGGAGGGGGGATGGGTAATGGGAAGGAGTAGGGAAAAAAAAAAAAAAAAAAAAAAAAAGAAAAATAGGATTTTCCTCCGTCTGCAGAATCGGACTGTTGCGGAGGCGGACGAAATCGGGTGTCTGCGGATGCTCATCCGCAGACACCCGCTATCCCATAGGGATGAATGTATGTCCGTATTTCATCCGCAAACGGATGGATGAAATACGGACATATCGTCCGCATGTGTGAAAGGGGCCTTACACGAAAGATGGATTACTCATGGCTGTAACTACAAACAAAAACACAATGAGCCTTTTCCACCCTTTAGTGAGTTTGTGGACTTTGTAGACAGATAAGCAGGAATGAAAGATGACCCCAGCTTCATCTTTCCAGTGTCTTATTCCACTTCTTCTGGCCCTAAACACCTCAGAGCTCCAGTAGCAGTGCACAAAACGAAAGAATTTTCCCACAAATTTGCAGAGTCTCAGCCAGAAGATCAAGACAGCGACCCTACTAAGTTCTGCCCTCTACATAAGATGCCACATCCTCTTCTGAAATGCAGAGCCTTCAGAACAAAGACAATCCGGGATCGCAAAGCTTTCCTCAAAGAGAACAACATCTGTTACAAGTGCTGCTCTTCGTCCACACATTTCGCTAAGGACTGTAAGGTCAGTGTTAAATGTACAGAATGTGACAGCACAGAGCAAAACACAGCTCTACACCCAAAGCCTACTCCAAGAACTTTCCTACCTGTTCATAGAGACAAGGAGCAAGGCAGGGAGAATAAAGACTCTAGTACAGACGCAATAGCAATTACTTTACAGTGCACTGAAGTCTGCAAAGGAAGTACAGGTGCAGGTGGTAGATCCTGCTCTAAAATCTGTCTTGTGAGAGTTTACCCAAAAAGACGCAGAGACAAAGCAGTCAAGCTCTACGTCATCTTGGATGATCAGAATAACAAGTCACTAGCTAGATCTATGTTTTTTGGCATTCTAAACCGTAAAGGCCCCAGCAGCCCTTACTCCCTTAGGACTTGTGCAGGTACAGTGGAAACGGTGGGGAGAATAGCTGACGGCCTACAAATTTAATCTATGGATGATAAGACATGCCTACCCTTACCGACCATAATAGAGTGCAACCAGATGCCAGACAACAGATCAGTGATTCCCTTGCCAGAGGCAGCAGCTCACCAGACTCACTTTAACCACATAGCACATCTCATACCAGAACTAGATGATCAGGCTCAGATAATCTTACTCCTAGGGAGGGATATCATGCAAGTTCACAAAGTAAGAAAACTCATCAACGGTCCTCAAAATGCCCCATATGCCCAAAAACTGGATCTCGGGTGGGTCATTATAGGTGATGTTTGCCTGGGAGGTGCACACAAACCAGCATCTGTTAATAACTTGCTCACTAGTACCCACGAGAATGGTCGTCCTTCTCTTTTTCAACCCTGTCAAAATCACATCCTGATAAAGGAGCTACCACACAACAACCCTGTACCTCTTCCCTTCCTTAGTCCCCTCTGTGACAGCAATACTTATAACGATGACCAAAGTGACTTAGGAAGCACAGAGTTCAAGAGAACAAAGGAAGATAACCAGGTAGCAATGTCCATTGGGGATAGGCTCTTCCTAGACATTATGGAAAGGAGTATGGAGAAAGACGGGATTAATAGCTGGGTTGCACCTCTTCCCTTTAGGCGACAAAGATGATGTTTGCCTAACAACAGAGAACTAGCATATAAACGCCTCACTTCCCTAAGACACAATCTTCAAAGGGAACCAGAGATGAAAGAACATTTCTTTTCCTTCATGGAGAAAATATTCCAGAATGGTCATGCTGAGATAGCCCCAAACCTCAAAGACTCAAAGGAATGCTGGTACTTACTCATATTTGGAGTCTATCACCCTAAGAAGCCAGATTAAAGTGGTGAGCGATTTCAGCGCCAAGCATGAAGGTGTCTCTCTAAATGATGTCCTTCTCTCTGGCCCTGACCTTAGTTGGAGTACTTCTCTGCTTTCGCAAAGATTCAGTCGCATTCATGGCAGACATACAGCAAATGTTCTATTGCTTTCTTGTTAAAGAAGAACATCAAAACTTTCTGAGGTTTCTCTGGTTCAGGGTGTCAGAGCTGGCTCAGCCCTTCCTTCTCTGGGCTGGCTGCTCAGCTGTCAGCTAATTGCCAGCTCTCATCTCTCTCCACAGTTGCCAGCTGTTCCTGATCATGCTCGTCTGACCTGCCTACTTAAAGCTGTCCAGCTCACTTCACCTCTGCCTTCGCCTTGGTCACATCACAAGAAACCATCTCCTGTGGTTCTGTTTAACCACTTGCTTACTGGGCACTTAAACCCCCCTCAGTCCCAGACCAATTTTCAGCTTTCAGTGCTCTCACATTTTGAATGACAATTACTCAGTCATGCAACACTGTAACCAAATCATTTTTTTGTCCTTTTCTTCATACCAATAGAGCTTTCTTTTGGTGGTATTTGATCACCTCTCGGTTTTTTATTTTCTACGCTATAAATGAAAAAAGACCGAAAATTTTGAAAAAAAATGAATTTTTCTTCGTTTCTGTGACAAAATTTAGCAAATTAGCAATTTTTCTTCATAAATTTTGGCCACAATTTATACTACTACACATCTTTGGTAAAAATAACCCAAATTTTTGCATATTATATGATCTGTGTGAAATTTATAGAGTCTACAAGCTATGGTGCAAATCATAAAGATTTGCAAAAAAAGATCACATCTGATGTACTAAGGCCTATCTCCATTCTTGAGACCCTAACAAGCCAGGAAAGTACAAATGCCCCCCAAATGACCCCTTTTTGGAAAGTATACATTCCAATGTATTTAGTAAGAGGCATGGTGAGTTATTTTAAGTTGTCATTTTTTCCCACAATTCTTTGCAAAATTACGATTTTTTTTTTTTTCACAAAATTTTTATTGTAATAGCTTATTTCTCCCACACGGAATGTGCATACCACAAATAACACCCCAAAATACATACTCCTACTCCTCCTGAGTATAACAATACCACATGTGTGAGACTTTTACACAGCCTGACCACATACAGAGGCCTAATTTTGAAGTAGCACCTTCAGGCATTCTAGGAGCATAAATTACACATTTCATTTCTCAACCACCTATTACAGTTTTGAAGGCCCTGGAACACCAGGGCAATGGAAACGTCCAGAAAATGACCCCATTTTGGAAAGCTAACACCCCAACGTATAATCTAAGAGGCATAATGAGTCTTTTCAATGGTTCATTTTTTTCCAGAAGTTTTCGGAAAATGTGGAAAAAAATGAAAACGCATTTTTTTTTACACAAAGTTGTCGGTTTATAAGATATTTCCAACACATAGCATTTACATAGCAAAAATAGCACCCCAAAATACATTCTCCTACTCCTCCTGAGTATAACGATACCACATGTGTGAGACTTTTACACAGCCTGACCACATACAGAGGCCTAATTTTGAAGTAGCACCTTCAGGCATTCTAGGAGCATAAATTACACATTTCATTTCTCAACCACCTATTACAGTTTTGAAGGCCCTGGAACACCAGGGCAATGGAATTGTCCAGAAAATGACCTCATTTTGGAAAGCTAACACCCAAACGTATAATCTATGAGGCATAATGAGTCTTTTCAATGGTTCATTTTTTTCCAGAAGTTTTTTGAAAATGTGGAAAAAAAATGAAAACGCATTTTTCTTTTACACAAAGTTGTCCGTTTATAAGATATTTCCAACGCATAGCATTTACATAGCAAAAATAACACCCCAAAATACATTCTACTACTCCTCCTGAGTATGGCAATACCACATGTGTGAGACGTTTACACAGCCTGGCCACATACAGAGGCGCAACATGCAAGAAACACCGTCGGCGTTCCAGGGACACATAGCCTGCACATACCAAGAATTACACCCCCAAATACATTATGCTGAGCAAAGGGTAAAGAAAAGATTACCTGTGGTTTTAGAAGAGCAGTTGTCCACAGGAGGATATCACTGGTCCAGGCAGCAGGCAGGGACTTGGTCAGCAACAGCGAACACAGTTTTTCAGGCAGCAGGCAGGGATACTGTCCATATTACAGTCCAGGGTCAGTGCAGAGATGTCAGCAGTGCCAAAAATATTGGTCCTGGTAGTAGGCAGGTCCTTGTGGTGTGGTCAGTGCGGCATGATGGCAGTAAGTCCTACAGGCAGCAGACAGAAGTAGAGCCTCATTCAGGACAGAATGGGGATAGGGGTAGAGGCTTCTCCCTCCCAAATCTCTTTGAAGCCTCCAAGTTTCCAGACCCTAATCTAGGAATAAGAAAACAAAGAAAATTGTTTTCTTCTTCCAGAAAAACTATACTGGAGCCCATCACATATGTGAGACCCCGTGTTGAATCCCACTAGTCCAGTTGCAGAATACAAGATCAGTCCAAGAGGCAGGCAAATATCGTGGTCAAACAGTCCAAGGTCAGTTCCAGATCAGGCAGAGATATGTACAGAATCGTTAGACAGAAGCATGGTCCAGGGTCAGTTCCAGATCAGGCAGAGGTATGTACAGAATCGTTAGGCAGAAGCATAGTCGAATAACAGTCCAGGGTCAGTTCCAGATCAGGCAGCGGTATGTACAGAATCGGCAGGCATAAGAGTGGTCAAATAACAAGCCAGGGTCAGTTACAGAGCAGGCAGTGGCATAAGGGGTGTGAAGGTGTATGAAGGCAGGAACTGAGGATTATGTTTACCATACTTCACTAAAAATGTATTGAAGTATGGTAACGTCGAAAACAGTCGCCTATGCAGAGGCCAGGTTGGGAAGGACATTGTGCACAATAATAAGATGTGTCTCTTCTGACTCCTGCTCTGGTACACACCTTACATCTTTTTTGACGTCTTTGGCCTGTTTGTTTGGGGAGGATTTTATCCGGAAAGTGGCGGTCGGAGAGTCGACTAACAACGTCTGATCGGATATTTTCTGGTGGGCCGTTTGGGAAAATAAGGGCAGTGAAAACTTCCTCCTGGTAGCCAAAGAAACGTTTGGGGTTTTGGGTGGAGTTGCGGTAAATGACATAGGAATTGTAAATGGCCAATTGAAAAAAATAAATTGCTACTTTTTTGTACCAATGGTATGTCCGTCTTGTGACAAGATATGGTTCCATCATTTGGTCGTTGAAGTCGACTCCCCCCATGAACAAATTGTATTCGGAAATGCATTTGGGTTTCTTTACGGGGCTATTCCTTCTGGGGATTTCCACGAAGGTATCGTTGTGGATAGAAGACAACATATACACATCCCTTCTGTCCCTCCACTTCACTGCCAGAACCTCCTTGTTTCTCAGACTTGCGGTTTCTCCTTTTCGCAGCTTCTTATTCACAAGACTTTGAGGAACGCCCTTCCGATTCCTTTTTACGGTGCCACATGCTGGCGTCTTCTTCCGGTGAAGGTTGTGGAACAGGGGCAGAGATGTGTAGAAGTTATCTACATACAGGTGGTAGCCTTTATCCAATAGGGGGTATATGAGGTCCCAAACAATTTTTCCGCTGGATCCCAAGTAGTCCGGACAATTAGGGGGCTGCAGCTGGGTGTCCTTCCCTTCGTACACCATAAATGAATATGTGTACCCTGTGGCTCGGTCGCATAATTTGTAGACCTTCACCCCATAGCGGGCCCTTTTGCTGGGCATAAATTGCTTCATTCTAAGCCTGCCGCTAAATTTAATAAGGGACTCATCCACACATATGTGTTGGTCCGGGGTAAACAATTTGGGGAATGTTTCTGAAAAATAATTAAGTATTGGTCGAATTTTGAAAAGCCGGTCATAATTTGGATCATTTCGTGGAAGGCACTGGGAATTGTCGCTGAAATGTAAGAACCTCAGGATGATCTGATACCTGGTTCTGGGCATTACCGCGGAGAAGAGCGGTGAGTGGTGGAGGGGGTGGGTTGACCATTAGGTACGCAATTGATTTTTTTTGTTGAGTCCCATATTAAATGTGAGGCCTAAAAAAACCTTGAACTCCTCCACCGTTAGGTCTCTCCATTCGTAGGGACGGGCATAATAAGAGGTAGGATTTTGCAAAATAAATTGTTGTGCATACAGGTTGCACTGGGCCACAATTGACGACAACATATCCTCCGTAAAAATTAAATTTAAAAAATCTATTGGGGTAAAATTCTCCGTGTCCACCTGGACTCCTGGCTGGGCAGTGAAAGGGGGAACATTGGCCTCTCCTGAATTAGGAGGAAGCCACAAGGGGTTCTGAAGGGCATAGGGAAGGCCGGCATGGCTCCTAACCCTTTGGGGCTGAGATGACACCCCACTGGTACTTGGCCTTTCTTGCCGGGGCACTGCGGTGCTGGTGGACGGCACTGCGGTGCTGGTGGACGGCACTGCGGTGCTGGTGGACAGCACTTCGGTGCTGGTGGACGGCACTGCCTCACTAGAACGCCTTCGTTTGATGGGCCGGATATTTTCCTCCTCGGATTCAGTCAGTGTTTCACTGCTGAGGACTGACTCATAATTTATGTCGGCTTCAGAATCCGAATCTGAAAAGGAATCTGAAGAGGAGAGCTCCGCGTTGCTCTCGTCGGCCGTGGAAATAATTTGATACGCCTCCTCAGCGGAAAAGACTCATTTAGCCATGGTAGCACTGATGGGCACTGATGAGGTGGCACAGATGTGCACTGATGAGGTGGCACAGATGTGTACTGTTGAAGTAGCACAGAGGTGGCACAGATGGGCACTGATGAGTCGGCACAGATGTGCACTGATGATTCGGCACAGATGTGCACTGATTATACAGATGGGCGTTTTTGAGGTGGCACAGATGGGCGCTTTTGAGGTGGCACAGATGGGCGCTTTTGAGGTGGCACAGATGGGTGCTTTTGAGGTGGCACAAATGGGCACTGATGGGTCGGCACAGATGTGCACTGATTTATTGCACAGATGTGCAGATTTATTGCACGGATGTGCACTAATGAGGCGGCAGATGGGCACTGCTGAGGCGGCAGATGGGCACTGCTGAGTCGGCACAGATGGGCACTGCTGAGTCGGCACAGATGGGCACTGCTGAGTCGGCAGATGGGCACTGATGGGTCGGCACAGATGTGCACTGATTTATTGCACAGATGTGCAGATTTATTGCAGATGTGCACTGATGAGGCAGCAGATGGGCACAGATGGGCACAGCTGAGGCGGCACAGATGGGCACTGCTGAGGCGGCACAGATGGGCACTGCTGAGGCGGCACAGATGGGCACTGATTGGTACAGATGGGCACCGATTGGCACTGGCGGGCACTGGCGGTGCACAGATGGGCACTGGCGGGCACTGGCGGTGCACAGATGGGGCACTGGCAGTGCACAGGTGGCCACAGGTGGGCACAGGTGGGGTAGAGATGGGCACTGGCAGGGTAGATCTGGGCACTGGCAGGGTAAATATAGGCACAGATGGCAGAAAATACTTTTTTTTCTTCACTCACTGTATCTCTCTCCTCACACGCTATCGCTGTGTGAGGAGACAGATTCGGCAATGGGTGATGATCTCATTTGTTTACATTTGAGATCATCACCCATTGGAGGCGGCGATCGCGCTGTAAACGGCCGCTGTGATTGGCCGTTTACAGCGATCTGTGATTGGCTGTGTCCAGGGGACACGGCCAACACAGATTTTCCCCGATGCGCGCTCCCGGGAGCGCGCGGGGAGCTCTTAAAGGGGACGACGTCAATAGACGTAGTCCCAGAATTTGAGATCCGCGCTGTAGCCGTCATTTGACTATAGCGCGGATCTCAAGTGGTTAAATACTGGCTTGCTGACATCCCTTCTGGCTCCTTATCCTGCTTGCTATTGCTCTACTGGGATCCCTGACTTCTGGCCTGGCTGATTACCCAATCTGGTTATTGAATTCTGGCCTGGCTGACTACTCTATCCGGTTACTGGAATCTGGCTACGCTTTGACTACGCTTTTTCTATTTACCTTTTATTTTTATTTAATAAACAAGTGTGATTTAATTGTACTTCTGTCTCGGTCTGATTCATGGTTTCTGACAAAGGGACAACAACCCCTCTGGAGACATCACAGAATACCGCATGAGGGTCCACATATTTGGCAAAAGTCCTTCCCCTGCAGTTGCTATATATGGCCTCAGACATTCTACTAGTGTGGGAGAGTTAGAATATGGGGCAGATGTCAGACAGTTTGTGGACAAGGATTTCTATGTAGATGATTGCTTGAACTCAGGCAATGCTTGCTTGTTCCAAATTAAGACTCCACAAGATTGCTTCCAACAGTAGAGAAGTTTTAGAAGCCTTTCCTGTCCAAGATCATTCTAACGAGTTAAAGGACTTAGATCTGGGCACAGATTCACTTTCCATGCAACGCAGCCTTGGTTTGCTTTGGGACTTAAGATCTGACACGTTTACTTTCCAGCACCTGTCACCATCCAGGGTAAGGCACTACTTAGAGACTTAACCTATGAGTCGCTAGATTGGGACCAACCTCTCCCCACCGACAAGAAAAACCTATGGCTAGAGTGGAAGAAATCACTAACAGCTCTATCCAACCTTAAAATTCCATGACCATATGCTCCTCTGCCATCTGCAGACATTGAGATGTAAAGACTGTGTGTTTTCGGATGCTTCTGTTAAAGCAATTGCTGCTGTAGTTTACCTGAAAACCATGGACACTAAAGGACAATGCAACATAGGGTTTGTAATGGGGAAAGCAAAACTTGCACCACTTCCCGAACACACCGTGCCCAGGCTGGAACTTTGTGCTGCAGTATTAGCCACAGAGCTAGCTGAACTAATTGCAATCAGAGGCCCAGTGAAACTCATTCGTTCTGACTGAGGGTCTAACTTTGTAGGAGCAGTAAAAGAACTTCAAATTCCTTCTAACTTGGACATTCTCAGAGTAGAAAGATACTTGAGTGAACAAGACTGCACATGGATCTTCAACCCACCTCACTCTTTTCACATGGGAGGTGTTTGGGAGAGGATGATAGGCATAGCCCGCAGAATTCTTGACTCTATCTTCCTACAAGTAGGAACTGCAAGGCATACTTACGAATGTTTAGTGACATTTATGGCAGAGTTTACAGCTATCATTAACACCAGACCTTTGACATCAATTTCAAGTGACTCTGAAGATCCAGTGGTCCTATGGTTTCCACCTGTCCGGTTTTGACCCGGACAGTCCGGGTTTTGACACATGTGCCCGGGTTTCCGCCTGCTGGAAACCCGGGCACACATTCCACGGACCTATGGCCGCCAGATCTCTGTCTCCGGCCGCAACATCTAGAGGGGCTGCGCGCATGATTCCGTGCCCGCTATCACTATGACACAGGTGCACTGCGCTCTGAGCCAGCAGGAGCCCTGCAATTGGCCGAACGGGCCATGTGTGGGGCGGGCCGGGCGGCAGACATGGGGGTCTGTGAATGGCCCTGCGGAGCTGGTGCTGGTCAGGTGTGGAGGCGGGGGCGGGCTGCACTGTGGATTTGATCATCGCGCCTGCTTCCTCCAGGAGTCCTGCCTCACAATGCGTTTCCTGAGGTTTCATCTGCTCTGTCAGCTCCTCTGTGTGCCCCCCATCTCCTCCTCTGTGTGCCCCCCATCTCCTCTGTGTGACCCCCCTCCTCCTCTGTGTGACCCCCCCATCTCCTCTGTGTGACCCTTCTCCTCCTCTGTGTGACCCCTTCCTCCTCTGTGTGACCCCCATCTCCTCTGTGTGACCCCCTCCTCCTCTGTGTGACCCCCATCTCCTCTGTGTGCCCCCATCTCCTCTGTGTGACCCCCTCCTCCTCTGTGTGCCCCCATCTCCTCTGTGTGACCCCCCTCCTCCTCTGTGTGACCCCCCATCTCCTCTGTGTGACCCTCCTCCTCCTCTGTGTGACCCCCCCTCCTCCTCTGTGTGACCCCCATCTCCTCTGTGTGACCCCCCATCTCCTCTGTATGACCCCACTCCTCCTCTGTGTTACCCCCCTCCTCCTCTGTGTGCCCCCATCTCCTCTGTGTGACCCCCCTCCTCTTCTGTGTGACCCCCATCTCCTCTGTGGGACCCCCATCTCCTCTGTGTGACCCCCCATCTCCTCTGTGTCACCCCCCTCCTCCACTGTGTAACCCCCCATCTCCTCTGTGTCAACCCCCTCCTCCTCTGTGTCCCCCCTCCTCCTCTGTGTGACCCCCATCTCCTCTGTGTGACCCCCCCATCTCCTCTGTGTGACCCCCTCCTCCTCTGTGTGACCCCCCATCTCCTCTGTGTCACCCCTCCTCCTCTGTGTGACCCCCCATCTCCTCTGTGTCACCCCCTCCTCCTCTGTGTCACCCCCCTCCTCCTCTGTGTCTCCCCTCCTCCTCTGTGTGCCCCCATCTCTTCTGTGTGACCCCCCATCTCCTCTGTGTGACCCCCTCCTCCTCTGTGTGACCCCCCATCTCTGTGTGCCCCCCATCTCCTCTGTCTGACCCCCCTCCTCCTCTGTGTGACCCCCCTCCTCCTCTGTGTGACCCCCCTCCTCCTCTGTGTGACTCCTCCCTCCTCTGTGTCACCCCATCCCGTGTCAGCTCCCCCTCCTCTGTGTCAGCTCCCCCTCCTCTGTGTCAGCTCCCCTTCCTCGCTCTCGCTCACCACCTCTCTCTCTCTCTCTCTCGCTCACCCCCCTCTCGCTCTCTCGCTCACCCCCCCTCTCTCTCTCTCTCTCGCCCACCCCTCCTCTCTCTCTCGCCCACCCCCCCTCTCTCTCTCTCTCGTCCATCCCCTCTCTCTCTCTCTCTCACCCACCCCCCTCTCTCTCTCGCCCACTCCCCTCTCTCTCTCTCGCCCACCCCCTCTCTCTCTCTCTCACCCACCCCCCTCTCTCTCGCCCACCCCCCTCTCTCTCTTTCGCTCAACACCCTCTCTCTCTTGCTCAACACCCTCTCTCTCGCTCAACACCCTCTCTCTCTCTCAACACCCTCTCTCTCTCTCGCTGAACACCCTCTCTCTCTCTCTCTCGCTGAACACCCTCTCTCTCTCTCGCTCAACACCCTCTCTCTCTCGCTCAACACCCTCTCTCTCTCTCGCTCACCCCCTCTCGCTCACCCCTTCTCGCTCTCTCGCTCACCCCCCTCTCTCTCTCTCGCCCACCCCTCCTCTCTCTCTCTCTCTCGCCCACCCCCCTCTCTCTCTCTCTCGCCCACCCTCTCTCTCTCTCTCTCTCACCCACCCTCTCTCTCTCTCGCCCTCCCCCTCTCTCTCTCTCACCCACCCCCCTCTCTCTCGCCCACCCCCTCTCTCTCGCCCACCCCCTCTCTCTCTTTCGCTCAACACCCTCTCTCTCTCGCTCAACACCCTCTCTCTCTCTCTCGCTCAACACCCTCTCTCTCTCTCTCTTGCTCAACACCCTCTCTCTCTCACTCAATACCCTCTCTCTCTCTCTCTCTCTCGCTCAACACCCTCTCTCTCTCTCGCTCAACGGCCCTCTCTCTCTCTCTCTCTCTCGCTCAACACCCTCTCTCTCTCTCTCCCTCAATGCCCTCTCTTTCTCTCGCTCAACATCCTCTCTTTCTCTCTCGCGCTCAACACCCTCTCTCTTGCGCTCAACACCCTCTCTCTCTCGCTCATCCCCTCTCTCTCGCTCATCCCCTCTCTCTCTCGCTCACCCCCTCTCTCTCTCCCTCTCTCTCGCTCACCCCTCCCTCTCTCTCTCTCTCTCTCTGCCTCTCGCTCACCCCCTCTCGCGCACCCACCACTTTTTTCTCTAATCCCCCCTCTTGCACCCCCACCTTCTCATCCCCATCCTCTCACCCCCACCCCCTCTCTCTCATCCCCATCCCTCTCACCCCACTCTCACGCCCTTTTACTAACCCCCCTCCCCTCTCTCACCCCCCACCACCGCCTCTCTCTCACCTCCTCCTCTTACCTTCCCCTTTCTCGCCTCCCTCCCCCCACCTCTTTCCCTCCTCAGGGGATGGGGGCCCCATGAGTATAGCTGTATGGGGCCCCAATAATTGCTAACAGCAGCCTACTGAGTGAATGCACAATTTCACATGTGTCCTGAATCCTGTGTTTTGCCGGCACACTTCTCCTCAAGGCTCCCCACACAATGGAAGGAAGGAAAACAGCACTACAGTAGAGGAGCTCCACCCCCAAACTCCAGCTCCCACACTTCCTGGCTCGAAGCGGCTCTCGGTAAGGCAGTCCAATGGGGGTCTTTTGGGGCAGGGGACACTAATGGGTGGGTTCCCTGATCTAATTGAGGTGGGGCACCAATATAAGGAAGGGGAGTCTGTGGGGAGGGAGGTGCACGATGTCACCAGGGCAGTGGACGGTGTCGGTAGGGCAGAGGATGGTGTCAGTAGAGCAGAGGACGGTGTTGGTAGAGCAGAGGATGGTGTCGGTAGAGCAGAGGACGGTGTTGGTAGGGCAGTGGATGGTACCAGTAGTTTCAGTAAAATCCTATAGTGCATACCACAAAAAAATTTGCCATGCGCCGCTAAAGTGTTTGGGTTTGGCTTGAGGAAAAGGTGGCAGCCCTAAGTGGCCCTCACACCTGCCATGTTGCTCACGCAAAAGACTAGTCTTGCCCATGCTCCAGCTGGAGAGTTTTGTGAGACGGACCTTTACGAACGTCAATGGAGACAAGTACAAATCCTTGCCAATACCTTCTGGAACCGGTGGAGGGAACAATATATATCTACTCTACAAGTAAGAAGAAAGTGTCACACTGAAAAGCCTTTTCTTAAACCTGGTGATGTTGTGCTCATGAAAGATTGCCAGACACTAATGAATATGTGGCCTTTAGGTCTGATCACCAAAGTACTGCCAAGCAAGGATAATCGTGTCCGTAAGGTCGAGGTCAAGATCTTTCAACAGAATGAAGCTAAAGTGTTCTTAAGACCAGTGACTGAACTTATTCTATTGCTTTCTATGGGGGACTCTGTTAATGACATCACTTGATGTCAGGCGGGGAGTGTTCTGTCCATCAGAAGCTTATACTGACTATTTGTACCTGTGTTGTTAACCACTTGCCGCCTGCCCTATAACAGAAACACGGCGACAAAGTGGTTTCAAAATCCTGACCGGACGTCATATGACGTGATCAGGATCTTGAGCCGTTGCGCGCCCCCGGCGATCGCCAGTCTGACACCTCGCAACTACGATCTCGGTAAAGAGTCTCCGATGGAGACTCTTTACCACGTGATCAGCCGTGTCCAATCACGGCTGATCACAGTGTAAATAGGAAGAGCCGGTGATCGGCTTTTCCTCACTCGCGTCTGTCAGACGCGGGTAGAGGAGAGCCGATCGGCTGCTCCTCTGAGAGGGGGGTCTGTGCTGATTGATTATCAGCACAGCCCCCCGAGGATGCCGACACTGGACCACCAGGGACGCCACCAGACCACCAGGGATGCCCAGCACAAGGTATGCCACCCTAGACCACCAGGGATTTCAGTCAGTGCCCACAATGGATGCCAATCAGTGCCCACAATGGATGCCAATCAGTGCCCACAATGGGCATCACTGATTGGCATGCATTATTGTTTGGCACTGATTGGCATCCATTAGTACAGTATAATACAATACAATGCCGCCTATCAGTGCCCATCTGTGCCACCTATCAGTGCCCATCCATGTGCATCTGTGCCGCCTATCCATGCCCATTTGTACCGCCTATCCATGCCCATCCATGCCACCTATCCATGCCAATCCGTGCCAGCTATCAGTGCCAATTTGTGCCACCTATCGGTGCCCATCTGTGTCGCCCATCAGTGCCACCTATCAGTGCCCACTAGTGCCGCCTATCAGTGCCCATCAGTGCCGCCTATCAGTGCCACATATCAGTGTCCATCAATGCCACCTCATCAGTGCCACTTCATTGTTGCCACCTCATCAAGTTTAGGAACAACATGCAACAGCATGTGAGAGTTAAGCCTGGTACACACTAGAAGGGGACTGTCCCCCACTAGAACACACTGGTCAGCGCTTGTAGCCACTGGCTGCCAGCGTAGATCAGATGTTGGTTTTCCAGCATAACCGTTCCACAGAAGCCGGCCATCTGCATCATTGGCTTTGCTGGTCTTAATTTGGGGCAAGGGTTCAGTTCTTTTAGGAAAACATGCAGGATGTAGTATCCAGGTTTGATTTCTCCATACCCAACATAGGTCTCAGCCTAGGGCTGCCGAGGGCAGCACGTAGCCACCCACATATCATGCTGCTGATAGTAACACAATATATATAATATAGTTTACAATAAAATGTTCCATGCTGCCCCTCTGATACACTGATGCCATCTAGCTGGGTCTTGCTGTCCCTGCATTCTTGCTGGTAACATAATGTAATATGTGCTTACAGTTAACCCTATCTGGCTCTAAAGAACTGAGCTGCTAGCAGAGTAGGGTGACAGTTTGTCCCATTCTTTGCCCTTGTACACACGGTCGCAGAATCTGTTGGAATGAGTCTTATCGGACCGTGTCGTCAGATAATCCGACTGTGTGTGGTATGCATCGGACTGATTCAGGCCGAATCTCCGTCCGACCCAATTTTCCAACATGTTGGAAATATTTCCTGACCAACTGGGCCGGACGGACCTAATCCGATCATGTGTAGAGCATTTTCATCGGACCAAGTGCCACGCATGCTCACATTCAAATTCCGACACGGAAGCGCTCATTCAGGTAAAACTACTGCTCGTAAGCGATATAGCACATTCGTCACGCTGCAATGTTAAAAAATCATTCATCAAGCGCATTCTCTTGTTCTTTACAATGCTGCAAGAACCAACTTCTTTTGATGCTCATAGTCACACACACTTCTCCCGAACGGATTTCATTACTCTTTTTTAACCATTTCAGCAATACACAATGTTTGTTTTTGTTTTTTATTTTTTGGATGTTTTTGGGGGGGGGATTCCCTAAAAATCTCCTTTTTTTACTTTTTATTTTTGGGTGTAAACTTACAACAACAACATTATTGTATTTTTTAGATTTTCTTTTTCTTTTTTAATCTACAGGAGGTTGTTTAGTGTTGCTACCCCTTGTTATTTAGTTCACTTTGTATTTTGGAAATGTACCTGCCTGCTCACAAATAAACTCTACTTTTTGAAGGAAAACACATTACACAAGTATTTCATCAAACAAAAATAAAATTTATTTTGTTTGCTCGAAACTAAAAATAGGAACGCAGCACTGGAGAAACTTCTTAACTTTGGTGCAGCCTTTGGCCCCCAGGGCAGACATGACTAAATGACATAGAAAAAAATTGGTGGCCTAAGGAGTAGATATCTCAGGGAGAGAAGGCTGCTCCTGAAGTCCTAGAGAGCAGGAAATTCAGATGACATTTCTGTCCCCAGGATGGTGATCTTGAAGAGGCTGCATCTTCTGGCACACCAGACTCATCCCAGGCCATCACTCTCTGGTCTTCCTTTGTGACTTCCCACCAGGCATCCTTCCAGGCTGTGGCTGGGCTCCTGTAGCTGGAGCAGGAGGAGAAGGAGGGCGTTGGTGGACCTCCTGGCTGCCACTTGCCACAGCTTCCCCCCGACTGAGGTCTTCCTGTGTATGAAAAGGGGACATAGTTTTAGTTTTTTGATCATCAATCACAACATTTTGTGCTCCTGGCTTTTGCTATTTGACTGTTACCAAATAGAACAGACTATCATTCTGACACCAGCATTTTTATTTCCCGTCCCAATCATTTTTGGTCACTACTGTCTATTGAGATGTAAACCACTTTGAGAAATCTCAACTTACTGATCAATAAGAACATCTAGTTAACATCAATAAATGTAACACAAGAAATATGTTCAACAATGCAATACCTGTCTCAAGCTGGGCCCCACCACATGGTGCTGCCTGGAAGGCCCAGGTTGGACATCAGAAACCTCAGATGGGGGTGAAGGATGCCTTGGATGAAGCCTGGAGAGTGGTGGCCTAAAAGTGGTGGCCTGGGTACCCCCTGGTCTACCAGAAAATGCAGCCTGTCAAAGTGCACCATCCTGGGATAATAAACAGCATATGGATCTCCTGCTCTCAAGGACTCCAGGTGCTGCTTTCTCTCCCTGAAATATGTAAGCTTCATGGCCACAATTTTGCGATTCAGATATGTCATGTCTGCCGTGGGGACCCTGATCTGCACCAAAGCAAGCAGTTTCTCCAGTGCTGCGTTCCTCTTTGATCTGTCATAATAAAACTTGTTGTGGAACTGCCACAGGCAGGGCATCTCCATGTAGAGCTCGAGGAATAGCCCCATAAAGTTGGGATTGTTGAATGGGTCCATTTTGTCTGCAAGACACAACACAAGACAAACCCTCAAATACTAATAATGCAATTAAAATCCCTCCTAATCTTGTCCCAACAGCGGCCTAGATACAAGCAGTCTAGTCTAGTGAAGCACAAAGTAAAAAATGTTACCTTCGTTTCGACGTTCGCCGCGTCCGTGACTCACATTCTCCTCCCAGATCGTACGGACGATACACATGTGTGGCGTTTTATATACAGTGTGCATGCATGAAACTCCGCCCGCCCCTGACGTTCTTTCCAGACTATTCCCCGCCCCTTCGCTTCCCGTGCAGTGGGGAGAGCACATGGCGGAGAGAACGCAGGTGCGCAATAATAGTTCCACTAACAAGGAGGAGGGTGAGGAAAGCCCGGAGCCTGAAACGTCCCGATCCAGGAAGACAAGATTTAAGGCCTCAAATATGTCTTTTGGAGAGATGTTGGAGATGGTCGACATACTGAAGAGGACCGACTATGATGGGAAGTATGAATCATGAATAAAGTTGTGAAGAGTCTTCTGAAGAATTTTGGGGTACGCCGATCCAAGGATCAACTGAGAAAACGCTGGTCAGACCTGAAACTGAGGGAGCACGAGCAGTACCTAAGAATCAAGCGTGTTCTTAAAAAAAGTAAGTAGTTGTCGTGTGTTCATATGATTATTCTTGCTTGCATACATGCTCCATGTGCTTTGATTTCATGTTGTGCATTTTAAAATGGCCACTTTCAAGGTCATGGTTTCGTTCGTTCGTATGAAACATCGTTCTGCAGGGAAGTATTCCAGCTTAACAAAGTGGCCCCAATAATGTTCTCACCTTGTAACTCGGCCCAAAAAACAATTGTACAACACTTCCAAGCAATGTTTCATATTCCTATTTATGCCCTCTGTGTGCTAATTAATCTTTGTTTACATTCTCATAGGGGAGAGAAGACTTGGCAAGTATGGGGACACCAGGGATCATGAGGACACCAGGGACCACACCCCTCCCAAAGAAGGGCAACTTCCAAAAGAAGAAACAGAGGAGCAGGAGCAGGAGGAGGAGGAAGAAGGAGAGATTGTGGAGGTTGGCCAAATTGTCACCACAACAGGTGAGTGTCAGAGATCACAGCTTCCGGTAAGCTCATCAATGTATATCACCATATTTGGATTACATGGTGTGTTTGTTTTTTTTTTTTCTAGGTGATGTGGAGGAAGATTCCCGTTTTACCAGTGAAAGTGCCCAGATCTTGATCGGGGAGATAATGGGGTACAATAGGGATTTTGAAATTGTACAACAAAACATCAATGATGTTAAAAATAAAATGAAGAACATCATTGATGTTTTGGGGAGAGTGTGAAAACGAAAAAACTAGATAGGGTTTTATTTTTGCTTTTTTTTTTTAAATGTTGTATTTTGCATAATTCCAAATTTGGAAGATGCACAGAGTGTGTAAACATGCGCTATCTCCCATCATGGGGGATCAATGTACATGTTTTGTGGAAAGTGTCTGAGATGAAGGGGTTGCAGCCCCAAAGCATGTACATTGATCCCCCATGATGGGAGATAGCACATGTTGACACACTGTGTGCATCTTCCAAATTTGTATTTTTCCGGGGTCACACCCCATGTGATGAAGGCAATATCAGCCCAGTTTGTACATACTCAGGTCTGATATTGTCTTCACTTTTCCAAATTGAACTTTGTAAGTTCCTGTGTTCTGTATTTTACGGTTTGATACATGCCTGTTTACACAAAAAAACAAGTAAAAAATAAATATGATTAAACTGGGTTTTGGATACCCAAAATATCTTGGTTTGTTGTAAAAACCTTTACTAAACGCACATATGAATGTGCTTGTATTAAAAAGTTGAATTCTCAACAATGTGTGGCTTCCTTTTTCATTGGGATTAAAATGTATTTGTAGTGAAATTTGAGTTTGTGCTGAGAAGGAGTGCGATTTACTAAAGGCAACTCCACTTTGCACTCCAAGTGCAGTTTCAGGTGTACTTTTGCAGTGCACTTGTAATGCATAGTGGATGTGCCTTTAGTAAAAAGCACCCACAGTGATGTGTAAATTTGGACAATCATGCCATTTTTCTGCCATGGTGCTGAAAATGAGCATGATTTTGATCAGTAATGCACTACATACATTAGTTAACAAAAACAAGGTGTGTGTGTAGCAGACCCACAACATAATAACATTATCTGAAGAAGAGACTGTCCCCTCATCTCGCTCTGAACTTGGGCTTGCACTGTTGCTGAAAAAGGCACAACTTGACGAAAAATGGCAAAGTGGGAGGCCACAGTCTGCCATTCCTGTTGCGTTGAAGGACACTGTGTAGTGACACAAGAAAAAAAACTAGTAATTTTACAAATCAACATTGCATGCAGATTAGACACCCAGATTTTTAGACAAAATTTGTATAACATTTTTTTAAATGAGTATTTAAAGCCTAAAGTATAAGGTCCCCTTATGAGAGTCATAACCCCCCCCCCCCCCCCTATCTGATGGGCCCTTGATAAAAAATGAGGGGGGATGTTTAGGAGAGGTAACCCTCTCCACTTGATTGAGAGCTGAATGCCTAAATAATGTGTGATACTTT
Organism: Lithobates pipiens; assembly: GCF_037356315.1. NCBI lineage: Eukaryota > Metazoa > Chordata > Amphibia > Anura > Ranidae > Lithobates > Lithobates pipiens. The sequence goes on along the minus strand of NW_027507685.1, from coordinate 186,301,485 downwards.
GTGAAGCCCCTCCTTAGTTACACTATTGGCAGCCCACCGGACAGGTAAGAAGTGTCATAATAACAAAATGGAAGCACATTTTGACATTCTGCTATTACATAGCAAGAAAATCAATGTGTTAAAAAAATCAAAATAGCATTTGAAAGTATTGAGGCCCTTACACTACATGCTTTGGTGAATTGTTCCATAAATGTTATCATGAAAAAGGTATTTAGAGTGTGTATTGGGTTGGGTCAAGTCATCAGATAGAAGATTGCTTTCAGCTGAGGTAACAGTTGGGGAGAGGGGGGTTACTAATGAGTTTGGCACAACTCCAAAAAACAATAAAAAGGTTACTTTGCATGAATTGAAGCACACACATCACATTTGTAGAGATTTTAGGGGGTGTTTAGGGGAAAGCAATACTATGGAGCTGATAAAAGACATTGTTGAGTGACTAGACTCTAGTTTTAGGGGCCAAGAAGAGCATGGTGGGGAAGTTAGTGAGGCAAATCCGCATGAGAACAAAGGGGCAGAGCATATGAATTAGAGCATATTGCAGTGATGGTAATTAGGGAATGAGGAAAGAAATGCAAGACATTAGCAATCATGAAATACATAGAATGTGATGTTTAAGGTTAAAAATTTGCATAATATAGTCCTTCAGCAGGAGCTGAATGATGTCAGAACAGGTCTCTGGAATAATGATCCCCAGAGACTGGGGGGAGATGCCTGTAGAGAACTTGAGGTCCTGAAGGCTTCTCCCTGTCGCCAAGTAGCGCAACGTGGCGATCAGCCTCTGCTCTGGAGTGATAGCTTGCTGCATGCAGGTATCCTGCCTGGTGATATAAGGGGACAGCAAAGCCAGCAGACAGTGAAAAACGGGGTCCGTCATCCTGAGAATAATCCAGAAATGATCAGGATTATTCTCGCGGATCTCACGGAGCAAAGGCATGTGGGAGAACTGTTGACGCTGGCGCAACCAATTCTTCGTCGTCCAAACATGTTGTCAGGGAAATAGCCGCAGTTTTGTGAGACACGTTCGTGTTAACGCGCGTCGGCGCCTACACAAGCGCAAAGTAGTTTTTAGACGTACGACCGACGCGACGTCTAACCGGGCGGGCTTACGCGGTGATGCCACGAATACGCAACGTACCAGACGTAGGCGTACGATCGCTCCGACGCGCCCACGGCGTGACCCGGCCAGTTCCCCTATTTAAACGTTCGCCTGACACTCCTGCATTGCTGGATTATCGTCAGCTCTCCTGAGAACCTGTACCTGTGCTTCCTGTTACCTGATCTTCTGTGCACCGACCCGGCTTGTCTGACCCGTTCCTGTTGTCTTCCTGGCTCCGACTCTTGGCTTGTACCTGACGTTCCAGATCTGCTTCCTGAACCCGACCTCGGCCTGTCTTGACCACTCTCTGGACTTCCGCTGCCTATTCTCGGATCTCCTAAGCACGGTTGCCCATCCAGGCTTGTCCATCTGCTACCTGGTCTCTACTATTGCTACCCGGCAACCCGTGCCACTGTGGGCACTACATCCCTGTGCCAACTTCAGGGTTGTGCTGCGTTCGGCCGCAAGGGGAGCCCTCTCAGCATTTCGGCCTCATCCTAGACTCTGACAGTATAATCCAGCCATGACAGAGGTCGACAGAGGTGACTCCCCATTGGAGGCCGTCCTACGAGAACTCACGGCCCTTGCTCCAGCTATTCAGGAGCTCCGAGAGAAACATCACCGGCTGGAGGAGCGCCTGCAACATCCGCCTGAACCACCCACCTGCTCTGGTCAAGTTCCGGTGTCTACAATTTCAGCGGTCCTAGAACCACGAGTCCCAGTTCCAGAACACTTCTTCGGGGACCGGAGAAAATTCAGATCTTTCAGAAACTCATGTTTCCTCTACTTTTCCCTGCAACCTCAGACCTTTGCTTCAGAGACAACCAAGGTGGGATTCACCATCTCATTACTGAGGGACGATCCCCAGATGTGGGCCCATGGCCTGCTGGAACAATGCAGCCCTTGTGTGAATACCCTGGACCTGTTCTTTGAAGCCATGGCCCGCTTGTACGATGACCCTTTCCGGACAGCCACAGCCGAGGCAGCCTTGCATACTCTTCGCCAGGATGGGCGACCTGCAGAGGACTATTCAGTGGAGTTCCGTACCTGGAGCTCTGACTCTGGCTGGAATGAGGCGGCCCTCAAATTTCAATATCGTATGGGGTTGTCCGAAGCTCTTAAGGATGAGTTGGCCAGACTAAAGATCCCCACTACGCTCGAAGAACTCATCCAACTCGCCATCCAGCTTGACAGGCGTTTACGGGAACGTCAGCTAGAACGCTCTCAGACTGCGTGCTCCATCCAGGCCCCACCTCCAGCCTGCCCAGCAGTATCCCCCGTTCTGAGGGGCATTCCTCGTCCCGCTTTAACCTTTGAAAAGAGACTCCTCCGTCGTCAGGCACATCTCTGTTTTTACTGTGGGGGATCAGGACATTTCATTAGCAACTGCCCTACAAGGCCGAGTAAGCCAGCTCCAAACACTCCTTCCCCTCTTCAGGTAGCAATGACAGTTTCTGCCCACATCGCTCTTCCAGTTACGTTGATGGTGGCGGGCAGCAGGATCCCCCTACAAGCAATCATTGACTCCGGAGCCTGTAGTTGCTTCCTGGACCTAACCTTGGCCAGGAGTAGTGATGGCCGAACGGTTCGCCCGGCGGTCGTTTCGCGGCGAATTTCCGACATTCGCGGTCCGCACGTTCGAACGCCTTTTTCCGTCGTTCGCCGCGGCGGACTTACGTGTTTAATGTATACAAGAACTTTAACCTTTGGTGACACGTTTATCATGTGATACAGGACAGCCAATTGAGACATGACAGCACATGGACACTTGTACATTCCCCCTAACCTATAAATACACCCGATCCGGTGGCCATTTTACATTCTTTCTTCTGTTACGATAGGGACAGGTTCCTGTGTGGAGTAGGGAGAGATAAACCACTAGCTATTTGGTACACAAAAGTTCTTTTCAGGACTGGTATAGGTGTTAGGTGTTGATAGGTTTGCTGTGCTGCTGATTCTTGCAGCAGCCTGAGTGTCTTTTGTTAGTTTAGAGAAAGGGAAAGGACGGTGTATGCTACAGGGACAGCCAGATTAGTCTTTCATCATCATCATCATCATCATCATCATTAGCTGTTACTATCAAGGTCCACAAAAGAGCTGTTCCAGTAACCACTAATCGTTCTCTTTTTTTGCCAATTTGTATAGGGACAGGAAGGAAGCAGTGTTGTCAGGCAGTGAGGGTAATTTTAAAGACTTGCTGTTATTATTAGTTCCACAAAGGTTCTTTTCAGGACTGGTATCAGTGGTACAGTAATAGGCTTGTACATGTATAATATTCTTTCTTCCAAATATAGAAAGGATATTATACTTGACTGCTGCCCTTCTGCTGCAGTCTGCTAAACATTCACAACTCACTTGTTCCACAAAAGTTCTTATAAGGACTGGTAACTTGGTATAGGGTGCTACGGTACATAGGCTTGAGTGCGGTACAGTCTGCTGTTCTGTAAGGACCGCTATCGGTCCACAATAGATAGGGTTGACGTGCACCACTGCTGACCGCTCACCTATACTGCAGCAGTCCTTCAGCGGTATAGGGACTGACGTACAGTCTGCTAATCACTAACACACAACCTGCTTGTTCCACAAAAGTTCTTATAAGGACTGGTAACTTGGTATAGGGTGCTACGGTACATAGGCTTGAGTGCGGTACAGTCTGCTGTTCTGTAAGGACCGCTATCGGTCCACAATAGATAGGGTTGACGTGCACCACTGCTGACCGCTGCCCTATACTGCAGCAGTCCTTCAGCGGTATAGGGACTGACGTACAGTCTGCTAAACACTAATACACAACCTGCTTGGTCCACAAAAGTTCTTATAAGGACTGGTAACTTGGTATAGGGTGCTACGGTACATAGGCTTGAGTGCGGTACAGTCTGCTGTTCTGTAAGGACCGCTATCGGTCCACAATAGATAGGGTTGACGTGCACCACTGCTGACCGCTCACCTATACTGCAGCAGTCCTTCAGCGGTATAGGGACTGACGTACAGTCTGCTAATCACTAACACACAACCTGCTTGTTCCACAAAAGTTCTTATAAGGACTGGTAACTTGGTATAGGGTGCTACGGTACATAGGCTTGAGTGCGGTACAGTCTGCTGTTCTGTAAGGACCGCTATCGGTCCACAATAGATAGGGTTGACGTGCACCACTGCTGACCGCTGCCCTATACTGCAGCAGTCCTTCAGCGGTATAGGGACTGACGTACAGTCTGCTAAACACTAATACACAACCTGCTTGGTCCACAAAAGTTCTTATAAGGACTGGTAACTTGGTATAGGGTGCTACGGTACATAGGCTTGAGTGCGGTACAGTCTGCTGTTCTGTAAGGACCGCTATAGGTCCACAATAGATAGGGTTGACGTGCACCACTGCTGACCGCTCACCTATACTGCAGCAGTCCTTCAGCGGTATAGGGACTGACGTACAGTCTGCTAATCACTAACACACAACCTGCTTGTTCCACAAAAGTTCTTATAAGGACTGGTAACTTGGTATAGGGTGCTACGGTACATAGGCTTGAGTGCGGTACAGTCTGCTGTTCTGTAAGGACCGCTATCGGTCCACAATAGATAGGGTTGACGTGCACCACTGCTGACCGCTGCCCTATACTGCAGCAGTCCTTCATCGGTATAGGGACTAAGAGTTTTGTCACAGGGTCATTTAAAAAATGACAGGCAGAGGAAGAGGCAGGCCCTTCCGCAGGGGTGGTAGGGGTAGGGCAGGAGCAACAGGCTTGAGCCAAAGTGGGAAGTTGCAGAAGGTGCGTTCAATTACTTTAAAGGATGCACCAGACTTGGTTGAGTGGCTCGCTCAGCCTTACTCTTCTGCACCCTCCTCATCCTCTCGATCTGCACCCTCTTCTTCACTCTCTGCTATGTGCACCCCCAAAGACACTACCACCAACAACACGACCACCACCACCACCACCACATACCTTCCGCTTGAGTCACTGGAATTATTTTCCGATCCATATCAAGAGGACATTTCTGATGCGCAGCCACTCTTGGTATTGGATCAGGAAGAGGAGGTAGCAACAAGCGCTACTCAGCAGTCTGACGCCAGTACCCAGATCAGCCCAAGGAGGAGGTTGGTCCCCGGTGTTGCTGCCTACTCCGAGATCTCTACTTATAGCGGTGGGGAAGGTGACGTTGATGATGACGTGTCTAGTGATGTCACGTGGGTGCCCACAAGAGAGGAAGAGGAGGGGAGTTCAGAGGGAGATATGGACCAGCAGATAGGGAGGAGAAGCAGCAATGACTTACATTGCACAGCAGGGACAAAGCAGACTGCAAATGTATCAGGAGCGAGTCATCGACCATGTACGGTCACATCTGGCGCTCCCAGGACACCGGCACATGGCTCCGCAGTGTGGGCTTTTTTTAACGTGTCCGCTGCTGACAATAGCGTTGCCATCTGCAATCTTTGCAGTCAACGCGTTAGTCGCGGTAAGCCCAATACTCACCTAGGGACGACCGCCTTAAGAAGGCACATGAGCAGCCATCACCGAGCCCAGTGGGAGCAACGGAACACACAAAGCCACACTGCAGGCTCTCACCGTCCAGCCTCGTCTTCTACTTCTCCTTCTCCTCTCTCCTCACAATTGTCCTCCACTCCACCTTCCATCACGCCAAGCTCACATTTTTCTGCAAAAAGGCAGGCTTCCGTGGGCCTAATGTTTGAGCGTAAAAAAATGATGACGCCGGATAACCCTCTTGCCCAACGGTTGGCGGCTGGCTTGTCAGAACTCATAGCCCGCCAACTACTGCCATATAAACTGGTGGACTCGGAGGCCTTTCGCAAATTTGTGGCCATTGGAACACCACAATGGAAGGTCCCAGGAAGGAAGTATTTCTCAGAGAAGGGCATCCCAGAGCTATATGGCCATGTTCAGCGGCAAGTGAATGTATCTCTGGCACACAGTGTCGGTGCCAAGATACATCTGACCACAGACACGTGGTCTAGCAAACACGGGCAGGGAAGGTATATCAGTTTTACTGCCCACTGGGTGAACCTTCTGACGGCCGTCAAGCATGTAACCCGTGGCACCCGTGTAGATTTGGTTTTACCGCCACGGATTGCATGCAGGCCTGACTCTTCTTCTCCTCCTCCTACTCCATCCTCCTCCCTCTCCTCCTCAGCTGCCTCCTCCTTTTCCGCTGCTAGCGTCTCTTCCACTGCACCGCCCAAGCTCCCCAGAACCTATTCCACATGCCAGGTGAGACGTTGCCATGCCGTGCTGCGTCTGTTGTGCCTGGAAGCAAAGAGCCACACTGGCCCGGCACTCCTTTCAGCTTTGCGTTCACAGGCAGATGAGTGGCTAACACCGCTCAATTTGACAGTTGGTAAAGTGGTGTGTGACAACGGTGCCAATCTGCTTAGCGCATTGAAACAGGGCAAAATCACGCACGTGCCGTGCATGGCACACGTCTTAAACTTGGTCGTGCAGCGATTCCTTGTCAAATACCCTGGGGTCCAGGACATCTTGCGGCAGGCAAGGAAAATCTCGGCCCATTTCAGAAGATCTTACACGGCCATGGCTCGCCTTGCTGACATTCAGCGGCGACACCATCTGCCGGTCAGACGTCTTATTTGCGATTGCCCGACGCGATGGAACTCAACCTTCTATATGCTTGATAGGCTGCTCCAGCAGAAACGTGCAGTTAACGTCTACCTGTATGAACTCTGCGAAAGAAACGGTTCTGGGGAGCTGGGTTTTTTTTCACCGCGCCAGTGGCTGCTCATGCGCGACACATGCAGACTTCTGCGGCCATTTGAGGAGATCACCAAACTGGTCAGTCGCAGCCATGGCGCCATCAGTGACATGGTACCTTATGCCTTCTTTCTGGAGCGTGCATTGCGTCGTGTCATTGATCAGGCTGTGGAGGAGCAGGAGCGGGAAGATGAGGAAGTCGCAATGCTGGATGAATTCCCAGGGGGGGCTACTCTATCTGAGACAAGTCAACAACAGGAGTCTGATGAGGAGTCAGAGGAGGATGGTGCCGGGGCGGATGAGCAGGAGCAAGAAGAGCATGCTTTAAACCTTTCTGGGATCCCTGTTGTGCGAGGATGGGGAGAGGAGAATGAAGAGGACGACATTATCCTGGATGATGAGCAGGAGCCAGGCCACCACACCGCTTCCACTTTAGTGCAAATGGGGGCCTTCATGCTCCAGTGTTTTAATAGGGACCCCCGTATAAAAAGCATGAGGGTCAAGGACCAGTACTGGGTGGCAACGTACTTAGACCCCCGGTACAAACACAAAATGGCGGAAATGTTACCGCCGTCGCAGAGGGCTGTCAGAATGCAGCACTTCCAGGCCTTGCTTCGAGAAATGCTGCATTCTGCTTTTGCGTGCGCTGGCAGAGGAGCAATTCCCACTCCCAGAGAAGGATTTGCGGGTACCAATCCAACAGCGCCTGCAAGAAGAGGCCGGTTTGAAGATGTGTTGGTGACTTCGGATATGAGGTCATTCTTTCAGCCGACCCATCGACAGGTGTCATCCGGATCCAGCATCAGGGAACGCCTAGACCGTCAGGTGTCCGACTACATTGGGTTAACGGCCGATGTGGACGCTCTGAGGAGTGATGAACCCCTAGACTACTGGGTGGGCAGGCTTGACCTCTGGCCAGAGCTTGCCCAATTTGCAATCGAACTGTTGGCTTGCCCCTCATCCAGTGTCCTGTCCGAAAGGACGTTCAGCGCAGCAGGGGGGATTGTGACCGATAAGCGTACTCGCCTAGCTCACCACAGTGTTAACTACCTCACATTTCTAAAAATGAATGAGGCATGGATCTCGGAGGAATTCAACACATGTGATCAGTAGACCATGTATATGTCTATAAACAATTTTTGGAATCAAGCACACAGACCTTCTTAATTCATTTGGCTCACTTCCCTGACCCAAAAAAGCACACCGTACTATATGCCCCTACCCTCCTCTTTGAAGAGGTTGAGCGGTGTCATATTTCTACTGGGGCTGCTTATTATGAGGGGTTCCCACCATCCCTGTGCTGTGCTGACTTCCTCCTGGGTGTTCTTATTATGAGGGGCTCCCACCATCCCTGTGCTGTGCTGACTTCCTCCTGGGGGTTCTTATTATGAGGGGATCACACCATCCCTGTGCTGTGCTGACTTCCTCCTGGGGCTGCTTACGGTGCTGCTGTCAGCGCTGTATGTCACGGAGCTGCTGTCAGCGCTGTATGTCACGGAGCTGCTGTCAGCGCTGTATGTCACGGAGCTGCTGTCAGCGCTGTATGTCACGGAGCTGCTGTCAGCGCTGTATGTCACGGAGCTGCTGTCAGCGCTGTATGTCACGGAGCTGCTGTCAGCGCTGTATGTCACGGAGCTGCTGTCAGCGCTGTATGTCACGGAGCTGCTGTCAGCGCTGTATGTCACGGAGCTGCTGTCAGCGCTGTATGTCACGGAGCTGCTGTCAGCGCTGTATGTCACGGTGCTGCTGTCAGCGCTGTATGTCACGGAGCTGCTGTCAGCGCTGTATGTCACGGAGCTGCTGTCAGTGCTGTATGTCACGGAGCTGCTGTCAGCGCTGTATGTCACGGAGCTGCTGTCAGCGCTGTATGTCACGGAGCTGCTGTCAGCGCTGTATGTCACGGTGCTGCTGTCAGCGCTGTATGTCACGGAGCTGCTGTCAGCGCTGTATGTCACGGAGCTGCTGTCAGCGCTGTATGTCACGGAGCTGCTGTCAGCGCTGTATGTCACGGAGCTGCTGTCAGCGCTGTATGTCACGGAGCTGCTGTCAGCGCTGTATGTCACGGTGCTGATGTCAGTGCTCTGTATTACGGTGCTGCTGTCAGTGCTCTGTATCTCCTGCACCCTCTTGTTTGCCTACCCTGGTCCCTGACCTTCCCTCTCCTCCATTGCCTTCATTAGCTCCATAGTCCTGAATTGTCAGAACAATTTCCCAAATAAAAAAAAAATGCTTGTAGTTATCGATCCCAAATTCACCTCATACATGTATTATGCTATTGTCCAGGTGGTGGGACTACGTGCTACCCCCTAATAATTACCCCGTGGCCGCAAATTCGACCTAAAGGTTTGCGAAATTCGCCTCCCATTGAAGTCAATGGAGCCCGCGGCGAACGGTCGTTTTCGCGAACGTTTGTGTCCGTTCGCGTTTCGCGTTCGCGAAACGTCCCGTCGGAAGTTCGTCCATCACTAGCCAGGAGTCTGGCTCTCCCACTGAATCGCAAGGAACAGAGACTGACCGTCCGTTTGGCCGATGGCTCTTTACCTAGTTCAGGTCTTGTCACCCAGGAAACTAGTCCCATCCTGACAATCACCGGTTCGGGTCACCAAGAATTCCTTAAATTCGACATTCTGAGCTCCCCGATGTTCCCTGTTATCCTAGGGATCCCTTGGCTACAAGCTCACAACCCCCAGATCAATTGGCTCACAAGGGCGGTTTCCTTCACATCGGCCTATTGCCAGCAGCACTGTCTGGACTCCACCCCTCACGAATTGCCCGGCTGTTTGACCGTGCAACCCGCTCCCGGTCCGGCTTCTCGCATACCAACAGTCTACCAGGAATTCAGAGACGTTTTTGATAAAAGGAGAGCCGATACCCTACCTCCGCACCGCCCCTATGACTGCCCCATTGAATTACTACCTGGGGCCCCCATTCCTTTTGGTCGGATATTCCCCCTTTCGGAGACGGAACTGGAGGCTCTACGACTGTACATTGACGAAAACCTGGCCAAGGGATTCATTCGTCCCTCTTCATCCCCTGCCGGAGCAGGTATCTTCTTTGTGGAGAAGAAGGATAAGACCCTAAGACCATGTGTGGACTATCGGGACTTAAATAATATTACCCTCAAAAACCGGTATCCTCTTCCGCTTATCCCTGAACTCCTTCAAAGATTCCGTACCTCTCGTGTCTTTACAAAACTTGACCTACGTGGGGCTTATAATCTTGTCCGTATCCGGGAAGGGGACGAATGGAAGACTGCGTTCAGAACAAGATTCGGTCACTTCGAATATCTGGTCATGCCCTTTGGGTTATGTAACGCCCCGGCAACCTTTCAACATTTTATCAATGATATTTTTCGGGAGTACCTTGACCACTTTGTTGTCGCCTACCTTGACGACATCCTGATTTTCTCACCCTCACTAGAGCTTCATAGAGTACATGTCAAGAAAGTACTACATATTCTTAGAACTCATGGGTTATATGCCAAAGCCGAAAAGTGTGACTTTGAAAAGGAATCTATCCATTTCTTGGGACTTATTATTTCCACAGGGGGAATCGCCATGGACCCGCAGAAGGTGAAATCCATTCTGGACTGGCCCGCTCCTGCTGACAAGAAGGGTGTACAGAGGTTTATTGGCTTCGCAAACTTTTATCGAAGGTTCATACGGGGCTTCTCCACCATCGTAGCTCCCATCACTGTGACTACTCGCCAGCACACCAAGTTTCACTGGTCCCCAGAAGCTCAGTCCGCTTTCGATCAGCTCAAGACCCTATTTACCTCCGCGCCCATCCTGCGACACCCAGATCCCGCCTTACCCTTCGTACTAGAAGTTGATGCCTCGGAGGTGGCCACCGGGGCGATCTTATCCCAACGCCAAGGTCCCAAAGCCTTACTGCACCCTGTAGCCTTCTTCTCTCGGAAGATGAGTCCCCCAGAGAAGAACTATGATGTAGGGGACCGGGAACTTCTAGCGATCAAGACCGCCCTTGAAGAATGGAGGTACCTCCTAGAGGGCGCCGCTCACCCCATTTTAATTTTCACAGATCATAAGAACCTGGAGTATCTCCGTACGGCCAGACGCCTAAGACCCCGACAGGCCCGGTGGGCCTTGTTCTTTTCAAGATTTCATTTCCATATTACCTACCGCCCAGGATCTAAAAACAGCAAAGCGGATGCCTTATCTAGAATGTTCCCCGACACTCCTGAGGGGGCCCCACCTAGTACAATTTTATCCTCCCAGAATTTCCTGTTAATACAACCAGACCTGAAATCTTCTATTGAACTGGCTACTAGACAGTGCACGGAGACCGAAGCTTCCACCCTGAGGAGTCAAGGAGGGCTTCTATGGCACCAGGACAAGGTTTTTGTTCCCCAGCAGGTCAGGCTACTAGTACTGAAGACCCTCCACGATCACCCACTTGCAGGCCATTTTGGAGTGCGGAAGACGACAGACCTTGTACGGCGGTCCCTATGGTGGCCTACCTTAAAGGCGGACTGTAAGGCATACGTAGATTCCTGCACCATCTGCCAGCGCAACAAAGGACCTAACACCAGATCCTGGGGTCTATTAAGACCGCTGCCAGTCCCGGAGAAACCATGGAAAGAAATTTCCATGGATTTTATTGTGGAACTACCGCCCTCTGAAGGATTTACGGCCATCTTGGTGGTCGTAGATCGCCTGTCCAAGATGGCACATTTCTTGCCGCTTAAAGGGACTCCCTCTGCCCTGGATACAGCAAAAACTTTTGTTAAAGAGGTTGTCCGGTTACACGGGGTACCTGATAGTATAGTATCTGACAGAGGGGTTCAATTCACCTCTAAATTTTGGAAGGAACTGTGCAAATTGCTTTCAATTAAGATTTGTCTATCATCTGCCTACCACCCACAGAGTAACGGACAAACCGAAAGAACTAATCAAACACTAGAGCAGTACCTGCGATGCTTCTGCTCCTTCTCCCAGGACGATTGGGCCTCCTTGCTACCTTGTGCGGAATTCGCCTATAATAACTCCGTGCACGCCTCCACCAACCAGTCACCCTTCTGGGCAAACTACGGATTCCACCCTTCATTCCTGCCTAACACCATCCCTGAGTCATCCGTCCCGGCAGTTCAAGACCGAGTAAAATTTATTCACTCGAACTATCTAATACTCCAAAACACCATGAGAAGGGCCCAGGAGGAATATAAGAAGCAGTATGACAGAAGGAAGCGAGCCAACCCCATCTTTAAGACAGGGGATAAGGTGTGGCTTTCAGCAGCAAATCTCAGACTGCCTTGTCCTTCCCGGAAACTGGGACCTAAATTTCTGGGTCCTTTTGAAATCAAACGAGAGATTAATCCCGTAGCCTTTGAACTTGTTTTACCTGACTCGTTTAAGATCCATCCTATATTTCATGTCTCCCTCCTTAAACCTGTTACCTTTAGTCCATTTTCAGGAAGAGAAGAAATGCCTCCGCCTCCGGTTCAGGTTGGTGAAGAAACCGAATACGAAGTTGAGTCCATCCTCGACTGTCGTCGAAGAGGTAGGACCATTCAGTTTTTAATTAAATGGAAAGGGTATCCTGCTGAAGAGAACTCGTGGGAGCCTGCCGATCACGTACATGCTCCTGAACTTTTACGAAGGTTCCGCACCCGACACCCTGAAAAGTGGGCTCGGTTGGGCATCCGGAGGCTGCCCCTTGGGGGGGGGCACTGTCAGGGAAATAGCCGCAGTTTTGTGAGACACGTTCGTGTTAACGCGCGTCGGCGCCTACACAAGCGCAAAGTAGTTTTTAGACGTACGACCGACGCGACGTCTAACCGGGCGGGCTTACGCGGTGATGCCACGAATACGCAACGTACCAGACGTAGGCGTACGATCGCTCCGACGCGCCCGCGGCGTGACCCGGCCAGTTCCCCTATTTAAACGTTCGCCTGACACTCCTGCATTGCTGGATTATCGTCAGCTCTCCTGAGAACCTGTACCTGTGCTTCCTGTTACCTGATCTTCTGTGCACCGACCCGGCTTGTCTGACCCGTTCCTGTTGTCTTCCTGGCTCCGACTCTTGGCTTGTACCTGACGTTCCAGATCTGCTTCCTGAACCCGACCTCGGCCTGTCTTGACCACTCTCTGGACTTCCGCTGCCTATTCTCGGATCTCCTAAGCACGGTTGCCCATCCAGGCTTGTCCATCTGCTACCTGGTCTCTACTATTGCTACCCGGCAACCCGTGCCACTGTGGGCACTACATCCCTGTGCCAACTTCAGGGTTGTGCTGCGTTCGGCCGCAAGGGGAGCCCTCTCAGCATTTCGGCCTCATCCTAGACTCTGACACATGTTTCATCTACGTACTCATCGTACAGTTTGTGCTGTGCAGGGGTTCTTACTTTGACTTTGACACAAGCCCTTTGGCTTGTGTCAAAGTCAAAGTAAGAACCCCTGCACAGCACAAACTATACGATGAGTACGTAGATGAAACATGTTTGGAAAACAGTCGGCTGGTCAGAACGGACACCAGAAACCAACGCTAAACAGCAAGGCCTGAAAGGACGACCTGAATAGCAGAAGCAAGCAGACAATAAAAAATGCCTTTCAAAGCGTACTATACCAAGATAGAGTCCACAATGAGAAGCAAATACTTAATGACTGCACGCACTGATTATCAGATACGCAAAGACAAGCACAAACTGAAGAGCAGTAGCGATCTGAATCACTAATCTGAAAAGCGCGAATCGTCTTTCACCAAACTTCTACTAAAACACGAGATCAGCAGAAGGAGCCCAAAGGGTGCCGGACGTGGTGCTGAACTTCCTTTTTCTAGTCCCGCCATACACGGCTTACGTCACCGCGTTCTTGGCAACCGTGAAATCAGACAACTTGGCCCGACCGTGTGTATGCAACAGTTTCGGACACAACGGGCGGGCAAAATCCGACGGATTTGGTTGGCAAAATCTCCGACCGTGTGTACGTGGGCTTATACCTTGTACACACAGTCGGACATTTCGACCACAAAATCCGTTGGATTTTTTCCGACGGATTTTGTCCTGAACTGGTGTTGCATACACACGGTCGGACAAAGTTGACAGAATTTCCGATCGCCAAGAACGCGGTGATGTAAACCGTGTACAACGGGACTATAAAAGGGAAGTTCAGCACCACGTGCTGCATCCTTTTGGCTCCTTCTGCTGATCTCGTGTTTATCGCGTGTTAGTTAGGCCAGGGACCTGTTCTGCCATCATTCAGGTCCTGCAGAAGGACTATATTAAGGTAATATTTCTCATTTAACATCACATTCTATGTATTTAATGTTTGCTAATGTATTGTATTGTTTTTGTCCTCCATGCATATTTGCCTTCACTAACCTCCCCAGCATGCTCTTCTGGGCCCATACACCTCTAGCCCAGTCACTTAGCAATGTATTTTGTGAGCTCCATAGTAGTGCTTTCCCCTAAACACCCCCTAAAATCTGTAAAAATGTTATGTGTGTTCTTAAATTCATGCAGAGTGCCAGAGGTTTTGTTTTTTGCTGGGCCAAACTCATTAGGACCCCCCCCCCCCCAATCGCTAAGTCAGCTGATACAAATCCTCTATCTGCTGACTTTGCCAAACCCATACACACTATACCTACCTTTTTTGTGGTCAGATTTATGGATGAATTCACCAAAGCATGTTGTGCAAGGGCCTGCCTCAATACTTTCAAATGCTACTGTTTAAAGTTTTTTTATCCTATTATTATCATGATAGGTAATAGCAGAATGTAAAAATGTGCTTCCATTTGTTCAGTGTGTATTTTTATTTTTTGGTATTATGACACTTTTTACCTGTCCAGTGGGCTGCCAATAGTGTAAGTAAGGAGCAGCTGGCCAAAGTATCACACATTATTTATGCATTCAGCTCTCAATGAAGTGGAGAGGGTTACCTGTCCAAAACATCCCCACCTCTATTTTTTTGCAATGGGCCATCAGATGGGGTGAGGAATCTGATAAGGGGACCTTATACTTTTGGCTTTAAATACTAATTTCCAAAAATGTTATACTGATCTTGGCCAAAAATGTTTGTGTCTAATCAGCTTGCAATTTTGATGTGCAAAATGACAATTTTTTTTTCTTGTTTGACTCCACAGTTTCCTTCACGTCACAGGAATGGCAACCTGTGGCCTCCCATTTTGCCACCCAGTGGGACTTTCCCAATTGTGGAGGTGCAATTGATGGGAAACACGTCCGCATCATCCCGCCCCCCCAACTTGGGCTCCTACTATTATAATTACAAGGGGTATAATAGTATCGTGATGTTGGTGGTGGTGTCAGCGACATACGACTTCCTGTATGTGGACATGGGGAAAAATGCCCGGATGTCGGATGGTGGAATGATCGAGCAGACGGAGTTCTACTGGCATCTCCAGAGTGGCAGTCTGAGCTTGTCACCTTCAGAGGAGAATGTGGAAGGACTCCCCTTCCCCTTCGTCTCGTATGAAGCGTTTGCGCTGGAAAACCATATTATGCGGCCATTCCCGATGAGGACCCTTACCCCAGACCAGAGGGTTTTTAATTTCCAGCTGCCCAAAGCTAGAAGAGTAGTTGAGAACACTTTCGGGATAATGGCCAACCGGTTCCACCTATTTTTGACACCCATCCACATGGCGGAATATAAACTGAATCATATTGTGCTTTCCTGCTACATTCTGCACAAAAAAAGTACTCTCCAAACTATGTGGCCTCAGTTGGGCCTGACACAGACTTATTACCAGAACATGCCAACTTGACAGCCCTTGAATCTGACCGTCCTGGCTTACCCCTCCAAAGTGCTTGTGAGGTCAGAAACCGATACATGGAGTATTTTGCGGGTAGGTGGGCCATTGATATGCCAGACAATGTCTGAGAGGTCTTTTTTTTAATAAATTTCACTTTCAAACTGCAATAATATTTGTATTCATTTACTGCTTGGGTTTGTTTTAGGTGTCTCCTAGCCTTCTTTTTAATTTTTTTTTTTTGGGGGGCCTTTTTCTTCAACAGTGCAAAACTTTTTTTTCTGTGTGAGATGAGGTGACAGTCTCTTCTTCAGATAATATTATTATGCTGTGGGTCTGCTACACACACACCTTGTTTTTGTTGTTAATGTATGTAATGCATTACTGACAAAAATATTGCTCATTTTCAGCACCATGATAGAAATGTGTGGAGTCATGAAAATGGCGTGATTGAGGAAAATTAAAAAGCACTGTGGGTGTTATTTACTAAAGGCAAATCCACTATGCACTACAAGTGCACTGTAATAGTATAGCCAGTGCACCAATTTGTTATATGGAATACCAATGTGGATATTTTAATAGAGATTGGGATGTC
This sequence comes from Lithobates pipiens, assembly GCF_037356315.1. Lineage (NCBI taxonomy): Eukaryota > Metazoa > Chordata > Amphibia > Anura > Ranidae > Lithobates > Lithobates pipiens. The sequence goes on along the minus strand of NW_027507685.1, from coordinate 186,285,360 downwards.
AAAGCCATTATGTACAGTACTAGAGTCTCATTTGACCCTGACACACCACTATGCGCCCTTAAACACTTTCCCAAAAGGATTCTTTTTTTGCACGTACATAAACAACTGTTGTGTACTGTAATGCCGCATACACACGTAGCCAACTATCCGGCGGACTTAGTCTGACGGACTTCCCGCCATACTATCCGTCGGACTTTCCGAACGAGCTACTTGCCCACACACGGCACTTTTTCAGCGGACTAATATGGCGTACTAAGTCCGCCGGACTATCCGCCGTACTTTTGAAATGAACGGACTCGCCCACACACGTGGAGGAAAGTCCGCTCATTTTGAGCGCGTCTCCAGGTAGCCGGGGCCAGCGAAGGAGGCGTCGCTGGCCCCGTCATCTGGTATGGACTTAAAGGGGAACCCCTACACCGAAAAATCGGCGTGGGGGTCCCCCCCAGGTCCACATCAGACCCTTGTCCGAGCACGCTACCCGGCCGGTCAGGAAAGGGAGAGGGGACGAGCGAGCGCCCCCCCCCCCTCCTGAGGCGTGCCAGGCCGCGTGCCCTCAACATGGGTGGTGCCTTGGGGAAGGGGGGGGCCGCGCAGCCCCCCGAACCCAAAGCACCTTGTCCCCATGTTGATGAGGACAAGGGCCTCTTCCCGACAACCCTGGGCGTTGGTTGTCGGGGTCTGTGGGTGGGGGGCTTATCGTAATCCGTGTGCCCCCTTTAATAAGGGGGCCCCCGGATACCGGCCTCCAACCCTATGTGAATGAGTATGGGGTAAAATGTACCCCTACCCATTCACCTGTAAAAAAAAGTAAAAAAAACACAACACACAAGGGTTAAAATAGTTTATTGCACAGCTCCGGGGGTCTTCCGTCTTCGGGGGTCTTCTCGCCGGACTCCTCCGCTATCTTCTGCTAGCTCTTTTACTAGCGGAGGAGCCCAGCTTTCTTCTTCGCCGCCGCCCTCTTCTTCCGACTTCGGGGGTCTTGTCCCCCTCTTCGGGGGTCCTGTCCCCCTCTTTGGTTCTTCTTGCCGGGCCACCACGCCTTCTTCTAGCTCTTTTACAAGCAGTGGCCCGGTCTTCTGTCGCCGCTGTCGCCGTCTTCTGTTCTTCTCTTCTTTTCTTCTCTTCAGATGTTGCCTCGTCGCTGCCTCCGCTCACAATGGCAGGGACGCGGCGTGCGGCGACTTATATAGGGACATCTCCAGATGATGTCCCCACCCATTATGATGACACAGTCCCAGAGGATGCTAGGAATGTGACATCATAATGGGCGGGGACATCATCCGGAGATGTCCCTATATAAGTCGCCGCGCGCCGGGTCCCTGCCATTGTGAGCGGAGGCAGCGACGAGGCAACATCTGAAGAGAAGAGAAGAAGAGAACAGAAGACGGTGACAGAAGACCGGGCCACCGCTTGTGAAAGAGCTAGAAGAAGGCACGGTGGCCCGGCAAGAAGAACCGAAGAGGGGGACAGGACCCCGAAGTCGGAAGAAGAGGGCAGCGGCGAAGAAGAAAGCCGGCTCCTCCACTAGTAAAAGAGCTAGCAGAAGATAGCGGAGGAGTCTGGTGAGAAGACCCCCGAAGACAGAAGACCCCCGGAGCTGTGCAATAAACTATTTTAACCCTTGTGTGTTGTGTTTTTTTAACTTTTTTTTTACAGGTGAATGGTTAGGGGTACATTGTACCAACCAATGGCCAGGGTTGTCGGGAAGAGGCCCTTGTCCTCATCAACATGGGGACAAGGTGCTTTGGGTTAGGGGGGCAGCGCAGCCAGCGACGCCTCCTTTGCTGGCCCCGGCTACCTGGAGACGCGCTCAAAATGAGCGGACTTTTCTCCGCGCGGTAAAAGTCTGCTCATTTCAAAAGTCCAGCGGACTGGCACACGCACTGCCGTACTGTCTGCCGAAAAGCGAGTTTGGCGGACAGATTGGAGTGCAAAACTACTTTCTTAGTCCGCTGGACTTTTGGGTAAAAAAAGTCCGCCGGAGGCTACACACGGGCGGATTGTCCGGCGGACTTGAGTTTGCCAGACTTTTTCACCGGATTGTTTGATCGTGTGTACGCGGCATAAGTGATACTTTTTTGATTTGTACTAACATCCAAATTTTCAGGACAAGCTATCAGGGTGTAAGCAATACTAATACCTTTCGAATATACACAAATTTGTTTAAGTTAACCCACCAATTGAAAATTGATCATTTTAATGGCAGCCAAGGAATATTGCTACCTTAGTCAACTTACTTGAGTAGTAAGTGGAAAAATAGCACTGGATCTGTGGGGTTATCTCACTGGTATTGCTATCTTAACCCCCTGTTGGTATTCCTGAGTCTGGCTTGGGGTGGAATTTCAGTACCATTAGCGGTAACCCCAAGCCAGACTTGGGATCCCATTGCAGGATACAGGGAGAGTTACTTACCTTGGATCCTGCGATGTCCTCCCCGTTGTGTGTGTGAGCTGTCCTCTGCCCGATTCACACAGTGCCCGAGTGCCACTAAGCTCCATTCCCTGTGACGCACGGGAGTGGAGATCGGAGCCAAATTCAAAAAAGTAAAAACACACAATACACATACAGTACTGTAATCTTACATATTACAGTACTGTATAAAAAAAATACACACCCCCTTTGTCCCTGGTGGTCTGTCCAGTGCCCTGCATGTAATTTTATATTATAAATACAGTTTTTTCTGCCTGGAATTTGGAGATTGTCCATAGAAACCAAAAAGTGTCCCTTTATGTCAAAAGTGGTGATAGACCAGCTAGAAAACAGCGATAATAAATTATAATCACTTGCAGAATTGAGCGATAGTGATTTGTGGGGAAATTCGTCATCAAACACTAAATCTAATGATGGCGACAATTCTGCAACTGAGCAAATTTCAGTGTTTTTGATTTGATTACACTATTGAATATTTTTTATTATTATTATATTATTATTTGTTATAATTATTTATAGTTATTTATTATATTATAATTTATGATTTTGTGTTTCATCTACTATCATACCCAGGATAAGTTATTCCTAAGAATTGCAGGCCTACAATATAAAACGCCAAATTTCCATGCAAAATAATGGTACTGCTTTCAGCCCCTAAAATCAGAAATAATCATACCGCCAGGGAGGTTAAAGTGGTTCTATGCATTATGGTAAAAAAAACTTCTGGGTGCAGCTCCCCCAAGCCCCCCTTACACTTACCTGAGCACCATCTCAATCCAGCAATGTGCATGAGAGCAGCAGTTCTCCTGGGTCTTGCCTGCCTCTTTGGCTCGCACAACAGTGAGAGCAATTGGCTCCTGCTGCTGTCAATTACAGCCAGTGAGCCAATGAGGAGAGAGGGCGGGGCCAAGCCGCGCTATGTGTGAATGGACAATGTCCATTCATAGGAGTATGGGTCAGAAGCAAGCCTGCTTGAGTGCCCCCATAGCAAGAGGCTTGATATTGGGGGGCACTTGGCAGGGGGGCGGAGCCAGGACCACCAGTGGGGGACCCAAAAAGAAAAGGACTGTGACTGCTCTGTGCAAAATCATTGCACAGAGCAGGTGATTATAAACTGTTATTTTACAAATAAGCTATACATTTAGAATCTCTTCATTATTGATGTTGATGTAAATGACCTGGTTCCTGGGAAGGCAGCTTCTACACTCCAGGGGATCTCCAAGGTCTCCTTGGCTTGTAGTGTAATGTAACAAATATGGAAATTATAAAGCCACACTGCCTCTAAGAGGTTCAGATACAACTTCCAATAAAAGTCAGGGGGATGATCCAAAAAGCAGCCAACATGGGGTCCAATGGTTTCGCCTTCATCAGGGCTTGATTGACAACAGTGTGAAAAGACTAGAAGTGAGCTGGACCTATAAGTGTATTTCTTCCAGTGTGATTGCAAGCAAACCAGCTACTGACAAGGTCTGTGCCCCTTTAGAATTTTATTGCAATAAAGTATCTGGACCTCTTAGCAGTGGTGTGGCACTTCAATTTCCATTTTTGTTACTTGGGAGGTAAGTCCTTCTAAAAATGTAGCATATTGCCTCTGTTAGGGAATACAAACTGATACAGCGTATGCCATTGTGTATTTAACGGTATTTCCTCTTCCCCACCTTTATTATTCTTGATAAGCTGCCACCAAACCATATTTCCAGTTAATGCTCCTGTTTTGCCTGGGGTAGCAATTACTGTTATAATCTATTTCCTTAAATTAATGATGGACAACGCCAGATGAGTATTATGATGCATAGGTTAGATATCATCTGAAAAATGCTCATTTTTTTACTTGGAACAGATTATGATGCATTTCACCATCCTTTTGGCAGGAGAATCACAAAGCACATTGCATTATTGGAGAAAAAAAAAACTAGTTCATTCTTGCTCCTGTTTTTTCTTACCATTAGTTGTTAAATATTAGCTTGGTGTCAATTGCATATTTACTGTAAAATACTTGTTTTGAGGAACAGAGCAAATTTCCCGAAAGCTACATTTTTTAATGTTTTGGGACTGTTGGTAAAGTATATTGCTGAGGCCTGGTTTAAATTTAGCATATGTTTTTTTTATTAACCACTTAAGGACCGGAAGGTTTTGCCCCCTTAATGTCCAGGCCATTTTTTGCGATACAGCACTGCTTCTCTTTAACTGACAATTGCGTGCTCGTGTGACATTGTACTCAAACAAAATTGATGTCCTTCTTTTCCCATAAATATAGCTTTCTTTTGGTGGTATTTGATCAGCTCTGCATTTTTTTTATTTTTGTGCTATAAACAAAAAAGAGCAAAAAATTTTGAAAAAAAAAACAATATTTTTTACTTTTTGCTATAATAGGTATCCCCAATTTTTTTTTTAAACCCCAAATTTCTTTATCAGTTTCGGCCAATATGTATCCTTCTATATATTTGTGGTAAAAAAAAAAAAAAAATCACAGTAGGCTTATATTGATTGTTTTGTGCAAAAGTTATAATGTCTACAAAATAGGGGACACATTTATGGCATTTTTTTAAATGTATTTATGTTTTTACTAGTATTGGCAGCGATCTGCGAATTTTTGCGGGACTGCGACATTGTGGCGAACAGATCGGACACTTTTGCCAAATTTTTTAGACAACTGACACTTATACAGCAGTCAGTGCTATAAAAATGCACTGATTACTGTGTAAATGTCACTGGCAGGGAAGGGATTAACACTAGGGATCAGGCTAGGCTACACTGGCGATCAAAAGGTGTTCCCTGGGAGGTGTTTTTAACTGTGGGGGGATGGGACTGACTGGAGGAGGAGAGAGATCAATGTTTCTAATCACTAGGAACAGCAGATCTGTCTCTCCTCCCCTCTCAGAACGGGGATCTGTCTGTTTACATTGACAGATCCCCATTCTGGCTCTCTGTGGAGTGATCGCGGGTGGCCGGCAGACATCTCATCCAAAGCCCAGAATTTACACAGCTTTTGTGAGCTTCAGAAGGCAGAGTGCAGGGATCTGACATAACACACTGCCCAGCATAGACCAGAGAAATTAGTGTAATCTGAGACCTGAGACAAGTGAATGGGCACACACCCCCTTTACACAGTCTCACAGGGAAACATAACAGCTGAGGCAGTCTATGAGCTGCTGTGTGCCGGAGGGGGGGTTAGGCCATCTCCCGGGATTGTCTGGAGTTGGCATAGACTGTTATGCCACGTACACATGATTGCGCATTCCAACAACAAAATCCATGTTTTTTTTCCAACAGATTTTGGCTCAAACTTGTCTTGCATACACACGGTAACACAAATTTTGTCGTAAATTCCAAACATCAAGAATGTGCTGACATACAACACGTACGACGGCACTATAAAGAGGAAGTTCAATAGCTAGTGCACCACCCTTTGGGCTCCTTGTGCTAATCTCATGTTAACAGAAGTTTGGTGAGAGACGATTCATGCTTTTCAGCCTCGTGCTTTTCCGATCGTTAATGCTCTTCAGTTTGTGCTTTGTGGGTTCGTATTTATATTACGTATTTAATTCTCGTTTCTGATTTTAAGCTCCGGCCTTTCTGTTTTTCAGTGCTTTCTGTTTGTTTGTTTTGACCAGCCGACCGTTTTGAAGACATGAGGACCCTCAACCTGGGCCAGAGGTTTTTTAACTACCGTCTGCCCAGAGCCAGAAGAGTGGTGGAGAACGCTTTCAGGATAATGGCCAACTGGTTCCGCCTATTCCTTACATCAGTCAACATGGCGGAATATAAACGTAACCATATAATTCTTGCATGCTGCATTCTCCACAACTATTTAAGGAGAAATTCAATTAACTATGTGGCCTCAGTTGGGCCTGAGACTGGACTTCAGAAAAAAACCCTGACAGCACTTGAAGCTGGCCGTCCTGGCTTTCCCCCGAAGTAAGACAGAAGTATGTTGAGTAGTTTGCTGGTAGGCGGTAATTGATATTTTAAACATTTTAAACATTAAGAAACATTTTCCAAACAAATGTTTTACTTAAACTGAAATAAGATTTACTGCATGGGTTTCTTTTTGCTGTCTCCTAGGTTCTCCAATGGGCTTTTGTTTTTGGCCATTTTCTTCAATAGTGCAAATGTAATTTATTTGATACATGAGGTGACAATCTTTTCTTCAGCTATTATTATGTTGTGGGTCTGCTACACACACACCTTGTTTTTGTTGGTAATGTATGTAATGCATTAATGATAAAAATATTTATCATTTTCATAATATCATATTCATGATATTCATCATTTTCAGCACCATGAATGAATTTTGGTGAGTCACGAAAATGGCATTGTTGTGGCAAATTATAAAGCACTGTGGGAGTTATTTACTAAAGGAAAATACACTTTGCACTCCAAGTGCACTGCAAAGTGCACATGAAGCTGCACTTGAAAATGCAAAGTGGATTTGCCTTTAGTAAATAACATCCATTTCAGTGTAGACACCAACTTAGTCTAAAAAATGATATTGAGCCTTGAAAGAACAAGCCACACATTGTTGAGTAGAAAACTTTTTACTCTGTGCACATTGACATGTTTAGTTAGAAAAGGGTTTTTAAACAAACCAACATATTTTAGTAATACATTTTTTTTTTGGACAGTACAAATAGCCTTTTTTTGTGTTAAAACAGGCATGTTTAACCACTTAAGGACCGCCGCATGGCAATGTACGTCGGCACGATGGCACAGACAGGCACAAGCACGTACATGTACGTGCTTGCCTTCCAGCGGGTGGGGGGTCCAATCGGACCCCCTCTTGCTGGCTGAGGCGGTCCGTTTAGCTTCAGAAGCGATCCGGAATGAGGGGATAGCCATTGGTTTCTTGCCATACCCTCTCGATCGCTCCTGGCGAATGAGAAGCTTCCCCCGCCTGTGTAGTGTAAACACAGGCAGGGAGGAAGTGATGTCATTCTCCTCGAGGCGGTCTTTTTGACTGGACTGCGAGGAGAACACATAGTAAGTGCACCAAACACTACACTGACACGTAGGTACACATAGGCACACAAATTACCACCACCTCCCAGTCACAGTGTCACTGATTGCAGTGATCATTTATTTACTGATCACTGCATTTAGTGTCAGTTGTGTCAGTAAAAAGTGTCAGGGCAGTTAGTGTTAGGTCCAGGGTAGCCCCCTACCCCCCTAATAAAGGTTTAACCCCCTGATTACCCCTAGAGTTAACCCTTTCACCCCCTTTTGCCAGTGTCACTAAGCGATAATTTTTCTGATCGCTGCATTAGTGTCACTGGTGCCGCTAGGTAGCTAGTTATTTTTTTAGGTTCACCGCCAGGTTTTTATAGCGCTAGGTACCCCCATATACTACCCAATAAAGGTTTTCACCCCCTGATTGCCCCTAGAGTTAACCCTTTCACCAGCGATCACCGTATAAGTGTCACTGGTGACGCTGGATAGCCAGTTAGTTATTTCGTTATTTAGGTTCCCCGTCAGGTTTTTATATAGCGTCCGGGACCCCCATATACTACCTAATAAAAGTTTTAACCCCCTTATTGCCCCCAGGTAACCCTTTCACCCCTTTTGCCAGTGTCACTAAGCGATCATTTTTCTGATCGCTGCATTAGTGCCACTGGTGCCCCTAGATAGCTAGTTATTTTTTATGTTCACCGCCAGGTTTTTATAGCGTTAGGTACCCCCATATACTACCTAATAAAGATTTTAACCCCCTGATTGCCCCTAGAGTTAACCCTTTCACCAGCGATCACCGTATAAGTGTCACTGGTGACGCTGGTTAGCCAGTTATTTAGGTTCCCCGTCAGGTTTTTATATAGCATCAGGGACCCCCATATACGACCTAATAAAGATTTTAACCCCCTGATTGCCCCTAGTTAACCTTTTCACCAGTGATCACCGTATAAGTGTTATGGGTGACTCTGGTTAGTTAGTTTGCTTTTTATAGCATCAGGGCACCCACCATTTATTACCCAATAAAGTTTAACCCCCTGATCACCCAGCGGGTGATATCAGTTAGGTTTTAGGGTCAGGGTCTGCGTCGCCCCAGGCAGAGCTAGGTTAGTGCCAGTACCGCTAACACCCACAAGCAAAGCATACACCTCCCGTAGTGGTATAGTATCTGAACAAATCAATATCTGATCAGATCTATACTAGCATTCCCAGCAGTTTAGGGTTCCAAAAAAACGCATTGTTAGCGGGATCAGCCCAGATACCTGCTAGCACCTGCGTTTTGCCCCTCCGCCCAGCCCACCCAAGTGCAGTATCGATCGATCACTGTCACTTACAAAACACTAAACACATCACTGCAGCGTTCGCAGAGTCAGGCCTGATCCCTGTGATCGCTAACAGTTTTTTTTGGTAGCGTTTTATATTTAAATCCTGAAGGCAGTGCTTGGTTTTCGGGGTCCTGTACGTGGCTAGGCTCCCAAAAAGTCCCCCACATGTGGTATCCCTGTATTCGGGAGAAGCAGCAGAATTTATTTTGGGGTGTAATTTCACTTATGCCCATAGCATGTGTGAGCAATATATCATTTAGTGACAACTTTGTGCAAAAAAAACTAAATTGTAATATTCCTGCAACTTGTGGCAAAATATAAAATATTTCATGGACTCAACATGCCTCTCAGTAAATAGCTTGGGGTGTCTACTTTCCAAAATGGGGTCATTTGGGGGGGTTTTGTGCTATTTTGGCATTTTATGGCCTTCGAAACTGTGATAGGTAGTGAGGAGTGAAATCAAAAATTTGCACCCTTAGAAATCCTGAAGGCAGTGATTGGTTTTCGGGGTGCCGTACGCGGCTAGGCTCCCAAAAAGTCCCACATATGTGGTATCCCCATACTCTGGAGTAGCAGCAGAATATATTTTGGGGTGCAATTCCACATATAACTATGGCATGTGTGAGCAATATATCATTTAGTGACAACTTTTTCTAAACTTTTTTTTTGTGTCATTATTCAATCACTTGGGACAAAAAAAAACAAATATTCAATGGGCTCAACATGCCCCTGAGCAATTTCCTTGGGGTGTCTACTTTCCAAAATGGGGTCATTTGGGGGGGGGGGTTGTACTACCCTGCCATTTTAGCACATCAAGAAATGAGATAGGCAGTCATAAATTAAAAGCTATGTAAATTCCAGAAAATGTACTCTAGTTTGTAGACACTATAACTTTTGCGCAAACCAATAAATATACGCTTATTGACATTTTTTTTACTAAAGACATGTGGCTGAATACATTTTGGCCTAAATGTATGACTAAAATTTAGTTTATTCGATTTTACTTATAACAAAAAGTAGAAAATATTTTATTTTTTTAAAATTTTCAGTCTTTTTCCTTTTATATCGTAAAAAATAAATATTGCAGACGCAATCAAATACCATAAAAAGAAAGCTCTATTTGTGAGAAGAAAAGGACGCAAATTTTGTTTGGGTACAACATTGCATGACCGCGCAATTACCAGTTAAAGCAGTGCAGTGCGAAATTGTAAAAAGACCTCTGGTCCTTAGGCTGACAATTGGTCCGGGGCTTAAGTGGTTAAAACAATAACACAATACACAACTCAGGAACTTACAAATAGAGATGGACGAACTTTCGACGGGACGTAACGCGAACGCGGCCAAAAGTTCGCAAACCGCAAAGTTTGCGGCGGGCCCCATTGACTTCAATGGCAGGCGAACCTTAAAAACCTACAGGTCATATTTTCAGCCACAAAATACTTACTAGCTGTGCACACATAGTCCCACCACATGGCCACTGACATAACACATGTATGAAGTGAATCTGGGATCGACAACTACAAGCATTCTTTTTTTTATCTGTGAAATTTTGACAATTCAGGACTCGGGAGCTCATGAAGGCAATGGATGAGAGGAAAGGTCAGGGTAGGTTATGAAGAGGGTGCAGGAGATGATCACCAGCACCGTGATAGAGAGCACTGACACCAGCACCGTGATAGAGAGCACTGACACCAGCACTGTGATATAGAGCACTGACACCAGCACCGAGATAGAAAGCACTGACACCAGCACCGTGATATAGAGCACTGACACCAGCACCGTGATATAGAGCACTGACACCAGCAATGTGATAGAGAGCACTGACACCAGCACCGTGATATAGAGCACTGACACCAGCACCGTGATATAGAACACTGACACCAGCCCCGTGATATAGAGCACTGACACCAGCACCGTGATAGAGTGCACTGACACCAGCACCGTGATAGAGTGCACTGACACCAGCACCGTGATATAGAACACTGACACCAGCACCGAGATAGAGAGCACTGACACCACACCAGCACCGAGATAGAGAGAGAGCACTGACACCAGCACCAAGATAGAGAGCACTGACAGCAGCACTGATACCAGCAACTCGCTGCTGGGCACCAAAAAGATCACACCGCTCAACCTCTTCAAACAGGAGGGTACGGGCATATAGTACGGTGTGCTTTTTTTATACAAGGAAATGAGACAAATGTAGAAAAAAGCTCTGTGTGCTCGATTAAATAAATCATTTATAGAAATATACATGATCTACTGGTCACATGTGTTGAATTCCTCCGAGATCATCCGATCTGAGATTCCTGCCTCATTCTTTCTTATAAATGTCAGGTAGTCAACACTGTCGTGAGCTAGACGAGTGCGCTTATCGGTCACGATCCCCCCTGCTGCGCTGAACGTCCTTTCCGACATGACACTGGACGAATGGCAAGCCAACAGTTCCATTGCAAATTGGGCAAGCTCTGGCCAGAGGTCAAGCCTGCCCACCCAGTAGTCCAGGGATTCATCACTCCTCAGAGCATCCACAACGGCCGTTAACCCAATGTAGTCGGACACCTGTTGGTCTAGGCATTCCCTGATGCTGTATCCGGATGAGACCTGTCAATGGGTCGGCTGAAAGAATGACCTCATATCAGAAGTCACCAACACATCTTCAAACCGCCCTCTTCTTGCAGGCGCTGTTGAATTGGTACCCGCAACTCTTTCTCTGGGAGTGGTAATTCCTCCTCTGCCAGCGCACGCAAAAGCAGAATGCAGCATTTCTCGAAGCAAGGCCTGGAAGTGCTCCATTCTGACAGCCCTCTGTGACAGTGGTAACATTTGCGCCATTTTGTGTTTGTAGCGGGGGTCCAAGTACGTTGCCACCCAGTACTGGTCTTTGACCCTTGTGCTTTTTATACGGGGATCCCTGTTAAAACACTGGAGCATGAAGGCCCCTATTTGCACTAAACTGGAAGCGGTGTGTTGGCCTGGCTCCTGCTCATCATCCAGGATAATGTCGTCCTCCTCGTTCTCCTCTCCCCATCCACGCACAACAACAGGGATCCCAGAAAGGTTTAAAGCATGCTCTTCTTGCTCCTCCTCATCCGCCCCGGCACCATCCTCCTCTGACTCCTCTTCAGACTCCTGTTGTTGACTTGTCTCAAGAGTAGCCCCCCCGGGAATTCATCCAGCATTGCGACTTCCGCATCTTGCTGCTCCTGCTCCTCCACGGCTTGATCAATGACACAACGCAATGCACGCTCCATAAAGAAGGCATAAGGTACCATGTCACTGATGGCGCCATGGCTGCAACTGACCAGTTTGGTGATCTCATCAAATGGCCGCAGAAGTCTGCATGCTTCGCTCATGAGCAGCCACTGGCATGGTGAAAAAAACCAAGCTCCCAGAACCTGTTCTGCCACAGAGTTCGTACAGGTAGACGTTAACTGCACGTTTCTGCTGGAACAGCCTATCAAGCATATAGAAGGTTGTGTTCCATCACGTCGGGCAATCGCAAATAAGACGTCTGACCGGCAGATTGTGTCACCGCTGAATGTCAGCAAGGCGAGCCATGGCCGTGTAAGATTTTCGGAAATGGGCCGAGATTTTCCTTGCCTGCCGCAAGATGTCCTGGACCCCAGGGTATTTTACAACGAATCGCTGCACGACCAAGTTTAAGACATGTGCCATGCATGGCATGTGCGTAATTTTGTCCTGTTTCAATTCACTAAGCAGATTGGCACCGTTGTCACACACCACTTTACCAACTGTCAAATTGAGTGGTGTTAGCCACTGATCTGCCTGTGAACGCAAAACTGAAAGGAGTGCAGGGCCAGTGTGGCTCTTGGCTAACAGGCACAACAGATGCAGCACAGAATGGCAACGTCTCACCTGGCATGTCAAATAGGTTATGGGGAGCTTGGGCAGCGAAGGGGAAGAGACACTAGCAGCGGAAAAGGAGGAGTCAGCCGAGGAGGAGAGGGAGGAGGATGGAGTAGGAAGAAGAGAAGAGCCAGGCCTGCATGCAATCCGTGGCGGTAAAACCAAATCTACACGAGTGCCACGGGTTACATGCTTGATGGCCGTCAACAGGTTCATCCAGTGGGCAGTAAAAGTGATATACCTTCCCTGCCCGTGTTTGCTAGACCACGTGTCTGTGGTCAGATGTATCTTGGCACCGACACTGTGTGCCAGAGATACATTCACTTGCCGCTGAACATGGCCATATATCTCTGGGATGCCCTTCTGTGAGAAATACTTCCTTCCTGGGACCTTCCATTGTGGTGTTCCAATGGCCACAAATTTTCGAAAGGCCTCCGAGTCCACCAGTTTATATGGCAGTAGTTGTCGGGCTATCAGTTCTGACAAGCCAGCCGTCAACCGTTGGGCAAGAGGGTTATCCGGCATCATAATTTTTTTACGCTCAAATATTTGGCCCAAGGAAGCCTGCCTTTTTGCAGAAAAACGTGAGGATGGCGTGATGAAAGGTGGAGTGGAGGACAATTGTAAGGAGAGAGGAGAAGTAGAAGACGAGGCTGGATGGTGAGAGCCTGGAGTGTGGCTTTGTGTGTTCCCTTGCTCCCACTGGGCTCGGTGATGGCAGCTCATGCGCCTTCTTAAGGCGGTCGTCCATAGGTGAGTTTTGGGCTTACTGTGACTTATGCGTTAACTGCAAAGATTGCAGATGGCAACACTATTGTCAGCAGCGGACACGTTAAAAAAAGCCCACACTGCGGAGCCATGTGCCAGCATCCTGGGAGCGCCAGATGTGACCGTACATGGTTGATGCCTCACTCCTGATACATTAGCAGTCTACTTTGTCCCTCCTGTGCAATGTAAGTTCTTCCTGCTTCTCCTCCCTATCTGCTGGTCCATATCTCCCTCTGAACTCCCCTCCTCTTCCTCTCTTGTGGGCACCCACGTGACATCACTAGACACGTCATCATCGACGTCACCTTCCCCACCGCTTTAATTAGAGATCTAGATTAGAGAGTAGGCAGCAACACCGGGGACCAACCTCCTTGGGCTGCTCTGGATATTGTCGTTAGACTGCTGAGTGGCGGTTGTTGCTACCTCCTCTTCCTGATCCAATGCCAAGAGTGGCTGCTCATCGGAAATGTCTTGATATGGATCGGAAAATAATTCCTGTGACTCAAGCGGAAGGTATATGGTGGTGGTGGTGTTGGTGGTAGTGTCTTTGGGGGTGCACACAGCAGAGAGTGAAGAAGAGGGTGCAGATCGAGAGGATGAGGAGGGTGCAGAAAAGTAAGGCTGAGTGAGCCACTCAACCAAGTCTGGTGCGTCCTTTGACGTAATCCCACGCACCTTCTGCAATTTGCCACTTTGACTCAAGCCTGTTGCTTCTGCCCTACCCCTACCACCCCTGCGGAAGGGCCTGCCTCTTCCTCTGCCTGTCATTTTTTAAATGACCCTATGACAAAAGTCTCTAGAGAAGTGCAGTATGTATGTAGAAGAAGGTATATAACACCCCGCTTCAATCTGTCGTTTTTGGGGGCCACTGGTCTATCACACCAGTTATAATACATTTTTTTTATTGCATTTGTCACTCTTTGTAGTATCGCTGCAGAACCGCTCAGCAGTCACAATGCTGCACAGTGGAAATGCACTATACTATGCTTTCTATATGTGAAAGTATTTTATACGTGTATTACACACCTATATACTGCACACCAAATAGTACACCTATGCCAGTCCTTAAAAGGACCTTTGTGGACCTAGTAGCTAGTGATTTGCAGACTGTCCCTCAGCCCCTACACTGATAAAAGACAGCTGCAGAAACTAGCAGTAATCTGCAGCACAGCCCTGCACCAGCACCCTATATATTGTACACCTATACCAGTGCTTAAAAGGACCTTTGGTGGACCTAGTAGCTAGTGATTTGCAGACTGTCCCTCAGTCCCTACACTGATAAAAGACAGCTGCAGAAACTAGCAGTAATCTGCAGCACAGCAATGCACCAGCACCCTATATATTGTACACCTATACCAGTCCTTAAAAGGACCTTTGTGGACCTAATGGTAATAGCTAGCTAGTGATTAAACTGACTGTCCCGGCTGCACACAGCGTCCTGTCACTACACTGACAAAAGACAGCTGCAATCACCAGCACAGCAGTGCACTGAACCCTATATACTGTACTACACCTATACCAGTCCTTAAAAGGACTTTTGTGGACCTAACAGCTAGCGATTTGTGTCACTACAGTCTGTCTCTGCTCCACATAGCAACCTATCCCTACACTGACATAAGACAGAATGTAAAATGGCCTCCAGATCAGGTCTATTTATAAAGTAGGGGGTATGTCCAATTGTCCATGTGCTGAAATATCTCAATTGGCTGTCCTGTACCCCATGATGGATGTGTCATCATGGGTCAAAGTTCTTTCACACTGTAAACACATATGTCCGCCGGGCGAACAGCGGCTATAGTCCGCCGGTTTGGCGAATCGCCAACACGCAAAATTTGCCGCGAACCGACCACCGGGTGAACAGTTCGGCCATCCCTACTTACAAAGTTCAACTTTGACAAAGTGAAGGCAATATCAGACATTATTATGTCCAAACTGTGTTGATCTTGCCTTCATCGGATGGGGTGATGTCACCCCTGTGAAAACCAAATTTTGAAGATGCACACAAATTGACAGTCAAAATCGGGATTTCCCTCCTGATCCCATGCCTAATGTCAACACATGCTAGCTCCCATCATGGGGGATCAATGGACGTGTTTCAGAGGTGCAACCCCTTGCTCTCAGCTACGTGAATTGCCAGGAAGGGTTTGCACCCCAAAAACACGTACCTTGATATTCCGTGATGCCAGATAGCACATGTTGACACACTGTCTGCATCTTCAAATTTTGGCTTTTAAAATTTTGGAGAAAAATTTGAAAAATAGAAACAATTTTATAATGTTGGTGTGTTTTCGATTCTGCCTAAAACATCAATGATGTTTTTGAGTATTTTGTCAACATCATTGATGTCTTCCTTGATCTTCTGTAAACCTCGATTGCACACCATGATCTCCCCGATGAAGACATGCACTTGCACTTGTGAAATGAGATTCTTTTTCCACAACATCCACATTCCCTAAAAGAAAAAAACACACCATGTAAATATGCAGGCATTCATCTATTACTTGAAGCTGTGGTCTCGGGCACTCACCTGTTGTGGTCACTATTTCGCTAAATAAACCTCTCCTTCCTCCATATCTTCTTGCTGTTGTTTTTGGATTTCCTCTTCTTTAGGAGGTTGGGGGTCCCTGGTGACCTCAGATGACCCAAGTCTTTTCTCCCCTATGCGAATGAGGTATACTTAGCAGACAGATATTTGAGGCAAGAAATAGGAATATGCAAGTGTCGTACAACTGTCTGTTTTGGCAGAGTTCAAAGCTGAAGACATGATTTTATCCCTTTACAAAGCTGGAATACTTACTTTTTTGTTAAAGTATCACACATGTAGACACCCCTTGTATCCACTGGAGCACCTGTGTGGGACACCCTAAAAAGTTTGTTCAGGTGTCCCCACACTAGTGCACCTGCATCCATATGTGTAAACAGCTGCTGAGTGTCCTCTTCTTACACTGAATCAAGTTTGCCTTTCATTCTAGTTACAAACCCAACTAGACGACAATGTACTAAACTAAATAGGCATGACCAAATGTAGTTAACCTGCATCTGCAAAAAACATTGTTTTAGTGGGCGAACTAACAATGTTTACTACAAACGATTACTGTGCCCACGAACCTGAATCTTGCCATTTTATACTGTACAACAGTAAAGAAAAGCACATGGAGCAGCACGAACATAATAAGAAGAATAGGAACACACAACAAAATACTTACTTTTTTGTAGCACTCTCTGGATTCTTTTGTACTGATCCTGCTCTGCTCCCTCAATTTGAGGTCTGACCATCGTTTCCTTGGTTGATCCTTTGATTGCCGTACCCCAAAATTCTTCGGCTGACTTTTCACAACTTTAGTCATGATCTTGGCATTTCTCACATTTGGGTTGCTGCTTGTTCTAACGAGAAGTGTCCCCCCATATGATAGTGTCCGCCCTATACTGCGCATCTGTTGTCGGAAATTCCGATCATGTGTACACAATTCTGACGCACAAAGTTCCACGCATGCTCGAAATCAAGCAGAAGAGCCGCACTGGCTACTGAACTTCAATTTTCTTGGCTTGTCTTACGCCACCACGTTCTTGACGTTCAGAATTTCCAACAACATTGTGTGGCCGTGTGTATGCAAGACAAGTTTGAGCCAATATCCGTCAGAAAAAAAGAGTGGGAGGTAACATTGTCATTTTCGACAATGCCTCATATATTAATATGTGTACCAAGATTTTGCGCAATACTGAGTGGTATCGGCGAGTCCCGGCCGATATAGTTCCCAAGTACAACGAGTTTTATTCTCTCGTAGATACCGCATATTCACATCAGGTAATCACTAAACAAACTTGGGAATATATCCGCAATAAATTTCCCCGCACCTCTGTGTTTTACACATTACCCAAGCTTCACAAGGACGCAAAAAAAACCCCCTGGTAGGCCTATTATTTCCGGCATGGGGCCATAAGCGACGCTAGCAAACTCATAGATGAATTCCTTAAACCTTTGGTCATAGCACTGCCCTCTTTTGTTAAAAACACGTTACATTTCCTTCAGATTTTGGAAAACTTACGAATTCCGGATAGCGCTCTTTTCGTTACAGTGGATGTAGAATCCCTCAATAGTTGTATTCCCCATACCAAAGGGTTGGCGATTATCAAACATCTCATACAGAGGGAACAACATTTGGACCCCATGTATGGTGAATTTGTGGGCTCTATGCTAGATTTCATTTTACAACACAACTTGTTTACTTTCAATGGCTCCCATTACCTCCAGGTGCAGGGGGTAGCGATGGGCACTTGTTGTGCCCTGTCCTATGCCAACCTGTACCTGGGGGAGTGGGAGGCCATGGTCCTAGATGACAAGGACTTATCGATGTACTCGGACCACATTCTATGTTGGTACCAGTACATCGATGACATCTTCATCTGGGATGGCTCCCCTGACCTTTTGGAACAGTGGTTGTGTAGAATCAACAAGAATGACTTTAATTTGCAATTCACAATGTCCTTTGATTCACAACATGTCACCTTTTTGGATGTTGAAGTGTACTGAAAAGATAAAGGTCTCATTGGTAGTAAACTGTACAGAAAACCCACGGCAGGTAATTCCATCCTTTACGCCTCTAGCTTCCACCCGCAACCTTTGCTAAATTCCATCCCCTACAGTCAGTATCTGAGGATACGCCATAACTGTTCTGATGAGTCTGTTTTCAGGGAGGAGGCGAATAAGCTCCGCGACCGTCTATTGTCGTGGGGTTATTTGCATGCCTCCCTGAAACGCTCATTTAAGCAAGCCTGTACCCGTACTAGTGAATCTTTACTCCATTCCACCAAATCCTCTGATGATATCAATATCACCAGAATCATTACGAGATACAATACTCAACTCAATGATATAAAAAATTATCGCTAAATACTGGCACTTGTTGGTGTGTGACCCCTCTCTGGGGAAATTTGTCACCCCTACACCCCATTTTACCTTTAGAGGGGCCACCTCCATTGGTGACAGATTGGTAAACAGTGAATTTCGGGGAGAGGACAGGAACCGCCACTGTAAATTTAAGGGTACTTTCATATGTGGCAAATGCCACTACTGTAAATGCATGCTAGTACAAAAAAAAAATCAGACTTTACCCAATGGCCAAACTTTTTACCCAAGACATTTTGCCAATTGCCGCACGGCAGGGGTAGTATATTTGTTACTTTGTGAATGCCAATGCTTTTATGTTGGTAAAACGAAATTAGAGTTTTGGAGAAGAGCATACAGACACATTACTAGCATGCAGTCATGCGACCCAGATCTACCTCTGGGCCGACATACGACTGTAGTCCACAACGGTAAATTCCCTAAGATCCAGTTTTTAATTTTGGATCGTATACATCCTAGTCCTAGGGAGGGCGACTGGAACAAAATCCTTTTACAAGTTGAATCTCGCTGGATTTTTAAACTAAAGGCTACACAGCCACCAGGCCTTAACGACTGTATTTGGTTTAAACCATTTCTTGAAGGGTTCTCAACAGGACATAGGGAAAAATAACCGTATTATTATAAATAGGCATTTTGTATTTATATACTATTATATAATTAGTAAATAATTTAATTACATATTTTTTTGTCAATTACCATTATTGTTATTTATTATTATTATTATTATTATGATAATGTTTATCGGTAATTAATTATTATTTTTTGTTCATATCTTTATTATATATATTCTTGTCATGTGGTTTTCTGGTTTTCCGGGCTCTTTAAATCTTTATGATTGACAATTTCATAAGTTTCTATTTATTATTCATTGATATACATTTTTTCCCCTTTTTTTGCTTTTTCCTTTTTATACTCCACACTGTCTATTAGTGTCGCTCCCATACACCTTTTTTTTTCTTTTTTCCCCCCTTTGGCTCAGTGTCCCGATCAGGGATCACCCGACACACAAAGCCGCCAGGATTTATTTATGATGGCGGCTTGGGAGGAGATGCGACCACTGTCTTGTACAGCGGCCGCCCTCCATCTTGCAACCCCAGCGGACATGCGCTGTCTGCTCGGGGAAGCTTGACGTGTCGGCGGGTGGAGGGGGCGGAGCCCCGTTTCAGCGCTGATTGTTTACGCCAGCTGATTGGAGGGCTCTGCCTTTTTACAGCTTGACCGCACACTCGTCGGCACTCCACAACTGTCGTTGTGAGATGCTGAGCGAAGGGTCTTGCTGCCTCTCATCTGTCCATACCTCCAAGTAACTTCTGTTCATGTTTTTTTCTTCACTGGCTACCCCTATCTTTTTGACTTGGAGCCCTGTGAGCCTTTGGTTTGACCACAGAGGCTCCGCCATTTTTTTTTTTTTTTTTATTCCCTTTTTTCATTTTTCTTGTTCCTTTTTTCTTCAGGGTCTTCTGCCATTTATGCCTCAGTGGCCCCCTCGGTGTACAACCTGTAGCCAATCCCACTCCACTGGACAAGGAATTGGGGTCCCCTTTGGGCTCCCCCTATATATGTTTTACACTTTGGAGCTCTATCAGAAAGGCCAGTCCTGAGCACTGGAATACTAAGCATGACATTTGTTTGATTTATTTTAATTATTCATACACTACATGCATCTACTCCTGTAATTATACATTTAAGTACGATAATGTCTATATGTACCCTCATTTCCTTTTGGCTGTTCTGTCTCATTAACACCCTGTTACTTGTGCTCTTTTTTAGAAAGGTGCCTTTTTCTTTATACCTACCCCTGATGAAGGAGACCAGCACTTCTCCAAAACGCATAGGGTTTTTGAGCACCCTGGCCTACCTTATGTTACATGGGTGACTCCTCATCTACTACTGTCACCCCATTACAGATATTACTGCATGTATTTTAATCATGTTATGATTTTCATATATGTTTTTTGATTGTTATATCTGTACACACATTTTGTTAAATACTGTTTTATTCTACCCTTGATTACTGTACATGCCGTGAAAGTCCAAACAATAGGGGGTTCTCCTTTTTTCAGAACTCTCTTGTAGGTTAATCTGCTATGTTTGCGTGTTATATTCACTATGCGATTTTCATCAATATGCTGTCATTGTTTGCAACTTCCATCCATTTGTGTAAGTATCGTGGTCCTCCTCCCTCACTCACTCTCAGGTCTGGGCGCTCTTTGCTTCACTCCCGGCATGTGGGGTCCCTTTTTTACCCCTCCACTTTTTGGTGGGTGGCCTGGGATATTGTTATGGCTATGGGTTCCCCAGTTCCCAGGTTTTTCTTTGTTTTGCACTCCACCCTGGAGCGCTGACACCAGCCGCTCACGAGTCGGCAGCGTGGTGACACAGGAAGTGACTCCACTTCCTCTGGGCAGGCTTGTGCTGCGCGTCATCATGCCGGGGGACTTTATGGGTGGCGTTTCCCAGCAATTTCGGCCACGTCTCTCTGCCCGTCTACTGAGGCCAGCTGATGGCCATCACAATCAATGTATCAGGGAATTATTAGACCAGACTGTGTGGACTGCACAGAGAAAACCCAAAAGGCATGTACCGTATATACTCGAGTATAAGCCGAGATTTTCAGCCTCTTTTTTGAGGCTGAAAGTGCCCCCCTCGGCTTATACTCGAGTCATCGCTGTCTGCCCGCTCGATCAGCGTGTCGAGCAGACAGACAGCGGCCATTCTATAATTCAAAAGCCGCGCCTCCGGCTCCGCCTTCGCCTGTGATAGGCGGAACACTGAATTTCCCAGCAGCCTGTGTTCCGCCTATCACGGACATCGTATCATCCTCGTACTACGGACGAGGATGATACGATGTCCGTGATAGGCGGAACACAGGCTGCTGGGAAATTCAGTGTTCCGCCTATCACAGGCGAAGGCGGAGGCGCGGCTTTTGAATTTTACAATGGCCGCCGAGGCGCCGACGAAGAGGGCACGGGACGGAGGCAAGGCAAGGCACGGCACGGGACGGGACGGGACGGAGGCAAGGCAAGGCACGACACGGGACGGAGGCAAGGCACGGCACGGGACGGAGGCAAGGAGGCAAGGCACGGGACGGAGGCTCGGGACAAAGGCTCGGGACACAGGTAGGCTGGACACACACACACACACACACACACACACACACACACACACACACACACACACACACACGGATGGATGGATGGAGACACACACACACACAGGGATGGATGGATACACACACACACAGGGATGGATGGATGGATGGAGACACACACACACAGGGATGGATGGATGGAGACACACACACACAGGGATGGATGGATGGATGGATGGAGACACACACACACAGGGATGGATGGATGGATGGACACACACACACACAGGGATGGATGGACGGACACACAGGGATGGACGGACACACAGGGATGGACGGACACACAGGGATGGACGGACACACACACAGGGATGGACAGGCATGTCTCACCCTCGGCTTATACACGAGTCAATAAGTTTGCCAGTTTTTTTGGGGGTAAATTGGGGGCCTCGGCTTATATTCGGGTCGGCCTATACTCGAGTATATACGGTAGGTGAAATAACAATAGTGTTTATTATAAGTGACAAAAAAGTGAAAACAAACAGTGCACTACCAACCACAAACAACAAGTAATATATACGATAAATGGGAAATACCAGAGTCGTAAACAAAAGCCAGACCGAGGTCATACATTGGGGAATCAGTAGATGGGTAAGGATAGGGAACCAGCAGGAGAGGGAGAGGACGGGTGGATGGACTGCAGAGCAGGGATCTTTAGGTAACAGGATACAAGAGGGACAGGTCCAGGATGGGCTCAGGATCGGGAGGGATCAGGTCGGGTAGATACAGGCTCAAGGTCCAAGTACAGGCAACAAGGTCAGGGCACATGGAGAGAGCAATACCAAGGCAAGCATGTAAGGGGTTGCCGGGTATTTATAAGCCTACCAATGATTAACCTCACATAACAACTGAGCGCAGAAGGTGCTGTCTGCTCCACACTGCCGGAGTACACCCGCTGGTGGGCACTGGTACTACAGCCCAAGGATCCAACAGTGCCACCAGGAGGTAGGTCCTCTTATTACAGGCCCTGGGTGTTAGAAGACACCCGCTGGTGGACACTGGTACTGCAATCCAAGAGACCAACAGCGCCACCAATGGGTGGACCTTTTCATGACAGTACCCCCCCTCAAAGGAGCAGCCTCCGGACGCTCCAACTAGATGTAATTGTCCAAAGTTAATGGCCTTAACCCAAACCGCACAACGGATGAGGGCACTTCAAGCTGGGCACCGGGTACTTCAAGCTGGGCAGCGGATATGTCAAAGCAGACAGCGGGCACATCAAAGCAGGCAGCAATCTCCGGGTCGTCGGGCTGGGCTACAGGCTCCCGGACCTTAGGCCGAACAGCAAGTACCATAAGGGCAAGCTGGATCACAGGCACCGGCTCAGCAAGCTGGGTAACGGGCCCTGGCCTAGCGGGCTGGGTGACAGGCCCCGGCTCAGCGAGCTGGACAACAGACACTGGTCCAGCAAGCCGGTGACGTACTCTGGTTCAGAAGACTGGGTAATGGGCACCGGCTCCGCAGACTGGGACTCGGGCACCGAAACTTCAGGCTGGGACATGGGCACATCAGTCTGGGAGGCTGGCACATCAGACTGGGAAGCCGGAACATCAGACTGGAAGGCTGGCACATCCGGCTGGGAAGCAGAGAGATCAAACTGGAAGGCTGGCACATCAGACTGGGAAGCTGGCACATCAGACTGGGAAGCAGAGACATCAAACTGGAAGGCTGGCACATCAGACTGGGAAGCCGGCACATCAGGCTGGGAAGCCGGCACATCAGGCTGGGAAGCCGGCACATCAAGCTGGGAAGCCGGCACATCAGACTGGGAAGCCGACACATCAGGCTGGGAAGCAGAGACATCAAACTGGAAGGCCGGAACATCAGACGGAAAGACTGGTACATCAGACTGGGAAGCAGATACATCAAGCTGGGAAGCCGGAACATCAGGCTGGGAAGCAGAGACATCCAACTGGAAAGCCGGAACATCAGGCTGGGAAGCTGGCACATCAGACGGAAAGACTGGCACATCAGATGGAAAGACTGGCACATCAGACTGGGAAGCAGAGACATCAAGCTGGGAAGCTGGCACAGCAGGCTGGGAAGCTGGCAGCAGGACATCAGACTGAAAGGCTGGCACGTCGGACTGGAAGGCAGGCAGCGGGACATCAGACTGGAAGGCTGGCACGTTGGACTGGAAGGCAGGCGACAGGACATCAGACTGGAAGGCTGGCACGTTGGACTGGAATGCAGGCACTAGGACGTCCGGCTGGGTAGCTGGAACTGGGACGTCCGGCTGGGTAGCTGGAACTGGGCTTTGTATGTAGGTGCAGGGCTGTAAGAAAATAAAGTATCTGGGCAAAAGGAAGACCAAGGAACAGTGGCAGGAGGAGGGTTTTGTGGGATTGTTGCAGGTGGAGGAGAAGAGGCAGGTGGATTGAAGGCAGGATAGGTGCTACACTTGGTGACAGGATAATAGTATTTGGTATGAAGTGGAGTAAACTGGGCTGTAGCTGAGGTTGCCATAGGCAATGGGGAGATAGATACTTGGGAAGGCAGGTGATTAATGACAGGACTGGAATGTTGTGGCTTAGCTAAATGCAGGAGATCTGACCATGCCTTTAGCACAGGTTGAACAAACGCTGATTCACACACAGCCTGACTAACCAGAGATTGCACTGAATGGATGCAATCAGACAACACCTGCTGTGGACAAGAGGAATAACATTCCATGAAAAAGGCTGGATCATCCTCTAACAACCATACCAGAGATTCAACTTGGCCAGAATTGAAGGGGGGAGAAAAATCATCACTTCCTTCGGGATAACATGATAGGGCTGGCTTTGCACATAATTTGATTAAGGGCTGAACTTTCTCAAATGACATGTAGCCCTGATCCACCAGGGAATGAGCTGATTGGATGGTTTCCATCAGCTGGTCACTATTCCACCTTTTTAGAAGCTGGCGACAATACTCACCATCCTCTTCTGCCAGCAGAGAATAATAAGTGATTTCATTTAAATCCATATTGGCAGACTAACAGGTCAGGATAGTTCCTCAATGCAGCCACGTCTGGTCAGGGATGGCCTTGGTATACTATCAGGGAATTATTAGACCAGACTGTGTGGACTGCACAGAGGAAACCCAAAATGCATGTAGGTGAAATAACAATAGAGTTTATTATAAGTGATAAGAAAGTGAAAACAAACAGTGCACTACCAACCACAAACAACAAGTAATATATACAATAAAGGGGAAATACCAGAGTCGTAAACAAAAGCCAGGCCGAGGTCATACATCGGGGAATCAGTAGATGGGTAAGGATAGGGAACCAGCAGGAGAGGGAGAGGACGGGTGGATGGACTGCAGAGCAGGGATCTTTAGGTAACAGGATACAAGAGGGACAGGTCCAGGATGGGCTCAGGATCGGGAGGGATCAGGTCGGGTAGATACAGGCTGATCTTACTTGTCATTCTTTTTTACAGACCTTAACCTTTTGCAGCCTTATTGGAGCTGCCAAGTCTTTATCTTGTGCTCCATTGGATGCACTTAATATACCCAGTAGTGACCCTTTGTTATGCCTTATATTTTTTAATATAGTGACATTGGCTCAGTACAAGCAGGACCTATTTGCTCCATAGTCTTGAGTCCTTGTAGTGAAGCACTGGCTGCCTTGTTTTTTTTTGAATTTGTTGGGCCCTGGAGTGGATCGTGTATGCTTCCCATGGTTGGAATCACCATTAGTTCCATCTTTTATCCCTCAGACTTACCCTGTGTGGGGTTATTTTATCCTGTAAGTAGTCCCCACACATGGTTAAACATACATGATTATTTCTGTATACTTCCTGAGTCCTTTGCAATTGTTATGATATTGATTACTTTACTTTTGTTAATTACTGTATACTAAACTGTACTATTTGCATACTTTTTCTATTGTAGACATTCTTTACCCATCTGACTTAAATTAACCTCTGAAGAAGGACTTTGTAGGCCGTAACATGTAAGGTGTTTATGTCTGTATGAATCATCACTAGTCCGTTAGTTTCAGGATTGTGGTTTCTTCAACTGTACAATTGGGTATCAAACATTGTTTTTATTTACTGATCTATATGCACATTATTGCTACATTTAATAAAATGTATACTTTTTATACTGAATATTTTGGTCTGTCTATACTAGACCCCTAGGAGTTCCAACCGTGCCCTTTGCCATTAGTTTTTTTTCCTTGTTCTTAAAGGCACAGGGCACGGGCAGGTGTTGGGCTACAAGAATTAAGAGACTGCATTTAAATAACGCAGTAGGAAATTGACCAGAAGCAGAACAATACTGTTTACAGAGAATAGGTCTAACCGATGTATGTCTAACTTTTATTTTTACTATGTGGCAGGGGGTAAGGGGGCAATGAATATATGCTATATGACGTGAGATGGTTTAGGTAAACACTGTTTTTGCACTTGGGTTATTGTCGTTTCAACTGATACGGCAGCGAGCTATGAACAAAAAGGTAGCTCTAAAAGCAGATGATCAGCAACAAGTAAATGCTGCACTTGGAGCACCTACCAAAATGGTCCTCATACACATTGTAAGGGATCTTCCCGGGGTAGGGTGTGTTTGGACACAGTTCACAGCAGACTTGGAATTTATAAAGCAGATCTTGGCGTTTATTCGTGGTACAAACAGTCCAGCAAACAAAATATACAGCAACACCGTGCTTTCTAAGTACAACAAAAATAAAAGTCCTAGCCCGGCTGGGCGCTTACTAACAGGTTCTGCTCACCTATCTGACACTTACAAACACAGCGTCTTTCACCTGGATATCGCAGGGTGAGTTTTAGCTCCAGCAGTGGCTGTGCTTGCAGCTTCCTCAAACACACAGACTGTTCGTTTCCCTGGCTGAGAGCAATCACCTGCAGACCCTGCAGAGCCGTTAGCTTCCCAGGCTAATTAGGATCAAAGCTCACCTGATCCCAAACCCAGGACTGGATCGGGGGATGTGGAATGACAGGTCCCTCTACCAAACCTACCTGCCATTCCATATAAACCCAGGCCCGGCAAAATTAAATAACAACTCAGCAGCATATCGCTGCTGAGAAACTGATCCATCCTGGATTTACCATCTCACACTGTGTAGCAACCTAGGTGAGATGTACACCCCCTCGATCACTTCTCCAGTGACATGTCTACATATCCCCCCCCTCTTTTTCAGACCGGAGGGCTGAGCCTTTTGTCCCCACAGACAACTTACCCTTGACAATGCGTCAGCATTTGCCTGTAATTTCCCTGGCCTGTGTTCCACAGTGAAATTAAAGTTTTGTAGGGAGAGAAACCATCTAGTCACTCTTGCATTTCTCTCCTTGTTTAACTTCATCCATGTTAGGGGGGCATGGTCTGTCACCAACTTGAATTTCCTGCCTAGCAAGTAATACTTTAACGATTCTAGGGCCCACTTCACTGCCCGCATTCTCCACCAATTGTAAGGGATCTTCCCGGGGTAGGGTGTGTTTGGACACAGTTCACAGCAGACTTGGAATTTATAAAGCAGATCTTGGCGTTTATTCGTGGTACAAACAGTCCAGCAAACAAAATATACAGCAACACCGTGCTTTCTAAGTACAACAAAAATAAAAGTCCTAGCCCGGCTGGGTGCTTACTAACAGGTTCTGCTCACCTATCTGACACTTACAAACACAGCGTCTTTCACCTGGATATCGCAGGGTGAGTTTTAGCTCCAGCAGTGGCTGTGCTTGCAGCTTCCTCAAACACACAGACTGTTCGTTTCCCTGGCTGAGAGCAATCACCTGCAGACCCTGCAGAGCCTTTAGCTTCCCAGGCTAATTAGGATCAAAGCTCACCTGATCCCAAACCCAGAACTGGATCGGGGGATGTGGAATGACAGGTCCCTCTACCAAACCTACCTGCCATTCCATATAAACCCAGGCCCGGCAAAATTAAATAACAACTCAGCAGCATATCGCTGCTGAGAAACTGATCCATCCTGGATTTACCATCTCACACTGTGTAGCAACCTAGGTGAGATGTACACCCCCTCGATCACTTCTCCAGTGACATGTCTACAACATACAATAAAAAAACATTTTATACCCCAAAAGAAATGAAACCCTAAAATACCACTCATCTGAAACAGAAGCCAACTTAGGAAAAAAAGAAAAAAAATGCACATTTCAGGCCTGAACAAAGAGCAGATAGCTACTGTAACAGGGGCGGATTCAGGGGGGCAATTAGGATAGCCTATTTAGAGGTAAGCAGTAGTTGAGGTGGGAGATGACCAGGGAGTGGATTAGAAGCTTTGTGTTGACATTGCTTAGGAAGGGGCGTATCTTGGAAATGTTGCGGAGGCTGAGATGGCAAATATTGGATAGCGATAGGATGTGGGGCCGAAAGGTTAGTTCAGAGTCCAGGATTACACCTAGGACCTTGGCATGGGGGGACAAGTTGATAGTTGAGCCATTGATATTGACAGAGAAATCAGGGGAAGTGGAACCTGAGGGAGGAAATATCATGAGCTTTGGGAGAAACCAGGGAGGTGGTGTAGATTGAGAAAAGGAGAGGTCCAGGAACAGAACCTTGGGGACCCCAATGGAGAAAAGAAGAGGAGAGGAGGAAGTAGAGTTGTAAGTGACACTGAAGGAGCGGTGGGATAGGTAGGATGAGAACCAGCAAAGAGTACAGTCCGCATCTGGGCGCAGGCGACGTGGCAAGTGACAATCCGCAATGTGTGGCAGGTGACGTGGCAAGTGACAATCTGCATCTGGTGACAGGCGACGTGGCAAGTGACAATTCGCAACGTGTGGCAGGTGGCATGGCAAGTGACAATCCGCAACGCGTGATGGGTGACGTGGCAAGTGACAATCTGCATCTGGCGACAGGGGTAGTGGCAAGTGACAATCCGCAATGTGTGGCAGGTGTCGTGGAATTTTCGTAAGATATATTTTAATGTATTGTCATAAGAGTCTGCCAGGGTTAGCACTCCTGAAGGCCACTCTAAAATGCTGACTGGGGCAGACTGACGCTGGTTGAGATCCATTAGGTAGTGGAAAACTTCCTGGGATTGGAGAGAGGTGTTTGCAGAGTGGGGGTATGTCCACGAGCGAAAGGGCCCCTGTGCATTGCATCGTCTGAGGGGATATGTTTGCTCTGCAAGGATCGGTTATGGGCGCATGTACGCTCTTTGTCTCTGCTGTGTCTGATCAGCACGTGTCGAGATTCGCAGCATGCACCTGCTGATAGCCTTCCATCTACAAGGAAGGGTAGCATAATCCAGGTATGCATTGTTCTCTGGAACAATGCATAATAAGGATTTCTATCGGAATTGTAGTCATCGTTCATCTGTTATTGTATGGCCTCTTTCACACTGATGTCCCGTTCAGGCCCGCCTGTCAGTTTTTCAGGCGGACCTGAACGGGTGCTCCATAGAGGTCTATGGAGCGTCGGATGTCAGCGGTGACATGTCCGCTGACATCCGACCCGCTCCGATCCGAAAAAGTGTAACGGAGGGAAAAGCTATTTTTCCATCCGTCTGCGGATCGGATCGGATGACGACCGGCACTGCGGTCCGTCGTCATCCGATCTCCCATAGGGGAGAGCGGCGCTGTGACAGGTCCGTCCCTGCGCAGTGTGCAGAGACGGAGCTGTCATCTCTCTGCTCAGCGGGGATCGGCGGAGTGATCCCCGCTGAGCAAACGGATATCCACGGGGCGGATCAGAACTGATCCGCCCCGTGTGAAAGGACCCTATATATTAATTTATCCTGTGCTACATCCTGTTTTGATCATTCACATCCTGTGTTGTTCATTTCCCAGGTCACAATCTGTGTAGGAGGTGATTGGCTGTTGAAGCCAATCCCTCCTCTTTTAAAATGTATTTTGTTGTCTGTGAATAAAAGAAAGAGGTAACTGCTCAAAGGCATCCGTGCTTAGATGAGGACGTAAGAATGTGGTAATGTCTGTTTACTGGGGTATGGGGAACCAGAGGGGAGGAATGGCTGAGGGGAGACATGGATCAAAAGGCTGCATTATACCATCATGGTGGAAGGGTGCTTATTAGCACAAGAGTGTAGTGCAATATCCTAGACACAGGCAACTTGGCAAGTGACAGTCTGAATCTGGTGGCAGGCGACGTGGCAAGTAACACTTTCACTGATTCTGCATTATAGTGAGTTTAACTATTTCATTTTATATAACAATGTAATAATCGAAATAATGCGCTTCAATCATCCTGACACCATAACAACCATGGCGCCGTGATGAAGCCATTTCCCTGTACTGTACTGTATATAACAGCTAGCAGCAGTGGTGGCCTAATGGACAGGCTGCCACTGGCTAGCAATTATTATTGACTGCGGATCCTGCTCTAATGAAGGTCTGAATAAGAAAATATCTCAGCTTGGGTTGACCAGACCAACACATATTTGTACTGGTTCAGGAAACAAATGCCCCCCCCCCCCCCTTTCTCTTGCTGGCTTCATTCTCTTGCATTGCATGGAGATTCTTTGCTCTCTGATATACAAAAACTAGAAGCTACAAATTATATTAAAACATATGTTGTAAAGTAAACATACTCAAACGTTAAAAATGGCCAATATTTATTTATATTTTTGAAACATCGTGAACTCCATTTCTTCCCACTGAATTGGAGCTTTAGTTGAAGGCCTTTTCCATACCAATGTTAACATTTCAGCAAAAAATTGGAATACGCTGTGAATTCCATTACACTTTTCCTTCCACAGTTATTAAAAAGCAATTAATGCAAACATTTCCGGCCTTCCCTGTTTTTACCACATGGGACAAAAAAGGTTACAGTCAGAGAAAAGAGGTTACAGGAGGACAAAGAGAGAAAATGTATTTAAATGGAACATACAGAGAATTGTGACTTTACTGATTAGAAGACACTGATAGATCACTAAGATCATTTTTAGTAAGACTTTTTTTACTTGAACATTTATATATATATATATATATATATATATATATATATATATATATATATATATATTGCACTACCCCCTTAGGGGCTGCTAATTTTGTTCTTTTACCTTATGCCAGCCTGCTCCGGTTCTGATCCTCCCATGCAATTCCTCGTTCAAAAGTTTTTATTTTATGTTAAAATAAATTACATGTACAGAATATAAGACAAATTATTTGATACCAGAAATAAAAAGACATATTGAAGTACGGATGATATAAAGCAAAGAAGAATTTCAAGATATTCTCGTGGAAATGACAATAAATGACCTTATATATTTTAGAATTTGAAAACATTCTTATAGCTGAGTTTTAAACATTTTAATCACAAGAAAATATAAATATGTCTAAAAGAAAATATATGATTTTAAAGTTTTGACCATAACTTCTAAAGTATGTTTATAGTAAGTATTATATAGTAAGAGAGGAACATAAAAGGTATATAGGAGGGGAAGGGGAGGGAATAATTCTCTGGAGGAGGTTTTATATATCAGCTAATGTTGTAATTCTATAAAAAATCTTAATCACCATAACAATAAAACTCGGTTATCAATATTATCTGACGTATAATATTTAATCCAGGGTTTCCATATGATATCAAGCTTTGTCATCTGGTTTTTATCTATAGTGTCCATTTTAGCATGGATGAAAGATTGATTAATTCTACGTTTGGTTTCTGCAATAGTCACCACGTCTGTTTTCCACGCATTGGCTATAGTCTGCTTTGCGACTATCAGGAGTGTAAGAACTAATTTGAATCCTCCCATGCAATTCCATAACACAGCACTTCACACTCTGAACTTTTCAAGTTGCTTTATTTGGGAATAGGGATGAGCTTCGTGTTCGAGTCGAACGTACGTTCGACTCGAACATTGGCTGTTCGTCTGTTCGGCGAAATCCGAACATTTTGGTCCGTTCGTGTCAAATTCGTGTGGCGCTCACGGCCCACAATGCACTGCGATGGCGCAGTGCATTGCTGGCTCATGATTGGCCAAGCATGCACTGTGACCCCGCATGCTTGGCCAATCGCAGCGCCAGCAGCGAGGAGAGCCATGATTGGCCACAGGCAGGATGCCTGTGGCCAATCATAGCTCAGGCTGTGTAGTGCACGCCCCACACTATATAAGGCTGCCATTGCGGCGGCCTCGTGTAGTGTGTTGGAGTCTGAAGCAGTGGGTGTTCTGTGTACCTTTAACACAGTACACACCGATCGTTTTCGGCTGATTTCCTATCTTGCTGTTGTGTAGTGGCTATTGTCTGCGTGCCCTGACCGCAGTATACACCACTATATTCACCTCACCTATATAGCTAGTGATCTATCTTTAATAATAGAGCTTGCAGTCAGTAGTGTTAGGAGATAGTGCGTGCTGTCTGCGTGCTCTGTACTCAGTACATACCGCTATATCCACCTACATAGCTGTTCTCTATTTGATCCCACTTGCCATCTGCAGGAGTTATTGGAAGTAGTGTGTGCCTCCAGCACAGCACAGTATACATCTGTATATACCCCTTTATCTCTGCTGTTTTCTGGTTGTTGTCTGCGTGCCCTGACCGCAGTATACACCGCGATATTCACCTCGCCTATATAGCTAGTGATCTATCTTTAATAATAGAGCTTGCAGTCAGTAGTGTTAGGAGATAGTGCGTGCTGTCTGCGTGCTCTGTACCCAGTACATACTGCTATATCCACCTACATAGCTGTTCTCTATTTGAGCCCAATTGCCATCTGCAGGAGTTGATGGAAGTTGTGTGTGCCTCCAGCACAGCACAGTATACATCTGTATATACCCCTTTATCTCTGCTGTTTTCTGGTTGTTGTCTGCGTGCCCTGACCGCAGTATACACCGCGATATTCACCTCACCTATATAGCTAGTGATCTATCTTTAATAATAGAGCTTGCAGTCAGTAGTGTTAGGAGATAGTGCGTGCTGTCTGCGTGCTCTGTACCCAGTACATACCGCTATATCCACCTACATAGCTGTTCTCTATTTGAGCCCACTTGCCATCTGCAGGAGTTATTGGAAGTTGTGTGTGCCTCCAGCACAGCACAGTATACATCTGTATATACCCCTTTATCTCTGCTGTTTTCTGGTTATTGTCTGCGTGCCCTGACCGCAGTATACACCGCGATATTCACCTCACCTATATAGCTAGTGATCTATCTTTAATAATAGAGCTTGCAGTCAGTAGTGTTAGGAGATAGTGCGTGCTGTCTGCGTGCTCTGTACCCAGTACATACCGCTATATCCACCTACATAGCTGTTCTCTATTTGAGCCCACTTGCCATCTGCAGGAGTTATTGGAAGTTGTGTGTGCCTCCAGCACAGCACAGTATACATCTGTATATACCCCTTTATCTCTGGTGTTCTATAAAAAAGGCATCTGCAGGAGTTAGTGGGTGTTGTGTGCCTCCAGCACAATATAAACTACCCAACTGCTGTTTTACCCAACTCCCTTCAGGCCATTACCATGTCTGGAAGGCCAGCAAGGAGAGGCAGACAGGCGCGAGCCGATAAAAGAGGGCAAGCAGGCTCTGTGTCTAGAGACAACAGTGCTGGTCGTGGACGCGGTGCATTGTCATCAGCACGTGGCCATGGGACATGCTTGTCCTTCTTTTCGGCAGCTGGACATGTTGAACCGCAACATGCCAACGACTTGGTAGAGTGGATGACCAAGCCCTCTTCATCCTCCTCATCCTCTCTCACCCAGTCTCAGGGTAGTAGCAAAGCAGCTGCCAACGCATCGTCTTCCCTCCTCTCAATGTCATCATCAGTGACTCCTTCCCTAGACCCACCACGTCCTCCTGAGGAGTCTCCTGAACTCTTTGAGCACAGTGTTGGGTACATGCTCCAGGAGGATGCCCAGTGTTTTGTGGGCTCTGATGATGACACTCAGCTAGAGGAAGGCAGTAGCGTGAGCGCAGAGAGAGGGGATGCTCAAGAAGGACAGCAATCTGGCAGTCATGTTCCACAAGCTGCAGCATACTGCCAGGTTTGCTACAGCGATGAAGAGGGAGGGGATGATGAGGGCACTGACTCCACGTGGGTGCCTGGAAGGAGGGAGGAGGAGGAGGAGGCACATGTCCAACGAGGCAGGATGCCCTCCGGGGGCCAGCTTAGGGGCAGCACACCGACTGAATCACACCGCAGAGCTCCGCCTGTGCAGAGCGCTGCCTCTGCGCGTTATTCTAAAAGTTCTTTGGTGTGGGCCTTTTTTGAGACGAGTGCATCAGATCGCACCGCTGCTATTTGCAACATATGTCTCAAGCGTATCTCACCTGGCCAAAACATCAGCCGCTTGGGCACCACATGCTTGACCAGACATATGTTGACCTGCCATGCAGCTCGTTGGCAAGCGTACCTCAAAGACCCACACCAAAGCGGACCTCTCCTTGCTCCTCATCAGCTGGCATCTCCAACCCCACTAGACCTTCAGTCCTCTCTGAAACCTGCTCTGAGAGGAATGAAGGTGTAGAATTAGGTGTGTCACAGCCAAGTGCTTCCGGGAACTCTGCTAGCGGTACACCCACGTCCGATTATAGCAGGCAAATGTCCCTGCCCCAGCTGCTGGACCGGCGGAAGAAGTTTACTCCCAGCCATCCACATGCCCAGCGGTTGAATGCTAGCTTGGCTAAATTGCTAGCACTTCAACTGCTGCCTTTTCAGTTGGTAGACTCTGCCCCCTTCCGTGAGTTTGTACAATGTGCGGTTCCTCAGTGGCAGGTCCCCAAACGCCACTTTTTCTCACGGAAGGCGATTCCGGCTCTCTACCGGCATGTGGAAGGCAATGTCCTTGCCTCGCTGGACAGGGCGGTCAGCGGTAGGGTGCATATTACCGCTGACTCATGGTCCAGCAGGCATGGACAGGGACGTTACCTGTCTTTCACGGCCCATTGGGTCACTCTTCTGGCTGCTGGGAAGGATGCAGGACAAGGTGCAGTAGTGTTGGAGGTTGTTCCGCCACCACGCCTCCAAAATGCTACTATTGGTTGTGACACACCTCTCTCCTCCACCCCCTCCTCTTCTTCTTCCTCCATGGCCTCTTCCAGTGCTCTGTCCTCAGAACCAGCGGTGCTCCGTAGGCGTTCCAGGGGCTACGCAAGTACGCAGGCAAAACGATGCCATGCCGTGCTTGCGCTGGTTTGTTTGGGGGACAGGAGCCACACTGGGGCGGATGTTTTGTCAGCTCTGCAGGGGCAGGCCGAGAGGTGGTTGACGCCATGCCAGCTTAAGCCAGGAATGGTGGTTTGCGACAATGGCACCAACCTCCTCTCCGCCCTCCGACAGGGACAACTGACCCATGTGCCCTGTGTAGCTCACGTCCTTAACCTGGTGGTGCAGCGGTTCTTGGGCAGGTACGCCGGCTTACAGGATGTCCTGAAGCAGGCCAGGAAAGTCTGTGTGCATTTCCGCCGATCATTTGCCTGTGCTCGGCTGGCTGAGCTCCAAAAGGAGTTGAACCTGCCCAAGAACCGCCTTATATGTGACATGCCCACCAGATGGAACTCAACATTGGCCATGCTGCAGCGGCTGCACACGCAGCAGAGGGCCATCAATGAGTACCTGTGCGACTACGGCACCAGGACAGGGTCAGGGGAGCTTGGTTTTTTCTCACCACGCCAGTGGGGCATGATCAGGGATGCATGCACTGTCCTGTCACCGTTTGAGGAGGCCACAAGGATGGTGAGCAGTGACAGTGCATGCATCAGTGACACTGTACCTCTTGTCCACCTCTTGGAGCATACGCTGCGTGGAATAATGGACAGGGCACTTGAGGCAGAACAGAGGCAGGAAGAGGAGGACTTCCTTGCCTCTAAAGGCCACCTTTATCCAGACAGTGTTCCTGCTGTGCCACCCATCACACAGGAAGAGGATGAGGAGGAAGAGGAGGAGGAGGATGATTGTGTCAGCATGGAGGTGGAGGCTGGCACTCAGCAGCAGCAGCAGCAGTCTTATAGGGATGGTTTACAGTCCCAAGAAACACGTGGACTTGTACGTGGCTGGGAGGAGGTAGCTGCGGATCATGTTGTCCTTAGTGACCCAGAGGACTCCGGACCAAATGCCTCAGCTAACCTACGCTGCATGGCCTCCCTGATCCTGCAAAGCCTGCGGAAGGATCCTCGTATTCTTCGGATCAAGGAGAGGGACCATTACTGGCTGGTCACTCTCCTTGATCCACGGTACAAGGGTAAGGTTGCCGACCTTATCTTGCCATCGCAGAGGGAGCAGAGGATGAGACATCTCCGGGAGGCCTTGCAGAAAGGTCTGTGCAACGCGTTCCCAGAGACTGGGAGGTTACAAACTCCTGGTCCTGGACAACGTGTTGCTGAGGCATCGGTCAGAAGGAGCGGTGGAGAAGGTGGCCGTCTGACTAATGCTTTCAGACAATTTTTTAGTCTGCAGCCCCAAGGTATGATCAGTTCCAGCACCCATCGCCAGCGTCTGATTTACATGGTGCAGGAATACCTAGGGGCAAGGTCAGACTTGGACACCTTTCCTACCGAAAATCCTCTGGCTTACTGGGTCTTGAGGATGGATCACTGGCCAGAGCTTGCACAGTATGCAATTGAGCTACTGGCCTGTCCTGCATCCAGCGTTCTTTCGGAACGCACCTTCAGTGCTGCTGGTGGCTTTGTTACCGATCACAGGGTGCGCCTGTCCACCGAATCAGTTGATCGACTGACCTTCATCAAGATGAATCAGTCTTGGATCACCCACAGCTACCAAGCACCTGAAGCTGATGTAACCGAATAATTTTTTTTGAAATACCACATCCCTTCAAGACTGCCTATGCTGATGCTGAGTGACTGTCCTGTTATGTTGATTGTCTATCCTCTTCCTCCTCCGCTGATATGTTGGAAGAACATTTTTAGTTCTGGGTGATGCCAGCAGCCCAATTTTTCTGCCCCTGTTTAACAGGGGCGTTTAATTACAATTTTTGATGCAATGCTTTGCAGCAGGGCTAATTCCTGCAATAAAACTAGAGTATATGGCAGAGGTTGCAGTGTGGTGGCACCAGCACCAGTGCCTAAGGCCCAATTTTTCTGCCCCTGTTTAACAGGGGCGTTTAAGTACAATTTTTGATGCAATGCTTTGCAGCAGGGCTAATTCCTGCAATAAAACTAGAGTATATGGCAGAGGTTGCAGTGTGGTGGCACCAGCGCCAGTGCCTAAGGCCCAATTTTTCTGCCCCTGTTTAACAGGGGCGTTTAAGTACAATTTTTGATGCAATGCTTTGCAGCAGGGCTAATTCCTGCAATAAAACTAGAGTATATGGCAGAGGTTGCAGTGTGGTGGCACCAGCACCAGTGCCTAAGGCCCAATTTTTCTGCCCCTGTTTAACAGGGGCGTTTAAGTACAATTTTTGATGCAATGCTTTGCAGCAGGGCTAATTCCTGCAATAAAACTAGAGTATATGGCAGAGGTTGCAGTGTGGTGGCACCAGCACCAGTGCCTAAGGCCCAATTTGTCTGCCCCTGTTTAACAGGGGCGTTTAAGTACAATTTTTGATGCAATGCTTTGCAGCAGGGCTAATTCCTGCAATAAAACTAGAGTATATGGCAGAGGTTGCAGTGTGGTGGCACCAGCACCAGTGCCTAAGGCCCAATTTTTCTGCCCCTGTTTAACAGGGGCGTTTAAGTACAATTTTTGATGCAATGCTTTGCAGCAGGGCTAATTCCTGCAATAAAACTAGAGTATATGGCAGAGGTTGCAGTGTGGTGGCACCAGCACCAGTGCCTAAGGCCCAATTTTTCTGCCCCTGTTTAACAGGGACATGTAATTACAATTCTTGATATAATATTTCACAGGAGGGCCCCTTCCTGTGCCCACCCAGAGTAACGGTGAGGACTTATAGTGTTGTGGCACCAGCACCACAACCACCAAAGGTCAATTTTTCTACCACTGTTCAACAATGGCATGTAATTACAATTCTTGATATAATCGTTCACAGCAGGGCGCTCCAGCGCCCACCAAGAGTCACTTTGAGGGCTTACAATGTTGTGGCAAAACCAACACCTTGTTCCGCCATTTCTGCAGAGCATATAGGGCAGGCCTCTACTTTCAAACATCCAATTTACAAACATCTCCTACTTGCAAACGGAAGGAGACAACAGCAAGTGAGATGAAAAAAGATTGACGACAAAACAAATTATACAGGACTGGAGCTACACTTTAAAAATGTACCAGTTGAAAATTACAAACAGATTCAACTTAACACAACAAACCTACACAGTCCCTGTCTTGTTTGCACCGCCTGTATACTGCTGTTCTGAGTATATAGGGCCTGGGGGGCCACACGCATTTCCTTTTTTTAATATGGGTATGGGGTTCCCCTTAATATGCGTACAAGACCCAAATAGGCTGGTAATGGGCAGGGAGGGCTACCCATGCCATTTTTCTCAATGATTTTCAACCATATTGCAGGAACCAGATATAACATTAAAACCGCAAGCAGTTTTAAATGGTGTTATTTCCGTTAAATGTCATTTTGTGCAGGGACTGTTCTAAACACGGGAAACACGTGGCACTTCACAGGCATACTACAGACACCCCACAGGCACCATATTTAAAGGAATATTTCACTTTTTTTTTTTCACTTTAATCGTCATTAAAATCAGTGCTCCCGCCAAAACGGCCGTTTTTAAAACTTTTTTTTGCATTGACCCATGTCCCCTGGGGCAGGAGCCAGGTCCCCAAACCCTTTTTAGGACAGTATCTTGCATATTAGCCGTTAAAATAAGCACTTTTCATTTCGAACGTTCGAGTCCCATTTGGGGTCCGTTCGAAAGTTCTGGTGCGAACCGAACCGGGGGGTGTTCGGCTCATCCCTATTTGGGAATACATTTATAGGGCGGTCTAATGAAGCATATGAGATGCCCTGTTAATTCCCAAATTTGAAATGAAAGGGAATATTAAATCATAGCCATAGCTTTTTGGATTAGATTTCCCTGTCAGCGATCCCTCTCGGATTTCTCTCTTTCTTTAATGCACTCTCGCTATGGGCAGCTGGGCATCACTCTGAATAATGCTGTGGATGTTGAAACTCAAAGTCCTAGGCCTCCCCACCTATTTCCATGACTTGCAGTGTCTAACTTCCTTCACTAGCCCGAGAAGTTTAATACTGTGGTCCTTGGATACACAGCACAGAATTTCTGAATAGATCCACTGGGTTTGCACTCCCTTTGCACTCTCCTAACAACAGTCCATGCTCTACTCACAGAAGGTTGTTTCTCAGTCTTCTTCCTCCTCTTAGTTCCTACTTCCTCCTCCCGCACAATCCAGTACATCCCCGCTTGGGACGTCCCGGTATTCCTCCAGCGTTAAATGAGGACTCCTGCTCCCGGGGACCCGACTTCAGCCTCCCTGGAGTCACCTCCGGCTGTCTGGCCCCAGGATCTCTCAACTCCCGGGCCTTCAAGCCCCCTCCCGGGCCTCTGGTCCCAAACCTCCGGATCTCAAACTCCCTTCCTTGAACTCCCGAGGACATTTGACCCCCCCTTTTATGAGAGACCTCCTTCTGTGACCACAAAAATGAACCACTGGTCAAGTCTCTCACATGAGGTTTCCTGCCACTCAGGTCTCAGCTCATCCTCTCTGTCCAGCACACCCACCGTCCAGCAGAGGAGACATCCCTGAGCCCAAGTGTAGGCAGTCACACCCCCTTCTACTCTGACACTCCCAACCCCAAATCCACAACCAGGCCCAGCAAAAAGACATGGCCCTGGCCGAATTTACCTATCTCTACACCCCACACAATCAAAAACACCACTAGGCACCTACCAAAAAGGTAGGGGGTGCTATATATATAGATCTTTTATATATATATATATATATATATATATATATATATATATATATATATATATATATATATATATTTTACATGAGTAAAAATAGGCACTATTATTTGGAAAAATAAAGCTGCCTATATTTGTATAAACAGTGTGGAAATGTCTTTGTTAAACCTTAGGAATTCAATGGATTTCTTCATAAATGGCTCCTGAAATGTCATCTGATATTGATCTAAATTGTAATAAAGACTGCTGAACAACAAATATATTTTACACTGTAATATCGTTATTCAAAAAAGTTTTTTTTAACATTTTTTTTTATCCCATATGATATTTTCTGCTATCTGGTGCTCCGTTAGAGAGGATTTCCCTCATTTACTGCTCTGAAGAAGTGAAACTTCAAATTAACACCATAACGACCCAAATCCATCCCAACTCTCATAACCTCCAACATTTTAAGTAAAATAGGTACATCTTGCCCTGCACCAACATTCTTCCCACTTTCCAGGTAATGATGAGGGGATCACTTGCTGGCAAAAAATAGGTGTGATTACATTGCACTAAATATTGGCCATATACTAAATGGGCATATTAGCTGCATTTTATGGGCATAAAGTCTGCATATGATGGGCACAATTGGCTGAATATGATGCGCAGAGTTGGCTGCAATTGATGGCACAATGAGGCTGCAATTGATGATGTTTTTGTTTCAGTATTTTTCAGAATTTTTCAGTTCGTTTGCGCTCCCCCACAAAAAATTTTGAGTACCAGCTGCCAGTGGTTTTGAATGTGTTCTTTCTTTTCTGGGCATGCGTAGTCTGAGTACATATCTCAAAAAAGGGTTAATGGCTGTGGTGTGCCTTCACCTGCCTGTGTCATTTCCTCCTTCTGGAGGTGATATATGCAGAAGGGACTGTACAGCACTTATAGCAAGGGATAATGAGAATGTTATGTTTTTTTCTTGATTTTGCACTAGCTGTGTTCCTATGGAAACTGCTCGTAAACTGTGTGTATCACCAGGCTATTTCACTAAGAGAAGTTCTGGTTAAGTAGCTATGTTTGGTCTGATTTATTTGAGGAAGAGAGAATGCGTTTTTACAGTGTATTGGTGAACTGGGGAACGAAGTGTACAACTACAAGTTTACCTCTTGGGTTATGAAGTAAGGAGAGCAGTAAGCTCGAAAGAAGGAACAGTAGTGACTAGTGATGGAAGTTCTATAGGTAGGGCGACCTGGCCTTTGGTGCACTTTACTGATCACCTGGGTCCCTATCTTGGGATGCTCAAATTGGAGCCCTCCTAGATAATGGACCTGTGTGCAAGGCCTCATGAATTAAGTACTAACAAAAAAATTATCTCCTTGTCTTTTTGTACCGAATAGCCAAGCCATTGTTCTCTACTGCCAGCATATGCTGCCTTATGCTAAGACCACTGGCTGAGGAAGCTGTAAACACCCCCATAAAACAGTACTGTACCAGCTAAATCAATGCCGTTGGAGAGCATATGCACTTCAAAATTAAAGCGGTTCTTCACCCTAAAGGGGAAGTTCCGCTAGTATTATCCCTCCCCCCCTCCGGTGCCACAATCGGCACCTTTCGGGGGGAGGGGGGTGCAGTTACCTGGATAATCCAGGTAACTGCACCCACTTCCGGCCAGACCGCCGCATGGCTCCGCCCACCGCCGCATGGCTCCGCCCCCCGTTGTGTTCTGGGAAACACACAGTTCCCAGAGACACAGCGGGGAACCAGCGCAGCGCGACTCGCGCATGCGCAGTAGGGAACCGGGCAGTGAAGCCCTCTTGCTTCACTTCCCGATTCCCTGACAGAGGATGGCGGCGGTGGCTGCAGCGAGACGAGCGATCGCTCGTCATCTGCCGCCGACATCGCTGGAACCTGGGACAGGTAAGTGTGATATTATTAAAAGTCAGCAGCTGCAATATTAGTAGCTGCTGGCTTTTAATATTTTTTTTTTTGTGCAGCTCCTCTTTAACTTACAGTGTATTGGTGAACTGGGGAACGAAGTGTATGAATAAATGAATGAAATATTTGTATAGCGCACAATGCGAACTGAATCGCCTCTAGGCGCTGTACAACTACAAGTTTACCTCTTGGATTCTGAAGTAAGGAGAGCAGTAAGCTAGAAAGACGGAATGGTGGTGACTAGTGATGGAAGTTCTATATGTAGGGCGGCCTGGCCTTTGGTGCACTTTATTGATCGTCTTGGTCCCTAACTTAAGATGCTCAAAATGGAGCCCTCCTAGATACTGGACCTGGAACCACAGTGTGCAAGGCCTCATGAAGTACTAACAAAAAAATTATCTCCTTGTCTTTTTGTACCGAATAACCAAGTCATTGTTCTCTACTGCCAGCATATGCTGCCTTATGCTAAGACCACTGGCTGAGGAAGCTGTAAACACTACCAAGCCAACGCAGTGACACGTGACATAAGGCTAATTCCCCCGTAATGTATGTGTTAAGATTTTTTCAATCTTCAGAGAATTTATGAACTCTGATTCAATCACGGAAATATTCGGTTCAATAGAAAATTCATAAATCGGATGCCAGGCATTGGCTTGTTGCCTGTTTGTTAATGGGCTATAAATAAATTCTATTAGTCACAGAATGTATATTTGAAAAATGCATACCTGTTTATCTATCAAAACTGCATGTAAATTCGTTCTGTGAGAATGGGGCAAAAATCTAATTTTCTCTAGCTATATTTTCTGCAATTCCAATGTGGAAATGTGGAAAATACCACATTATGGCCATAAGATGGGGCTAAGGAGTATACTTATTACTATCATAGTCAGTCCCATCTAGTGGGCATTCAGCAATATTTTCCACATTTACAGATTCGAATTACAGAAAATTACACAATTGGTGAGGTTCAAAAAGGACCTCAGTCCATGCAATTCAACCTGTGGTGTGTGTGTATGTGTCTATGTTAATAGTACATTGTATACCACTGTATGTTGTGGTTGTTGAGGTGCCCACCTAATAGCTTTTTAAAACTATCGATTCTCCCTGCTGATACCACTGCTTGTGGAAGAGAATTCCACAACCTTACTGCTCTCACAGTAAAGAACCCTCAACGCAGTTTATTGGTCTCCTCCAAATTTAGTGAATGCCCATGTCTTTTTAAATTCCCTTTCACTCGTTTTTTACCAATGCTAGGGTCACCAGCTTCTCTGGACTCTCTGCAGTTCCAGCACATCCTTCCTGAGGACTGGTGCCCAGAACTGGATGGCATATTCAAGATACCGCCGGACCAGAGTCTTGTAGAGCAGGAGAATTACTGTTTTATTCCTGGAGTGAATCCGCTTTTTAATGCATGCCAATATTCTGTTGGCTTTGCTTGCAGCAGCTTGGCATTGCATGCCATTGCTGAGCCTATCATCTCCTGAGATCCCCAGGTCCTTTTCCATCCTAGATTCCCCCAGAGGTTCTCCCCCCCCTAGCCAGTAACTTGCGTTCTTATTTTTGGTCCCCAAATGCATTACCTTACATTTTTCAACATTAAACCTCATTTGCCATGTAATTGCCCACCCCATTATTTTGTTTAGGTCTTCTTGAAAGGTTTGTGCCAAAGTTATCCCCCTGCTTAACTTGGTATTGTCTGCAAATACAGCCAGAGAACTTATGATTTTGCCCCATGTGCACAGAATCTATTTACATGCAGTGTTGATGGAT
The DNA here is from genome assembly GCF_037356315.1 of Lithobates pipiens. Classification (NCBI taxonomy): domain Eukaryota; kingdom Metazoa; phylum Chordata; class Amphibia; order Anura; family Ranidae; genus Lithobates; species Lithobates pipiens. The sequence continues at coordinate 186,242,563 of NW_027507685.1, read as the reverse complement.
GGATGTTTTTTTTAATACCTCCTTAGGCCGCGTACACACGGGCGGATTGTCTGGCCAACTTAGTCCGCTGAAACGTGTTTCAGCGGACAATCCGCTCGTGTGTGGGCTTCAGCGGACTTTTTCAGCGGACAGTCTGGCGGACTAAGTCTTTCGGAATTTCCGTAATACAGTCCGTCCAAACTTGGTTTCAGCGGACAGTCCGCTCGTGAGTAGGCAAGTTGGATGGACTAAGTATGGCGCATGCTCAGAAAGGATTTACACGGCCGAAGGTTGCATTGCAGTGTATTGGACGTCGAATTTCTAGTCCCGTCGTACGTGCCGTACACGTCATCGCGCAAGCTTTCAGCGGACTGTCTGTTCGTCGTGTGTGGTCAAGTCCGTTCATTCAAAAGTAGGACGGACTGTCTGTCGGATTGTCTGACGAACTTAGTTGGCCAGACAATCCGCCCGTGTGTACGCGGCCTTAGAGTTTTTCTGTTCCACGTTTACTATAATGGAATCTGGAAATTGTTACATATCTCTATAATACATGTAAATAAGGGATTAGACTTTCCTATTGGTATAAATATTATCTCTCTACAGTGTGGTACGTGTATCTATTCATGTGGCTCTTCCCTCGAGAGGAACTCCTGTTCAGAGTTATTTTTCCAGTTTTGTTGCGTTTCAGGCTCAGGATTTCCAAGCACCATGCCCAGAGTTTGTATCTGTGTGATTACCATAGCTTGAATGACACCTAGGGGCAGTGTCTAAAATTACTTCTTAAGCCCCATACACACTATCAGATTTTCTGCTGATTTTTGTCTTCAAAAACCATGTAATATGAGGTCAAACCTTAGGAGTTTCAATGTGTATGCAATCAGGCAGGCCCTTGCACTACATGGTTTTGGTAAATCTGAAGACAAAAATCAGCAGAAAATCTTATAGTGTGTATGGAGTTTAGAAACCCTGTGCATTTTTTATTATTATTATTATTATTTTATGTATTTAGAGTCAGGTAACTTTTTTTTTTTTTTACTTTAGATCTCTCAGTTTTTTTTTTGATGCTTCCCTACTGGTGATATTTCTGACCTGGTGACAAGCTTGTCACTGCAACAGATGGCGAGATCTCTAACTGAGAAATATTAGCAATAAAAATAAACTATTTTCAGATGTCCAAGGGGGATGGTAGAACTATTATTGGTTTTTATTTCTATTGAAGATATCCCTTCATATGGTGTCCTTCATACAAGGGATACTGAGCAGAAAGCTACTACAGAACAGATGGTACATGGCTACAAATGTGCCACTAAGTGTGACTGCACTACTGCGTTTAACATTTTTATATTAATCTTCTCTCCCAACGTGAATGTCAGTCAGCATTTTCACAAACTAAGAAAAATTAAAGGGATTTTTTTTAAATCAGTTTCGCCCATAGTTTATTGGGGGGCAGATACAGCCAGCTTCAGAACTGATGAGTTATATCTACCTCCACAAAGACAATTGGCAAAGCTCCCAGTAGTGGTGATACTCCTGCAGGGCCGGACTGGGAATAAAAACCAGCCCTAGAAATAATTTCATACCAGCCCCAGAGCATTATTATACCAGCCCCACAGCATAACGTTATTATTTTCTTGTTCACAAAAGGGAAAACCATACATTAAAAAGCACATTTGAAGAGTGTGTTATATATAGATAGAGAGACGTGGAATTTACAAACAGCACCAATTGTTTACTGGCAAAAAATCATGGCATTTAGGCTACTTTCACACTGAGGTGCTGGGCGCGCTGGCTGTAAAGCTGTGCTATATTTAGCGCCGCTTCACCATCGTTTTAGCTTTTTTTTTTTGCGCTTTTCGGCAGCTAGCGAGGCAGTTTTAACTCCCGCTAGCAGCCGAAAAAGGGTTAAAACCGCCCGCAAAGCGCCGCTGCATCTGCGCTTTGCAGGGGGGTTTGGAGCGCTGCCCCATTGTTTTCAATGGGAAGGGGCGCTTTAGGAGCGGTAAATACACCGCTCCTACAACGCTCCAAAGATGCGGCTTGCAGGACATTTTTCAGCGTCCTGCAAGCGCACCGCTCCAGTGTAAAAGCCCTCGAGCTTTCACACTGGAGAGACAGCAGCGGCTGTTTGAGGGCGCTTTGCAGTCGCTATTTTTAGCACTCTAGCGCTTGCAAAGCGCCTCAGTGTGAAAGGGGCCTTACTGGCACATTTTTTACTGACACTGCAAAAAAAAGGTGCCAAAAATGGCAGTTTTCAGTGCAAATATCAAAATTTACGCTATAAACATATAGCTAATGCTATTAGCAATGTGTTTAAGTTAAACAAAAGTCAAAAACCATATTTGTCCATTTATATGAAGGTCAGATTAATATAACCCAGCACAAGAGTTCCCCCTTACATCAGAAGGATTCCCCTTTTACAGTGCAAGGGAACTCTGACATAAAGGGGAACATTGCAGATCATGATCTAAGCGGGACCACTGCATTCGCCTTTATATCAGAGTTCTCACTTACATCAGGGTCTGCAGCATTGTCCTTTACATCAGAGTTCCCCCTTGCACTGTAAGGTGGAATCCTGCAGACTATGATGTAAAGGGGAACTCTGGGAATGTGGGGAGGACTCTGATGACCAGAGACCATCTTCTGCAGAAAGAAAACACTAAGATAAGAAAGTTTACCGATATAAGGGGGAAATCTTTATATCAGTGCCCCCTTACAATATTGTATTGACCTCCCACCCCCCTCTCAGGCTGGCCTGGCATTGCTGTCACTAACTTCCTCTCAGGTGCACCGTGCAGGGCTCAGTCAGTCGGCTTCAGCTCGGTGGCTCTGGTTTTATCCCATAGTTTCCTCTCCACAGTCCATACATGTCTGACTTCTCCCTTGACCCCCATCCTAGCGGCACTCCCACTCTTGACTCCTCTCCAGAGGATGTCAGAGGCTGCAGATGGCACAGGGGAGGCCAATGGCTGCGCAGGTGATGACAGGGGTGGTCAGAGGCTGCGCAGGGGATGACAGGGGAGGTCAGAGGCTGCGCAGGGGACGATAGGGGAGGTCAGAGGCGGGAACGAAAGGAGAGGTCAGAGGCTGCGGAGTGGAGAACAGGGGAGGTCAGAGGCTGCGGAAGGAGGAACAGGGGAGGTCAGAGGCTGCGGATGGGGTAACAGGGGAGGTCAGAGGCTGCGGAGGAGGGGGGACAGGGGAGGTCAGAGGCTGTGGAGGAGGGGGGCAGGGGAGGTCAAAGGCTGTGGAGGAGGGGGGCAGGGGAGGTCAGAGGCTGTGGAGGAGGGGGGCAGGGGAGGTCAGAGGCTGCGGAGGAGGGGGGACAGGGGAGGTCAGAGTCTGCGGCGGAGGGGGGACAGGGGAGGTCAGAGGCTGCAGGGAGGGACAGGAGGTCAGAGGCTGCAGAGGAGGGGGGACAGGGGAAGTCAGAGGCTGCGGAGGAGGGGGGCAGGGGAGGTCAGAGGCGGAGGAGGAGGTGGGACAGGAGGTCAGAGGCTGCAGGGGGGACAGGGGAGGACAGAGGCTGCATAGGGGGAACAGGAGAGGTCAGAGGCTGTAGAGGGGGGAACAGGAGAGGTCAGAGGCTGCAGAGGGGGGAACAGGGGAGGCCAGAGACAGCAGGGGGGGACAGGGGAGGCCAGAGGCAGCAGGGGGGCAGGGGAGGCCAGAGGCTGCAGGGGGGGAACAGGGTAGATACAGGTGTATACTGTGCTGTAGGCACACAACACCCACTAACTCCTGCAGATGCCTGTATGAGAGAACATCAGCAATAAAGGGTGGATACAGGTATATACTGTGCTGGAGGCACATTATACAGGTGTATAATGTGCTGTGCTGTAGGCACACAACACCCACTGTCTCCTGCAGATGCCTGTATAAGAGAACAACAACAATAAAGGGTAGATACAGGTGTATACTGTGCCGTGTTGTAGGCACACAACACCCACTAACTCCTGCAGATGCCTGTATGAGAGAACACCAGCAATGAAGGGTAGATACAGGTGCATGCTGTGTTGTGCTGGAGGCACACAACACCCACTAACTCCTGCAAATGCCTGTATGAGAGAACACCAGCAATAAAGGGTAGATACAGGTGTATACTGTGCTGGAGGCACACAACACCTACTAACTCCTGCAGATGCCTGTATGAGAGAACACTGGTAATAAATGGTAGATGCAGGTGTATACTGTGCTGTGCTGGAGGCACACAACACCCATTAACTCCTGTAGATGCCTGTATGAGAGAACACCAGCAATAAAGGGTAGATACAGGTGTATACTGTACTGTGCTGTAGGCACACAACACCCACTAACTCCTGCAGATGCCTGTATGAGAGAACATCAGCAATAAAGGGTAGAAACAGGTGTATACTGTGCTGTGCTGGAGGCACACAACACCCACTAACTCCTGCAGATGCCTGTATGAAAGAACACCAGCAATAAAGGGTAGATACAGGTGTATACTGTGCTGGAGGCACACAACACCCACTAACTCCTGCAGATGCCTGTATGAGAGAACACCAGCAATAAAGGGTAGATGCAGGTGTATACTGTGCTGTAGGCACATAACACCCACTGACTCCTGCAGATGCCTGTATGAGAGAACACCAGCAATAAAGGGTAGATACAGGTGTATAAACCCACTAAATCCTGCAGATGCCTGAGAAAAAAAACACACTGTCCCTGCCTATCTAGCTCTTTCCCTGCACACCGGAACACACTACACAAGGGCGCCGCGCTGGTGGCGTTATATAGTGTGAGGGGGGCGTACTACACCCCCCCAGCTATAATTGTCCACAGGCATCCTGCCTGTGGCCAATTATTGCTCTCTTCGCTGCCAGCGATGTGATTGGCCAAGCATGTGGGGTCACAGTGCATGCTTGGCCAATCATGAGCCATCAATGCACTGTGATGGCACAGTGCATTGTGGGCCGTGAGTGCCACACGAATTTGGCGCGAACAGCCCATAACGTTCGGTATTCGCCGAACGTGCGAACAGCCGATGTTCGAGTTGAACATACGTTCGAATCGAACACCAAGCTCATCCTTACTCCTGAATCTACAGCATATGCTCAGGAGTAGCAAGCGGTGAGCAAATAGTAATAACAGAAGATACCCTTCCTGAGGAACATCTTAGCTATGGCAACAGGCCAACAACAAAGAAAGAACAAAGATAAGGATTTTATGGCGAGTACAAAAAATGTTCTCCTTCCAACATTTATTCATGAAGAGGCAACAGGACTTTATTCTGAAATAAATGGGATGTCCCCAGGCAGTCGCTAAGAAAAAAAAGGGGGCACCAAACAAAGTGCTAAGCTATACTGACTCGGAGTGCGAATCGGGGGGAAGGAAGGTGACACTTTCTGAAACTCTAATGGAAGGGAAGCTGAGGCCTGCCCATAAACCTTGTACAGTAGAGACAGGAAATTCTACAGGAAAGAAATATAGGATGTGAGCCAGAAATACTAGCTGTTCTGACTTTGGAAAGAACCAAAGATTGATCAGAGTGCAGTGGGAAGTAGCTAATATGAAGACCAGGAAATATCACAGACTGACTCATTCTTGGATCTTTAAAAAAGAAGTTGCAGTCAGTACAGAAACAAATGAAGGCTGGCTGTGGGGTTCTGGCACTATCAGCATGGTAATTAGTACTTAATGTTATGGGTGTAGGACATGTTGGCAAAATTATGAAACAGTTCCAAGGATGGTTTCATGTGGCACGACTTTAAGAATCTCATTGAATATAAAGTTAAAACTGGGCAGAGAGGTAAACATGGATGAAAGGGCAAATCTATTGGCCCCTAGGATAGCACTTAGTTGCCAGGTTGTACTCATTAAGCAGATAGAATTACAGTGCCTTGAAATAGTTTTCATACCCCTTGACATTTTCCACATTTTGGCATGTTACAACCCAAACCATTAGTGTTTTTTATGTGGATCTTTTGTAATAGACCAACACAAAGTTTCACATAATTGTGAAGTGGAAGGAAAATGATAAAAGGTTGTCAACATTTTTTACAAATTAATTTCTGAAAAGTGTGGCTTGCATTTGTATTCAGCCCCCTTTACTCTGAAATCCATAATGTAAAGTAAAACCAGTTGCCTTCAGAAGTCACCTGATTAGTAAAGAGAGCCCACCTGTGTGCAATTTAATCTCAGGATAAATACAGCTGTTCTGTGAAGCCCTCAGAGGTTTTTTAGAGAACCTTAGTGAACCAACAGCATCATGAAGGCCAAGGAACACACCAAACATGTCAGGGATAAAGTTGCAGAGAAGTTTAAGGCAGGGTTAGCTTATAAAAAAAATCCCAAGCTTTGAACATATCACGGAGCACTGTTCAATCTATCATCTGAAAATGGAAAGAGTATGGCACAACTGCAAACCTACCAAGATATGGCCGTCCACCTAAACTGACAGGCCAGGCAAGGAGAACATTAATCAGAGAAGCAGCCAAGAAGCCCATGGTAACTCTGGAGGAGCTTCAGAGATCCACAGCTCAGGCGGCAGAATCTGTCCACAGGACAACTAGTAGTTGTGCACTCCACAAATCTAGCATTCATGGTAGAGTGGCAAGAAGAAAGCCATTGTTGAAAGAAAGCCATAAAAAGTCCCATTTGCAGTTTATGCAAAGCACAGCAAACATGTGGAAGAAGATGTTCTTTTATAAATATTATGTATGGCAGAAAACTAACACTACACATCACCCTGAACACATCATCCCCAGCGTGAAACATGGTGGTGGGAGCATCATTTTGTGGGGATGCTTTTCTTCAGCAGGGACAGGGAAGCTGGTCAGAGTTGATGGGAAAATGGATGGAGCCAAGTACAGCACAATCTTAGAAGAAACCCTGTTAGAGTCTGCAAAAGAATTGAGACTGGGGTGGAGGTTCACCTTCCAGCAGGACAACGATCTTAAACATACAGCCAGAAAGGTAGTAGAAACTGCACTACGGCTGCACTGTATTGTGTACTGTGTACACCACCAGACCAGTAGTAGCAACTGTACTACGGCTGCACTATATTGTGTACTATGTACATCACCAGAAAAGTAGTAGCGAGGATTGATTATGTAGGTGGGCCTTAACACCAGTCTGGCCAGGCTGTATTTAGAAGTTCTGTCTGGTCATGTAGACGGTGAGGTGCACATGACAGGCCAGAACCAGGTCTGGTTGGATGTTTGGGTATCGGCCTTCTCTGAGCCAATCAGTGGGAGTGCTGGGGCCCACTGAGGAGTCTGGGCAGGGGGTACTTAAGCAGTGTGGGTCATGTGGTTCGGGAGAGGTGTTCATGAGACACGTGTGGTCTGTTCTGGTTCCAGGAACTGGGTAGTCCCGTGAGGGGTCGCGGTCATGGGGTGTTAGACATCCCGCAACATGTTCCTGTTAGTGGCCCCTGATGGACCTGCCTGGTCTGGGGTGGGGATCTGTCTGTTCCTGAGTCTCGGAACCTGCTGGTCCGAGGTGCAGTAACTGAGGGAGGATTCAAAGTGTCCAGGTGTACTCTTGGCTTGGAGGGACACCGCAGCTCATGGAAGTGACCGGGGGAGGACTCTTCAGAGGAGGGTCGGCAAGTGGCATCCTGAGAAGTGCCTGGTTACTGAGTTGGGAAGGACACTGGCAAATTCACACTTTTCCAGTACCATTGAGGAGACTAGAAATGTTCCAGGTAAGGCGGAAAAAGGTTCCTGTTCACCCTTAGTTGATTGATCAAGTTTCAGTTAACGTGCTGACTGCCATGATCTCTGGCTAAAGATCTGTTCAGCCTTGAAGTACCCAGCTGCGAGTGGCTACTCTCTGGGTGGAAATAGAGACTTTGCTAGACCTGCAGTTCAAGGTGCCTGAGTTGTTCACCTGTGCCCTTTGTTCCCTAAGAGACTGTGTTATCTGAAGGTTCTTGATGCAAAATAAAACCTTTTTTAAAGAGGACTTCATCAGTCAGTGTTAAAGTCGTTGGGTATCAACCCTGGGAACCCTTAGACGTGGAGGAGCAGGCCACGAGAAGGTAACTGGTAAGCCCATTAAGTCAAGGCTGCCTGGCAACGGGTTATGGCCGATACATATATAAAATCAAATACACTGCCACTAACTGAATAACCTGCCTGCTTAATTTAAATCAAGCTATCTTTCTGTCCACACCAACAACATTATACCGTGTAGGCAGCCTTATATAGTGTGGGGTGTGGACTTAGTCCCCCTGAGCCATGATTGGCCAAAGTCACCCTGCCTGTGGCCAATTATGGCTCTCTTAGCTGGAATTGGCATGCTGGTCAGGTGCGTGCTTTGATCAATCATCATACAGAAATGCACTGCGATCTCGCAGTGCATTATGGGGCGTTCCGTGTCACTCGAACTTGCTGCGAACGCCCCATAATGTTCGTTCTTCGGCGATTTCATTTGGAAATCAAGGTCCCAGAGTCTGTAGGAAGAGTGGAGAGGCAGAGAGTCCACGTTGCATGAGGTCCAGTGTGAAGTTTCCACAATCAGTGTGGATTTGGGGACTAGAGACATATTACATGAGACATCTGTAACAGGGCAAGAGGAAAACCTGGCCGTAACAACCCCGCCCCACAGAGGGTGGCACCCTAACCCGATCGACCAATCAGAACTGCCTTATCCCTATTTGACCACATCCAATATGGTGGTCGAGATGCCTGATGAAGGAGCACGTATGCTCCGAACGCGTGCAACGTAACGAACGTCATCACAGCGTGACCCCGCACGACCAACGAACGGACCTCCCTGACGCTGCTACACTGGGCCGTGAGACGCTGGGAACCACCGGCGCCACCGGACGAAAGAAACAGCTGAAAGAGAAACCGCTTCTCCTCGGGAGCCCTGCGATGTCCCCCAGAAACCTTTCCTCACACGTAAAACGTGATGTGCCTGAAACATTCTGGTAGAGAGTGAGTGTATTACTTTACAAATAAATACCTGTGATCTAAAAATACTGCACTTAGGTTGGCGCTGTTTTTCTTCTGCTTGTATATCTTCTAAAGGTGCCTTCTACCCTTGAACATGCTGCCTACCTGCTTGTGCTAAGAAATCCTCCCTTTTCCATGGCTATCCTTACAACTATTAACTATTGACTATAACTAGTGATGGACGAACGTTTCGCCCGGCGGTCGTTTCGCGGCGAATTTCCGACTTTCGCCGTCCGCGGGTTCGAACGCCTTTTTCCGTCGTTCGCCCCGGCGGACTTACGTGTTTAATGTATACAAGAACTTTAACCTTTCGTGACACGTTTATCATGTGTTACAGGACAACCAATTGAGACATGACAGCTCATGGACACTTGGACATTCCCCCTAACCTATAAATACACCCGATCCGGTGGCCATTTTACATTCTTTCTTCTGTCACTGTAGGGAAAGGATCCTGTGTGGAGTAGGGACAGAGAAAACGCTAGCTATTTGGTACACAAAAGTTCTTTTCAGGACTGGTATAGGTGTTAGGTCAGCAGCCTGAGTTTCTTTTGTCAGTTTAGATAAAGGGACAGAGCGCTGTATGCTGCTATTTTAGGGACAGCTCAGCCAGATTAGTCTTTCTTCATCATCATCATCATCATCATCATTAGCTGTTACTATCAGGTCCACAAAAGAGCTGTTCCAGCTAATCGTTCCAGCCTACTCTTTTTTGCCAATTTGTATAGGGACAGGCAGGAAGCAGTGTGTCAGGCAGTGAGGATAATTTTAAAGACTTGCTGTTACTATTAGTTCCACAAAGGTTCTTTTCAGGACTGGTATCAGTGGTACGGTAATAGGCTTGTACACGTATAATATTCTTTCTTCCAAATATAGAAAGAATATTATACTTGACTGCTGCCCTTCTGCTGCAGTCTGCTAATCATTCACAACTCACTTGTTCCACAAAGCTCTTTATCAGGACTGGTAACTTGGTCTGTCTAGGGTGCTACGGTACATAGGCTTGGGTGCGGTACAGTCTGCTGTTCTGTAAGGACCGCTATCGGTCCACAATACATAGGGTTGCCGTGCACTACTGCTGACCGCTGCCCTATACTGCAGCAGTCCTTCAGCGGTATAGGGACTGACGCACAGTCTGCTAAACACTAATACACAACCTGCTTGGTCCACAAAAGTTCTTATAAGGACTGGTAACTTGGTATAGGGTGCTACGGTACATAGGCCTGAGTGCGTTACAGTCTGCTGTTCTGTAAGGACCGCTATCGGTCCACAATACATAGGGTTGACGTGCACTACTGCTGACCGCTGCCCTATACTGCAGCAGTCCTTCAGCGGTATAGGGACTGACGCACAGTCTGCTAAACACTAACACACAACCTGCTTGGTCCACAAAAGTTCTTATAAGGACTGGTAACTTGGTATAGGGTGCTACGGTACATAGGCCTGAGTGCAGTACAGTCTGCTGTTCTGTAAGGACTGCTATCGGTCCACAATACATAGGGTTGCCGTGCACTACTGCTGACCGCTGCCCTATACTGCAGCAGTCCTTCAGCGGTATAGGGACTGACGCACAGTCTGCTAAACACTAATACACAACCTGCTTGGTCCACAAAAGTTCTTATAAGGACTGGTAACTTGGTATAGGGTGCTACGGTACATAGGCCTGAGTGCAGTACAGTCTGCTGTTCTGTAAGGACCGCTATCGGTCCACAATACATAGGGTTGCCGTGCACTACTGCTGACCGCTGCCCTATACTGCAGCAGTCCTTCATTGGTATAGGGACTGACGTACAGTCTGCTAATCACTAACACACAACCTGCTTGGTCCACAAAAGTTCTTATAAGGACTGGTAACTTGGTATAGGGTGCTACGGTACATAGGCCTGAGTGCGTTACAGTCTGCTGTTCTGTAAGGACCGCTATCGGTCCACAATACATAGGGTTGCCGTGCACTACTGCTGACCGCTGCCCTATACTGCAGCAGTCCTTCAGCGGTATAGGGACTGACGCACAGTCTGCTAAACACTAACACACAACCTGCTTGGTCCACAAAAGTTTTTATAAGGACTGGTAACTTGGTATAGGGTGCTACGGTACATAGGCCTGAGTGCAGTACAGTCTGCTGTTCTGTAAGGACCGCTATCGGTCCACAATACATAGGGTTGCCGTGCACTACTGCTGACCGCTGCCCTATACTGCAGCAGTCCTTCATTGGTATAGGGACTGACGTACAGTCTGCTAATCACTAACACACAACCTGCTTGGTCCACAAAAGTTCTTATAAGGACTGGTAACTTGGTATAGGGTGCTACGGTACATAGGCCTGAGTGCGTTACAGTCTGCTGTTCTGTAAGGACCGCTATCGGTCCACAATACATAGGGTTGCCGTGCACTACTGCTGACCGCTGCCCTATACTGCAGCAGTCCTTCAGCGGTATAGGGACTGACGCACAGTCTGCTAAACACTAACACACAACCTGCTTGGTCCACAAAAGTTTTTATAAGGACTGGTAACTTGGTATAGGGTGCTACGGTACATAGGCCTGAGTGCAGTACAGTCTGCTGTTCTGTAAGGACCGCTATCGGTCCACAATACATAGGGTTGACGTGCACTACTGCTGACCGCTGCCCTATACTGCAGCAGTCCTTCAGCGGTATAGGGACTAAGAGTTTTGTCACAGGGTGATTTAAAAAATGACAGGCAGAGGAAGAGGCAGGCCCTTCCGCAGGGGTGGTAGGGGTAGGGCAGGAGCAACAGCCTTGAGCCAAAGTGGGAAGTTGCAGAAGGTGCGTTCAATTACTTTAAAGGACGCACCAGACTTGGTTGAGTGGCTCACTCAGCCTTATTCTTCTGCACCCTCCTCATCCTCTCGATCTGCACCCTCTTCTTCACTCTCTGCTATGTGCACCCCCAAAGACACTACCACCAACAACACCACCACCACCACATACCTTCCGCTTGAGTGCAAATGGGGGCCTTCATGCTCCAGTGTTTTAATAGGGACCCCCGTATAAAAAGCATGAGGGTCAAGGACCAGTACTGGGTGGCAACGTACTTAGATCCCCGGTACAAACACAAAATGGCGGAAATGTTACCGCCGTCGCAGAGGGCTGTCAGAATGCAGCACTTCCAGGCCTTGCTTCGAGAAATGCTGCATTCTGCTTTTGCGTGCGCTGGCAGAGGAGCAATTCCCACTCCCAGAGAAGGATTTGCGGGTACCAATCCAACAGCGCCTGCAAGAAGAGGCCGGTTTGAAGATGTGTTGGTGACTTCGGATATGAGGTCATTCTTTCAGCCGACCCATCGACAGGTGTCATCCGGATCCAGCATCAGGGAACGCCTAGACCGTCAGGTGTCCGACTACATTGGGTTAACGGCCGATGTGGACGCTCTGAGGAGTGATGAACCCCTAGACTACTGGGTGGGCAGGCTTGACCTCTGGCCAGAGCTTGCCCAATTTGCAATCGAACTGTTGGCTTGCCCCTCATCCAGTGTCCTGTCCGAAAGGACGTTCAGCGCAGCAGGGGGGATTGTGACCGATAAGCGTACTCGCCTAGCTCACGACAGTGTTAACTACCTCACATTTCTAAAAATGAATGAGGCATGGATCTCGGAGGAATTCAACACATGTGATCAGTAGACCATGTATATGTCTATAAACAATTTTTGGAATCAAGCACACAGACCTTCTTAATTCATTTGGCTCACTTCCCTGACCCAAAAAAGCACACCGTACTATATGCCCCTACCCTCCTCTTTGAAGAGGTTGAGCGGTGTCATATTTCTACTGGGGCTGCTTATTATGAGGGGTTCCCACCATCCCTGTGCTGTGCTGACTTCCTCCTGGGTGTTCTTATTATGAGGGGCTCCCACCATCCCTGTGCTGTGCTGACTTCCTCCTGGGGGTTCTTATTATGAGGGGATCACACCATCCCTGTGCTGTGCTGACTTCCTCCTGGGGCTGCTTACGGTGCTGCTGTCAGCGCTGTATGTCACGGAGCTGCTGTCAGCGCTGTATGTCACGGAGCTGCTGTCAGCGCTGTATGTCACGGAGCTGCTGTCAGCGCTGTATGTCACGGAGCTGCTGTCAGCGCTGTATGTCACGGAGCTGCTGTCAGCGCTGTATGTCACGGAGCTGCTGTCAGCGCTGTATGTCACGGAGCTGCTGTCAGCGCTGTATGTCACGGAGCTGCTGTCAGCGCTGTATGTCACGGTGCTGCTGTCAGCGCTGTATGTCACGGAGCTGCTGTCAGCGCTGTATGTCACGGAGCTGCTGTCAGCGCTGTATGTCACGGAGCTGCTGTCAGCGCTGTATGTCACGGAGCTGCTGTCAGCGCTGTATGTCACGGTGCTGCTGTCAGCGCTGTATGTCACGGAGCTGCTGTCAGCGCTGTATGTCACGGAGCTGCTGTCAGCGCTGTATGTCACGGAGCTGCTGTCAGCGCTGTATGTCACGGAGCTGCTGTCAGCGCTGTATGTCACGGAGCTGCTGTCAGCGCTATATGTCACGGAGCTGCTGTCAGCGCTGTATGTCACGGTGCTGATGTCAGTGCTCTGTATTACGGTGCTGCTGTCAGTGCTCTGTATCTCCTGCACCCTCTTGTTTGCCTACCCTGGTCCCTGACCTTCCCTCTCCTCCATTGCCTTCATTAGCTCCATAGTCCTGAATTGTCAGAACAATTTCCCAAATAAAAAAAAAATGCTTGTAGTTATCGATCCCAAATTCACCTCATACATGTATTATGCTATTGTCCAGGTGGTGGGACTACGTGCTACCCCCTAATAATTACCCCGTGGCCGCAAATTCGACCTAAAGGTTTGCGAAATTCGCCTCCCATTGAAGTCAATGGAGCCCGCGGCGAACGGTCGTTTTCGCGAACGTTTGTGTCCGTTCGCGTTTCGCGTTCGCGAAACGTCCCGTCGGAAGTTCGTCCATCACTAACTATAACCTATGATCCTGTCAGCTACCTATTGACTATTATCTGCCATATCTACTGCCATATTCACTAAGGACTGCAAAACTCTGCGGAGCAGCAGACTTGAAACCCTAAATCTGTTATACACATAAACTATAGCAGATACCCCCATTTCCCCATCCCATTTCTCTCCCCTCCATTTTTTCCGGGTTTTTTCCCCCAAAACCCCCCCCCCTTTTCCTCCCCCCCTCCCCCCATCCTGGATATATATAATCCAGCAGCGCAACGCACAAAAAAACATTTTGGTTTACCAAGAGGAAAACATAGATTAGTGTCTGCAGGGGACCTGGACCTACACAAAATGTGCCAAAAGACCACAGGTTGGCCAACATAGGTTAAGATATTCTAAATGAATAAATGCTTTTGTTTGACCAAACCCATCATTCACCACCATCGTATTTCTCCAGGAGGGGTCCCAGGTCTTTCTCGCTCTTAGCAAAGCCCTGATTATACTGTATCATATTCTAAGCAGAAATGCAATCTAATGATGTACCAGATTCTATCAATCCCAGATCCTGTATTGTAATTTAGGCCTGCAAATCCCATTACTTTATGGATTTAGGACATTTCTTTATTTTATTCAACTGTAATAAGAATTTAAGCACAACTTCAGCAAAAAAACAAGATAAAAATGAACAGTGCAAGAATGATAAAATAACAAATCCAGTTTTTGCTGCAACATTCAACTTGAGTCCAGAGAATTGATATTTTCATTAAAGTACTTTTTTTTAACCACTAGATGTTCTCATTCTGATGACCAGCATCATTCAACCCACTTCCTCTGAGCCCAGTTCCAACTGGACCTGTCCCAGTCTGTGAATGGACAGTGGAAAGAGAAGCAGCACAGAGATGAGCTTACCTTTCTGCTGATCATGGTTTCTCCACTTATCTGCATTCTTCTTGTCAGAACATTGACTATTTGGCTCCTTGTGCTGCTTCTTCCTCTCAAACTCCAGGCCTGCTGTACAGGGACTGGAGCCAGCTCAAATTTAGGAACGTGCACTACATGTATTGAAATAATGCATTAAAAATTATGTATACCAAAAACTCTTGTCAATTTTGGATAGAAGAGGGAAAGTTAAACTACTGGCAGTTTGTTTTTTGCTGACCATGTCCTACTGTGGAGACAGGACAGGATGTGAGAGTAAATTTCTATAAAGCAAGGGAAATTACCTTCTTAGGCAGTTCCCTCCAAAACAATGGTCCTCCTTGGAGGACTGTAAAATGTTATATTTCCCATCATTTTTCAGTGCCATTAGCCAACAGGACAAATGAAGATGATGAATCTCCAAAGTGGACAAAGGGTCCACTTGATTTACGTTGCCCTCCATCATGAAGGTGTTGAATATTCATAAAAAATATACTCAATGAATATCATGATAGAAAGGTGACTATAATATATCTTACATTGGACAAACTGATAAAAACAACAAGCAAAAAATATTATAAAAAAGTATAAAAGAAAGCATCAGAGAGGAGCAGAAAAGTCAGCTACAGTATAAAAAGAATACTGTATACTCTATGTGCTGACAATTGCACTATTAGCCTTAAACCACTAGAAGGAACCAAAGTACCTACTAAACCACAGAAAAGCCAGGTCAACTAATTCCTTAGAATACTGAAAATAAATTGTGTCACACTGTGTCAGGGACTTAAAGCGGTATTAAACCCAAAACCGAAAATGCATAATATTGCAGCTTACCAATCATTAAATGCGCTGGCTGCATTTTATTTTATTTATTTTTTGTGGCTTTTTCCCTCTGTTTTCACTGGTGATCTGGCCAGTAACATACCTTCTCTATTAGAGAAATGCCACACTGGATGAAGGCGCATATGAGGCACAGCAGAGAGCAGCATTTCCAGTCTGGGGGGAGGCGAGTGTTAGATTTAATTGCAGATTTAACTACACTAACAAATTGAAGCCAAACTCCAGATAATACTTTATAATCAGTTACAGTTGTTTTTTTTCCTTTTGGGAAAAAGATTTTGCATGAATAATTAAAAACTGATCATTTTAATCACCCTTGTCAGTGGTATATGGTTTTTCTCATCCATGTATTCTGATACATTCTGTTGGAGAGCTTGTTCTTTGAAAGACAACAGACTCCCTGGCTGGATCACCATAAGAAAATAGAAGAAAGCCTAAAAAGAAAGCTAATGCAGCCATCACATCTAAGAATTGGTAAGCTGCAATTTAATAAATGTTTTCTTTTGTGTTTATTACATTTTTAAGGTTGGGTTCACGCTGTTGTGCGGAGCAGCTCACAGTAGGGGTCTGGTGAGTCCCTGTTCTGCGCTTCAGGGATGAATCAGGCCAGAAGACATACAGGACTCTTCTACAAACTGCTTCGCAGCTGTCCGGGAGATGTGTGAACCGGCTCCATTGAGAGCAAATCACAGTCTTCTGTCATGTGAATTGGATGCGGGGAATCCCATACCAAATTTGCACTAGTGTGAACCCAGCCTCACTGTATTAAAGCAGAGCTTCACCCAAAAGCTGAAGCTCCGCTTGTTTACTTTCTCCCCCTCTCCGCTGCTACATTTGGCACCTTTTGGGGGGGAGCAGGTACCTGGTTTTGATAGCTACCTAGTCCCACTTTCAGCTGACTTCATTGCGGTGACCTCAGCCAGAAGTTCATCCCCCTCCTCCTCCTTCCCCTGTCACCGGGCCATTCACAAAGCGCATCGCGCTTCACGCATGCACAGTAGGGAACCGGCTGTGAAGCCGCAAGGTTTCCCTTAGCCAATTGAAAAACTTATGGAAGAGTGGCAAGAAGAAAGCCATTGTTGAAAAAAAGCCATAAGAAGTCCCGTTTGCATTTTGCAAGAAGCTATGTGGGGGACACAGGAACCATGTGGAAGAAGGTGCTCTGTTCAGATAAGACCAATATTGAACTTTTTGGCCTAAAAGCAAAACACTATGTGTGGGGAAAAACAAACACTGCACATCACCCTGAGCACACTGTGAAACATGGTGGTGGCAGCATCATGTTGTGGGGATGCTTTTCTTCAGCAGGGGCAGAGAAGCTGGTCAGAGTTGATGGCAAAATGGATGGAGTCAAATACAGGGCAGTCTTAGAAGAAAGCCTGTAATGCCCCATACACACGAAATTCTGCCAGCAAAAGTCGGATGTGAGCTTTTGGTCAGAAATTTTGACCCTGTGTATGCTTCTTCGGACTTTTGCTGGCAGAATTCCAGCCAGCAAAAGATTGAGAGCAGGCTCTCTATTTTTCAGTTGGAAAAAGTTCCGATCAGAAATTCCGATCATCTGTACAAATTCCAACATGCAAAATTCCTAAGCATGCTCGGAAGCATTGAACTTCATTTTCTCGGCTCATTATAGTGTTGTACGTCGCCGCATTCTTGATGGTCGAAAGGTCAGTGAACTTTTGTGTGACAGTGTGTATGCAAGCCAAGCTTGAGCGGAATTCTGTCGGAAAAACCATCCAAGTTTTTTCAGTGTCTGCAAAAGACTTGATACTGGGGTGGAGGTTCAACTTCCAGCAGGACAATAACCCTAAACATACATCCAGAGCAGGGCCGTTTTTAAGGCAGGGAAAAAGGGGCAGCTTCCCTGCCCAAAGCAGCTGCCTCATACTTGCCAACTATCCCAGTTTAAATTCCCTTATCCCTTGAAGATTTAGTCCCGTACTGTGTCCCGATACCTCAGTGTAAACTGTTGCTGCCTAGCTCTGCCTTATTGCCATGTGTAGATGACTCACCTGCAGACCCTGTGTTTACATGTAAATAATCTGCATTGATATGTAAATAGTCATGGACCATGGCATTGATATGTAAATAGAGGCAGCATTCATATGTATATCATGTCCCCTGAAGTCATATCCACCATCACTTCTTCTGAATGCTGCCCACTGGGGAGGTAAAGGAACATGCTTTAAAGTCCTGCCTACAACTGCGGTCATTAAGCCTAATATCGGTAAGCAAATTGGAGGTGGAACCCTTCTTCAAAATAACATGGTGCCACAGCACCCTGAATTTTGGTTCATGTGAATATGCAGGCAGGCAGTGAGGAGATAAAGTGCTGTAATCTTTAGCCCTTGTACACACAGTCGGACATTCTGACAACCAAATCCGTTGGATTTTGTCAG
Organism: Lithobates pipiens; assembly: GCF_037356315.1. Classification (NCBI taxonomy): domain Eukaryota; kingdom Metazoa; phylum Chordata; class Amphibia; order Anura; family Ranidae; genus Lithobates; species Lithobates pipiens. Next base: position 186,224,576 of record NW_027507685.1, on the reverse strand, counting down.
ACGGATTTTGTCCGAAACTGTTGCATGCACACGGTCGGACAAAGTTGTCGAAAAATCCGATTGTACATAACGTGATGACGTTATTTAGTTACGACGGGACTACATTCAGGCTAGTAGCCAATAGCTTTGGTCTAGGAATTTGATCTGAGCATGCGTGGCACTTTGTCCGTCGGAGTAGGCTACACATGATCGGAGTATGTCCGATCGGAGCATTTTGTCTGAAAATTTTACCGGCAAGTTGGAAAAGTTGGTCCGTCGGATATTCCGACGGAAACAGTCCGATGGAGACCACACACAGTCGGAATATCCGACAAAACAGTCCGATAGGACACATGCCGTTGGAATCTCCGACCGTGTGTACAAGGGCTTAGCAGCCAATCAGTGAGCAGTAATGCTGTGCACTAACCTCTTGCAACCAACTGGTGAGCAGTAATAATGTGCAGTAACCTCTAACAACCAATTAGTGGGTGGTAAAGATGTTCTGTAACCTCTAGCAATCAGTCAGTGAGCAGTATTGATGTACAGTAATCTCTAGCAACCAATCAATAAGCAGAAGTCATGTGCTGTAACCTCTAGAAAAAAACAGTGAGCCATAAAAGTGTGCTGTAACCTCTAGCATCCAGTCAGTGAGCGGTAATGATACACTGTAACCTCTGGCAACCAAACGCAATCGCTGCCTGATCTGATTCAGTAAACTGATTTTGAGTCTAGCTGCTATTTATTGTATGTCTCAAAGCATGTGGAGAGCAAAATTGCATGGAAGAGGGGGCCCAAGAAAATGTTTGTTTAACCAGGGTCCAATCAATATTAAAGATGGCCCTGATCCAGAGCTACGATGGAATGGTTTAGATCAAAGCATATTCATGTGTTAGAATGGCCCAGTCAAAGTCCAGTTGTGAATCTTTGTCAAGACTTGAAAATTGCTGTTCACAGATGCTCTCCATCAAGTCTGACAGAGCTTGAACTATTTTGCATAGAAGGAATGTGCAAAAATGCCACTCTCTAGATGTGCAAAGCTGGTAGAGACATCCCCAAAAAGACTTGCAGCTGTAATTGCAGTGAAAGGTGGTTCTACAAAGTATTGACTGAATACAAATGCATGCCACACTTTTTGCTTATTTATTTGTAAAAAAAATTGAAAATCATTTTTTATTTTCCTTCCACTGCACAATTATATGCCACTTTGTGTTGGTCTATCACAAGTTTTTGGTTGTAACATGACAAAATGTGGAAAATGTAAAGGGGTATGAATACTTTCTCAAGGCACTGTATATCCCATGGTTTGTAGACGCCATAACTTTTGCGCAAACCAATCAATATACGCTTATTCTGATTTTTTTAACGAAAAATATATTGCACAGTATATCACCAAATTAAGTGAATAATTATGAACATATAGTGAACCATACAAAATATAAGAAATATATAAAATTCCTTCTGTGTAATGGTAACAATAGAGCAAACATTTGCCACAGGTAAAAGAATATCACATTCCACTGTGTACAAACCAAAGTCTCTGCCAATAAATTCACATATGTGGGACTAGATAATCAAGCCTTAATAAACCTTCTGAGTAACAGATGGTTCATTCAGAGATTCCAATGCTAATTCCCATGGATGAACTTCCAACTTTCAGTAGGCTTCCATAACATGAAAAACAAAGAACAAACAAGACCATTGCGCAGATAGTATAACGAAGTGATCCCTATTTAGTTAAGGTGAACCTCACTCATGCTTCCCTGCAGGATAGATCGCATATGAAATGATCAGTTGCATACAGCATAACACTGGGATCTCTTCATATGCTGACAGTGCACACAAAACACTGCTGGTAACGTCACAGGCTCCTCCTCCCGACTAGTTGTGTCACTGGACATGTGACTTTTTCAAGGGTAAAGCGCAATTATTCATTTAAAACAATTTATTTTTGTATATCAGTTCACATTTATAATTGCAGCTATATTATTTACCTATGTTTTAATATTCATTTCTCACATATTTTAATATTTATTCACATCAGCGCTTTAGTATATTTGTACATATATTTTATCAAAAATATGTTGCAGCATACATATTGGCCTAAATTTATGAAGAAATTTGAATTTTTTTTTATGTTTTAAGATATGTTTTATAGCGGAAAGTAAAAAATTATATATATTTTTAAATTGTCTATATTTTTTTGTTTATCGCACAATTTTTTTTAAAATTAAAATAAATCAAATACTACCAAAAGAAAGCTCTATTTGTGGGGAAAAAATCCTATATATTTTATTTGGGTACAGCGTGGCATGACTGTACAATTGTCAGTTAAAATAATGCAGTGCCTGGTCATGTAAATCTTGCGGCAGTCAAGTGGTTAAAACAATCTACGGAGCTAGCCAGAACCAACTCTTGAGGGAGTCTATTCCACATTTTCAGAGCTCTAAGGGCATCTAAGACTGCACATAATATGGTCACTAGAGTAGCTGATGAATTGATTTATTGCAAGCAAGACAAATTAATGCGTGCCATAATGCAGGTTACATCGTGACAAGTCTATCAGGTTCAGTTCACACACTGCACACTGGGACTCTGCTTTTGTTTTCCTTTTTTATGTATTTTTTCACTTGAAATATTTCAAAATTGTGTTATGCTGTTATTTTATTAGCGCTGCACCTACTTTACTTATATACAAAATAATGGAAAGCCTGAAAATGTGACCTGTTGGGGGTACTGGATGACTGGAGCTAAGGTTACCAAGAGCAAAATCTGGCCCTGACTGCAAACATAATTTTTCAGGGGGAGGTATAAAAGAAAAAGATCCAGTGAAAAAGCACCTGCATATGGACTAGAGTTGTTACTTATCTTCATTTTGGGCATTATCTCTCCAGCCTTGCATAGCTAACAGCTAATATACACTTTATCTCTGCCATTATATATTCACCATCTTCTGTATGTGCTAACTAAGGATGAGCTCGGTTTTCGACTCGAACGCATGTTCGACTCGAAAACGGGCCGTTCGCCTGTTCGGCGAATTCAGAACTTTGCGGACCGTTCGCACCATATTTGTGCGGCGCGAACGGCCCACAATGCACTACTCCATCTCAGTGCATTGCTGGCTCATGATTGGCCAAGCATGCACTGTGAGCCCGCATGCTTGGCCAATCACAGCGCCGGCAGCGAGGAGAGCCATAAATGGCCACAGGCAGGATACCTGTGGTCAATTATAGCTCAGGGAGGTTTAGTACATGCCTCACACTATATAAGGCCACCAGCACGGCGGACTTGTGTAGTGTGTTGGCGTGCAGGGAAAGAGCAAGATAGGCAGGGACAGTGTCTTTTTGCTTGGGAACCTAGCGTTGTTACAGTGGGTGTTGTGTGCCTCCTGCACAGTATACACCTGAAGCTACACCTTGTTGCTGGTGTTGTTCTGATTCTGTAATACAGGCATCTGCAGCAGTTACAGTGGGTGTAGTGTGCCTCCTGCACAGTATAAACCTGAAGATACCCCTTATTGCTGGTGTTCTGTTTCTGTAATACAGGCATCTGCAGCATTTACAGTGCGTGTTGTGTGCCTGTCAGGGCTGGCTTGTCCAGCTCACTTCACCTCTGCCTTCGCCTTGGTCACATCACAAGAAACCATCTCCTGCGGTTCTGTTTAAAGACTGGCTTGCTGACATCCCTTCTGGCTCCTTATCCTGCTTACTGTTGCTCTACTTGGATCCCTGTCTTCTGGCTTGGCTGAATACCCGATCTGGTTATTGAACTCTGGCCTGGCTGACTACTCGATCCGATTACTGGACTCTGGCTATGCTTTGACTACGCTTTTTCTATTTACCTTTTTATTTTTATTTAATAAACAAGTGTGATTTAATTGTACTTCTGTCTTGGTCTGATTCATGGTTTCTGACAGCAGGCGAAGGCCATGAATTCAGAAGATACAGTCAATCCACTTGTTGGTAATATTTTTTCCAGATTGGATGAGCAAGATCACCGCATGGATCAGTTTGCCATGGTGTTACAAACGCTCCTGAGTCGCACGGCTCACCTGGAATCCCCCATGGTGGCTGTTCCAGTACAACCTGAGTCACAGGCCATCCCTGCTGCTGCACCAGTCTCTGTGCAGGCACCCGCCTCGAGCATTACCTCTATAAGAGGTCTGTCTGGTTCCGCTCCGCTTCCCCAGCGATTTGGGGGTGATCCAGTTCAATGCAGAGGGTTTCTCAATCAGGTTGATATATTCTTCGAGATGCTGCCCCAGGCGTTTCCCACGGACAGAAGCAAAGTAGGTTTCGTGATATCTTTGCTTTCTGAGAGAGCCTTGGCCTGGGCTAACCCTCTATGGGAGACGCAAAAACCTGTTGTCTTGAGTTACCCTGAGTTTGTGGCCTCCTTTAAAAGGGTATTTGATGTTCCCGTAAACTCCGCTTCTGCTGCCAAGTGCCTCATGTCCATCAAACAGAGTATGAGAACTGTTGCCGACTACGCCATTGACTTCCGTACTCTGGCAGCAGAGGTTGCTTGGAACAATGAGGCCTTCGTGGCTGCTTTTTCTCATGGTCTCTCAGATTCCATCAAGGATGAGATAGCAGCCCTAGATATACCCACTGAGCTGGAGAGCTTGATCTCATTTGCCATCCTCATTGACTCCAGACTCAGAGAAAGACTTTCTCTTAAGGAGCGCTTGCGGAAGCCTCCTGTATGTTTGCCTCCAAGCTTTGTAGTCCCACACATGCCTCCCTCACCTCCCATGCCTCCTGGTACCGAGTCGGTCAGTGAAGATAAACCCATGCTCCTGGGCTTCAAGTGTCTCTCTGCGGATGAGAGAGCCTTTAGGAGGAGGGAGAGATTGTGCCTTTATTGTGGCCAGGCAGGTCACTTTTTGAAGTCTTGTCCTACCCATCCAGGGAACGCCCGAACCTTAAGGTCCTGTCATGGACAGACCTTAAGTGGCGTAGTTTCGTCCCCAGTTCTCCAGAAGGATAAGCCCCTGGTTTCGGTCACCCTTTCTTGGGCTGAGTCATCCATCGAGATACAGGCTCTAATCGACTCTGGGACTGCAGGCCTGTTCAATGATGCTGCATTTGTTTTGCAGCACTCTATTCCACTGCAGCTGCGTGACACTCCACTTGCCATTGAGGCTCTTGATGGGAGACCTTTACAGCCTGCCCATGTGACTCATGAGACGGTTCCATTGTCCATGGCAGTAGGGGCTCTTCACCATGAGATAATCCAATTCTAAGTTATTTCCTTACCCAGGTTTCCGCTGGTTATTGGTTATCCTTAGTTACAGAGGCACAACCTCTCTTTTGATTGGCTTTGTGCTGAGGTTCTCTCCTGGTCACCACAATGCAGTGAGACATGCTTCCTGAAGGTATCCAAGGTCCTGTGCACCTCTTCACTCCCCTCCCTGCCGGAGGAGTACCGCGATTTTAGCAATGTCTTTGATAAAGGTCAAGCTGGTAGTTTGCCTCCACACTGGTCTTATGATTGCGCAATTGACCTTCAACCTGGTGCCATACCTCCTCGTGGCCGGGTTTACCCTTTGTTGGTCTTGGAGGATAAGGCCATGGAGGAGTATGTTGCTGACGCACTTTCTCGAGGTTTCATCCACAAATCCTCGTCTCCTGCTGGTGCTGGTTTCTTCTTTGTGAAGATGAAGAGCGGTGAACTGAGACCTTGTATAGATTATAGGGGTCTCAATCGTGTCACGATTAAGAATGACTACCCGATTCTATAGATTACAGAGTTATTTGACCGCCTCAAGGGAGGAACGGTTATCACGAAGCTTGACTTGAGAGGGGCATACAATCTTGTGCGCATTAAGGAGGGTGACGAGTGTAAAACTGTGTTTAATACCAGAACAGGCCATTATGAATACCTGGTAATGCCTTTTGGCCTTTGTAACGCCCCGGCAGTTTTCCAGGAATTTATTAACGATGTCTTGCGAGATTTGTTGCAGTTATGTGTGGTGGTTTATCGCGATGATATCCTCATATTTTCCAAGTCCCTGGAGAGCCACCACACAGATGTCTGTTGTGTGCTTCAGAAACTAAGAGAGAACAATCTCTATTGTAAACTGGAGAAGTGCGAGTTCCAACGTGAACAGGTTATATTCCTGTAATTTCCACTGCTGGTTTTTCGATGGAGCCAGAGAAACTTCCGGCAATCCTACAGTGGCCTCGACCCATGGGCTTACGTCCTCTGCAGCGTTTCCTGGCTTTCGCTACTACTATCGGAAGTTTATTCGTGACTTCTCATCTCTGGTCAAGCCCCTGACTGATATGACCAGAAAGGACGGTAACCCACAGAGTTGGTCTCCGGGGTCCATTAAGGCCTTTGAGACTCTCAAGGCTGCCTTTGTTTCTGCTCCTGTGTTGGCACAGCCTGATCCTATGTTGCCTTTTATCCTAGAAGTTGATGCTTCTAAGACTGGAGTTGGCGCCCTTCTGACTCAACGTCCTAACTCTGAGAGCGCTATACATCCTTGTGGCTACTTTTCCAAGAAATTGTCACCTGCTGAGTGCAATTATGAGATTGGTGACAGAGAGCTGTTGGTGATCATTTTAGCCCTGAAAGAATGGAGACATCTCCTTGAAGGTACCACTGCACCTGTTCTTATTCTTACTGACCATAAGAATCTTACATTCTTGTCTGAGGCTAAACGACTCTTTCCCAGAAGGGGCGCGATGGGCTCTTTTCTTGTCGAGCTTTAATCACATTGTCTTATTCTTACCCGGTACTAAGAATGTAAGGGCTGATGCCTTGTCACGACAATTTTGCTCCACTTCCAAGTCGGAGTCGGTTTCGGTTCCTATGATTCCTCCTGAACGTATCTTGACTACGGTTCGCACCAGTCTTACTTCTCCTTTGGGTGACAAAATTCTTGCTGCTCAGGTCCATGCTCCTCCTGAGAAACCTTGTGACTGCTGCTTTGTCCCAGAGAGTCCCCGTACTGCAGTGCTCCAGACTTACCATTCTCCCAAGGCAGCTGGCCATCCTGGGAAGAATCAACTTATTTGGGCCATTTCCCAACAATTCTGGTGGCCTAGTCTACGGGCTGATGTTACTGCCTTCGTAGCTGCCTGTCCCGTGTGTGCTCAGAGTAAGACTCCACGACACCTTCCAGTGGGCCTCCTACAATCCATACCCAATGGAGAGAGGCCCTGGACTCACCTGTCAATGGATTTCATTGTGGAGTTGCCCAACTCCCAAGGCAACACTGTTATCCTTATGGTGGTTGATCGGTTCTCAAAGATGTGTCATTGTATTCTACTTAAGAAGTTGCCTACCTCTAAGGAACTGGCTTCCATTTTTGCCCAGGATATCTTTCGCTTACATGGGCTACCCAAGGTGATTGTCTCGGACAGGGGCAGTCAGTTTGTCGCCTGGTCCTGGCTAGCCTTTTGTGCACAGTTGGGAATCCAGCTTGCGTTCTCTTCTTCGTATCACCCGCAGTCTAATGGGGCCGCAGAGCAAGCCAATCAGTCCTTGGAGCAATTCCTACGTTGCTATATTTCTGACCACCATAACAACTGGTCAGACCTATTACCATGGGAAGAGTTTGCTCACAACAGTGCCTTGAATTCTGCCTCCCGATTGTCTCCATTTATGGCGAATTATGGTTTCCAACCTTCCATGTTGCCTGACTCGTTTGTTTCGCAGAGTATTCCTGCATTAGAGGAGCATCTCCGTGGTCTTCGTTCCACTTGGGTACAAGTCCAGGAGGCTTTGCGTCATGCTAATGATAGGTACAGACTCCATGCTGACCGCAGACGCCTGCCTGCACCTTCCTACCAGTTTGGGGACAGGGTCTCGCTGTCATCTCGCAACCTCCGGCTTCGTGTTCCCTCACTGAAGTTTGCACCTCGGTTTATTGGGCCTTTCCGTATCCTTCGCAGGATTAACCCAGTGGCTTACGCATTGGACCTTCCTCCTAGTTAGGGATGGCTGAACGGTTCGCCCAGCGGTCGTTTCGGTGCGAATTTCGGCTGTTCGCCGTCCGCCCGAACTGCGGACTATTGCCGCCGTTCGCCCGGCGGACTTCCGTGTTTACTGTGTAAAAGAACTTTGACCTATGATGACACATCCATCATGGGGTACAGGACAGCCAATTGAGACATTACAGCACATGGACACTTGGACATTCCCCCTAATTTATAAATAGACCCGATCCGGTGGCCATTTTACATTCTTTCTACTGTCACTATAGGGAGAGGTTGCTGTGTGGAGCAGGGAGAGACTTCAGTGACCCAAATCGCTAGCTATTAGGTCCACAAAAGTTCTTTTAAGGACTGGTATCATGGTTTAGGTGTTAGGTGTAGTTCAGGATATAGGTTTGAGGCACTGCTGTGCTAGTGATTGTTGCAGCAGCCTGAGTGTCTTTTGTCAGTGTAGAGAAAGGGACAGGACGCTGTGTGCAGCAGGGACAGTCAGTTTAATCATTAGCTGTTACTATTAGGTCCACAAAAGTCCTTTTCAGGACTGGTATGGTAAAGTAGTACAGGATATAGTTTTGAGTGCTATTCAAGTTATTGTTCCAGCAGCCTGTGTTTTGTCAGTTTAAATAGGGACAGGCAGGAAGCTGTGTGTAGCAGTGAGGGACAGTCAGTTTAAACAGTAGCTGTTACTATTAGGTCCACAAAGGTTCTTTTCAGGACTGGAATGGTAATAGGCTTGTACACGTATAATATTCTTTCTTCCAAATATAGAAAGAATATTATACTTGACTGCTGCCCTTCTGCTGCAGTAGTCCTTTATCAGTATAGGGACTGAGGTACAGTCTTCTAATCATTCACAACCTACTAGTTCCACAAAGGTCCTTATAAGGACTGGTAAGGTATAGGGTACTTCATAGGGTTGCCACCTTTTCGCCAAGCCAAACCCGAACACTTTAGCGGCGCACTGCAATTTGTTTTGTAGTACATGCTATAGGATTGTAGTAGACTTGGGATACCTTTGAGTTACCCTAGGAGAGTAGTAAGGAGTAGTAAGGAGGTGCGCATAGCTGCTGCGAACAGTGGCTGTGGCCAAAGGGGTATGGTTAAATAAAACAAACTCATTTGTGTGACCATAAAATATGAATAGATTAATAAAAGAGATGTCACAGTTAAAATATGAACCTAGCCTACCTTAAAAGTGGACACTGTCAGTCAGTAGGGCAGAGGATGGTGTCAGTGGGCAGAGTGCGGTGTCAGTGGACGGTGTCAGTGGGCAGACTGCGGTGTCAGTGGGCAGAGTGTGGCGTCAGTGGGCAGAGTGCGGTGTCAGTGGGCAGAGTGCGGTGTCACTGGATGGTGTCAGTGGGGCAGAGTGCGATGTCACTGGTTGGTATCAGTGGGGCAGAGTGTGGTGGCAGTGGATGTGTCAGTGGGGCAGAGTTCGGTCTCAGTGGATGGTGTCAGCGGAGCAGAGTGCGTGGCAGTGGATATGTCAGTGGGGCAGAGTGCTGTGTCAGTGGATGGTGTCAGTGGGGCAGAGTGCGGTGGCAGTGGATGTGTCAGTGGGGCAGAGTGCAGTGTGAGTGGGGCCGTGTCAGTGGGGACGAGTGCCGTGTCAGTGGGGCCGAGTGCCGTGTCAGTGGATGGTGTCAGTGGGGCCGTGTCAGTGGGGCCGTGTCAGTGGGGCCGTGTCAGTGGGGCCGTGTCAGTGGGGCCGAGTGCGGTGTCAGTGGGGCCGAGTGCGGTGTCAGTGGGGCCGAGTGTGGTGTCAGTGGACGGTGTCAGTGGGGCCGAGTGCAGTGTCAGTGGGGCCGAGTGCGGTGTCAGTGGGGCAGAGTGTGGTGGCAGTGGATGTGTCAGTGGGGCAGAGTGCGGTGTCAGTGGGGCCGTGTCAGTGGGGTCGAGTGCGGTGTCAGTGGGGTCGAGTGCGGTGTCAGTGGGGTCGAGTGCGGTGTCAGTGGGGCCGAGTGCGGTGTCAGTGGATGGTGTCAGTGGGGCACAGTGCGGTGGCAGTGGATGTATCAGTGGAGCAGAGTGCGGTGTCAGTGGGGCCATGTCAGTGGGGCCGAGTGTGGTGTCAGTGGGGCCGAGTGCGGTGTGAGTGGGGCCGAGTGCGGTGTGAGTGGGGCCGAGTGCAGTGTCAGTGGGGCCGAGTGCGGTGTCAGTGGGGCCGAGTGCGGTGTCAGTGGACGGTGTCAGTGGGGCCGAGTGCAGTGTCAGTGGGGCCGAGTGCGGTGTCAGTGGGGCAGAGTGTGGTGGCAGTGGATGTGTCAGTGGGGCAGAGTGCGGTGTCAGTGGGGCCATGTCAGTGGGGCCGAGTGCGGTGTCAGTGGGGCCGAGTGCGGTGTCAGTGGATGGTGTCAGTGGGGCACAGTGCGGTGGCAGTGGATGTGTCAGTGGAGCAGAGTGCGGTGTCAGTGGGGCCGAGTGTGGTATCAGTGGGGCCGTGTCAGTGGGGCCGAGTGCGGTGTGAGTGGGGCCGAGTGCAGTGTCAATGGGCAGAGTGCGGTGTCAGTGGATGTGTCAGTGGGACAGAGTGCGGTGTCAGTGGGGCCATGTCAGTGGGGCCGAGTGCGGTGTGAGTGGGGCCGAGTGCAGTGTCAGTGGGGCAGAGTGCGGTGTCAGTGGACGGTGTCAGTGGGGCAGAGTGTGGTGGCAGTGGATGTGTCAGTGGGGCAGAGTGCGGTGGCAGTGGATGTGTCAGTGGGGCAGAGTGCAGTGTGAGTGGGGCCGTGTCAGTGGGGCCGAGTGCCGTGTCAGTGGGGCCGAGTGCCGTGTCAGTGGATGGTGTCAGTGGGGCCGAGTGCGGTGTCAGTGGGGCCGAGTGCGGTGTCAGTGGGGCCGAGTGTGGTGTCAGTGGACGGTGTCAGTGGGGCCGAGTGCAGTGTCAGTGGGGCCGAGTGCGGTGTCAGTGGGGCAGAGTGTGGTGGCAGTGGATGTGTCAGTGGGGCAGAGTGCGGTGTCAGTGGGGCCGTGTCAGTGGGGTCGAGTGCGGTGTCAGTGGGGTCGAGTGCGGTGTCAGTGGGGCCGAGTGCGGTGTCAGTGGATGGTGTCAGTGGGGCACAGTGCGGTGGCAGTGGATGTATCAGTGGAGCAGAGTGCGGTGTCAGTGGGGCCATGTCAGTGGGGCCGAGTGTGGTGTCAGTGGGGCCGAGTGTGGTGTCAGTGGGGCCGAGTGCGGTGTGAGTGGGGCCGAGTGCAGTGTCAGTGGGGCCGAGTGCGGTGTCAGTGGGGCCGAGTGCGGTGTCAGTGGACGGTGTCAGTGGGGCCGAGTGCAGTGTCAGTGGGGCCGAGTGCGGTGTCAGTGGGGCAGAGTGTGGTGGCAGTGGATGTGTCAGTGGGGCAGAGTGCGGTGTCAGTGGGGCCATGTCAGTGGGGCCGAGTGCGGTGTCAGTGGGGCCGAGTGCGGTGTCAGTGGATGGTGTCAGTGGGGCACAGTGCGGTGGCAGTGGATGTGTCAGTGGAGCAGAGTGCGGTGTCAGTGGGGCCGAGTGTGGTATCAGTGGGGCCGTGTCAGTGGGGCCGAGTGCGGTGTGAGTGGGGCCGAGTGCAGTGTCAATGGGCAGAGTGCGGTGTCAGTGGATGTGTCAGTGGGACAGAGTGCGGTGTCAGTGGGGCCATGTCAGTGGGGCCGAGTGCGGTGTGAGTGGGGCCGAGTGCAGTGTCAGTAGGGCAGAGTGCGGTGTCAGTGGACGGTGTCAGTGGGGCAGAGTGCGGTGTCAGTGGACGGTGTCAGTGGAGCCGAGTGCGGTGTCAGTGGACGGTGTCAGTGGAGCTGAGTGCGGTGTCAGTGGACGGTGTCAGTGGGCAGAGTGCGGTGTCACTGGATGGTGTCAGTGGGGCAGAGTGTGGTGTCAATGGATGTGTCAGTGGGGCAGAGTGCGGTGTCAGTGGGGCCGAGTGCGGTGTGAGTGGGGCCGAGTGCAGTGTCAGTGGGCAGAGTGCGGTGTCAGTGGGCAGAGTGCGGTGTCAGTGGACGGTGTCAGTGGGGCAAAGTGCGGTGTCAGTGGACGGTGTCAGTGGGGCAGAGTGTGGTGTCAGTGGACGGTGTCAGTGGGGCAAAGTGTGGTGTCAGTGGACGGTGTCAGTGGGGCAGAGTGCGGTGTCAGTGGACGGTGTCAGTGGGGCAGAGTGCGGTGTCAGTGGATGGTGTCAGTGGGGCAGAGTGCGGTGTCAGTGGACGGTGTCAGTGTGGCAGAGTGCGGTGTCAGTGGACGGTGTCAGTGGGCAGAGTGCGGTGTCACTGGATGGTGTCAGTGGGGCAGAGTGTGGTGGCAGTGGATGGTGTCAGTGGGGCAGAGTGCGGTGTCAGTGGACGGTGTCAGTGGGCAGAGTGCGGTGTCACTGGATGGTGTCAGTGGGGCAGAGTGTGGTGGCAGTGGATGGTGTCAGTGGGGCAGAGTGCGGTGTCAGTGGATGGTGTCAGTGGGGCAGAGTGCGGTGTCAGTGGGGCAGAGTGCGGTGTCAGTGGGGCAGTTGACTTTTAATTACCAAAAAATAAAATAAAATAAAAAATAAAAGATATGCACAAATAGAGAAGAAAAGATATTAGATAAAGGCTACTGAGTGGGCACTGCACAATGAAGTACTTATGCCAGGATGAGATGGTACTGCAGGGAGAACTAGACTGCAATCTTCAACCAGCAGCCCTGGAATGTTCCGGGAAAGACCAGACTGAACTGCAGGAAAGTGAAGACCCTCAGCTCTGCACTCACCCAGCATTCTGTCTGTGTCCCCTTATCTCGCTCGGCAGGCTCTCTGTGTGTGTTCCTCTCGTTTTCTGGACAGGTCACATGATCGGCTGGCAGAGGGGAAGAGCCGAGGCTGTGTGTCTGCAGGGCGGCTGTGAGGGGGGAGAGAAGTGCCAGTGTCCACTCCGTGCAATGTGTCTCAAACACAGCGCCGGAGACTCGGCCAGAGCGCCGGGCAGTGCAGGCAGGGAGGGAGACACCTGCACGGGGAATCCCATTACAGAGTAATAATAGGAGACTCCTCAGCACTGTGTCCGGGGCTCAGGCGGACTGATCCCTGGACATAGGATTCAAAACCCGTACTGTCCGGGTGAATCCCGGACGGGTGGCAACCCTAGTACTACAGTACATAGGGTTGAGTGAGGTACAGTCTGCTATTCCTTAAGGACTGGTATAGGTCCACAATATATAGGGTTGAGGTGCACTACTGCTGACTGCTGCCCTATACTGCAGCAGTCCTTTATGAGTATAGGGACTGAGGTACAGTCTGCTAATCATTCACAACCTACTAGTTCCACAAAGGTCCTTATAAGGACTGGTAAGTAGGGATGAGCCGAACACCCCCCTGTTCGGTTCGCACCAGAACCTGCGAACAGACCTAAACTTCGTGTGAACTTTAGAACCCTATTAAAGTCTATGGGACTCGAACGTTCACAATCTAAAGTGCTCATTTTAAAGGGTAATATGCAGGTTACTGTCCTAAAAAGTGTTTGGGGACCTGGGTCCTGCCCCAGGGGACATGGATCAATGCAAAAAAAAGTTTTAAAAACGGCCGTTTTTTCAGGAGCAGTGATTTTAATAATGATCAAAGTGAAACAATAAAAGTGTAATATTCCTTTAAATTTCGTAGCTGGGGGGTATCTATAGTATGCCTGTGAAGGGGCGCATGTTTCTGGTGCTTAGAACTGTCCCTGCACAAAGTGTCATTTGTGCAGGAAAAAAAGTCTTTTAAAATCACTTGCGGCTAAATTGTCGGGTCTCCGTAATACAGAGAACACTCAATGAGTGATCTCTGTATTAGCCGACAATTCATTCATTCATTGATTAAAAAAAAAAAAAAAAAAGCGTGGGGGTTTCCCTAAATTCAATTACCAGGCCCTTCAGGTCTGACATGGATATTAAGGGGAACCCCGTGTCAAATTAAAAAAAAAATTGACGTGGGGGTCCCCCCAAATATCCATACCAGACCCTTCAGGTCTGATATGGATATTAAGGGGAACCCCGCATCAAATTTAAAAAAAAAATTGACGTGGGGGTCCCCCTAAAAATCCATATCAGACCCTTTATCCGAGCACGCAACCTGGCAGGCCGCAGGAAAAGAGGGGGGGACGAGAGAGCGGCCCCCCCTCCCTCCTGAACCGTACCAGGCCACATACCCTCAACATTGGGAGGATGCTTTGGGGGTCTGTGACCCCTCAAAGCACCTTGTCCCCATGTTGATAAGGACAAGGGCCTTATCCTCACAACCCTGGCCGTTGGTTGTGAGGGTCTGCGGGCGGGGGGCTTATCAGAATCTGGAAGCCCCCTTTAACAAGGGGACCCCCAGATCCCGGCCCCCCCCTGTTTGAAATGGTAAGGGGGTACAAAAGTACCCCTACCATTTCACAAAGAAAGTGTCAAAATGGTTAAATAAGACAAACACACTTTTGAAAAATTCCTTTATTAAAAATGAAAAAAATAAAAAAAAGATTCCAGCGGTGCTAATCCACTCTTGCTATCCAGCGACGGATCTCCGGGGTCCAGCGATGGATGATCATATCCAGCGACGGGGGATCTCTCAGTCCAGCGCTGTCCATACATCCTTCTTCTGTCTCCACTCCGGAGACAATGCAGAGAGCCCAGCGCTGACGTTTCTTATATTAGGAGGGCGGGGCCACCCGTCACCTGACCCCGCCCCTCTGACGCTGGAGAGGGAAGCCAGGGGTTCCCCAGTGACGTGTGGGTGACCCCGCCCCCTCTGATGTAACGCAGGTTTCCGTTACATCAGAGGGGGCGGGGTCACCCACACGTCACTGGGGAACCCCTGGCTCCCTTCACCAGCGTCAGAGGGGGCGGGGTCAGGTGACGGGTGGCCCCGCCCTCCTAATATAAGAAACGTCAGCGCTGGGCTCTCTGCAGTGTCTCCGGAGTGGAGACAGAAGAAAGATGTATGGACAGCGCTTGACTGAGAGATCCCCCGTCGCTGGATATGATCATCCATCGCTGGACCCCGGAGATTCGTCGCTGGATAGCAAGAGTGGATTAGCACCGCTGGAATCTTTTTTTTATTTTTTTCATTTTTAATAAAGGAATTTTTCAAAAGTGTGTTTGTCTTATTTAACCATTTTGACACTTTCTTTGTGAAATGGTAGGGGTACTTTTATACCCCCTTACCATTTCAAACAGGGGGGGGGCCGGGATCTGGGGGTCCCCTTGTTCAAGGGGGCTTCCAGATTCTGATAAGCCCCCCGCCCGCAGACCCTCACAACCAACGGCCAGGGTTGTGAGGATGAGGCCCTTGTCCTTATCAACATGGGGACAAGGTGCTTTGAGGGGTCACAGACCCCCAAAGCATCCTCCCAATGTTGAGGGTATGTGGCCTGGTACGGTTCAGGAGGGAGGGGGGGCCGCTCTCTCATCCCCCCCTCTTTTCCTGCGGCCTGCCAGGTTGCGTGCTCGGATAAAGGGTCTGATATGGATTTTTAGGGGGACCCCCACGGCAATTTTTTTTTTAATTTGATGCGGGGTTCCCCTTAATATCCATATCAGACCTGAAGGGTCTGGTATGGATATTTGGGGGGACCCCCACGTCAATTTTTTTTTTAAATTTGACACGGGGTTCCCCTTAATATCCATGTCAGACCTGAAGGGCCTGGTAATTGAATTTAGGGGAACCCCCACGCTTTTTTTTTTTTTTTTTTTTTTTAATCAATGAATGAATGAATTGTCGGCTAATACAGAGAACACTCATTGAGTGTTCTCTGTATTACGGAGACCCGACAATTTAGCCACAAGTGATTTTAAAAGACTTTTTTTCCTGCACAAATGACACTTTGTGCAGGGACAGTTCTAAGCACCAGAAACATGCGCCCCTTCACAGGCATACTATAGATACCCCCCAGCTACGAAATTTAAAGGAATATTACACTTTTATTGTTTCACTTTAATCATTATTAAAATCACTGCTCCTGAAAAAACGTCCGTTTTTAAAACTTTTTTTTGCATTGATCCATGTCCCCTGGGGCAGGACCCAGGTCCCCTAACACTTTTTAGGACAGTAACCTGCATATTACCCTTTAAAATGAGCACTTTAGATTTCTCCCATAGACTTGTATAGGGTGTTCCGGCTTTTCGAATTTGCTGCGAACAGCCCAAATTGTTCACTGTTCGCTGAACAGGCGAACAGGCAATGTTCGAGAAGAACATGAGTTCGACTCGAACTCGAAGCTCATCCCTACTGGTAAGGTATAGGGTACTACAGTACATAGGGTTGAGTGAGGTACAGTCTGCTATTCCTTAAGGACTGGTATAGGTCCACAATATATAGGGTTGAGGTGCACTACTGCTGACTGCTGCCCTATACTGCAGCAGTCCTTTATGAGTATAGGGACTGAGGCACAGTCTGCTAATCATTCACAACCTACTAGTTCCACAAAGGTCCTTATAAGGACTGGTAAGGTATAGGGTACTACAGTACATAGGGTTGAGTGAGGTACAGTCTGCTATTCCTTAAGGACTGGTATAGGTCCACAATATATAGGGTTGAGGTACACTACTGCTGACTGCTGCCCTATACTGCAGCAGTCCTTTATCAGTATAGGGACTGAGGTACAGTCTGCTAATCATTCACAACCTACTAGTTCCACAAAGTTCCTTATAAGGACTGGTAAGGTATAGGGTACTACAGTACATAGGGTTGAGTGAGGTACAGTCTGCTATTCCTTAAGGACTGGTATAGGTCCACAATATATAGGGTTAAGGTGCACTACTGCTGACTGCTGCCCTATTCTGCAGCAGTCCTTTATCGGTATAGGGACTGAGAGTTTTGTCACAGGGTCATTTAAAAAATGACAGGCAGAGGAAGAGGCAGGCCCTTCCGCAGGGGTGGTAGGGGTAAGGCAGGAGCAACAGGCTTGAGCCAAAGTGGGAAGTTGCAGAAGGTGTGTTCAATTACTTTAAAGGACGCACCAGACTTGGTTGAGTGGCTCACTCAGCCTTACTCTTCTGCACCCTCCTCATCCTCTCGATCTGCACCCTCTTCTTCACTCTCTGCTATGTGCACCCCCAAAGACACTACCACCAACAACACCACCACCACCACATACCTTCCGCTTGAGTCACAGGAATTATTTTCCGATCCATATCAAGACATTTCTGATGCGCAGCCACTCTTGGCATTGGATCAGGAAGAGGAGGTAGCAACAACCGCCACTCAGCAGTCTGACAACAGTACCCAGATCAGCCCAAGGAGGAGGTTGGTCCCCGGTGTTGCTGCCTACTCCGAGATCTCTACTTATAGCGGTGGGGAAGGTGACGTCGATGAAGACGTGTCTAGTGATGTCACGTGGGTGCCCACAAGAGAGGAAGAGGAGGGGAGTTCAGAGGGAGATATGGACCAGCAGATAGGGATGAGAAACAGGAATAACTTACATTGCACAGGAGGGACAAAGCAGACTGCAAATGTATCAGGAGCGAGTCATCGACCATGTACGGTCACTTCTGGCGCTCCCAGGACGCCGGCACATGGCTCCGCAGTGTGGGCTTTTTTTAATGTGTCCGCTGCTGACAATAGCTTTGCCATCTGCTATCTTTGCAGTCAACGCATTAGTCGCGGTAAGCCCAACACTCACCTAGGGACGACCGCCTTAAGAAGGCACATGAGCAGCCATCACCGAGCCCAGTGGGAGCAACGGAACACACAAAGCCACATTCTAGGCTCTCACCGTCCAGCCTCGTCTTCTACTTCTCCTTCTCCTCTCTCCTCACAATTGTCCTCCACTCCACCTTCCATCACGCCAAGCTCACGTTTTTCTGCAAAAAGGCAGGCTTCCGTGGGCCTAATGTTTGAGCGTAAAAAAATGATGACGCCGGATAACCCTCTTGCCCAACGGTTGACGGCTGGCTTGTCAGAACTGATAGCCCGCCAACTACTGCCATATAAACTGGTGGACTCGGAGGCCTTTCGAAAATTTGTGGCCATTGGAACACCACAATGGAAGGTCCCAGGAAGGAAGTATTTCTCAGAGAAGGGCATCCCAGAGCTATATGGTCATGTTCAGCGGCAAGTGAATGTATCTCTGGCACACAGTGTCGGTGCCAAGATACATCTGACCACAGACACGTGGTCTAACAAACACGGGCAGGGAAGGTATATCACTTTTACTGCCCACTGGGTGAACCTTCTGACGGCCATCAAGCATGTAACCCGTGGCACCCGTGTAAATTTGGTTTTACCGCCACGGATTGCATGCAGGCCTGGCTCTTCTTCTCCTCCTCCTCCTACTCCATCCTCCTCCCTCTCCTCCTCGGCTGACTCCTCCTTTTCCGCTGCTAGCGTCTCTTCCGCTGCACCGCCCAAGCTCCCCAGAACCTATTCGACATGGCAGGTGAGACGTTGCCATGCCGTGCTGCATCTGTTGTGCCTGGAAGCCAAGAGCCACACTGGCCCGACACTCCTTTCAGCTTTGCGTTCAGAGGCAGATCAGTGGCTAACACCGCTCAATTTGACAGTTGCTAAAGTGGTGTGTGACAACGGTGCCAATCTGCTTAGCGCATTGAAACAGGGCAAAATCACGCACGTGCCATGCATGGCACACGTCTTAAACTTGGTCGTGCAGCGATTCGTTGTCAAACACCCTGGGGTCCAGGATATCTTGTGGCAGGCAAGGAAAATCTCGGCCCATTTCAGAAGATCTTACACTTGCTGACATTCAGCGGTGACACAATCTGCCGGTCAGACGTCTTATTTGCGATTGCCCGACACGATGGAACTCAACCTTCTATATGCTTGATAGGCTGCTCCAGCAGAAACGTGCAGTTAATGTCTACCTGTATGAACTCTGCGGCAGAACAGGTTCTGGGGAGCTGGGTTTTTTTCACTGCGCCAGTGGCTGCTAATGCGCGACGCATGTAGACTTCTGCGCCCATTTGAGGAGATCACCAAACTGGTCAGTCGCAGCCATGGCGCCATCAGTGACATGGTACCTTATGCCTTCTTTATAGAGCATGCATTGCATCGTGTCATTGATCAAGCTGTGGAGGAGCAGGAGCGGGAAGATGAGGAAGTCGCAATGCTGGATGAATTCCCAGGGGGGGCTACTCTATCTGAGACAAGTCAACAACAGGAGTCTGAAGAGGAGTCAGAGGAGGATGGTGCCGGGGCGGATGAGGAGGAGCAAGAAGAGCATGCTTTAAACCTTTCTGGGATCCCTGTTGTTGTGCGTGGATGGGGAGAGGAGAATGAAGAGGACGACATTATCCTGGATGATGAGCAGGAGCCAGGCCACCACACCGCTTCCAGTTTAGTGCAAATGGGGGCCTTCATGCTCCAGTGTTTTAATAGGGACCCCCGTATAAAAAGCATAAGGGTCAAGGACCAGTACTGGGTGGCAACGTACTTAGACCCCCGGTACAAACACAAAATGGCGGAAATGTTACCGCCGTCACAGAGGCAGAGGAAGAGGCAGGCCCTTCCGCAGGGGTGGTAGGGGTAAGGCAGGAGCAACAGGCTTGAGCCAAAGTGGGAAGTTGCAGAAGGTGCGTTCAATTACTTTAAAGGACGCACCAGACTTGGTTGAGTGGCTCACTCAGCCTTACTCTTCTGCACCCTCCTCATCCTCTCGATCTGCACCCTCTTCTTCACTCTCTGCTATGTGCACCCCCAAAGACACTACCACCAACAACACCACCACCACCACATACCTTCCGCTTGAGTCACAGGAATTATTTTCCGATCCATATCAAGACATTTCTGATGCGCAGCCACTCTTGGCATTGGATCAGGAAGAGGAGGTAGCAACAACCGCCACTCAGCAGTCTGACAACAGTACCCAGATCAGCCCAAGGAGGAGGTTGGTCCCCGGTGTTGCTGCCTACTCCGAGATCTCTACTTATAGCGGTGGGGAAGGTGACGTCGATGAAGACGTGTCTAGTGATGTCACGTGGGTGCCCACAAGAGAGGAAGAGGAGGGGAGTTCAGAGGGAGATATGGACCAGCAGATAGGGATGAGAAACAGGAATAACTTACATTGCACAGGAGGGACAAAGCAGACTGCAAATGTATCAGGAGCGAGTCATCGACCATGTACGGTCACTTCTGGCGCTCCCAGGACGCCGGCACATGGCTCCGCAGTGTGGACTTTTTTTAATGTGTCCGCTGCTGACAATAGCTTTGCCATCTGCAATCTTTGCAGTCAACGCATTAGTCGCGGTAAGCCCAACACTCACCTAGGGACGACCGCCTTAAGAAGGCACATGAGCAGCCATCACCGAGCCCAGTGGGAGCAACGGAACACACAAAGCCACATTCTAGGCTCTCACCGTCCAGCCTCGTCTTCTACTTCTCCTCTCTCCTCACAATTGTCCTCCACTCCACCTTCCATCACGCCAAGCTCACGTTTTTCTGCAAAAAGGCAGGCTTCCGTGGGCTTAATGTTTGAGCGTAAAAAAATGATGACGCCGGATAACCCTCTTGCCCAACGGTTGACGGCTGGCTTGTCAGAACTGATAGCCCGCCAACTACTGCCATATAAACTGGTGGACTCGGAGGCCTTTCGAAAATTTGTGGCCATTGGAACACCACAATGGAAGGTCCCAGGAAGGAAGTATTTCTCAGAGAAGGGCATCCCAGAGCTATATGGCCATGTTCAGCGGCAAGTGAATGTATCTCTGGCACACAGTGTCGGTGCCAAGATACATCTGACCACAGACACGTGGTCTAACAAACACGGGCAGGGAAGGTATATCACTTTTACTGCCCACTGGGTGAACCTTCTGACGGCCATCAAGCATGTAACCCGTGGCACCCGTGTAAATTTGGTTTTACCGCCACGGATTGCATGCAGGCCTGGCTCTTCTTCTCCTCCTCCTCCTACTCCATCCTCCTCCCTCTCCTCCTCGGCTGACTCCTCCTTTTCCGCTGCTAGCGTCTCTTCCGCTGCACCGCCCAAGCTCCCCAGAACCTATTCGACATGGCAGGTGAGACGTTGCCATGCCGTGCTGCATCTGTTGTGCCTGGAAGCCAAGAGCCACACTAGCCCGACACTCCTTTCAGCTTTGCGTTCAGAGGCAGATCAGTGGCTAACACCGCTCAATTTGACAGTTGCTAAAGTGGTGTGTGACAACGGTGCCAATCTGCTTAGCGCATTGAAACAGGGCAAAATCACGCACGTGCCATGCATGGCACACGTCTTAAACTTGGTCGTGCAGCGATTCGTTGTCAAACACCCTGGGGTCCAAGATATCTTGCGGCAGGCAAGGAAAATCTCGGCCCATTTCAGAAGATCTTACACTTGCTGACATTCAGCGGTGACACAATCTGCCGGTCAGACGTCTTATTTGCGATTGCCCGACACGATGGAACTCAACCTTCTATATGCTTGATAGGCTGCTCCAGCAGAAACGTGCAGTTAATGTCTACCTGTATGAACTCTGCGGCAGAACAGGTTCTGGGGAGCTGGGTTTTTTTCACTGCGCCAGTGGCTGCTAATGCGCGACGCATGTAGACTTCTGCGCCCATTTGAGGAGATCACCAAACTGGTCAGTCGCAGCCATGGCGCCATCAGTGACATGGTACCTTATGCCTTCTTTATAGAGCATGCATTGCATCGTGTCATTGATCAAGCTGTGGAGGAGCAGGAGCGGGAAGATGAGGAAGTCGCAATGCTGGATGAATTCCCAGGGGGGGCTACTC
Source organism: Lithobates pipiens (assembly GCF_037356315.1). Lineage (NCBI taxonomy): Eukaryota > Metazoa > Chordata > Amphibia > Anura > Ranidae > Lithobates > Lithobates pipiens. The sequence goes on along the minus strand of NW_027507685.1, from coordinate 186,203,016 downwards.
TATCTGAGACAAGTCAACAACAGGAGTCTGAAGAGGAGTCAGAGGAGGATGGTGCCGGGGGGCGGATGAGGAGGAGCAAGAAGAGCATGCTTTAAACCTTTCTGGGATCCCTGTTGTTGTGCGTGGATGGGGAGAGGAGAATGAAGAGGACGACATTATCCTGGATGATGAGCAGGAGCCAGGCCACCACACCGCTTCCAGTTTAGTGCAAATGGGGGCCTTCATGCTCCAGTGTTTTAATAGGGACCCCCGTATAAAAAGCATAAGGGTCAAGGACCAGTACTGGGTGGCAACGTACTTAGACCCCCGGTACAAACACAAAATGGCGGAAATGTTACCGCCGTCACAGAGGGCTGTCAGAATGGAGCACTTCCAGGCCTTGCTTCGAGAAATGCTGCATTCTGCTTTTGCGTGCACTGGCAAAGGAGCAATTCCCACTCCCAGAGAAGAAGTTGCGGGTACCAATCCAACAGCGCCTGCAAGAAGAGGCCGGTTTGAAGATGTGTTGGCGACTTCGGATATGAGGTCATTCTTTCAGCCGACCCATCGACAGGTGTCACCCGGATCCAGCATCAAGGAATGCCTAGACCGTCAGGTGTCCGACTACATCAGGTTAACGGCCGATGTGGACGCTCTGAGGAGTGATGAACCCCTGGACTACTGGGTGGGCAGGCTTGACCTCTGGCCAGAGCTTGCCCAATTTGCAATCAAACTGTTGGCTTGCCCCTAGTCCAGTGTCCTGTCCGAAAGGACGTTCAGCGCAGCAGGGGGGATCGTGACCGATAAGCGTACTCGCCTAGCTCACGACAGTGTTAACTACCTCACATTTCTAAAAATGAATGAGGCATGGATCTCGGAGGAATTTAACACATGTGACCAGTAGACCATGTATATGTCTAGAAACTGTTTTTTTAATCAAGCATACAGACCTTCTTTCTTCATTCGGCTCACTTCCTTGTCCAAAAAAAGCACATCGTACTATATGCCCGTACCCTCCTGTTTGAAGAGGTTGAGCGGTGTCATATTTCTACTGGGGCTGCTTATTATGAGGGGCACCCACCATCCCTGTGCTGTGCTGACATCCTCCTGGGGCTGCTTATTATGAGGGGCTCCCACCATCCCTGTGCTGTGCTGACTTCCTCCTGGGGCTGTACCTCTGCTGTGCATATTATGAGGGGCTCCCACCATCCCTGTGCTATGCTCATTATGAGGGGCTCCCACCATCCCTGTGCTATGCTCATTATGAGGGGCTCCCACCATCCCTGTGCTATGCTGACATCCTCCTGGGGCTGCTTATTATGAGGGGCTCCCACCATCCCTGTGCTGTGCTGACTTCCTCCTGGGGCTGTACCTCTGCTGTGCATATTATGAGGGGCTCCCACCATCCCTGTGCTATGCTCATTATGAGGGGTTCTTACCATCCCTGTGCTATGCTGACTTCCTCCTGGGGCTGCTTGCGGTGCAGGTGTCATTGCTGTATGTCACGCTGCTGATGTCAGTGCTGTATATCACAGTGCTGGTGTCAGTGCTGTATATCACGGTGCTGGTGTCAGTGCTTTATGTCACGCTGCTGATGTCAGTGCTCTCTATCACGGTGCTGCTGTCAGATCACTCTATCACGGTGCAGGTGTCATTGGTGTATGTCACGCTGCTGATGTCAGTGCTCTCTATCACGGTGTTGGTGTCAGATGACTCTATCACGGTGCAGATGTCATTGCTGTATGTCACGCTCTGGTGATCATCTCCTGCACCCTCTTCTTTGCCTACCCTGACCTTCCCTCTCCTCCATTGCCTTCATGCGCTCCACAGTCCTGAATTGTCACAACAATTTCACATATAAAAAAAGAATGCTTGTAGTTGTCGATCCCAGATTCACCTCATACATGTGTTATGTCATTGGCCATGTGGTGGGACTATGTTTGCTCAGCTAGTAATTATTTTGTGACTGCAAATTTGACCTGTAGGTTTGCAAATTTCGCCTCCCATTGAAGTCAATGGGGCCCGCCGCGAACGTTCCGGTTCGCGAACTATCGGCCGATTCGCGGTCCGCGTTTGCGAAACGTCCCGTCGGAAGTTCGTCCATCACTACTCCTAGTATGCACATCTCAAATGTGTTTCATGTCTCCTTATTGAAACCATTGGTCTGTAACCGATTTACCACCTCTGTGCCACGTCCTCACCCTATTCAGGTTGAGAACCATGAGGAGTATGAGGTACAATCCATTGTTAACTCCCATAGGTTCTGTGGGCACATACAGTACCTGGTGCATTGGAAGGGGTACGGTCCGGAGGAACGCTCCTGGGTTTCATCCTCGGATGTACATGCCCCTGTCCTCCTCCGCGAGTTCCATAGACATTTTTCCCCCAAGCCCGGTGGTCCTCCGTGGGAGAGGGGTCATTGAGGAGGGGGTACTGTCAGGAATGGCTTAGCCCTTCATTCTCTGGGCTGGCTGCTCAGCTGTCAGCTAATTGCCAGCTCTCATCTCTCTCCACAGTTACCAGCTGTTCCTTATACAGCTCGTCTGACCTACCTACTTAAAGCTGTCCAGCTCACTTCATATCTGCCTTTGCCTTGGTCACATCACAAGAAACCATCTCCTGTGTGTCTGTTTAAAGACTGGATTGCTGACATCCCTTCTGCCTCTTTATCCTGCTTGCTGTTGCTCCACTTGGATCCCTGACTTCTGGCCTGGCTGATTACCCGATCTGGTTATTGAACTTTGGACTGGCTGATTACTCGATCTGGTTACTGGACTCTGGCTATGCTTTGGATATGCTTACTCTATTTACCTTTTTATTTTTATTAATAAACAAGTGTGATTTATTTGTACTTCTGTCTCGGTCTGATTCATGGTTTCTGACACTGGGAGAGGTTGCAGTGTCGTGGCACCAGCACCAGTGCCTAAGGCCCAGTTTTTCAGCCCCTGTTTAACAGGGGCATGTAATTACAATTTTTAATGCAATGCTTTGCAGCAGGGCTCATTCCTGCACTCCAACTAGAGTATCTGGGAGAGGTTGCAGTGTCGTGGTACTGGCACCAGTGCCTAAGGCCCACTTTTTCAGCCCCTGTTTAACAGGGGCATGTAATTACAATTTTTGATGCAATGCTTTGCAGCAGGGCTCATTCCTGCACTCCAACTAGATTATCTGGGAGAGGTTGCAGTGTCGTGGTGCTGGCACCAGTGCCTAAGGCCCAATATTTCAGCCCCTGTTTAACAGGTGCATGTAATTACAATTCTTGATATAATTTTTCACAGCAGGGCCCGTTCCTGTGCCCAACGAGAGTAACTGTGAGGACTTACAGTGCTGTGGTACCAGCACCACCACCACCACAACCACCAAAGGCCCAATTGTTCTACCACTGTTCAACAATGGCATGTAATTACAATTCTTGATATAATAGTTCACAGCAGTGCGATCCAGCGCCCACCAAGAGTCACTTTGAGGGCTTACAGTGTTAACTTGTGGCAACACCAACACCTTAGGCCCCCATTTCTGCAGAGCATATAGGGCAGGCCCCTACTTTCAAACATCCAACTTACATACGTCTCCTACTTGCAAACGGAAGGAGACAACAGGAAGTGAGATGAAAAAAGAAGGACGGCCCAAAAAATTATACAGGGGTGATAACCCTTCCCTATGTTTTCCAAAAAGCTTAAAAATAGATTTTTTGACTGGAGCTACACTTGAAAAATGTACCAGTTCAAAATTACAAACAGATTCTACTTAACACAACAAACCTACACAATCCCTGTCTTGTTTGCACCGCCTGTATACTGCTGTTCTGAGTATATAGGGCCTGGGGCCCCCACCCTTTTACTTTTGTACAAGACCCAAAGGGGCTGGTAATGGGTAGGGGGGCTACCCATGCCATTTTTTTTAATGATTTTAATCCGTATTGTCGGAACCAGACATTAAATTAAGCCCTTGTACACACGGTCGGACATTCTGACAACCAAATCCGTTTGATTTTGTCCGACGGATTTTGTCCGAAATTGTTGCATACACACAGTCAGACAAAGTTGTCGGAAAATCCGATTGTACATAACGTGATGACGTTAGTTCGTTACGACGGGACTACGTTCAGGCTAGTAGCCAATAGCTTTAGTCTAGGAATTTGATCTGAGCATGCGTGGCACTTTGTCCGTCGGAGTAGGCTACACATGATCGGAGTATGTCCGATCGGAGCATTTTGGTGGAAAATTTTACCGGCAAGTTGGAAAAGTTGGTCCGTCGGATATTCCGCCAGAAACATTTCGATGGAGACCACTCACAGTCGGAATATCCGACAAAACGGTCCGATAGGACACATTCCGTCAGAATCTCCGACCGTGTGTACAAGGGCAAAAACTGCAAGTAGTTTTAAATGACTTTTCTTCCGTTAAATGTCATTTTGTGCAGGGACTGTTCTAAACACAGAAAACACGTGCCACTCCACAGGCATACTATAGACACCCCCCAGGCACGATATTTAAGAGAATATTTCACTTTTTTTTTCATTTTAATCGTCATTAAAATCAGTGCTCCCGAAAAAACGGTCATTTTAAAAAATGCATTGATCCATGTCCCCTGGGGCAGGAGCCGGGTCCCCAAACCCTTTTTAGGACAATATCTTGCATATTAGCCTTTAAAATTAGCACTTTTGATTTCGAACGTTCGAGTCCCACAGACTTTAATGGGGTTCTAAAGTTCGTACGAATTTTAGGTCCGTTCGCAGGTTCAGGTGCGAACCGAATCGGGGGGTGTTCGGCTCATCCCTAGTGCTAACAAATAACATATTCAGGTATTATATAACATAAGCAAATGTGTGTCTGTCGATAAAAGTGTTAATCTAGGCCGAGTTGTTTTTGACTTCTGGTTATTTAACCACTTGCTTACTGGGCACTTAAACCCCCCCTGCCCAGACCAATTTTCAGCTTTCAGCGCTGATGCACTTTGAATAAAAACTGCGCGGTCATACAACACTGTACCCAAATTAAATTTTTATCATTTTTTTCCACTAATAGAGCTTTCTTTTGGTGGTATTTAAAGTGGTTGTAGGGGGCGTGGCCTGGACATGGCGGAGTAGAGACGTGCATTGCTTGAGCTCCCGGCCGTCTCCCACCTTACCTGTGGACGTTTTCAGCTTACCGCACTATGCCAACCTCAAAAAAGCGGGCAGCGCTAAGGAAAAGCATACCTGCTAAACCGGCTCTTCCCACGCCGCAATCTGGTGATATTGAGCGGCTTTTCCAGCTTTCTCAACTCCGCTCCCACTGGGCCCTGTCATGGCGGCACCACGTGACCACGGAAGCGGAGGCCGCGCTGACTGCGCCTCGCCGGACCTCGACCCCGATGCCTCCACTTCGGATCCACTGCCGGACACCCCATCGGCTTTCCACCGGGAAGTTCCTGACACGCAGCGGGTGGCGGTGCCGACGCTACAATTGGATGCGGAGCTTCGCTCGCTATTGCACTCCCTCCCTACCAAGTCAGACATCACCTCGCTTATTGGAGCGGTGGAAGCTGCTCACCGTAAGGAGATAGCCCTCGTCCGAGAGGAGGTGAAGGTCCTCAACACCAGAGTGACTGGCGGCGAGACGTCCTTGGCGTCTCTGGAAGAACGGGTGGCGGCTTTGGAGGACGTTCGGAACACCCAAGCGAACGCTTTGCTGATGCAGCAGCTGAGGCTGGAGGAATTTGAAGATCGTAGTCGTAGGAACAACCTGCGACTACGGGGTCTCCCAGAAGCGACGGGGCCGGAGGATCTAACGGACACGGTGGCGGCGATATTCCGGAGCATTCCTGGAGTTGACCTACCACCTCGCCTGGAATTTGATCGGGTTCATAGAGCCCTTGGCCCACGATCGACGGACCCCGACAGGCCGCGCGATGTAGTCTGCCGACTGCACCACTACCAACACAAGGAGGAGGTCCTGCGGAAGGCCTGGGAAGCCCCTGCCGTGGAGCTTGATGGCGTGGACCTGAAAATTTTACCGGACATATCCCGTGCGACACTGCAGAGGCGAGCCCTATTAAAGCCTCTGCTGGAGCTGGCCCGACGTAGAGGAGTAACTTACCGCTGGGGCTACGCCTTGTCGGTCACGTTCCGAAAGGACCAGCGGTTTTTTACGCTCCGCCACCCCGGCTCCTTGCCAGACCTGTTTGCCTTTTTAGCGGCGGACCCCATTACCCTCCCGGATTGGCTGGCTCCTCTGCCCCGCGTCCAGGGTACAGAGGCAGGTCCTGGGCACCGGGGAGGCCTGCCGCCCAGACAGCAGAGAGGCCGTCGGAGGCCCAGAGCGCCCTCTCCGGAGATCTCCCGGGAACTCTGAGGTAACTTTTTCCTTTGGACTTCACCCTCTCCCTTCTCCCACTTACCGCGGCTGATGCCGCTGACTCCCAGGACGGCCTGTCCACCTCTGTCCCCCTGGTGACCGGCTGCGTTTGGCCAGCTCTCCCCTGTTCACTGGTCACAACCGTGATAGCTGATGTGGCTCCCCCCCCGACTCCCTGGGCCACACGCTGCGGCGGTGGTCCACCACCTCTGCCCGAACCGCTGTGCAGCTCCCCCCCCCGCTGATGTACATGTTGTTGCGCGTGACTTGTTTAGGGATGCTGATTGACGTTGCAGAGACCTCTCTGCCTCCTGCTCTGACTCTCGGGGTCCCCTGAGGGATCTGGACCCTACTGTGCTCTGGCCTACGGGGGTCTTCCCCCGCAACGCATGATGTCTCGCTCTCCCTGGACTGTTGGTGGGTTCCTCCGCTCCCCCCCCCCCTGTTGTTCTGCCCTCTGCTACCCGCTCACGCCTGTTCCCTATGACCTACAGTGGAAGTGTCTGCCCGCCCTCCTGGGAGTCTTGGGTGCACTGTTATCTATGTGGCGGCTTGAGGATCGTACGGAGCTGTCGTTCCGAAGAGGATTGTATGTTCTGTGGGTGGGGGCTCTGGACCTTGTGGGGGGTGGGTGGGGTGCTGATAGATCTCCCCCTGATGTGACTGCGGGGACACCCTCCCGGAGATATTTGGTGAACGCTGCTCCACCCTCGTCTAATGGTTTTGGTACTGGGGTTGGGTGAGGGCGGAGGTTGTGTACAGGAGCGGAGGGGACTGAGGTTGGGTCTCCTGTGTTGGGGCGAGACGACCGATGCGTGGCACCCATACCTAGGTCTCAGTTGGCACGGGTGGGGCCTTGTATCGCCCGGCTCGGCTACTCAATCGGGGGCCCACGTGTCCTTTTTTTTTTTTTTTTCCTTTCCTGGGTGTGGAGGCGGGTGGGAGGGGTTGGGTAGGTGCCCATTTATGGGCACTCTGCGGATAGTGCGGGGTCTCAGTACCTGGCTGTGAATGCGTATGGCCTGAGCCGTGCATTGTCTGGGTTCGGTTTACCTTTGTAGCTACTGTAGTTCCTTAACTGTTTTTCGACCTTGCTATCTGTTCACTGGTTAAATGCGGGATGTTTGCTATTTTGCCGATTTTTTGTTTACTTATGCTTTTTTCTTTCCTCTTTTTGTGTATAATTTTATCTGCAGATGTGCATTGTGCTATGGTGATACCACAAGGTGGGTGGCGGGCTTAGGGAGCTGTTCCCTGTGCTCCCTGCCCGGTTCACTCCCCCCATAGGCTAGCATGTTTTGCTAGAGGGTATGTTGTATCCTCGAAGCATTGTGTGCACATAACTAATTTAGTTTTTACTGGAGACACAGGGCGCTAGGCCCGGTTTCCGATCACAGTTCCCCTTCTTTGCTTTCTTGTCTTTTCCTTCTTTCCTGTTCGTTCCTCCCTCTCCCCCCACTTCCCCTCTGTCTTTCCCTTGCCCCCCCTTACCCCCTTTCCGGCTCCCTCCGTCTCCCTTGCGCCCCCTCCTGTTCACCTTCCCTAGTTATGGCCTCGTCTCGCCTCCGCCTTTTATCGCTTAACGCGAAAGGCCTCAATACACCCGAAAAGCGGCGTATCCTGATGGCGGACCTGAAAAGGCTGCACACGGATATTGCCTTTATACAAGAAACGCATTTTAAATCCCGTGCGTTACCATACCTCCGTAATAGACACTACCCTTTCTCATACCACTCTATAAATCCGACAGCCAAGTCCAAAGGGGTCTCCATCCTTCTTTCCCACAAAATCCCGTGGAAATACCAGGATTCTCTGATAGACGCTGCCGGCCGTTATGTTTTCCTGAAAGGTCTCGTTGGCACGGTTCAAGTGACTCTGGCGTCCATATATGCACCTAATGAACTTCAGGCCGCTTTTGTGGAGGGAATTATGGAGAAACTGCAGGGCTTTAGAGCCGGTCAGTTACTGTTGGGTGGGGACTTTAATGTGCCCTTATTGCCCTCTGTGGACACTTCGGCTGGTCGTACCTCCTTGCCGGTGAGTCAACTTAAACGGGTTGCGAAAGCGCTCCATAATTCCCAACTGATTGATTTCTGGAGGCTACAGCACTCTAGCGAGCGGGACTATACATTTTACTCCTCTGTACATAAGGTCTACACCCGCATTGACTACTTTATGATCCCTCACTCCCAACTACATGCGGTGGAGCACTCCTCCATCGGAAACAGGACTTGGTCGGACCATGCACCGATCTTTCTGACGTATCTACTATCTGACACCCCGCCTCTAGCGACCAGATTTTGGCGCCTCAATGAAAGCTTGCTGCAGATCCCAGAGGTTCTAGAAGATGTGACCACGACACTGCGCCACTACCTCCGGGAGAATGGTCTCCCGGATTGTGATCCGGGGGTACTTTGGGAGGCCCATAAGGCTGTGGTTAGAGGGGTTCTTATCAAACATGGGACATGGCTTAAACGGGAACGCACTAAACTTCTCGACCAACTCTTAGAGAAACTACACATAGCGGAAGCCCGACATAAACATGCCCCTACACACTCCTCTGACACCGATGTGCAATTTCTTCGGAAACAAGTAACAGACATCCTCTATTACAGGGCTAAAGCAGCCATGCAATCCTGTCGTAAAATGGCCTACGAATCGGGTGACAAATGCGGGAAACTGTTGGCGGGGCTGATAAGAGAACGTAAACTCTTGACATATATTCCCCACGTTGTTGCGCCTGGGGGACGGAGGGCTACTTTACCTCGGGATATCACTCGGGAATTCCGTGGTTTTTATTCCGATCTTTATAATCTCCAGACTGACCCGCAATCGCGGTCGGATATGGAGGATTATATTGTAGCATCCCATCTGCCCTCTATTTCACCGGAAGCCAGAGCAGAGCTGGAGGCCCCGATAACCTTGGTGAAGATTCATAAGGCTATGGGGTCCATGAAGCCTGGGAAGGCCCCGGGCCCGGACGTCTATACCCTGCAGTACTATAGAACATTGTTAGATCTGTTGGGTCCGTCTATGCTCAAGCTATTTAATGCAATAGGCTCGGGCGGGTGCTTTCCTAGAGACTTCTTGAGTGCCCATATCTCGGTGATACCCAAGGAAGGGAAGGATCCTGCATCCTGTGGTAGTTACCGGCCGATATCTCTTCTAAACATTGATTTAAAAATATATACTAAAATCCTGGCCACTAGGATAGCTGCCCATCTCCAACACTTAATCCACCTAGATCAGGTTGGCTTTATCCCCTCTAGAGAAGCCCGGGATAGCACCACGAAAGTGTTAAACCTGCTCCATGTGGCGACAACCACGAAAACCCCTTGTGTTCTGCTGAACACAGATGCCGAAAAGGCCTTTGACCGTGTGAGCTGGTCATTCATGTTTGCAGTGCTCCGACATGTGGGATTGGGGGAGAGAATGCTCAATAGCATAGCTGGAGTGTACTCTACGCCCACAGCCCAGGTTAAAGTTAATGGGGCGCTCTCGACCCCTTTTGCAATAACTAATGGGACGCGGCAGGGATGCCCCTTATCCCCTCTTTTGTTTGCGTTATCCCTGGAACCCTTTCTGGCTATGGTCAGACTTAACCCCGATATACAAGGGGTGCGAGTGGGACGGTCACAGCATAAGATTTCAGCTTATGCTGATGACATGCTTTTTACGCTGACCAATCCAGGGATATTGTTACCAAATTTGTTACGGGAATTTGAGAGATATGAGAGGCTTTCCAACATGAAAATAAATTTCACCAAATCTGAAGCTATGGGTCTCATGTTGCCGCCCCGATTGCTGCCTGCTCTACAATCCTCCTTCCAATTTAAGTGGACATCTACCGCCCTGACTTATCTCGGGACTAAAATCCCCTCGGACCTGTCGGACCTCTTTGAAAAGAATTTCCCCCCTCTCCTCGCTGGGGTGAGGCTGCTTCTGGACTCATGGCGAAAAGGGATCCATTCATGGTTCGGTAGGTGCAACCTGTTGAAAATGTGCATTTTGCCCAAATTTTTGTACCTTTTTCAGGCGCTGCCGATTAAGATTCCGCCCATGTACTTTAAACAGGTCCAGACCTTGTTCACCCGTTTCGTCTGGGCACAGAAGCGGCCTCGGGTACCTCGATCCCAACTCTCCCTACCGAAATCCTATGGGGGGTTGGCACTCCCTGACGTTAAACAATACTACTCTGCCGTACACTTGGGTAGGATTTTGGACTGGGGTCGTAATCTTGCTACTAAACTATGGGCACAAATTGAACAACAACAGTGCCCCTTTCCATTGAAAACAGCTCTCTGGTGCCACGAGGCATTACCACGAGCGGTGAAATCTCACCCCCTCATAGGTACCACGATCTCTCAAGGCGCAAAGGCGGCATTGCAATATTCTCTGACGACCACGACGTCCCCGCTGACTCCGATATTAGGTAACCCCTGTTTTGCGCCTGGGCTAGCTCGGACACATTTTCGACCGCTATGGGACTCCGGTCTTTCTATGGCCTCTCACTTTGTCATGCGGGATGGCTGGACTTCCATCCCGGATCTTGTGGACCCCTTAGGTCCGTATGGTCTGGACTTTTGGAACGCCTGCCGCCTGCATCACTTTCTCCACTCTCTCCCGGACCCCCTAGACTATACCAGACCACTCACTACTTTTGAAGAATACTGTTCTGACACTGAACCGATCTCCCGAACCCTTTCTAAAATGTATGTCCTACTTAATACACCTACACAACCACCTCACATCGCGGGTCTCACTAAGTGGGAAGCGGACCTGGGCCGCACTTTTACGCAACTACAAGTTAATAACATACTGCGGTTCGCTTTGCGGCCCTCGCTTTGTACCAAAATACAAGAGACGAACTACAAAATTCTTGTACGGTGGTACCTGACGCCTAGTCGCCTTCACCTTATCTATCCGGACGCATCTGAGTACTGCTGGCGCTGTCGCGAAGGACGGGGTACAATTTTTCACGTTTTTGGTCCTGCCCTAAGCTTTCGGAGTTCTGGGCCGCGGTCCGGACCATATCTCAGAAGTTTACCGAATGGCGAATCCCTAATGACCCGGCCTTTTTCTTACTACATGTTTCGGACATACCTCCTAAGACATACGCACGATCGATTCTACGTCACTTAACGAATGCGGCCAAGTCCTGTATCCCCTTGCTTTGGAAACAAGAGACGCCGCCTTCAGCGGCAATGTGGGTAAAGAGGGTGGAGGATATAAACAAAATGGAAGACCTGGTGCTTACAGCTCAGAATCGGCAGGAGACGTATCGTAAGACTTGGTCTCTCTGGAACATGTTTGTGTACTCGGATGAGGGCAAAGCCTTTTTTGGCCGTTAATTTACTGGCCACTGGGGTCTGACGTACCGCGTAGGTGAGGCCGATCCCGCCCTGCCCCCCCCCCCCTCACCTCCCCTCTTCACCTTACTTCTTCCCCCCCCCCCCCCCCGCCCCTCCCTTCCTTTTATCCCTCTTCTCTGCTATTCTTTCACTTTCCTTTCAATCTTCACTCTCTCTTTCGGCCGCGACTCCGAACATGCTCCCAATGACCTTGTGCCGAAGCGCCAAGTCAGGCTTCGGCGTGATTCCTTCCTATGCAGAGGCGGGGACATCTCTGCCGGCCCTGGCCAGGGGGGTTTAGTCTCCGAGGCCAGCAGATAAGACATGGTTTCCTGATAGTCTATATGTTCCCTTGCCATTACTTATACCGCATGTTTGTGAGGCTGCGACCTCTTTTGTCTCTCCTGTTATACTTGCTGTTGTTTGTTTTGGGGTTCTCCCAATGTATGTCTTTATTGTTCAAAATTCTAATAAAAATTATATTTGCAAAAAAAAAAAAAAAGTGGTTGTAAACCCTTACAAACCACTTTGACCTACAGGTAAGCCTAGATTAAGGCTTACCTGTAGGTCCAAGAAATATCTCCCAAACCTGTACGGTTTAGGAGATATTTCCCCGAAGACGGGCACCACTATCTACGGCGCATGCGCCGTAGACAGCGGCGTGCAGGCGCACTGAGCGGGGCATCGTCGATGACGGCAATGCCGCGAGTCTCGGCTCCCGTGCGCATGCGCGGGAGTGACGTCATCACTGCTCCGGCGAATCACAGCGCCGGAGCAGCGAGACCCACGGAGACCCACCAAGAAGATGGACGCTCAGAACTACAGGGGACAGCGGTGACTTCGCTGGCTCCTGTGTCAGGTAAGTGACACATAATAGACTACTATGCGATGCATAGTAGTCCATTATGCTTTGCCTTTACAGGGAATGAAAGAGGAAGTAAACTCATCAGGGTTTACTTCCTCTTTAATGACAGCTGGGAGTTTAAAAAAAAGATGCAAAATTTAAAAAAATAAAATCATGTTTAAAAAAGTTTGTTATAAAATTTTGCAAACAGGTAATTTTTCTCCTTCATTGATATGTGCTGATAAGGCTGCACTGGTGGGCACTGATAGGCTGCACTGGTGGGCACTGATAGGCTGCACTGATGGGCACTGGTAGGCACAGATAAGGTGGCACTGCTGGGGACAGATAAGGCAGTACTGATGGGCACAGATAAGGCGGCACTGATGGGCACAGATAAGATGGCACTGATGGGCACTGATAGGTACCACTAATAGATGGGACTGATGGGCACTGATAGGTGGCTCTGATAGGTGGCACTGATAGGCACTGGTAGATGACACTGATGGGCACTGATATGTGGCACTGAGGTGCAGGACTGTTGTTGAGGCAGGTTGTGGGCACTGATAGGTGGCACTGTGGGAACTGATGGGTGGCTCTATGGGCACTGATAGGTGGCACTGTTACCTATTCTTAGGTGGCACTGGCAGGGGGCAGGTGGGCACTGATGAGCTGGCGCCAGCTCGCTGTGATCGGGACTGATGCCCCTCTCACGGCTGCCAGTGATCGGCTCTTTTTTTTTCTTGGGACTGTAAAAATAGCCGATTACCGGCTCTGTTGTCATCACATGATCAGCTGTCATTGGCTGGCAGCTGATCACGTGGTAGCTGGTCGGGATCAACCCCTTACTCCGATCTGTGATCCAGCGAGTCTCATAGACTCGCTGATCACAGAGTGCGCCGCAGGGGGCGCGCAGGCCGCTTGTGCACAGGACAAAATTAATAGACGTCGTCCCGGCAAAGCAGGTCTGCACTGTAGCTGTCATTCAGCTATAGCGTGCATCTCTAGTGGTTAATACACTGGTATGGATTATTGCCCTATCAGACAATATTTTAGCTGGACACACACTATCTTAAAAAATTTTATTTCACACTGGTAATCACGGTGGAGTGCAAGCTGATTGTGGAGAGAAGCAAGAGGAGACAGTAGGGGGTTGATTTACTAAAACTTTAGAGTGCAACATCTGGCGCCACTGTGCATGGTAGCCAATCAGCTTCCAGGTTTTTTGTCAAAGCTTAATTGAACAAGCTTAAATTAGAATTGGATGATTGGCTACCATGCACAGCTGCTCCAGATGTTGCACTCTTCAATTTGAGGATTGGGGAGGGGGAGTACATAGCAGGTAAGCATAACATGCTTGTTATTTTAAGTAAAAAAATAAAAACCTTTACAACTGCTTTAAACCTTCCTTTTCTGAAGTCTTCACGGCAGTCATATGATGTTCTAAGGTTTTCTTTGCTTTTACTTTGGTCCCTAATGATGCATATGTGATGATGCCGTGACCCTCTGTAAGGAAGGTATAGTTCAATCCTGCACCTGCTATTGGTTGATGTCAACATTAAGACTCACAGCATTCAATGTTAGTGAAAATATTAAGTCAAATAGTGAAGTTAGAAGGGCACTAGGACGAGGACCCAGATCTTGGAGAATGACACAACCTGGCTCAAAAGTGTTGTATTAATACCTCCATGATTGAAGCAAATCATAAAATACTGGTACATGGTAACTACAAAATTAGCATCATATGTCCCCAGCACCTTCCCTGAGTACTTAAAAACTCCCCATGGCAAGTTCTACTGGGCTGACCAATGGAGGAGGTCCAGAAATCCCAACAAACTAATATCTTTCATATTCTGGGCTGTCGGGATAGAAATTTCTAGTTCATGGAGGGCTCTGTCTATCTCATTCCCACTGATACATTCAATGTGATTTTGGATAATGAGAAATGAGAAAATGTTACTTATACTTTATACTTTACAAGATAGGATTCCTCTATTTGAAAAAGCATGGGACCCTTGGATACGTTAACTTTCAGGGGAAAATTAAATAGTATAACTGACTGGACTCACGGTATGGAAAGAGAGATTGGAAGCATCTCCTTGTTCCCTTATTCTTTCTTTTTATTTGCTTTTCTCTTCTAGCTTCCCTTAGTTTTTTCCCTTGCTATGTTTATGGTATTTATCCATGTGTGTTACAGTTTTCGCCAGCACTGTAGAGGTTGTCATAAGCTTTTTTTGATACAGGGGTTCCCATTATTGTTACCCTTTTCCCCCAGTTTTCTACGCCTCCTTATCTCAGGGAAATTAGCAAAGGTTTGTTAACCACTTCAATACCGGGCACTTAAACACCTTCCTGCCCAGAACAATTTTGAGCTTTCAGCGCTGTTGCATTTTGAATGACAATTGCGCGGTCTTGCTACACTGTACCCAAATGAAATTTTTATCATTTTTTTCCCACAAATAGAGCTTTCTTTTGGTGGTATTTGATCACCTCTACGGTTTTTATTTTTTTGCGCTACAAATAAAAAAGTACCGAAAATTTGGAAAAAAAATGTTTTTTTTGTTTCAGTTTCAAAACTTTGTAAATAAGTACGTTTTCTCCTTCACTGATGGGCACTGATGGGCACTGATAAGGCGGCACTGATGGGCACCAATGATGTGGCACCAATGAAGTGGCACTGATGAGGTGGCATTGATGGACACTGATATGTGGCACTGATAGGTGGCACTGATGGGCACTGATAGGCGACACGGATGGGCACTGATAGGTGGCACAAATTGGCACTGATAGCTGGCACGGATTGGCATGGATGGGCGGCACAGATGGGCATGGATAGGCAGCACAGATGGGCATGGATAGGTGGCACAGATGGGCATGGATGGCACTGATAGGCGGCACAGGTGGGCACTGATAGGTGGCACAGTGGGCACTGATAGGCGGCATTGTATTATGTTATACTGTACTAATGGATGCCAATCAGTGCCAAACAATAATGCATGCCAATCAGTGATGCCCATTGTGGGCACTGATTGGCATCCATTATGGGCACTAATTGGCAACCATTGTGGCACTGACTGGCATCCCTGGTGGTCTAGGGAGGATTACCTTTTGCTGGGTATCCCTGGTGGTCTGGTGGCGTCCCTGGTGGTCCAGTGTGGGCATCCTCGGGGGGGGGCTGTGCTGATAATCGATCAGCACAGACCCCCCCTGTCAGAAGAGCAGCCGATCGGCTCTCCTCTACTCGCGTCTGACAGACGCAAGTGAGGAAAAGCCGATCACCGGGTCTTCCTATTTACACTGTGATCAGCCGTGATTGGACACGGCTGATCACGTGGTAAAGAGTCTCCGTCGGAGACTCTTTACCGAGATTGTAGTTGCCGGGTGTCAAACTGACACCCCGCAACAACGATCGCTGCGATGCGCGCCCCCGGGGGCGCGCAGTGGCTCATAATCCTGATCACGTCATATGACGTCCGATCAGGATTATGCAACCACTTTGCCACCGTCAATTGCCTATAGGGCGGACGGCAAGTGGTTAATATGGTAATAACCCTGAGTACATGTTCCACAAACATGTTGGAAACCTTGCGTCATATCAGTTTGGAAAAAATACAGTGCATAATAATATATGACATGCTTTGTATTTTGCATGACTATTTCAAAAAACCCCAAAAATGATTGGAAAATAAAATGTTAAAGTGATACTAAAGTCTTGTTTTTTTGTGTTAAAAATAACAAACATGTTATATTTACTTGCTCTATGCAGTGGTTATGCACAGAGCCGCCCCGATCCTTCTCTTCTTGATTACCTCTTCAGCTCTTCTGACTCTTGCAATGTGGGCACCTGAGCTGAGCCGCAGCTCTCTATGTCCATTCAGACACGAAGCCCAGACCCGGCCCTCTCTTTTCTCATTGGCACACTGACTTTGATAGCAGCGGGAGCCAATGCCGCCTTGCTGGCATCTTAGCCAATGAAGAGGGAGAGTCCGGGGCAGCCGAGACACTTCTGCAACATTGCTGGAACGAGATGGGCTCGGGTAAGTATTAGGGGGGCTGAGGAGGGCTGCTGCACCCAGAAGGTTTTTTATCTTAATGCATAGAATGCTGGAAAGAAATGGGAGGTCCCATTGATATCACCTGTAGGTCATCCAGCTCTATTCTAGGTCACTCCCAACCCAGATCACCAAAACACACCCAGGCTTGGCTGCAGAGCCGGACTAGGAATAAAAACCAGCCCTGGAAAAAATGTCATACCAACTCCATAGCATTATTATACCAGCCCAACAGCATAGCGTCATTATTTTCTTGTTCATGAAAGGGAAAACCATGTATTTTAAAGCACATTTGAAGAGTGCATTATATATAGATAAGACAGGTATGAAATCACATAGGGATTTCTATATAAGCAAAGTCCAGTTAAAAGTGGTCAGTCATCAAGGGGGACCCCAGGAACTCAGAACATGAGGGGGGGGCACCTTCCTCAGAAAGAACACACTAAGGTAAGGGGAGTGGATTACTGATATAAGGGGGAAACCTTTATATCAGTGCCCCCTTAGGCTCGATTCACACAGGGGCGACACGACTTCAGGACGACTTTGTGAGGCAACTTGGAGATGACTTGAACACGACTTAGACACGACCTGGGGCGACTTACAACACAACTTTAAGTCGCCCCAGGCCAGGCGACTTTTGCCGTGGCCAATCAGAGAATGAGCTCTGAAGGGGGAACTCCACGCCAAATTTATGAAAAAAATTTGGCGTGGGTTCCCCCTCCGAGAGCATACCAGGCCCTTAGGTCTGGTATGGATTCCAAGGGGAACCCCCTACGCCGAAAAAACGGCGTGGGGGTCCCCCCCAGATCCTTATCCGAGCACGTTACCCGGCCGGCCAGGAAAGGGGGTGGGGACGAGCGGGCGGCCCCCCTCCTGAGCCGTACCAGGTTGCGTGCCCTCAACATGGGGGGTGCCTTGGGGGAGGGGGGGCGTGCGCCCCCCCACCCCAAAGCACCTTGTCCCCATGTTGATGAGGACAAGGGCCTCTTCCCGACAACCCTGGCCGTTGGTTGTCGGGGTCTGCGGGCGGGGGGCTTATCTCCATGGATGCTGGGACTGTCTCCATGTGACATCAACCCATGTGACATCAACCGATGACCCCGCCCCTTGTTCCTATATAAGTCGCCGCGCAGCGCGTCCATGGCATTGCGGCCGGAGAGAACGTTGAGTCAACATCTCCAGGAGAAGAAGAAGAAGAAGAACGGAAGGCGGCGGCGGCGACAGAAGACCGGGCCACCGCCTGTAAAAGAGCTATAAGAAGAAGTGGTGGCCCGGCAGAAGAACCGAAGAGGGGGACAAGACCCCCGAAGTCGGAAGAAGAGGCCGGCTGCGAGGAAGAAAGACGGGCTCCTCCGCTAGTAAAAGAGCTAGCAGAAGATAGTCCGGCGAGAAGACCCCCGAAGACGGAAGACCCCCGGAGCTGTGCAATAAACTATTTTAACCCTGTGTTGTGTTTTTTTAAAACTTTTTTCACAGGTGAATGGGTAGGGGTACATTGTACCCCATACTCATTCACATAGGGTGGGGGGCCGGTATCCGGGGGCCCCCTTATTAAAGGGGGCTCCCAGATTCCGATAAGCCCCCCGCCCGCAGACCCCGATAACCAACGGCCAGGGTTATCGTGA
Source organism: Lithobates pipiens (assembly GCF_037356315.1). Lineage (NCBI taxonomy): Eukaryota > Metazoa > Chordata > Amphibia > Anura > Ranidae > Lithobates > Lithobates pipiens. The sequence goes on along the minus strand of NW_027507685.1, from coordinate 186,184,830 downwards.
AGAGGCCCTTGTCCTCATCAACATGGGGACAAGGTGCTTTGGGGTGGGGGGGCCGCACGCCCCCCTCCCCCAAGGCACCCCCCATGTTGAGGGCACGCGGCCTGGTACGGCTCAGGAGGGGTTGCCCGCTCGTCCCCACCCCCTTTCCTGGCCAGCCGGGTAGCGTGCTCGGATAAGGGTCTGGTGTGGATCTGGGGGGACCCCCACGCCGTCTTTTCGGCGTAAGGGGTTCCCCTTGGAATCCATACCAGACCTAAGGGCCTGGTATGCTCTCGGAGGGGGAACCCATGCCAAATTTTTTTCATAAATTTGGCGTGGAGTTCCCCCTTCAGAGCTAATAATTCTGTCAAAGTCGCCTCCGTATAGACAGAGATCCGACTTGGAGGCGACTTCCATTGAAATCAATGGGTACAAGTCGCCTACAAGTCGGATTCAAGTAGTACAGGAACTTCTTTTGAAGTCGGAGCGACTTCAGTAGCGTGCATTAAAATGGCTCTCATTCACTTACATTGATTTTTAACTGTTGTCCGACCTGAGGCGACTAGGGGCGACCTGAAGTCGGATCAGAGTCGCCCCTGTGTGAACCGAGCCTTACATTATCGTATTCAGACTCCCTCAGAGAATGTAGACATGATACAGGAGATGGCCAGAGACTGCAGACATGATACAAGAGCTCAATGCAGCCTCACCAGTGCCCATCAAATGCAGCCTAATCAGTGCCAATCACACGCAGCCTCACTGTGCCCATCAGTTGCAGCCTCACTGTGCCCATCAGTTGCAGCCTCACTGTGTCCATCAATGCAGCCTCACTGTGCTCATCAATGCAGCATCACTGTGCTTATCAAATGCAGCTTTACTGTGCCCGTGAATGCAGCCTCACTGTGCCCACGAATGCAGCCTCACTGTGCCCACCATTGCACCCTCACTGTGCCCACAATTACAGGCTCACTGTGCCCACAATTGCACCCACACTGTGCCCATTAATGCAGCATCATTGTGCCAATTAATACAGACTCACCACCGCCTGGTAACACACACACACCGGGCATCTCCACCTGTGTATCACGGAGTTGGCTGGGTCTGTGTTTGGCGACCGTGCTGTAACAAGGCCCCGCCCCCCTAGACCGGCTCTCATGATAGGCGGAACACTGATTCAATCCACTATTACATGAGTCGGTCTAGGGGGGCGAGACCTTCTTATAGCACGGGATACACAGGAGGAGAGATGGAAAGAGAGGAGTGCTGCAGCCGCAACTCAAAGTGACCCCAGGACAGGCAGCCTACCGGGAAATTTCCCGGTATCCCGTTAGGCCAGTCCGGCCCTGCTTGGCTACCAGCCAAGCTTGGAAATTTACCTACTTTTCTGCTTATTTTTGTCTTCAGATTGACCAAAACCATGTAGTGCAAGGGCCTGCCTGATTGCGTACACATTGAAACTCCTAAGGTTTGACCTCATATTACATGGTTTTGGTAAATCTGAAGGAAAAAATCAGCAGAAAATCTGATAGTGTGTATGGGGCTTTAGGCTCGATTCACATTTATACATGTTGCTTTTGAGCGTTTCTGCAGTGCTTTTTGCGGTGCTTGCCGCGTTTATGGACATACCATGATTTGCGTTTTTCTTTTTTTTTTACACTATATCTAGCTGGTTGCTAAGGAGAGGGCTGGGAATGAGTCGTCAGCTGAGTTCACGCTGAATATAAAAAAAAAATGCTGGCTAAAAAATTTAATTGAGGAAAAAATGGCGTGGTCCCCCCCCCCAGGTCCATACCAGGCCCTTGGGTCAAGTATGGATTCGGAGGGGACCCCCATGCCAAAATCTTAAAAAAAAGTGGCGTGGGGGTCCCTTCCAAGATCCATACCAGACCCTTATCCGAGCATGCAGTCCAGCAGGTCAGGAAAGGGAGGGGAAGAGCGAGCGCCCCTCCCCCCCCCAATCCTGAACCATACCAGGCCGCATGCCCTCAACATGGGGGGATGGGTGCTTTGGGACAGGAGGGGCTCTGCGCCCCCCCTCAAAGCACCTTGTCGCCATGTTGATGAGGACAAGGGCCTCTTCCTGACAACTCTGGCCCCAGATCCCAGCCCCCCACCCTATGTGAATGAGTATGGGGTACAAATCTTCGCCGCTTCTTCCTCCATCTTCTCCCACATCTTCATCCTCTGGTCTTCTCCTTCTTCCGCTCTTCTGTCTCTGGTGTTCAACTTCCTCTGCGGCTGCCGCTGCTGCTGCGGATGATCCTCCTCCGGTGATGCATCCCGCTGATCTGTCAGCGCCGATGTCCTGCATGCCGTAAATAACGAGGGGGCGTGGCAATTGGATTACGTCACTCGATGACCACGCCCCCTTGTGACATCACTGCCCGGGGCATGATGGGTCCATGACGCTCTGCGCCCCACACCCCAAAGCACCCATCCCCCCATGTTGAGGGCATCCGGCCTGGTATGGTTCAGGAGGGGGCGCTCGCTCGTACCCTCCCTTTCCTGACCTGCCGGGCTGCATGTATGGATTTTGGGGGGACCCCCACGCCATTTTTAAAAAAGTTTTGCTGTGAGGGTCCCATCCGAATCCATACTAGACCCAAGGGCCTGGTATGGACCTGGGGGAGGGGGGGGGCACGCCATTTTTTCCGCAATTTTTTTTTTTAGCCGGCATTTTTTTTTTTTTACATTCAGCGGGAAGTCAGCTGACAGCTAATGACTCATCAGTTGTTAATGTCGCCGAAATCCTAGCCCTCTCCTTAGCAACCAGCTATATACAGTGTAAAAAAAGAAATAAAAAAAGCAAATTGCAGTGAAATCGCAGTAAAACCGCGGTAAAAATGCGGTACTTGCATTTTGGATGCGGGTCCATTGAATTATATTACATGCAAAACGCTGCATTTTGTGGGAAAAAAGTCCCTGACCCTTTCCAAAAATGCAGAGGCACTAAAATGCATTGATGTGAACATGTTCCATAGGAACCCATGTTAAAAAATGTCCCTGTGTAGCGCTGGTATCCTTGTCTTCTGATGTGTATTAGCAATTATAATGAAAGTCTATGGACGGTTCTATAGCTTAGTGTTTAGCGCCATCTAGCGGCCAAATACTGAAAGTGAACTTAAATGATTTTTGGTTTTCAAGCATTGAACTATTTACAGGAAGTGACTGTTATTTACATTGGAGAGTTGACCCTTTTACCCAGGATGCTGAGTGACCTACCCATGGACACAATTTATTGCATTGCATGCTGGGTAGGAGATAAAAGGACCCTGAGTGGCCATTTTAGGTCTCTTGGGAACGCATGGCCTGCCTGTGAGGACTTGTGTGGAGGCCTCCCGTTGGAAACGGCATTTCCCTGAAGACTAGAAAAAGAGGCCGGGTGGCTGCCAATAGAAATTGAGCTGCGGCATCGCCCACCTCTAGGGTTGCCACCTTCCAGGATTCACCCGGACAGTTCGGGTTTGGAATCCTGTGTCCGGGTTTCAGTCTGCCTGAAACCCGGACACATTATTTAGACTGGGCTGTGGCTCCCCAAGTAGCTTAGATAGTAACACAAAAATCTGTTGCCATTCGGGATCTGCTCTCTGAGGGTAGGTTTGGCATCACTGGGGGGGGGCATGATGTTAGTAAGAGCAGTTTGGCCACACCCACTGTTTGCCGCAGCACACTGCATTACCACTTTCCTTTGGCATCCAAAGGTGTCCCAGGTCTTTTATAATCCTATAGTGTATACTAAAAAAAAATGTGCCCTGTTCCGCTAAAGTGTTTGGGTTTGGCTTGAAGAAAAGGTGGCAACCCTACCCACCTCCCGCTGCCAGTCTGTCTGTGACCTGATGTGGAAAAGGCGGGGGTGGGCTCAATTTCAATTGGCAGCCACCCCGCCTATTTTGTTCTACCGACTGCCTGTGCGATCTGTTTTTCTGTAATGGCGGCGGAGAGAGTCTCCGCTGCTAGCGGACACCTAATGAGAGGGGGCTTCACTTGGGGACACCCGATGAGGGGAGCTCCACTGGGGGACACCCGATGAGAGGGGTGCTCCACTGGGGGGACACCTGATGAGAGGGGGGGCTCCACTGGGGGACACCTGATGTATGGAGGGACTCCGCTAAGATTGCCTGGTGTAAGGAGGGACTCCGCTGGGGACATCTGATGTAAGAGGAACTCCGCTGGGAATGCCTGATGTAAGGAGGGACTCTACTGGGGATACCTGGTGTAAGAGGGACTCCGCTGGGATTGCCTGATGCAAAAAGGGGCTCTACTGGGGATACATGGTGTAAGAGGGACTACACTGGGATTGCCTGGTGTATGGATGGACTTTGCTGGGGGCATCTGGTGGCAGGCGACATGGCAAGTGACACACTCAGGGCTTCCACTAATTCTACATTATGGTGAGTTGAACTATTTCATTTTATATTACAATGTAATAATAGAAATAATGCGCTTCAATCATCCTGTCACCATAACAAACATGGTGCTGGGATGATTGAAGCGCTAACACCAGGTGTTTGGAGTATCTTTATCTGCTGATTTGCTATACTCTGGAATACACATTTCTATTGTGGTGTAGGATCTGGGCCTGCTGTCCCTCCATCCCTCTTTCCTTCGTTCTCTCACCTTCCCTCCGTCTTTCCTTCTTTCTCTCTCCCTCCCTCTTTTCCCCTTTCTTTTTCCATCTCTCATTCATCTCAGACTCTAACCACAACCCCATTTGAACCACGCCCATATAAGCCACACATGTAAACCACGCCCAATTGCTGTTGTGGTGCGCGCCACTTTTTTTGTCACGCCTACAAGTGCATGCCCCACCCCCTAATTATGATAAGACTGCCTACAGCCAAAAAAGTGTCCCTATATTTTTTTTTACAATGTAATGTTGGCAACTACGATGACACCAATAATGGGGGCAATACTATTGTACCCTATGACGTTAGTGAATGGGGGGGGGGGGGGGTGTTGTACCAACACCAAATACGAGGAAGGGGGTTATTACTGTACCCAATGTCACCAAAGAATGGAGTTTTTTTATGTCCCTACTGGCACCAATAGGGGGAGCTGTTATTATTGTACCAACTGACACCAATGTAGGAGGGTGTTTTTTTTTTTTGTACCCACTGACACTAAGGGGTGCAGAGTTTTTTTGTTGTCACTGCTACTGACAAATGAAGGGGAGTTATTTTTGCTGTCACTATCACCAATGAAGGAGGCAGGAGGGAGGAAGCACTTGAATCCCTTCTTTACAAGGAACTGCCGGCTGAATATTGAGGTACTGAAATGATACTTGCAGCTGCATCATCATTCCAGTATAACCACTTCAATCCGCAGTGGTCATGAGGTCCTACGTGTAATAAGTAGTTAAGAACCCCTGTCGGGTCTTTAATGCTGTGTCCCCATTAAGGAGATTCATCTATATTTGTCTCGGTGACCGTTATCACCCAACGTGAAAGTAATCCTCACGTTTTGTGTTGTCACCAAAACAGGAAGTCAGGGGAAATCTTCCAATGGGGACACCCCAGGATTTCCTCACTTTGGAGAGATTTCCTCTCACTTCCTGTTTAGCTATGAGACAGGAGGTGAAGAGATATCTCCCCCATTAGCCACAAATGGCAAAATAAACCTAACAGGGGTTATAACCCCTCCCTTACTCTATCCAAAGTCAGGGAAATAGTGTCGCCTTTGGTTACACTTTAAGACAAAATGTATTAAAAAGTAAGAACAACAATACAAAAGCCACATACAAAGGCCATTGCGTGGTGCAATAATGTGATGCGTTTCCTTTACGTGACATCCAAAGCGTTGCCCAGCAACTCTTCCGGGTCAAAGGTGGGGGGCGCGCGATATCAGTCCGGATTTCCGCTATTCGGGTTCTCTGACGAAAACATCGTATCGCGCATGCTCGAAGGGGCACGCGCTGCTCTCACGTGTTCTGTGTGGTCAGACTCTCGCGCATGCGCCATGTTCCCTCACCCTGCTGCTTCCGCGCATGCGCGCAGTGTAGCGTCTGGGAGGTTGCGGCTGACAGAGAGTTCAGCGGAACCAGAGGGCGGAGATCGGGCCCGAGTGATCCGTGTGAGTCAAAGGGGGACGGTGGGGAGGAGGGAGCCCCCGTGTTCTGTGCGGGGGCCACACATTGTGGGGGAGCTCCATGAGATGGGGGGGGGGGGGTGTTGTGTCATTGAGAACTGTATGAGGGGGTCCTATGTGTGTAGAATGTATGAGGGGGTCGTGTGTGTGTGTGTGTGTAATGTAATGTATGAGGGGGGTGCGTATGTGTGTAGAATGTATGAGGGGGTCGTGTGTGTGTGTAATGTAATGTATGAGGGGGGTGCGTGTGTGTGTGTAATGTAATGTATGAGGGGGGTGCGTGTGTGTGTGTAATGTAATGTATGAGGGGGGTGCGTGTGTGTGTGTAATGTATGAGGGGGGTGCGTGTGTGTGTGTAATGTATGAGGGGGGTGCGTGTGTGTGTGTAATGTATGAGGGGGGTGCGTGTGTGTGTGTAATGTAATGTATGAGGGGGGTGCGTGTGTGTGTGTAATGTAATGTATGAGGGGGGTGCGTGTGTGTGTGTAATGTAATGTATGAGGGGGGTGCGTGTGTGTGTGTAATGTAATGTATGAGGGGGGTGCGTGTGTGTGTGTAATGTAATGTATGAGGGGGGTGCGTGTGTGTGTGTAATGTAATGTATGAGGGGGGTGCGTGTGTGTGTGTAATGTAATGTATGAGGGGGGTGCGTGTGTGTGTGTAATGTAATGTATGAGGGGGGTGCGTGTGTGTGTGTAATGTAATGTATGAGGGGGGTGCGTGTGTGTGTGTAATGTAATGTATGAGGGGGGTGCGTGTGTGTGTGTAATGTAATGTATGAGGGGGGTGCGTGTGTGTGTGTAATGTAATGTATGAGGGGGGTGCGTGTGTGTGTGTAATGTAATGTATGAGGGGGGTGCGTGTGTGTGTGTAATGTAATGTATGAGGGGGGTGCGTGTGTGTGTGTAATGTAATGTATGAGGGGGGTGCGTGTGTGTGTGTAATGTAATGTATGAGGGGGGTGCGTGTGTGTGTGTAATGTAATGTATGAGGGGGGTGCGTGTGTGTGTGTAATGTAATGTATGAGGGGGGTGCGTGTGTGTGTGTAATGTAATGTATGAGGGGGGTGCGTGTGTGTGTGTAATGTAATGTATGAGGGGGGTGCGTGTGTGTGTGTAATGTAATGTATGAGGGGGGTGCGTGTGTGTGTGTAATGTAATGTATGAGGGGGGTGCGTGTGTGTGTGTAATGTAATGTATGAGGGGGGTGCGTGTGTGTGTGTAATGTAATGTATGAGGGGGGTGCGTGTGTGTGTGTAATGTAATGTATGAGGGGGGTGCGTGTGTGTGTGTAATGTAATGTATGAGGGGGGTGCGTGTGTGTGTGTAATGTAATGTATGAGGGGGGTGCGTGTGTGTGTGTAATGTAATGTATGAGGGGGGTGCGTGTGTGTGTGTAATGTAATGTATGAGGGGGGTGCGTGTGTGTGTAATGTAATGTATGAGGGGGGTGCGTGTGTGTAATGTAATGTATGAGGGGGGTGCGCGTGTGTGTGTGTGTAATGTAATGTATGAGGGGGGTGCGTGTGTGTGTGTAATGTAATGTATGAGGGGGGTGCGTGTGTGTGTGTAATGTAATGTATGAGGGGGGTGCGTGTGTGTGTGTAATGTAATGTATGAGGGGGGTGCGTGTGTGTGTGTAATGTAATGTATGAGGGGGGTGCGTGTGTGTGTAATGTAATGTATGAGGGGGGTGCGTGTGTGTGTAATGTAATGTATGAGGGGGGTGCGTGTGTGTGTAATGTAATGTATGAGGGGGGTGCGCGTGTGTAATGTAATGTATGAGGGGGGTGCGCGTGTGTGTGTGTGTAATGTAATGTATGAGGGGGGTGCGTGTGTGTGTGTGTGTAATGTAATGTATGAGGGGGGTGCGTGTGTGTGTGTAATGTAATGTATGAGGGGGGTGTGTGTGTGTGTGTGTGTGTGTGTGTGTGTAATGTAATGTAATGTATGAGGGGGGTGCGTGTGTGTGTAATGTAATGTATGAGGGGTGGTGCGTGTGTGTGTGTGTGTAATGTATGAGGGGGGGTGCGTGTGTGTGTGTGTAATGTATGAGGGGGGTGCGTGTGTGTGTAATGTAATGTATGAGGGGGGTGCGTGTGTGTGTGTGTGTGTGTAATGTAATGTAATGTAATGTATGAGGGGGGGTGCGCGTGTGTGTGTGTGTGTGTAATGTATGAGGGGGATGCGTGTGTGTGTAATGTAATGTATGAGGGGGGTGCGTGTGTGTGTGTGTGTGTAATGTAATGTATGAGGGGGGTGCGTGTAATGTAATGTATGAGGGGGGTGCGTGTAATGTAATGTATGAGGGGGGTGCGTGTAATGTATGAGGGGGGTGCGTGTAATGTATGAGGGGGGTGCGTGTAATGTATGAGGGGGGTGCGTGTAATGTATGAGGGGGGTGCGTGTAATGTATGAGGGGGGTGCGTGTAATGTATGAGGGGGGTGCGTGTAATGTATGAGGGGGGTGCGTGTAATGTATGAGGGGGGTGCGTGTAATGTATGAGGGGGGTGCGTGTAATGTATGAGGGGGGTGCGTGTAATGTATGAGGGGGGTGCGTGTAATGTAATGTATGAGGGGGGTGCGTGTAATGTAATGTATGAGGGGGGTGCGTGTAATGTAATGTATGAGGGGGGTGCGTGTAATGTAATGTATGAGGGGGGTGCGTGTAATGTAATGTATGAGGGGGGTGCGTGTAATGTAATGTATGAGGGGGGTGCGTGTAATGTAATGTATGAGGGGGGTGCGTGTAATGTAATGTATGAGGGGGGTGCGTGTAATGTAATGTATGAGGGGGGTGCGTGTAATGTAATGTATGAGGGGGGTGCGTGTAATGTAATGTATGAGGGGGGTGCGTGTAATGTAATGTATGAGGGGGGTGCGTGTAATGTAATGTATGAGGGGGGTGCGTGTAATGTAATGTATGAGGGGGGTGCGTGTAATGTAATGTATGAGGGGGGTGCGTGTAATGTATGAGGGGGGTGCGTGTAATGTATGAGGGGGGTGCGTGTAATGTATGAGGGGGGTGCGTGTAATGTATGAGGGGGGTGCGTGTAATGTATGAGGGGGGTGCGTGTAATGTATGAGGGGGGTGCGTGTAATGTAATGTATGAGGGGGGTGCGTGTAATGTATGAGGGGGGTGCGTGTAATGTATGAGGGGGGGTGCGTGTAATGTATGAGGGGGGGTGCGTGTAATGTATGAGGGGGGTGCGTGTAATGTAATGTATGAGGGGGGTGCGTGTAATGTATGAGGGGGGTGCGTGTGTGTAATGTAATGTAATGTATGAGGGGGGTGCGTGTGTGTAATGTAATGTATGAGGGGGGTGCGTGTGTGTGTGTGTGTAGAATGTATGAGGGGGTCCTGTGTGTGTTAGAATGAGGTCCACTGACTTCTCTCTCAAGATCAATGGCACAACTATCAATCTGCCCCCACATGGCAGGTTGCTAGGGGTAACCCTAGACCCTGAACTGTCCTTTCAGGCCCACATCCAATCCCTGTCCAAATCATGCCGCCTTAGCCTCCACAACATCTCAAGGATACGCCCCTTTTTAACCAATGACACCACCAAGCTTCTAATTCACTCCCTGGTTATCTCTCTCCTCGACTACATCTCACTCCTCATTGGACTACCTTTATGTACACTATACGCCCTTCAGTCCATAATGAATGCTACTGCAAGACTCATTCACCTTACCAACCATTCAGTGTGCTCCACCTCTCTGTGCCAATCCTTGCACTGACTTCCACTCACCCAGCTAATAAATGTAAAGTACTAACAATTTACAAAGCCGTCCACAACTCTGCCCCTAGCCACTAACCTAGTCTCAAAATACCAACTAAGCCGCTCTCTTAGGTCCTCCCAAGACCTCCTGCTCTCCAGCTCCCTTGTCACCTCCCATGCTCACCTACAGGATTTCTCCAGAGCTTCTCCCATCCTTTGGAACTCCCTACTCCAATCTGTCTGACTGTCCCCTAATCTGTCCATCTTTAGACGATCCCTGAAAACCTTTCTCTTTAAAGAAGCTTATCCTGCTTCTAACAATATACTGTCTTACTTTCTCAATCAGCTCCCCCCCCCCCCCACAACAGCTATTACCTTTTTGTATCAATTGTTGACCCTTCCTCCTAGATTGTAAGCTCTAGTGAGCAGGGCCCTCTGATTCCTCCTGTACCAAATTGTAATGTCTGTCTTAATTTTGTTACGTGCTGCATAAACTGTTGACGCTATATAAATCCTGTATAATAATAATGAGGGGGTTCTGTGTGTGTACATTGTGCGAGGGGTCATGTCTCTACTGTGAAGGAGGGTTCCAGTCCTATGTCTCTGGATAGTCCCTGAACTGTATACAGAGGTGATCTGTGGATGATGGGGTCACACATGAAGTCATTTGTGCAATTTCTGCCTCTGGGGTCCAACATTCACTGAGATCTCCCCCACCAATCCCATGGGACCTGTCTTTACCATACATACTGGAGGATGACTGATAGAGGGCCAGCCAGGAAAGCCATACAGACAGAAGATCAGGCAGGGAATACAGAAGACCAGCAAGACAGACGTAAGGTCAGGCAGGACAGATATACCAGGAAGAACTGAAGATCAGGCAAGACAGACATACAGACAGACCAAAGATCAGCCAGGCATTATATTGCAGAAGACCAGGCAGGACAGTCAGACCAGGCAATACAGACCAGGGAGGATGGACAGAACACCAGCAAGATGGTTGTAAGGCCAGACAGGATAGTCAGACCAGGGAAGACAGAACACCAGGCAGTACAGACCAGATAGACATGCTGGGCAATACAGACCACGCAGGACAGATAGACCGGGGAGGACAAAAGGACAGGCAGCAAAGTCAGAGCAAGAAAAACAGACGAGGAAAGACAGATGAAAGGATAGATGGTAGACCAGGGACGGCAGATGAACCCTGCAGGACAGACCAGACTGTACCAATTAGGCGACTTTGACTTCTGTCCTGCCTGGTCTATTTCTTCTAGGGATGGTCGTCTTGTACTCTCCGTGTTCCTGAATTGGTTAACAGTACAGTAAAAGAATGGGGACACGGAAGTGTTTATCTACAAGCTATATGTGACTTTATTTAATGTAGAACTAACTTTGTTTTTTAATTATGTGTAAAGTAATGGAGAGTATAACCCCTGTCAGTCTGTGTCCCACTGGGGAGATTTCACTTCATTTCCTGTCCTATAGCCACGACAGGAAGTGATAGGAAATCTCCCCAAAGTGAGAGAATCTCTTGCTGTCACCAAAACTAGTCCTCCATTGGAAGATTTCCCCTCTTTTTTTCAAAATTTGGGACTTTTTCCCATTTTGGTCTTTTGCATAGCTGTCCCTTCCAATCAGAGATCCATGAACAGAGTGAATGGCACTTTGATGACATCTGTTCAGCTTTTTTCCTCCAGCCTGAAACTGGAGCACAACAGACCCATGGTAGATCTATGGGCAGGCAGATTTAAATGGGCATGTATCACTTTTATCTCCTTTTCCCGTGCCCTGCTGCATTCTGAACACAGGAGGTTGGCTGTTCATCATGGACACCATTCAGAGAATGTTTTGCATTCTTTGGTTGCATAGCGTTTTTATTGGATGAGACAAAGTGATGTCCCCTCCCTGCCTCTCCACCTCACGATTGGGGAACTTTTTGCATTAATTTAGAATACAGAACCTTCTATGAATGGCACTTGCGCCAGGCTACCGACCTTCCTTTGTTCATAAAGTATCAGAACCAGCCGCTCAGCCTGGGACCTGGCAGCAAGTGGAGATCCCTGGAGCATTGCTGTCTACTAGAGTGATTTCCAGCTTCCAGGGGCATCAGCCAGGATCTCTCTATCTCTCTCGTTATATTAAGCCCCATACACACTATCAGATTTTCTGATGACTTTTTCCTTCAGATTTACCAAAACCATGTAGTGCAAGGGCCTGCCTGATTGCATACAAATTGAAACTCCTAAGGTTTGACCTTATATTATATGGTTTTGGTAAATCTGAAGGAAAAACTCAGCAGAAAAACTGATAGTGTGTATGGGGCTTTAGTCTAAGCTAGATCAACGTAACAATGTCTAAAATATTCCTACCTGGAATTCTTTAACCACCGCCCGCTGTATAAACAATTGGTGGGATGGTTCTGTTTTTCTTGGAAGACGTTCCCCCCCCTCCCCCCCCCCACTTTTGCCACACTTGCACACCTACAGGGGCACGTGGCGAACTGCGCTGTGTTTTTGGGACATGGCGCATCTTAGTAAAGAGCCGGCTCTTTACCCACGTAATTAGCTGTGTCCAATCACAGCTAATCGCATGTAAACAAGGAAATGCCAGTTATCTGCTTTCCTCCCCTCACACTGACATTTTTATTTGTATGAAAAAACTCCCTTTTTATACAAAAAGAAACATTTTGCCTTAAAGTGTTACTAAAACAGCAAAATCTGTATATGGAGCCAGCATGTTTATTATACTCGCTGTGGAACCTAAGGGGTTAGTCCTGTACGTTGTGAAAAAGGCTGTTCTCTGATCCTCCCCTTCTTCCACTGTTCCCCTAACCAAAGATGTTTTGAAAGCATAAAAAAATGGGGATACCTAGCAGCAGACTGGTTAACGTTCCCATGCTGACCTGCGTTAACCCCTTGTCCACAGCCAAAAGCCACTACAGTGGACCACAGCAATGGAAGAAGGTAGTCTGATGAATCACATTTTCCCTTTCATAATGCGGATGGCTGGGGGCGTGTCATTTACCCAGGGAAAAGATGACATCAGGATGCGGTATGGGAAGAAGGCAAGCCAGTGGGGCTGTGTGATGCTTTGGACAATGTTCTGCTGGGAAGTCTTGGGTGTTTCTATTCATGTGGATTTTACTCGACATGTACCACCTACCTAAACATTGTTGCTGACCAAGTATGCCCCCCTCATGGTTATGGTATGCTCTACTGGCAGTGGCCTCTTTCGGCAGGCTAATGCGCCCTGCCACACTGCAAAAATGGTTCAGAATGGTTTGAGAAACGCAACGATGACTTTGAGGTGTTGACTTGGCCTCAAAATTTTCCAGGTCTCAGTCCAATTAAGCATATGGGATGTGCTGGAAAAACAAATCTGACTTGGTGCCAGATATCACAGCATAGCTTCAGGCTGGGTTCACATGAGTGTGAATTGGATGCGCAATCCCCGCATCCAGTTCTCAATAGCAGGAGATTTTGACCTACTCTCTATAGAGCAGATTCTCATATATTTGCAGCAGGTTCCGTGTGTTTTGCAGAAAAACGCTGTGCGTCTTTTGGTCTGTTTCAGGCCTGAATTCAGCCCAAAATTCGGGCTGAAATAGGACTTGAAACGGTGAACCAGCATGCTCCGGACCCCTGCTGTGAGCCACATGTGTGAATCGAGACATTTAGTGGAATCCATGCCTCACTGGGTCAGGGCTGTTTTGATGGCAAATGGAGGGGGGCCTGCTTAATATTGGGTGGGTGGGCATAAAGTTATTGCCGATCAGTGTATGCCAGACTTATTGTATGCATCATACATTCTATCTGGCTAATGGCATGCAATGCCAAGATGTTTTTTTTTTTTTTTTTTTTTTTTTTTAAAGCTAGCAAAATCCTTTCTTCTGTTTATATAACTATGCAACGCCACATGTGGAAAGGCTTCTTCAGAGTAAGAGCTGTGAACAGACTTCCTCAAAAGAACCTGGCAAGCTCAGTTGGTTGTCTTTTTATAATACGATGTGTTCCTTAATGCACAAAAACATATAGGTAATAACACCAGACAGTATTGATCCAAGGGATATTTGATTGAATGTCGGATCAGAAAGAATTTTATTTTTATCCCTGCTGGAGCAACTTGGATCTTGCTTTGTTTTGGTTCCCTTTTTTTTTTTTTTCCTTGCGCTGAATCGACTGTGGGTATAGGGTTGTGCATTTGGAGGTTTTCTATTGATTCATATGTTTCTATTAGGTAAGCATAACCCAGCTTGTCGCATGACACAACACAGAGCAAACTGCTTCCCTCTAACCAGTAGTGGCAGAGCACAATGGATTACTCACTAGGTCACATCAAAGCAGAATGACGTCTTTGCCAGGAGACTTTCACGTCACCCAAACAACTGACTACCATACTGCCCTGATGTCTGATACAACAGTAGACCAATTACAGAATAAGGTGTAGCACACAAGAATCCTCTTGAATATTCCATTACTCTGCCATTGTTTAATCCAATATGTAGGGAACAGAAAACTAATGTTGGTTATGTCATGGCAATTTTCCAAATGAAAACACATTCTCTGTCCTGCCTTTAGAACTGCTTTTCCCTGCTCATTTTTAATTTACTAAGTTTGGATGTACAGTGCTTTTTCCACCATGCAGCGGCTAGTAAATGGGCGTTTTTTGCTGCGAATGCACATTAACATGCACATGGATACCTTGTGTTGACTCGCAGCAATTTTACATGAGCATTACTAAGTTAAAATGCATTCTCTGCGATTAGGTGGACGTCTTTATAGCATGCGTTTCTGCTGTTAAGGAATTTTTTCTCTCTGGGAGTCTCTTGGTCGGGGGGGAGCCAACGGTTGCCCTCCAGCTATTCTGGAACTACATGTCCCATGATAAAAACAAAGGTTTGACGTTTTATATGAGGCACAGGGCATGTGAAGCCAAGTGCCTCCATCCTTGATTCTTGAGAGAAAAAAGGAAGGAGGATGGGACTTAATATGAAGCATGCATCCGGGGAGATGATAACACATAAAAATTGGTCTGGTAGGTACCTAATAATATAATGGCATCTGCCAAGTAGGGTTTATACATCCTCATCTTTACGTTTTGACAGTGGTTCTAAAGGCTGGGTGTTTGTTTTTTTTCCCCTTAAAGTGTTTATAAAACAAAACAAAAAAAAAAATCAAAAATAAATCATGTTCCCTTATAGCAGAGTAAACAGTAAAATGCTTGTGCTGTCTAAACTGTAAAAAAAAAAAAAAACTGGCTGATCCTGCCACTTCCTGCCCTCCCACCTGTAAACTGAACACGGTTTATTATGGCTGTTGAGCCCTGACACCGTAATCAGTTTTAGGTGCCTCTGTCATATGCAGCTCTGCTCTGTCCTTCTTTCCCTGCCTGTCAGCTCCTGTGATTGTGTAAGCCCCCCCCCCGCCCCTATTCGTAGTACATAAAAATATACAAAATATCTCTGGCAGCCCCTCCTTTTTCCCGCGATAACTCTGTATAAGTGTTTGTTTAAATCAATGCCTCTAATATCTTTTTATTCAATTGTATCTTCAAGCTGGTCACATGACTCCCAGCCGCTCCCTTACTACGGTCCTGGGCTACCGCGGGAGGTGCTGAGTGGCCAGCTCTGTGGTCACGTGACCTCCCAGCTGACGTCGGAGGGAGATCTCTGCCCCTCCCACTGTAGCTCTGGATCATTGTAGCAGAGAGTTGGAGTCGCGTGACCGGTCTAAAGATACCTGGGGGAAAAAAAGGTATTCCGAGGCATAGATTTAAACACTTATACTGTGAGTTGTCACCAGATAAATGAGAGGGGCTGCCAGTGAAAGCATTTTGGAGGTGACAGTCACTTTAATGCATTAAAGGAAAAAAAAAACCCTCAGCCCCCCACTCCTGACTTGATTTTCTATGCAGCGATGCACACAAGATAAGCGGCTTTCTCAGCCCCTCTTCCTTCTCATAGGCTCAGACACAGCAGCGAAAGCCATTGTCTCACACTGTTGTCAATCAGAGCCAGTGAGAGTGGTGGGGCCAAACTGTGTGTCTGGACACATAGCGGCCTGCTATGGGGCACTCAGCAGGGGGAGGAGCCCTGATGCCTGGTAGGGGACCCAAGAAGAGGTGGATCTTTGTGTAAAACAATGTTTGCTTTTAAAAATCACTAATTATGATTTTTAGGTTCCATGGGCATACGCAGTTTTAAAGTGTGACATGTTTGTTATTTATTTACTCTGCATAACATCTTTGTAATTAAAAAAAAAAGAAAAATAGAAAAATTGGTTTGTGCTTTGTCCTGGAAATTTGAGTTGAACAAATATCATTCATAAAAAAAAAAAAAGCAACCACCATTTTTATTCTCCAGGGCCTTAAAGTGTAACTTAAGGTCCGGTTCACCCTGAGGCAGCACGACTTACAGCGCGACTGCCTCAGGCGACCACTGCAGCGACTTGCAAAACGACTTCTGTATAGAAGTCAATGCAAGTTGGCTCAAGTCGCCCCAAAAGTCATACAGGAACCTTTTTCTAAGTCGGAGCGACTTGAGTCGCTCCGATTAGACCGGTTCCATTGCACAGAGCGGGACACGACTTGTCAGGCGGCTAAGTCGCCTGACGAGTCTCCCCTGTGTGAACCGGCTCCAACCCTTTTTTATTTTATTACATTAAAATAACAAAACTATTATACTTGCCTGTTCTGTGCAATGCTTTTTCACAGAGCAGCCTGGATCCTCCTCCTTCTCAGGTCCCACTGTGGAATTCCAGGCCCCTCCCTCCTGCTGGGTACGCCCCCTCTGTCTCAGGATTGGCTCACTGGCTGTGATTGCCAGCAGCGAGAGCTAATGGCTCTTGCTACGGCTTAAAGCCATTCAAGAGTGCGAGTCCACGGAGAGCCAAGGTGCTCAAGGATATCCGGTAAGTATTAGGAGGGCTGGGATGACAGCTGCACACAGGTTTGTTACATAGAATGCATGAAGGTAGAAAACGTGCCTTTACAACTTTAAACAAATGTATAGTGTTTGAGGTAATTTTCTAGGAAAAAAATATAATTTTTTTCATGCTTGTGAGAAACGTCACAATTGACCTGGGAGTCAAGTGGTTAATGTGTGTTGCGCTGTAATCCGATGGGTGGCACTGCATTTAAATGCAGAACATTCCTTTTACACCAAGTGAACTGGGCCTGTTGAAAACAAAGGATTTCAGCTTGTGGTTGTATTGAGCAGTACAGCAGTATGTGGTGTGAATGGGTCCTTGTGCAATTAAAATACAAACCCGGTGCCCATGTTTCTGGTCTAGAAGTGGTCTGAATGTGAAAGTACAGTGTCCAGAAACCAGTATACATCTACTGTGCTCTGGTGCCCACTTATGTGTGCAGTGCCAAGGCATTGCTAACATAAACTTGGCTATGTTCATGTAGAGCTGTCCTTTTATTTTATTTTTTATTTTTTTTTTAAGCAATGTTTACATGACAGGGTTGCCAACGTTATCATGGTTTCTGGTGAATTCAAACTATAGGTGCCTTTTTCTTTTTTAGGTAGAAGGTCTGCTTTAAAATGATCCTTGGTCCACCAACCATCTAACTTATCCTTGCCTTATCCTTGCCTTATCCTTGCCTTATCCTTGCCTTATCCTTGCCTTATCCTTGCCTTATCCTTGCCTTATCCTTGCCTTATCCTTGCCTTATCCTTGCCTTATCCTTGCCTTATCCTTGCCTTATCCTTGCCTTATCCTTGCCTTATCCTTGCCTTATCCTTGCCTTATCCTTGCCTTATCCTTGCCTTATCCTTGCCTTATCCTTGCCCACCTGCTGCTGCGGGCTTCATTAAGGCTGTTGCTGGATGGTGTACCATACCTGGCCGATGCCCCTGGAAGCTGGAAATCTCTGAAGTAGACCCCCGCTACTCCAGAGCTCTCTATGTACTCTGGGGTCTTGTGCCCTGCAGCTGGTTGACGGCATACCGGATGGATCAATCTCATTGGTCATTTGGGGGGGAATTGTCCTCGCATTTCAGGGCCTCAAGAAATGATTCATCATTATATATATATATATATATATATATATATATATATATATATATATATATATATATATATATATATATATATATATATATATATATATATATATATATAATTTTTTTTATTTTTTTTTTCCAAAATGCATCAATTTTTGAAAAACACATTTTTTACTTTTTGCTATAATATCCCCCAAAAATATATAGTTTTTTTTTTTTTTTTTTTTTTTTTTTTTTTACCTCAGTTTAGGTCGATTACGTATTCTTCTACATATTTTTGATTATAAAAAAATTACAAAATAAGTGTATATTGATTAGTTTGCGCAAAAGTTTTATAGCTTCTACAAAATAGTGGATAGTTTTTATGGCTTTTTTTTTTTTTATTGTGACTGCAACATTATGGCGGACACATCGGACAATTTTGGAACCATTCACATTTATACAGCAATCAGTGAGATTAAAAATGCATTGATTACTGTGTGAATGTGACTGGCAGTGAAGGGGTTAACCTCTAGGGGAGTGATGTATGGGGTTAAGTGTGTCCTAGGGAGTGATTCTAACTGTGGGGGGAGGGGCTCTGTGTGTCACGACAACGATCACAGGAAGCTGTGATTGGTGTCAGTAGGCAGAACGGGGGAAATGCTTCTTTTACATTAGCATTTCCCCGTTCTTCCTCTCCATGAGAAGATCGCGGGTATCCCCGTGGACATTGATTCCGCGGGACCCGCAATCACACTAGTGGCGCTCGCTGTGTGCGGCCACAAACCGCTTTGAAAGGGCAACGTACAGGCACGTTAATATGCCTGTGTGTGCCCTTCTGTCGACATATATGTAAGAGTGAGCCAGTCTGCAAGCGGTCAAATGGGGAAATATGTAAATATGTTAAATGGTCCGATGCTGCATCTGTCACCCCCCCCCCCCCCCACTTTTAGACTCAAAACCAAGCAAATCAAAGACCGCTGATGAGTGATCATTTCTCAGTGGTCTGTAAGCTGGTGACTGTCAGTCACTTGCTTCCTGCTCTGCTCCCCCTCAAGGTCACTGGAGAGCACTGTGCTGTGGAGGGGGCTGGCTCATCCTCTCACTAAATAGGGGATGGATTTATGGCATGGGACATCGACGTTGCTGTCTACAGATCAGACACTTTTGACTCATTTTTGGGACCATTTACATTTATACAGCTATCAGTGCTATACAAATGCACTGATTACTGTGTAAATGTCACTGGCAGGGAAGGGGGTTAACACTAGGGGGCGATTAAGGGGTTAAATATGTTCCCTCGTGTGTTTCTAACTTGGGGGGGGGGGGGGGGAGACTCTCCTCTCCTGTGAGAATGGGGATTTGTGTGTGTTTTACATAAACAAATCCCCGTTCTGGCTCTTGTGCCTGCAATTGCGGATGGCCGGTGAACATCTTGGCCGCTGGCCATGCGCAAGGGGTTCCCCGCTGTGCAGTGGGTGCGTGCGTGCCTGCTATAGCTCTTTATCCACTTACCGGGCATTTATACACCTTCCTGCCCAGACCAATTTTCAGTTTTCAGCGCAAAACTGTACCCAAACTAAATTTTTATCATCTTGTTCCCACAAATAGAGCTGTCTTTTGGTGGTATTTGATCCCCTCTGTGTGTTTGTTCTTTTTTTTTTTTTTTCTAAACAAATTTAAAAAAAAAAGAGCGAACATTTTGAGAAAAAAATGTAATATTTTTTTTGTGTTGCAAAACTTTGTAAATAAGTAAATTTTCTATTTCACTGATGGGGCTGCACTGACAGCCACTGAAAGGTGGCACGGATGGACACCGATACACCGATACACTGATGTACACTTAATGATGGTATGTATGCCAATCGGTGCCATACAATGCCTGCCAGTGATGACCATTGTGGGCACTGATTGGCATCCCTGTTGGTCCTAGTGGCGTCCCTGGTGGTCCAGTGTGTGCATCCGAGGGGGGGGGGGGGCTGCGCTGATGATCAGCACAGACCTCCCCTGTCGGAGGCGCAGCCTATCTACTTTACTCAGACTGACACACAGCATCAACGATCGCTGCGATGGGCACCCCTTCTTTGCCGACGTCATATTGCTGGTGGCAAGTGGTTAAGGAGCCGACGTACCGGTATGGCGATTTCGTGGGAACTAGCCGACCAGCTGGTCACCAAATGGTTGCTCTAATCACACCCCCCCCCCCCCACACACACACAGTAAGCATCCCTTAGGGGGACATTTAACCATTTGATCGCCCCTGGCTTTAACCCCTTTCCCTGCCAGTGTCAATACAGTAACGGTGTATATTTTTAGCACTGATCACTGTATTAATGTCACTTGTTTCCTTAAGAAAAAGTGTCCACAAATGTCAGATCTGTCCGCTGCAGTGTCGCTCTCCCACGAAACAAAATCGCTGATTGCTGCCATTTCTAGTACCGGACCAATGCTGCGTCCACCTAGGTAAGTATGATGGAGAAAACCCCCAAACCCATACTCCTCTTTTTAGACTTGGTGCACACTACTGCGACTTGGGATCCAACTTGTCAGACCTCAAGTCGCCCCAAGTCTCTTGACATCATCAATTCCATTCTAGTTAGTGAGAGCCGTTTTAATGTACACTACTGAAGTCGCTCCGACTTCAGAAAAGGTTCCTATACTATTTCTAGGCGACTTGTACAAAAATTCAATGGAAGTCGGATCTCCATGTATATTGAAGCGAATTTACAGGAAAATAAATTTGTTTACCCAGGCAAACCCTTCCCTCCCAGAGAGCTGATTATTCTCTGATTGGCCAAAGTCGTTTGTCCTGGAGGCAACTTTAAATCACATTGTAAGTTAAAGTCGCCTTGCAAAGTTGCGTTGTAAGTCGGGCTGCCCCTGTGAACCGAGCCTTAATGGACATCATTCGCAGAGCTAAGCTCACGCCATTGATCTGCAAATGAATGGAATGATAGAAAAGTGTCAGTTTGTTCATTTGTATCATTCAATATTCACACTGCACAAATGCTGTTTATAAACACTGATTCAGACTGCTTTTTTGACAGCTGCAATACCTTTGCATAGCAGAGAGACTGGACATGCTACACACCTCCCATCTACAATGACAAGTTTTTTTGTTTTTTTTTGGGTGTGTAGCATGCCCAAAGCCAGGAACTAGTTAAAGTGGCACTAAAGCAATGTATGTATTTTTTTATTTATTTTATTGTGTGTTTGTGTGTTTTTTTTTTTTTTTTTTTAACATCCGTTTACCATTGGGGAAATTTCCCTTAGCCAAAAAACAAAGAGTGAGGGAGTCCCCGATTTGTCACCAGAACTAGTGTCCTCGTTGGCAGATTTCCCCTCTGTTCCTCTTCTGGTGACAATCCAAAGTTTGAGTTTTTTTTTTTTTTTTGACGATTGGTAATTATGCTAAACCGCACAAATAGTAAGGGTTAATCTTCCTACCAGGGGAGTAGACAGTGTTGTATTCCTCCCTCCCCCTCTACCCAAAGCTTAAAAAAAAAAAAGTTTCACCTTTTAATTATACTTTAAAGATGGGCAGTGAGTTGACAGGAATTGTCATGATGGTTTGGGTGATGTCAGGGAAATTCCTCTTTTAATGCAACACAATATCGTTGTGTTGTACCGTGTTGCAGAAGAATACTTTTTCTGAGGGCTCTATAGCTGATCACAAGCTGTGGATGGGGTCTGTTCATTTCTTGGCGTAGTGCTGAAGTGAATCTGTCACTGACATCCTGCAATTTCATCATTGAACCCCACCAGGCGCTGCTGACACTGGGTGCTATTTTAAAATGAGGTTGGGACAAATAAATGCTAACTTGGCTCTGTTTTAAATAGTTGTCTGGTATTCGGTTGGTTAAATGCAATACCTTTTATTATCCATTCACCTCTGACTCGTCCTCCCTTCCCAGTGTATGGCTTTCCTTGCTAGTCCTCATCTGACTAACTTTCTGAATTTGATTGTTTTTTTTTTTTTTTTTTTTTTTTTTCCCCATTTGCCTTACATTTTGCTGCATCAGTAAGAATTGGAACTTGAAAAAAAGAGGTAGGCTCATAGTTGCATAGTAGGTGAGGTTGAAAAAAATGCACAAGTCCATTTTTTTTTCTACCCAAAATTTCACTGGCGTTGCAAATTTGTTTATTACTTGTATTTAATATAGTCCCAACAATTTATGCAGCACTTTATATAGTATAGATTCATATTATTATATGTATATTATGTATTATTATATATATTATACAAACACCCCAATTAATGCACATCTAATGGAGTTTGATGAGTTTTATCTGGCACCAAGCCTTCAGTTGCAGATCCTTTACCCCCTGTGACTTTTAGAGGTGGAACCTCCATGATTCAGACTTGCTTTTCCAGCTTCTCTCGCAGATGCCCAATTGGATTGAGATCTGGAGTATTTGGAGGCCAAGTCAGCACCTCGAACTTGTTGCTTTCCTTAAACCATTTCTAAATTCATCACTTGGATTTTGGTTGTGGACACGGGTCGGCATGGGCACCCTGATCAGACTGTGGCTACACAGCTCGATGTGTAACAAGCTGCGATACACTATGTTCTGACACCTTTTGTATAGGAATACGCATTAATGTTTTCATCAATTTGAGCTACCGTAGCTCTTATTGAATTGGAGTACACACGCCCACCCTGTTGACAGTTCACCAGTTTTCTTTCCTTGGACTCCTTTTGGTAGATTCTGACCACTGCAGACCAGGAACATTCAACAAGAGCAGCAGTTTTGGAGTGACTCAGAGTGTCCTGATTGGGATTTGAACACAGGACACTAGTGTTGTGAAGTACTAACCACTGAGCCGCTGTGCTGTCCCAGATAGAAAAATATCACTGATAGTTTTCAACTGTAATCATGATTTGGATTGACTGACAATTTGCATAGCAGCCAAGATGGCATCCCCTTTTCAGCT
Source organism: Lithobates pipiens (assembly GCF_037356315.1). Lineage (NCBI taxonomy): Eukaryota > Metazoa > Chordata > Amphibia > Anura > Ranidae > Lithobates > Lithobates pipiens. The sequence goes on along the minus strand of NW_027507685.1, from coordinate 186,162,121 downwards.
AAAAGCTATTTGGACTAAATCTTCCTGGGGCGATGTAGGGTCTTTTTTTGTAAGAAAAAATAAAAATAAAATCCATTAGTTGAGCCGTAGGCCTCTTAAACCGAGAAATCCAGATGGTGTCCCTAAATTTGAAGGGTGCCTCTTGTCATGCTTCGATGTATCCCTTTTATTGCAGAAATATCTGAGGATTGCAAATGTAACCCCTGAATTTTTTTTTAATTAAGCTGATAGCAGATGTCAGTGGGTGTTATCATTCAAGAGACTTATCCAAAATTTGTTTTTGGAGGGATTAGCCCTTTTACCTATCCTTCCTGCCAAATAAACTGAAAAACAAAAATGGTGAAATCACTGGTCATGCTCCCCTCTCCAGATCCGCACTCACAAGAGTAGGCCTTGCGTTCCACTGGACGAGAAGCCGGAAACCAGAAGTGACGCGATGGTGAATATTGATTCGCTAAAATCAAAAGTGGGAGGGTTGGGGGTGCAGAGGACAATCTGAAACAAGCTAATTAGAGCGAAGCCCCAAATCTCATGCTTTTCAAATTTTACAGACCTAATGGACACCCATTAGTCCAAGGCCCTGCACAGTGCACACACAAACAAAATTGTTTTTATTTTTTAATAAAATAATATGACTAACGGTTTTTAATAGTGCAGTGAAATTTTAGCCAGCGACACACATCGGCCGAAAATTTGTTTTCGGCAAGCAAGAGAGTGCAGGTAATGTAGCTGAAAAGGGGCTGGGGCCACCCCACCGGGTACCGCACATGTATCATCCTGGTGCGCCCCTGTCGGTCTCCCCTCCTCTCCTCACGAGTGTCATGAGATGCAGCCTCACCAGTACCTGGTAGCGCAATCCCGTGCTGTGTCACAGAGCTGGATCTGAATTTCCGTGCAGCCGATGTCCCGGCTCCCTGGACCACTTCTTGTGATAGACGGCACACTGATCTAGGGCTGCAACTAACTATTATTTTCATAATCGATTAGTTGGCCAATTTATTGTTTTGATTAATCGATTAATAACCTTAAAGTGGGTCAAATTGACATTCATTTTTAACCACGGTGACGGGAAAATTTGGTAATAAAAAACTTCTTACTCAAAGGAATTTTAAGACAGTGTATATGGTTTTCGTTCAGAAATTACATTAATTTTAAAAGCAGGATGTTAAAAACAAGTGAAAATTTCAAACAAAATTCTTTCATTCAGTGAACGTACAAAGATTTTTCATCTGAATATTCTCATCTGAAAATTGATCCATATGACCAGCGTAAGGCTCGGTACACACCTATGCAGTTTGCTTTTGATCTGTTTCTGCAGAGCTTATTGCTGTACTATTTTTGCGCACGTGATTTTACTGCAATTTGCATTTTTGCTATTTTTTTTATTTTTATTTTTTCTGGGGCAGATTAAAAAACACATTGCTGCAAAAACGCATTACATGCTTTTCTGCAGCTTCTCCATTGAAGTATATTGAACCAATAAAGAACCATTTTGCGTTAAAAGTCCCTGACCCTTTCAGTTGTGAACGTGTCCCATAGAAAACCATGTAAATGAACTGTAGTGCGTTTCTGCAAAAAGCACCAATAAACACAGATGTGAACCAGGTCTAAGACTTTTAGTAACATAATGGGGTTAACAAATAAAATAAAAAAAATAGCTCTTTATAGTAGAAAAAAGCAGATAATCACTACTGTAAGGGGTTAATTTTTTTTACTGTAGAACTGAAAGTAATATTTACAGTAGCGATTATTTGCATAGTATAAAGGGCTCATTTTAGTTTTTAACCCATTGTTACTGGCCGATTAATCGATTATGAAAATGGTAATCGATTAATTTCATAATCGTTTAGTTGTCGATTAATCGATTAGTTGTTTCAGCCCTAGACTGATCCAATGCCGGGAATCATTGTGCCGTGCCCCATAGGAGGTGGAACATCGTTGCTGTGGCTGCACGGCAATTCAGATCCAGCTCTGTGACACAACGCGAGATCACACCACCAGACACTGGCGGGTTGTACCTGATGGGCACTGCATGCTGCATTGATCTCTTGTGCCATGTCTGCCGTCTCTGACCTTATTAGCAGTGTGTTTAGGAGATTGCAGAGATGGGCAGACTGCATTTTTCTTGCACTAAAGGTGCCAATAATGGACAACAATAAATGTATATTTAAATTGATGAAATGAATTAAAAGTGCAATATTACCAATTTTTTTTTTTTTTTTAAGAACTATCCTTTTTGTGCTAAGGCATCAAAATTTCCATTTGGTGCACCCCTAGTTTTTTAACATGTTAAAGTAGCTTTCTTCTTTGGCAAGCTCACTTTGGGGGGGTAGTAGCGCCACTCCTTGACTGGCCGCCACTGCTTTCTGCTGCCTTTTTTTTTTTTTTTTTTTCGGTCTTAAATTGGATTCGTAAATGCTTGCTAGCATGAGTTTTTCTCCTAATTGTGATGAATGAGAATTGTAAAAAGGTCCATTTCATGCTAATAATTAAAAATCTTAAGTGGCGCCCTTTTATATTTACCGTATTTTAAAAGAAATCCTTCAGTGGCTCTCCAAAGTGCTGACCTGGCACAGGTATGCAGAACAAGAGTACTCTGAAAGTCAACAAGCAAAATAGCTAGTGCCCTGTGATTTTTAAATGATGATCTGATTGGATGGTTGAGGTATTACCATCAAGAAGCTGAACTGCTGGCTGTTATGTAGTTGAGTTCCCACTGCCATCCTTTCATCGCAGTTGCTGCTAAGACTTATTTTTTTTTTTTTTCCTTCAGTTTTGCTACAGTATTACATTAAATTGGTACACCTTGTAATTTTTTATTTTTTTGCCATAGATCGGAAGTACTGATCTTCTAATCTGCATGTTCTTGGACAAAGTAGACCTCAAAGACCAGAAGGGAGCAGCAGACCAAAATCTGATAAAGAAATCCAAGATGTTAATTTTTAGTAAAGTCATATAAAAACAGCCAATGCGTTTCTAGGGCAGCACAGCTCCCCCTTCACTAGGGCTCAACACAAAATAAAACTTGGATGGCCTCAAAGAAACTGGTACTTCCCAGATATTCTAAATCATATTGAAACCTCCTTGGAGAGGAACAACCTGACAGCAGTTGCTGAGTAGCAATGGAGAGAAGAGATGATGATGAAGGGGAAGTAGTGCTGCTCCCAAAATCTGACTTTATCAACAATCTTGGACTTTTTATCCTTTTTTGGTCTGGCACACCTTTCTGTATTTTTTCATATGTGGGTTGTCTAGCTCAATGGTAGATATATTTTTAGAGAAGTCCATGCAGAACTGTTTTAAAAGGATTGGTGGCCCACTTCTAACTAGCAAAATTCCACAGACACCATTGCCCATGTGAAGGGTTTTCTCCAGCAAAAAAGTTAAAAACGAGAGTATGAGCCACCTGGCTTTTTCAGCTTTGTAGTTGTAGCTGCTTGGCTCACTCAGCCTTTAGTTGTAGTGCCTTGTTGCATGGGCCCACTCGTGGCATCTGGATAGAGATTCTCCTGATTCCCCCCCCCCCCCCCCCAGCTCTCTCCCTCTTACAAGACTTAGGCCTCTTTCACACAGCTGATCCGTTCAGGTCCGCCTGTCAGTTTTTCAGGCGGACCTGAGCGGATGCTCCATAGAGGTCTATGGCACGTTGGATGTCAGCAGTGACATGTCCGCTGGCATCCGACCTGCTCCAATCCAAAAAAGTGTGACGGAGGAAAAACCTACTTTTCCATCCGTGATCTGATCGGGTGACTATGGACTCTGCGGTCTGTTGTCATCTAATCTCCCATAGGGGAGAGCGGCACTCTGACAGGTCCATCCCTGCGCAGTTTGCAGAGACGGACCTTTCATCTTCCTGCTCAGCGGGGATTGACGGAGCGATCCCCCTGAGCAAGAGGATATCCACAGGGCGGATCATCACTGATCCGTCCCATGTGAGAGGCCTTGGACACCCTCCAGTCCCCTCCCGAATGGGAGCCTTGAGTTATGGTCAGGCCTGGCTCATAATGCAGTTTGCACACCTGTGCACTCATGCCCTGCGAGTCTCGAGCAAGACCTGGACACAGGATTGAAGGCTTTGTTCCACCCAAGACACTTTAAAGCCTTCAAGCTCCAGGCTCCAATCTGGGATTACGAGCCCAGAGAAAACTGAAAATGCTCACAATAAACACACTTTGCATTAATATGAACCTTGCCATTCCTATATTTCCATAGTGGCAGGGCCTGGCACTGTCACAATTATGAGTTATGCTACTGTAGGGTGCCAATCGAGGGAAGCCTTGCTGTGTGGGAGTCACCTTGCCAAAGTTTGAGTTTGTTTTGAAGTTTTCCTTTATCTGACTACACTTGCAAGTCTAAAGTTTCCAACACCCCTGAGTATGCGGTTCTGGAGTCAGTGACAACCAGGCAGCTATCGTTTAAAAAAAATTGCCTAGCGATCACTGATCTTTAGGCAATCCATGGTGCAGTATATTGTATGCAGCAGTCTTCCCATACTTATGTATATATACATTTATTTTTTAATTTTTTATAGTCTTTATAATTTTAAATACAATACAGCCAAAAAATAGAGTACCGTATATACTCGAGTATAAGCCGAGATTTTCAGCCTCTTTTTTGAGGCTGAAAGTGCCCCCTCGGCTTATACTCGAGTCACCGCTGTCTGACTGCTCGATCAGCGTATCGAGCAGACAGACGGCGGACATTAAAATTCAAAAGCCGCGCCTCCTTCTCCGCCTCCGCCTGTGATAGGCGGAACACTGAATTTCCCAGCAGTCAGTGTTCCGCCTATCACGGACATCCGCTCATCCTCGTACTACGGACGAGGATGAGAGGATGTCCATGATAGGCGGAACACAGGCTGCTGGGAAATTGAGTGTTCCGCCTATCACAGGCGGAGGCGGAGGCGCGGCTTTTGAATTGTAGAATGGCCGCCGAGAAGAGCGGCGATCCTGGAGCGGCGATCCATCGGCACGGCACGGGACGGAGGAGGCACGGGACGGAGGAGGCACGGGACGGAGGAGGCACGGGACGGAGGAGGCTCGGGACACAGGTAGGCTGGACACACACACAAGGCTGCACGGACACACACACAGGGATGGATGGATGGGCACACACACACACACACACACACGGATGGATGGATACACACACACACAGGGATGGATGGATGGATACACACACACACACACAGGGATGGATGGATGGATGGATACACACACAGGGATGGATGGATGGATGGATGGACACACACACAGGGATGGATGGATGGACGGACACACACACAGGGATGGACGGACACACAGGGATGGACAGCCATGTCTCACCCTCGGCTTATACACGAGTCAATAAGTTTTCCAGTTTTTTGGGGGTAAATTGGGGGCCTCGGCTTATATTCGGGTCGGCCTATACTCGAGTATATACGGTAATATAAAACAAAAAAGGATTACAGATATACTAGTATAACATGTCATAGCTTTGGCAGTGAGGGCTGATCCCATACATAATGAAATTAAAATATACGGAGAACATTATAACACAGGATACGCAGATGACCCCTTCATGAGATACAAGGACCAAACGTGGGTCAAGCTTGGCTATGACTTGTGCAATACAGAGTGAACATGGGGCACTCAAACGCTAACAACTTAAGCATGAATATAGTTTGGGGTCTGCCCTCCTTTTTATTTTCAGCCTGTTCCAAAGAGCAACAGAGTTACTCAACCAGTAGTTGTTTAAAGTCAGCTGTACATGTAATCTCACTCCAATGAAAGCCACATTTTCTGAATTTGGTGTGAGTGTTCTTGATGGAGCTTAGGAGACTTTCCATCTCCCGGATATCCTCAACTCTTCTGAGCTATTGTCATATTGTTGGAGCTTGGGCCGACTTCCACAGTGCCAGTAAGCAAGCCCGTGCCACGTTGACAAGTGATTAAGCAATGATTTTTAAATTGGAATTGAGTTGCGATGTAGAAGGCAAAATTTAAGGCTTTTTAGGGAGTGAGCAATTGGTGAAGTTCTGAGTTATTTCTTGAATACCTGTCCAGAAATTATCCAAAGAGGGACATGACCAGAATGTGTAATAAGTTGCCTTTGCACTGTTTGCATCTCCAGCATAGCTCTGACCCTGAAAGGTAAATGGTGTGCAAGAGGGCCAGGATGTGACGCCAATGGTTTCTTATACCCTGATTCTTAGTACTTGTTAAATATTTGAGAATCTAAAACGCATAGTAGTTTTGTGCATGCTTCCAGGCTTGGTGTGATCCCCAGATTGTGTTCCCATTGATCTAAAGCGGCCTTTCTCAACCTTTTTAACACAGAGGAGCCCTTGAAATAGTTCTCCAGTCTTGGGGAAGCCCTGCTAAAGATGAGAAATCTACAAGTCATGATACATTAGTGTGATGGTCGGTGGGAAGAATGGTCCTTACACTTGTGGTCATTGGGAAGAATTGCCTCCTTACAGATAGCTAAAAAGATCAATGGTGTCAGTGGGAACTTATCCGACAGGCAGACATGGCCCAATGCTGAAGGAACCCCTAACAACCTCCTGAGGAGCCCTGGTTGAGAATCACTGGTCTAAGGGTACAGGTGACAGAGGCACCTGCCAGAAGCCATTTGTAGGTAGTAGAGCGGAGCTGTTTGATCGGGCCCTCACCCTGACTCATGTCCATAAGGCATTCCTTCCCCTACTTCAGGCTTGAGGTGAAGGAAGAACCTGATCTTGTTTGTTTCAGACACCAAACATTTATAGGTGGGCATGCGCAAGGCTGAGGTTTTCACTTCTGGAAATGGTAAATTTTGTGTTCGTTCAGTTGCAGTGAAGCCCTTGTCGTATCCTCTCTTCTGACTTGAAGGGAATCGTTATGTGTGGGAACGTTGGCAATACCTGAAACAGTGAGTGTTCCCTGCAGAGTGGGAGGTATAAAACCTTCAGTGTCTTCTTCTTTTGCCTCCATTATATATTTCTCCATAGAATGACGTCTAATGTCAATTAGTCAACCAGTTTAAACATGTTCTGGAGCAGTCTGCATCTCTGCTAGCTTTGCTGGGACTCCTGCAATCTTCTTTTTTTTCTTTATTTTTTTTCTACTAATTTTTGTTTCTGCTGTTGAGAATATTCTGCTAATGTGTACTGTGTGCGGTGTATTTTGTACATTCATTTGGTAGCTTAGAAACCGATAGAGGAAGTTCTGTTCTTGGGTGTTCCATCTGCAGGGAGCCATCAGTGAGCAGTTCATACAGAAACCAATGTGACTGGGACAGCTTTTTTTCTTAACTAACGTACGTGTGTGTGTGTTATTTTTTTTTTTTTTCTCCTTTCCAATTTGATAGCCGTGATTTCCTTCTGCATACACCAATCAGCCATAACTTTATGACCACTGACAGGTAAAGTGAATATAACATTATCTTGTTACAATGGCACCTGAAAGGGAGTGGAGATATATTAGGTAGCAAATAACTTTGACGTTAAAAGCAGAAAAAAAATAGGCAAGTGTAAAGCCTAGTACACACTGCAAGTGGTGTGTGGGGTTTTTTTTTTGCCTTCAACCCAGCGGGCTGAATGAAAGAAAGCTGACAGCTCAGCCACTGTACTAACAATCTGATATTAGTACAGCGATCTCCCCTGCTGTTCTATTGGGATCCCCCCCCCAGTACACTCCGCTCAGCACACTCTTAGCCATTGAGAGTACTCATCATTAGCCGATCAGCTGACCTTTTGGCCTGGCTCCAGTACATATGGGCCAAATGTCTGCTGAATTCTATTGAACTGGCTGATGCCACCAGACGTTCCTGTGTGTGGGGCTTAAGGATTTGAACCTTTTGCCAAATTGTAATGGCTAGGTGACTTGGTCAGAAAAACTCAAACTGCAGTTTTTATGGTAGGGCAGTGGTCAGGACCTACCAAAAGTAGATGGGAAGGAAAACTGGCAAAAGGGTCATGGGTGGCCAAGGCTCATTGATTCACGTAGTAAGCAAAGATTACTGAAAAAAGTAATGCTGGTTCTGATGGGGGTCAAAAAGTTGGGGGGGGGGGGGGCATGCCCATTCTTTCCTGCTACGATCATATTTAAAAGATTTTCAAGGTATGACCATTTTATTATTATTTTTTTTACATAGTTACATTGGTCTAGCTTGGATGCAGTATAAGCATGTATGTGTGGGAACCCTCTGTTAGCTGGAAATCGCTGTAGTAGTCACTGCTATTACAGTGCTCTCCACTAGCTTTAATGTTCCGTGCAAAGGCTGGATTCACACCTATGCAGTTTTGGTGCTTTTTGCATTTTGCATATTTGCCCTACGGTCCATTTAACATGGTTTCCTATGGAACATGTTCTGTAGAGCAAATCTGCAAAATGCACTAAAAATGCATAGCTGTGAATCCAGCCTAAGTGTCTGCCCTGCTGCTTACTAAGCACTGATTACTCGGCACAGACACTGTTTAGCAAGCACTTTGCATTTCATCAATTAATGCCCCACCCCATTCCACCTCACCCAATGAGGACACTCTACAGCTTTTCAATGAATGTATTCTGCTGTTCCACCTCATCCAATGGGAGAACACTGCACTTATTGAGAAAATGGAAAGTGTTTTCTGAATGGCGCTCATGCTGTGCAACATCCTTTTTCCAGTAAGTAGCAAGTCCGTTTCTCAGCAGGGGACCTAGAAGCTAGTGGAGAATCCTGTAATAGATACTTTCACACTGTAGCCGGGGCCACATTAGCAATATAGAGCTGCTTGTTTTTTAGCGCTGTTTAAGCTGCGCTTTCCAGGTGCTAGCGGGGAGCTTTTAATTCCCCCCCCCCCCCCCCATCCTGCAAGTGCATCGCCCCAGTGCACTCTGGGCTTCCACACAGTGTGAAGGGGGTCTAATAGCAGTGCGTACGAAAGTGGTTTCTAGCTAATAGCGGGATCTGACAGGTATGGCACTTACATATATACTTTGATCCAAGACCAGTGTAACCATGTAAAAGTTACTATACCTGAACTTCATTTTAAAATTGTAAAGCTTCGTCTTATTTTAATAAAAAAAAAATAAACAAAATAAAAACCTATTATAATTACCTATTGAATTGGACAGAGTAGTCCCTAACCGCCTCTTCTGGAGTACCCTGCTGATGCTCTTGGCTGCTCCCATGTGTATGCCCCCATAGCAAACCATTATACTACCACCCAATCGGCTGTCTATCTCTTATGCAGTGCTGTGCATGGAGCCGGCCTGTCAGGTGAATGTGCACCAGCCTCACCGTGAGCCCGGTAGCTTGGCGGTTTAGGGAGTGAGTATCGATCTACAGCCGAAGCCACTGGCTACACTGCGTGACAGTGTGAAAAGATTACAATATCTGCAACATCGTGATTTAATGGGTGTAATGCTCCATACAAGCCTGTTCTTGTGAGTGTATCTTAACCGCTTAAGGAATGCCTCACGCCGATGTTCGTTGGCAGAATGGCACGGCTGGGCGCAAGAACATACCTGTACATTGCTTTTTAAGTGCCCAGCCGTAGGTCGGGAGCGTGCCGAAAAGCAAAGGTTACATTTTTGTGTGAACCTCTGCTTTTAAGTAAAGAGAGAAAAAATGAAGCCTTTACAAACCCTGAGACCCCTTTCACACCACACCGCCCATTGCGTCGGCGGTAAAACGCCACTATTTTTAGCGGTGTTTTACCGCCGGATTTGCGGCACATTTCGGCCACTAGCGGGACGCTTTTACCCCCCGCTATCGGCCGAGAAAGGGTTAAAACCGCCGGTAATACGCCGCAATAGAAGCCTTTTGCCGGCGGTATTACAGCGCTGCCCCATTGATTTCAATGGGGAGCAGCGGTGGAGGAGTGGTAAACACACCGCTCCTTCATCGCTCCAAAGAAGCTGCTGGCAGGACTTTTTTCTGACGTCCTGCCAGCGTACCGCTCCAGTGTGAAAACCCTCTGGGCTTTCACACTACATACAATAGTGCAGCTTCTTTAGGGCGGATTGCAGGCTTTATTTCTAACGCGATAGCGCCTGCAAAACGCCCTGATGTGAAAGGGGTCTTGAGGTACAAAAAAAAAAAAGCCTTTTTGTCTTTAGAACCAGTTTAAGTATCATATCTTAAATGTTACTAAAACCTATTTCACATAAACCACATGGCACATTTAGTGGCACTCTAGTAGGTGACTTGTCCCTCTGTGTGAATTTCATATTGTAAGTCGGTTTTAAAGCATGTGGAAGCTGCTGACAGCGCAGCACTGTGATCTATATATTATAAGAGGGCAGACTTGTATGATGACATGGCACATTTCATCTGTCTGTCTTTTTTACATTTTTGATATGGTCAGCCTCATCATTCTGCTTTATGTTGATGAGTCACTGGGGATGTAAGCTGGAATGTTACAGAAATACTGTCTACTCAGCAGTTTAAGTGATAAAAAAAAAAACTGAAGGAAAATATTAAAAAAAATATATATATATTTTTTAGTTTAGTTTGATTATTCCCCTCCTAAGGTCTACAAATAGAATTTTTTTTTTCCAGTTCTGTGTAATGACCTGAAATCTGACAGAGTTTCCTCATACCACTTTAAAGTAGGAAGCTGAAAAACATTTCAGGATGAAAGTATGGCAGCTTTTCTCAACTGGGGTTTTTTTTTGGTGAAAGTTCAAAAGCAGTTATCTTTTATCCTTGTTTATTATTATTTGGTGGGGAGGAACATTTCCTGACATTTCTGTCAGTTCTTTCTGGCCAATGACTTATTACTAATTGAGTGAAAATAAGTGTGTATGTGTATATGTGTAATATGTAATATACTTTTTTTTTTTTTTTACCAATAATTGGTAACTCATTTGTGAAAGTGAGGATGGGAATGGCAACTCTGGGACATCTACCTTGAAAAACAAGTGTGCATTACGTAAACCGAATTGATGCACAGATGTTATGGTGTGTATCCAGGGTGGATTTGATTTAAATCGCTAGTAAAGAGGCTTGGTTTAAAACAACTCAATTTAAAGTTGTAATTATTAAAGGGCAACTGTCATCTGTCCCGCAGCGGATCTGACCTGCTGTTTTCCCCCCGACAGTCTCATTCATTTTAATGGGACAGCTGGTGATGCAGCAGTGACACAACAAGGTGAGGGACATGGATGGCGGCAGTAGGTGAGTGGATGCCCGCTAAGAGGCGCTGCTATGATGGATCTGAAATGACAGGTGCTCCTTAAAAGGACTTATTCTTGCAGAGATAGATATATATGTATGTATGTATGTGTGTTCAAGTAAAAAAAACAATTCAATCATACAGTTTGTAGTTTTACATAGATTTGCAAAACAATGGGATAAATGAATATTCCTGAATTTTGTTTTATCTCATGGTTGCTGTGACATTGTGTGAATGCATTAATACAGTGCATGAGGTCTCAGATTGCAGAGCTTGGATTCATTGAGGTTTACCAAAATTGTAAATATTGCAGAATATACAGCCGCATGCAACATAACTAAGCTCCATTTCATGCTGAATAAACAAAATTATTAGTATATCTTAACCACTTCAATACTGGACACTTTTTCACCTTCCTGCCCAGACCAATTTTGAGCTTTCAGCGCTGTCACACTTTGAATGACAATTGCGCGGTCATGCTACATTGTACCCAAACTAAATTTTTATCATTTTGTTCCCACAAATAGAGCTTTCTTCTGGTGGTATTTGATCGCCTCTGGGATTTTTTTCTGCTAAACAAATAAAAGACCGAAAATCTTGAAGAAAAACCATGTTTTTTTTTTTTTTTTTTTGTTACAAAACTTTGTAAATTTTCTCCTTCACTGATGGGTACTGATGGGGCTGCAGTGACGGGCACTGATGGCCACCGATGAAGTGGTACCAATGAAGTGGCACTAATAGGTGGCACTGATATGCGACAGACACTGATAGGTGGCACGGATTGTCATGGATAGGTGGCACGGATAGGCGGCATTGTAATTTAAAGAATTGTGTAGAGGTCGACCGATATGGGTTTTTCTCTGGCCGATGCCAATATTTAGAAATCATGGCTGCTGATGGCCGATTATATGATGCCGAATTTTTTTTCTTTATTTTTTTTTTTTTTTTTTTTTTTTATCCCCCTTCATCTCATAAAACCTAACAGACACCTTTCCCACTGGGGTGTTTTTTTAAGGCGCTTTTGTGCTAAAAATAGCGTCTGTAAAGTGCCTGCAAAACTGCTCCCCTGCAGTCTGTGTGAAAGACATAGTGCTTTCACACTGAGGCGATGCGCTGGCAGGATGTTAAAAAAAAAAATAAAATCCTGCAAGCAGCACGTGTGGTGTATACCACTCCTGCCCATTGATATTAATGGGCACCACTGCCGAAGCGCATGCAATGCGATTTGGCAGCGGTGCTTCACGGGTGCATTTAACCTCTTCCTCGGCCTCTAGCTGGGTTATATGCGCCCCACTAGCAGCTGAATAGCACCGCTAAAATGATGGTAAAGCACTGCTAAAACTAGCAGCATTATACCATCAAAAACGGGTAATCAAAACTTTTGGGCAAAAAAAAATGGGCTAACTACTGTTTTTTTAGTTGTGTGTGTGTGTGTGTGTGTGTGTGTGTGTACCTTTTTATCAGCTCAATCGGCCGATGCCGATTAATTAAAAAACGGCAAATATCGGCCGATATATCAGTCGACCTCAAGTATTGTGGGCACTGATTGGCATTCATTATGGGCACTGGCTGGCATCCCTGGTTGTCTAGGGGGGCATACCTGGTTCTAGGTGTCCCTGGTGGTCCAGTGTGGGCATCCTCGGGGGGGGGGGGGGGGGGCTGTGCTGATAATCGATAAGCACAGACCCTCCCTTGTCAGAGGAGCAGCCTATCTACTCGCGTCTGACAGACGCGAGTGAGGAAATGCCGATCACTGGCTCTTCCTATTTACACTGATCAGCCGTGATTGGACACGGCTGATCACGTGGTAAAGAGTCTCCGTCGGACTCTTTACCGAGATCGTAGTTGCAGGGTGTCAGACTGACACCCCACAACAATGATCGCCGCGGGGGCGCGCAGCTGCTTAATATCCTGATCACGTCATATGACGTCCAGTCAGGATATGAAAACCACTATGCCGCCCCCCCCCCCCCTGCACTCTTTACTCAGTGCTGAGAGATGGAAAAGAGCTACAAAGTAACAGTTCTTTTAGATCAAAGTTATGAACTTCGGCCTGTAAATTAAGTCAGTTTAAAGCGGTTCTTCACCCTAAAGGGGAAGTTCGGCTAATCTGATCCCTCCCCCCCTCCGGTGCCACAATCGGCACCTTTCATGGGGGAGGGGGTGCAGTTACCTGGACAATCCAGGTAATCTGCACCCACTTCCGGGCAGACCGCCGCAGACGCCCCGCCCCCCCATTGTGTTCTGGGAAACACAGTTCCCAGAGACACAGCGGGGGACCATAAGAGACGCGCAGTTGCGCATGCACAGTAGGGAACCGGGCAGTTAAGCTGTAATGCTTCACTTCCCGATTCCCTGACAGAGGATGGCGGCTGGGGCAGCAGCGAGATGAGCGATAGCTCGTCATCTGCCGCCGACATCGCTGGACCCTGGGACAGGTAAGTGATTTTATTAAGTCTGCAATATTAGTAGCTGCTGGCTTTTAATATTTTTATTTTAGGTGCAGAACCACTTTAACCACTTAAAGACTAAACATTTTTTCTGGCACTTGTTTACAAGTCAAAATTCAGTATTTTTTTGCTAGAAAACTTATAACCCCCAAACATAAATATATATACCCTAAAAAAATGATCGTTGCAGTATTTTATGCCACACTGTATTTGTGCAGCGGTCTTTCAAACACAATTTTTTGGGAACAAATACACATAAGCAAACAAACCATGAGTCTCATTTTATCCAGAGTCGTGCAGCTCTACTTAATGCTCTCTCAGCAGTGACTGCCTGGTGTTTTTTAAACTTAATGTATAGGATGCACTAAGGTTAAAAAACAAAGGTTTACAACCCCTTTTTAAGGGGTTGAAAATTTCAATGTATTGCAGGATTTTTAAAAAATGGGAAAATTTTACATTGTGGCTGTCAAACGCTGTCGCCTCCTCACTGCCTGATTTTAACCCTGTAAATGTTGCACCGTTACACCACAGCCGCATTCAGCTTAAAGCGGTAGTAAACCCGCACATTTTTTTATTTTATTTTTTTAAACCTGCAAAGCAAAAGGCATAATGAGTTAGTATGCACCGCATACTAGCTCATTATGAAATACTTACCTTAGAACGAGGCCCTGACATCTCGCCCGATGCACGCCGAGGAAGCTGACATGCTCCCTCTGCGTTTCTTCCGGGTATCGCGGCTCCGGCGCTGTGAGTGGCCGGAGCCGCGATATCGTCACTCCCGCGCATGCGCGCGGGAGATTTCATGCCGGCCGGCCACTGCCGGATTTTCAGGCCGAGAATCCCCTTGTGCGCATGCGCCGCTGCAGTCAGCGGCGCATACCGAGGGGAATATCTCCTAAACCGTACAGGTTTAGGAGATATATTTTTTTACCTACAGGTAAGCCTTATTATAGGCTTTCCTGTAGGTAAAAGTTAAAAAATCGAGTATACAACCACTTTGAGGATGGAAATTCAGCTCAACATCTACCACCCCCAACCGTTGGTGTAAACCAGGGATATGCAATTAGTGGACCTCCCAGCTATTGCAGAACTACAACTCCCATGAGGCATAGCAAGACTCTGACAGCCACAAGCATGACACCCAGAGGCATGATGGGACTTGTAGTTTTGCAACAGCTGGAGGTCCGCTAATTGCATATCCCTGGTGTAAACGAACCCAAACTGAGAAACGTAGAGCTGTGCAATAGCTTTGATTTTATTTTGGTACTTGGTGCACTGAGCTTTAAGTCTTAGGGAAGTAAAAAGTATGTGCAGGCACAGCTTGGTGTTTTGTAACTGCTTTGGTCTGATTTATGACTTCATAGACACGTCTGGTTTAATAAATAAACCACAGACGTGCTCCGTTTTTATATCTTGTACATCTGAAAACCTCACAAGATGTCAGTTCCTTGCGGAAGAGATTTGTGTTTATAGGTTTAGTGGCCATTTAGTCTTGGCCCGCCCCTATTTTTGGAATTTGCAGAAAATGAGCACAAATAGTTTTTGAGCCGCGCACAAAGTATTCTTTGTGAGTTCCTACAAGAAGGCATTGGCAGCTCCGCAGAGATGATCTCGTAGGAAGATTTCTTCTTCTGGTAGGAGAAAGCCACACGTTACAAGTTTTGTTTTACAGTAAAAACATGTTTATTTTTTTGTAGTGTGCAGTTCTGTTTGTAGACATTTTAGCTGTTTTTTTATGATTGTAGACAGATTATTGAACAAGCATGAATTGGTTTTAAAAAAAATTGAGTGACTTAGTTTGGTTTTAATGTTATCCTTGACTCTTATGTAAGCTTATATAACAGGCCTTCAGAATATCGTTCATTAGAATGGTTATTATAGGGCAGGGATATTCAATTAGCGGACCTCCAGCTGTTGCAGAACTACAAGTCCCATGAGGCATAGCAAGACTCTGACAGCCACAAGCATGACACCCAGAGGCAGAGCATGATGGGACTTGTAGTTTTGCAACAGCTGGAGGTCCGCTAATTGCATATCCCTGTTATAGGGTCATAAGACAAATTACTTATTGTAAAGCAGTATTAAACCCAGAAGCAAACATTTTAGATGGCTACATTTTTTATTTTTTCTCTAGGCTTTCTATCTTTTGTCATCTGGTGATCTGACCAGTAGGTTTATTGGTTTTCAAAGGAACAATCTCTTGTGGATGTATCAGTTACAGGGAAGAAACAAACCATTCAACACTGGCAGAGGTGTTTACAATGATTAGCTTTTATTCGTTTGTAAAACTTTTATCCCAAAAGGGGAAAAACGGTTTGCTGTAACTACTTGTAAAGTATTAGCTGGAGTTTAGATTCAATTTGTTAGTATATTTACAGTGGTTGTAAATCTCAGACATGAACAAAGCATATCCCTCTATAGTGTGTACTTATGTCCGTTAAGAGCATAAAAAGAGTTGTAAAGTCTCTCTAGGTTTTTCGCATTGATGCATTCTGCGTGTTAGGGTGAAAAAACCTCCTGTGCTGCAGCTGTTCCCCAGAGCCCTCCTTTTTCTTACCTGAACCCGAGAGTTCCAGCAACGGGGACAAGCACAGCAGCTCAAGCTGCTGTCTCGGGTCCTCATGGGATAGATTGATATTAGCAGGAACCATTGGCTCCTGCTGCTCTCAATCAAATCCAGTGACACAGGGTTGAGTCCCACTGTGTCAATGGACGCAGCAGCAGGACTCGGGAGTGCGTCCGCACGGGTTCCCCCTTGGAATGTGACTCTCTCTGGGGGTGCTCGATGAAGAGGAGGCACCAGGAATGCGACCGGGGGACCCCAGAAATGGAGGATCGGGGCTGCTCTGTTCAAAACCCTCGCACAGAGCAGGTAAGTATAACATGTTTAAAAAAAAAAAAAGTTGCATAGTAAGACTAAAGGCACCAGTCCATTCAGTTCAACCTGAGTGAGTGGCTACAATTGTTCCTATCCCTGTACATTGCACACTCACATCGGTCCCTACCCTCAAGGAGCCCACAATCCAAGGTCCCCATTCATATACTAGGGCCAATTATGGACAGAAGCCAATTAACCTACCTGCATGTCTTTGGCGTGTGGGAGGAAACTGGAGTACCCCCCGGAGGAAACCCACGCAGGCACAGGGAGAACATGCAAACTCCAGGCAGGTAGTGTTGTGGTTGGGTTTCGATCCTGCGGCCCTTTTAACTGCTAGGTGAGAGTGCTAACCACTACACCACTGTGAGGGCGGCACCTTTTAAGTGCCAGTTCACACAGGGCTGACCTGTCAGGTGACTTAGCCGCCTGACAAGTCGTGCTCCATGCATTGCAGTGGAACCATTCTAATAGGAGCGTCTCAAGTCGCTCTGACTTGGAAAAGGGTTCCTGTACTACTTTGGAGTGGCTTACATTGACTTCTATGCAGAAATTGTCTTGCAAGCCGCGCTGAAGTTGCGCTGTATGGGGCGGCTTAAGAATTTGAAGCTGCCCCTGTGTGAACCGGCATGGCGTGTCTTTTCTGCCTGTTGGTTTGTTCCTCTATCGGCCTGAGTCACTTCTGACAAGCGCTGCTGACACCAAGAGAAAAAAGGTGACATGGGAGGGACTTCCAGCTTTTTGACAGTCATGGCTCTGTTCCTGTGTGCTATGTGGAAGGTGTGTTTTTTTTTTTTTTTTTTTCCTCCAATCAGTTCTCAAAGCTCTACTGGATGAGCTCTGCAGGGTTTAACTTAATCTGTCCTCCCCCTTTTTTCTAAAATCTTAGATAAGCTTATAAATTTAGCACTTTGAATGTTGAGTAGAGAAGCCTGCAGAAAAACAGATACATCTTATGTAGAAAGATTTGTTTCACCTGACAGTGCTGCTGGCTGCTGTGCCCATTGGGCTCATCCATGCACAGTGGGGGCACTCTAATACATGAGCTGTTACTGGCCAGATCACCAGGTAAAAACGGGGGGGGGGGGGGGGGTGAGAAAACTAATGCAGCCACCACCGAATGATTGTGCTGCTTGTTTTTCTTTCTGAGCAGTTATAGTAGTTATTCCAAAACCTGGTAAAGATCCCTCCTTTATGCTCTAACTATAGACCAATATCCCTCTTAAACATTGACTTGAAATTTTTTGCCAAAACCTTAGATAATCGCCTTTCACCACTATTGCCCGAGATAATACACAAGGACCAAGTGGGCTTTGTCCCTGGCCGTGAAGCCAGGGACAATACTACCAGAACGATGCACCTGATGGCCTATGCACAAAATAACCACATCCCGACTTGCTTTCTCTCCTGCGATGCAGAGAAGGCCTTTGATGGGGTCAGTTGGCCTTTCCTCCAAGCCACCCTTTCCCAGATAGGCCTAGGCCCAATCATGCTCTCACGCATCATGTCCCTTTACTCCAAATCTTCGGCTACGGTCCTAGTGAACGGAACACAATCAGAAAAGTTTGATTTCCAACGGTACCAGGCAAAGGCTGTCCCCTCTCCCCACTCCTGTTTGCTTTGGTAATTGAACACTTAGCCAAAGCCATGAGAGCCATCCCAAACATACCCAGGCATACATACCCCTTCCTCTTAGTATAAACTTTCTCTCTATGCGGATGATCTCCTTCTCTGCGTGACCCAACCCCATATTAGCATCCCGTCCATACTTTCAGAGATACAGGTTTGGACGTCTTGGCAACTATAAGTTAAACATCTCCAAAACAGAAGCACTGAATCTCTCCCTACCACAACCCGCCCTCTCCTCCCTTCAAACCAATTTCTCCTTCCAATAGCAAAGTCCATCTCATACTTTGGTAAGCCATCCCAATGCATATTGCAGATATATACGCACTTAACTTTAGCCCATTATTTACAAAACTTGGGCGTCTCGCGGAAACTAGAATGGAAAGACCAATGTCATGGTTCGGATGTATGAACGCATTAAAAATGGATATGCTCCTCAAACCTTTATATTTCAGGCCTTGCCAATAGCCCTCCCATCCTCTTTCTTACATATGCTTTGCTCCTATGGCCATCAGATTCGTCTGGAAGGGCAATCGCCCAAGACTGAAACATAAGCTCCTATGTTCCCATTCCTCTAAAGGAGAGATAGGCCTTCCAGATTTTGAACTCCATCATACGTCAACGCTGGTCTCTAGAATGGTTCCCCCGTCCTTTAGCTAAAGCCTCCACCTTGGTAGAACAAGATCTCTCCCCGATCGACCTCTGTGCACTGCTTTGGGGACACGAGTGAACCCACAAATCTCCCAACATTATCTCCCCTTACTAAAGATGCTCTCACAATTTGTACTGCAAAAGGGAGAACTATGCACTATCCACTGACCCAGGCCCCTTTACCCCTCTTTTTGACAACCCAGAAGGTAGCTTGACACAAACTCTGGACAACTATAATAGAACTTCCTGGCCCACAGCACAACAATTTGTCCACAGTACTTCGGGCACCTTTTGTAACAGACCGATCCACTGCAACCTCCAACACAACATGGCTCACCCGCTTTCACCTGACCTCTTATTGCAAGAAACGTCATAATTCCAAACAGATCCACAGACCTCTTGCGCGCTTTGAACATATATGCACTTTTACAGAAACCCCCAGACACACCCTGTCACTGATTTATAAAATGATTCTAGACCATACACTCACTACCCTACCGAACTACACAAAAACTTGGTCAGAGGAGCTGGGGAGCGACATATCAGCGGTAGAATGGAGTAAAGTCTATTTACCCACAAATTGTCTATCTCAAGCTACACTCAAGAGAAAAACTACAAGCTGCTATCTAGAGTGCCAACCAATCTCAGGATCATGTATCCCTCGGTCACCAACATCTGGTTGAGGTGTAGCTCTGAAAAGGTTACATACAAGCACATCTGGTGGGATTGTGACAAAATCTGACCATTCTGGACTCGGATCTTCCAAATCTACTCTGAAATATATGACAAACCCCTCTCTCCCCTTCCATTGCCCTCCTTTCCATACTACCTGGTACTGTCAAATCCCCAAAACACGGCCTCCTGAAATTTTTCCTTAGTGCAGGTAGGCAGCGAATTCCTAGACAATGGAAAACATCCAACCCCCATCCCTTATAGAATGGGTGAACAAGATAAACAGTATCATGCTTATGGAGCAGATGCAAGCCAAATCCCCAGATAAATATGCCAAATTGTCCTTTATCTGGAGTATTTGGAGGAATTACTCTGCCTCAGAGAAACTAAAACCTAGACTCTTAACAGTGACTAAACAAAGAGAGAAAATAGATATGGCGCTATACCGGTATGTGAGGACTCTCAGTATGCTGGCAAATAAAGTGTGGACATAAATGTGCTATGTTGTGTTGGTGAGCATCACATAAGTGGGGGCACATATAATTCTCAGCGTGCTGGTTGATTTAGTACAGAAACACGTATTGTATATATTTCTCAGCGTGCTGGTTAATAAAACCCAAAAACCACAAAATCACAAAATAAACACAAAATAAAGGTCACGATATCACAAAACCTTGTGACCCTATTAAGAAATGCTTATCTCTATATCATAACAGTATATGGTTATTAGTAAGGTGCAAGTGCAAATAAATTCATATGTGCCTTGAAAAAAAAAAAGTAAAGCTGAAAATAGGACTAGATGTGGTAACTGGTGAAATAACCGTGAGTGTTATACTAATATGCAAAAATAAAATGCAAAGATAAAATAAAATAAAAAGTGAAAAATGAAATATCACAGTGATGGCACAATCTAATATTTAGTCCAATTGTGATGCTATATAATGAACATAAAAATACCATAAAAACTAAATGCAATAAAAATTTAAATGCAATAAAAAGATATAATACGAAAAAAGTTAATAGAAATATAAAAATATAAAAATAAAAATGTGTAAAAAATGTGCAAAAGATGTGCAAAAAATGCAGGTGAATTGTGAACATTAAACGTGGTGAAACAAGTCTCTAGTAAGTGACGGAATGTTCCGCAAGTGAAAAAAGGAGGGGGGTGATGGTTTCCAGCTGTGTTCTTCACATTCGGTGGCTATTAGTGTGTTATATTATTATGCTCTCACCGGAAAAAGGACCCCATCCGGGGTGGATCAACTTTCACAATATTAGCTATTGTGCCGCTCTCTGGCTTCCTTCAGCTGTAAAAGTTAGGGATCCCTCGTTCCTCCGTGAGTGCAGTGTGCCACGTTTATATAAGGTAGAGAAGAGGCACATCCATAGTGTGATACCGTTTTAAAACTTTGTTTTTATTGCAGCAAATAGATTAAAACTACTTACAAACAGGCTGTTTAAAAGTGCGGTAACTTTAAAATTCCCGCTCTGTAATCTCCGTCTGAGCTCGAGGTGTACGCTGTCTGGCCACGCCCTACGCGTTTCGTCACACGGACGTCATCTGGAGCCCAGAACAGTGACTACCCCTTACTCAGACAACCCACCCCCTAAAATGGGGTCCTTGTACCATGATCTGTTAACACCTAGTTGGTCAGAGGCCTGCCGCCTCCCTTCCCTGCCTTCACTCTCCCCCTTCCCTCGGCTCCTTTTTTCCTTCTCCTCAAATTATCTTACTACTAATATCTTTCTTACTTTAATTTTCCTCCAACCTATTCCCCCTTGGCTATATCTAGCCATACCCTAGTCCTAATTTATATAGCATTTAAATTGGTCCTGGGACCTGATATATACCAGCACTTTTGTACGGATAAAGTTCTTGAGTTTTGCATATATTGATTTCCCTGGCTTCTGGGCACAGCAGGCTGCCAATGGGGTGCCCGGGCCACGCGAGAACACAGTACTACCAATGCTTGTACAATGTTTTATAATCCTACCTCAATGACTTTCACTCGTTATATACGCATAAAAGACATAGAATGTACTACTTATTTAATGACTTGTAAATGTTCACCCAGATAGCCCGTTGTTGGGCGCCTGGTCTTGTATCAGTTTTCTTTTTTGCTTTTCCTCTTTTCTGTTTATATATGTTCTGAAAACAAACAATAAAAACGTATTTAACCTGAAGATGGGGAATTCCGGACATGGAGCTGTTTGCATCCAGGTTCAAGTTTTCACTGATCAGTTTTCACTGATCTATGCGTTCCCTCCTGTTCTGCTACTTCCGCACCTTCTTTGCAGGATCAAGCAGGAAGGGAAGGAGTTGATTCTAGGGGCTCAGATCTTGGTTTGCAGAGACCGTAAAGATGGCTTTAGGGGACCCCTGTGGACCCTACGGCCATGGCCAGACCTTCTCTCGCAAGGTCCAGTATTCCATCCTACCTTACAAACGATAATTTGGCTATTGATACCCACATTCTGAAAGAACCGCCGGCTGTCCGCTTCAGTCATTTCTACTTTGGTTAATGCTAGGAAGCCGGCCTCCAGAGTTATACTGTAGAATCTGGAAGGCGTATGTCTGCTGGTGTGAATCCAGGGGTTGGCACCCCAGCAAATGTCATAGGTAGGATCCTTGAATTTCTGCAGATGGGATTAGAAATGAAGCTGGCTTTGAGTACTATCAAAGGCCAGGTGTTAGCCTTATCAGTGTTTTTTTCAACGACCGCTTGCTTCACACTCTGACTCGTGGCTTTATTCAGGGGTTGATGCGGATTAATCCTCCAGTTAGGTCACCCCTGAACCCTTGGGATGTAAATTTTGTTTTGTAGGCATTACAGAAACAGCCTTTTGAGCCAATATGAGATATTCCTTTGGTCCTCTTGACAAGGAAATACTATTTTATTTTTTTTGGTTGCCATATCTTCTGCAGGAAGAGTCTCAGAGTTGGCTGCTCTTTCTTGTAAAGAGCCATATTTGATTATTCATAGGGATAAGGTTGTATTACGGTCTCATCCTAATTTCCTACCAGAGGTAGTGTCAGGTTTGCATTTAAACCAGGGTATTATTCTGCCTTCATTTTTTCCTGAACCTCGTTCTGCGGAAGAAAGGTCACTATGTTCTCTTGATGTGGTGTGAGCAGTGAGTCTATTTGAAGGCGACCGCTCAAATTCGTAAAACAGATGTTTTGTTTGTGTTGCCAGAAGGTCCTAAAAGAGGACAGGCATCGTTGAAATCTACTATTTCTAAATGGATTTGTCAAGTGATTGTTCAAGCTTATGGTTTAAAAAGTAAAATTCCACCTTTTTATATTTAAAGCGCACTCCACCAGGGCTGTTAGTACTTCCTGGGCAGTACATCACCAAGCCTCCATGGCTCAGACCTGCAAGGCCGCAACTTGGTCTTCAGTCCATACATTTACCAGATTCTATTAAGTAGATGTAAAAGGTCATGAGGATATCGCCTTTGGGCGCAGTGTACTGCAGGCTGCAGTAGAAGTCTTCTAGTCACTTAATGCCCTACTTTTGTTGTGTCCCCCTTCAGTTGGCATTGCTATGGGACTTCCCACATAGTAACTACTATGGCTCTGTGTCCCGTACGATAAGAAAATAGGATTTTTAAAACTGCTTACCTGTAAAATCCTTTTCTTTGTAGTATGTCATGGGACAGAGGTCCCTCCCTTCTTTGGTATTCACTTTTCTACAAAAACCGAGGCACTCCCAGTGGTGGAAGGGGTTATATAAGGAGTGGACTTTTTGTTTTGGAGTGTAACAGTGTCCATCACCTGAAGGTGGCCTATAACCCACATAGTAACTACTATGGCTCTGTGTCCTGTGATGTAATTCAAAGAAAAGGATTTTACAGGTAAGTGGTTTTAAAAATTCTATTTTTTTGCTAGTGTCCTGCAGTTGATAGACCTCTTCCATACAGAGAAGTTTCTGTGCTTTGAAATGCTGTGCTGTCCATTTTAACCACTTAATCCCTGAGCCTCTTTTTGAGATGTGGTGTTTACAAGTTAAAGACTTATCGAAAGCGGACCGCCGCTGCTGCCATAACGATATCCCCGTTCAGAGTAAGGACTTATATCGCCGTGCGGTGGCCTGACGGTGGTTAAAGCAGAACTATACTACACTCCAGTGCTGCAGTGTCTTGGGGCTCTTTGCCAGCCACTGTCATTTTCAACTCTATCGGCTTTCAGGTATCGCTGTTCAGCCATTTTCATTGGCCCATCTGATATGACCTCACTCCTGCACATGCGCAGGAGTTCATTCATCCCGGCATTGCTCTTGCACTGCTCAGTGTGCAAGGTGTACAGGCGGGTAAGGAACTTTAATGCAGAAAAGACATAGTGGGGCTGATTTGCTAAAACTGGAATATGCAAAATCTGGTGCAGCTCTGCATGGTAGCCAATTCACTTCTAACTTGAGCGTGTTCAAATAAGCTTTGCCACACAAAAAAAAAAACCTTCAAACTTGTTTCTATGCACAGCTGCACCAGATTTTTTCTTCAGGTTTAGTGAATCAACCCCACTATGTCTTTCCTGCATTAAAAATCCTATCTTTTTTTGCCAATTTTTTTTTTTTTTACAAAACTATTTTGGTTAAAGTTTCACTTTTGACATCTTGACTAGAGGTCGACCGATATATGGGCCGATATTTGGCATTTTTTAATCAGCATCGGCCGATTGTGCTGATTAAAAAAAGCCGATTACATGTTCAGCACGACTTGCAAAAGACTTCTGTAATAGAAGTCAATGTAAGTTGCCTGAAGGACTTTCCTCCTCTCTGGGCAGGCTGCCAAGAAAAGATCAAAGTGATACAATGTTTCTTCTTCAATGGGCTGAACTCCCTGTGTAGAAGTTCTCAGTTTAACCATTTAAAGACTAAATCTTTTCTGACACTTGTTGCTTACAAGTAAAAATCCAGTATTTTCTGCTAGAAAATCACTCGGAAGCCCCAAAAATTATATATATTTTTTTAGCAGAGACCCTAGGGAATAAAATAGCGGTTGTTGCAATATTTTATGTGACGCGGTATTTGCGCAGAGGTCTTTCAAACGCAAGTTAGCCCTTTTTTGTACGAAAAAAAAAGTTTTGAGTACCTGTTTTTTGTGTATTTAATATATATATATATATATATATATATATATATATATATATATATATATATATATATATATATATATATATATATATATATATATATATATATATATATATTCTAATCTACATTATACATACAAGTGAACTGATTGGAGGTTTGTTTGGTTTAATAAATGTGTAAGAAATTTTCTGCATCACTTATTAAGGCTGCTTTCGCACTGGATCGGGCAGGCTTTGACGGTAAAACGCTGCAAGTTTTAGCAGCGATTTACCATTTTCGCCCCGCTATTCGGCTGCTAGCAGGGCAGTGAAGCACTGCTGCAAAATCGCGTTGCATGTTCTTCAGCAGTGGTGACCATTCATTTCAATGGGTAGGAGTGGTGGAGGAGTGGTTTACACCGCTCCAAAGATGCTGCTTGCAGGATTTTTTTTTTTTTTTAACATCCTGCCAGCGCATCTCCTCATTGTGAAAGCACTCGGGCTTTCACACAGACTGCAGGGGTGCAGTTTTGAAGGCAATTTACAGGCGCTATTTTTAGCCCAAAATCGCCTGAAAAACGCCCCAGTGTGAAAGATGTCTAACTTAGATTTTATGAGATGAAGGGGGGAGGGGGGGGGGGGAGGAAAAAATAAATAAAAAAATCGGCCTAACATATTGGCTCAAAAAAAATCAGCATCATATATCGGCCATCGGCCACCACGATTTCTATATATCGGCATCGGCCAGAGAAAAACCCATATCTGTCGACCTCTAATCTTGACTAGTTTGAGTTGGTGACCACACTGGACTGATTTTAAATGGTTACTAGTAGTTATTTGGTAGTTTTTCGATGGTGGTGTTGTCCCCCCTCTGGGGGTTTGGGCCTGCTACTGAAAGCCAACAGCGCTGTCTCATCAACAGAAACAATACTTGAATAAGGAGGGAGGCGTGCTTTTTGTCCACAATAATGCAACGATTTTTACAAAATACTCATTGTATACTGCTTATGTTTGTACGTTAGCCCTGAAGGGGGGGGGGGGGGTTCAGTCCCCCAAAATGTGTTGGGTCGATCTGTACTGTTTCGATAAACAATTGTATTCTCCCATCAGGTGTTACTATGTCACTGCCAAAGGTTGTGGCAGTGAGGTCTTCCCACGTGGATGTGATCCCGAGACGCTGTGACGTCACTCCTACATGGACGATGCATCACCATGGCACACAGTGCAGACTGCAAATGTGGTCTGATCTGCACATGTGCTTCTGAGATGACCTTATCACTAACAGACGTCAACATTTATGACAAAAGGGACCACTAGGGTGTCTTCTGTTATAAAAACCCTGCCCGTCGGCTGTTTTTGTAAATGATCTTACTACTGCTTTAATATAACATTTGCGCCGATACTTAAGTATGTTTTACAGTTTATCAAGCCTGTCCTGTGTAGTGATGACATACTGTGCACTTGCTGCTACGGAGTTTGTTTTTGGGGAAAAAATAAAATTTACAATTGTTTCCGTACCATTTATCAATCACCTAGTATAAAGCTTTGAC
This sequence comes from Lithobates pipiens, assembly GCF_037356315.1. Taxonomy (NCBI): domain Eukaryota; kingdom Metazoa; phylum Chordata; class Amphibia; order Anura; family Ranidae; genus Lithobates; species Lithobates pipiens. Next base: position 186,136,101 of record NW_027507685.1, on the reverse strand, counting down.
TTCAGGCAAAGTGGTAACATGGGGTATTCAGTGTTAAGCGTAAGCCTTTTGATGTATACTTATAGGTAGATGTCATAACGAACATAATGGAACAAATAAGTAATAAAAAAAATCCAGCAGCCAACGTACGGTGTATTCTAAGGTGACCGAAAATTTATAGGTAGGTATATAACTTGAAAAGAGGTACTACAGAGTGAGGAAGAAGGGAGCATTAAAGGAAAAAGAGGCATCAAGGTTCTTAGTCCTGGAGAAAGGGATAGTGCTTATTAAGAGCCAGTTAGAAATCTAGCGTGAAGGAAAAAATTAACATTATGGCCAATGTGATTCTCCCTGATGGGGTATTCCAGGAGGAAAATGTGTCTCTGCTAAATACGGGGGGAGGAGCAGGGAGGGGGGGGGGGACTTACCAGGAGGCCCCGGCATAGGTGTTTTTTTTTTCAGTCTGGTCAAACTATTACGAAAGTTCTAATAGACAATGGAAGGACGGTGGTTGGAAACTGTATCTAGCATGCCATGTGGAGGAGAATTTGGAGGGGTGGTCATTTGCGATGCAGATGAGTTCTTCCATTTCTGCGATTTTTGGATATGCTGATGACCCATCAGATAGAGGGAGCGTGGGTTGAGCCCTAGTGAACTGGGATGCATAGCTTAATTGTGTTTTATCTTGTGCATCGCTAGGGATTTAAAGTAGGATTTGTGGGGATTGAGGTGTGGTGTAAATTTATGCTGGGGTAAAGTCTAAATGTGTGTCGTGACCTATATCATGCAGTGAACTTCTGACTAGAATGTTTTGGGCCATGGGCACACCCAATTGTGAAGGAGCGAGGCCATAGCATTTTGGATTTAATCTGCTAGTATCTCAGATTTTTAGCTGATTTTTTTATTTTATTTATTTTTATTTTTTTAGCAGGTCCGCTGGTCCTTAGAACGCCCCAAAATGGTGAAGCCGGAAATCCACACCCTCGCCCGCCACCTTAAGCAGGAGAAGCTGTATGTTAGCTCAGAAAAACAGCTGATCCAGCGGTTGAATGCTGATGTTTTAAAAACTGCAGAGAAGCTCTACAGAACGTCTTGGATTTCAAAACAGCAAAGGATCAACTTAGATAGACTTATTATAACGAGGTAACACACCAAGTAAATTTCAGTAACTTTAATGTTCTGCATAAATATCTGACATTTTACAATTGTATGCCTACAGTTTCCTTTTCCATAAATGCTGTACATTCCTTTTTTGTCATTTTAAAAAGCAGTCCTTGAGTTTTAGTCAAGTGACATTTCTTAGCTTTACATCGTGTCATCATTCTGCTGCAGGCAATAGGAAGTATTTCCCCCTTTTCCTCTCCCCAGTGATCGGACAATAGCATTGTGTGTAGTGAGTCGCTAGGTGTGAGGCAAAAGCAGGGGCTGATCCATGCAAGACATTCGTGAACACAGCCATGAACTGCACAAATACTCGAGTTTACTTCATTTCTTTATCTCCAAGCCAGCATCTTGGTCCAGAAATTAGATGCTGATCCTGGATGATGCCTGAACAAGTTGTCTTTGCCTGCTATAAAGCGAGGCAGACTAATACCTTCTTTCTTCTTCCTGGAGACCACCCCCAATGGTGACCAGACAAGGGGAAAATGGACTATCTCTGCACACATAGTTTTGATGGGGAATAGTTTAAAAAATAAACTAATACCAAATGGTTAAAAGGCAGTCCTCCAGGCCTGCCCCTTCAGTTTTTGTGTTTCCTGCTGGATGGGAAGGAAGCATGTGAGGAACCTGGGGTGCTCCATGTTCCAGGATTGTCCTGGGAGGAGGCCTCTGGGGAGTACCTTCTCTGCCCAAGGCGCCCCTCTGTCTAAGTGCAATGAAGAGAGGGCTGCTTGTACACCGCTGCCTATAAGCTCGGGGAGAGTTGGACCTCTGAAGAGCGGCGGATTCCCTACCTCCATTTTTTTTTTTTTCCCCGCACAGTCCGGCCGTTGTTCTTCATCGGAAAGAAACGTACTGCGCCCAAGAATGAACGGCATCCACAAGGCATGCGAGACGTCCGTTCCGGGTATGGTTGCGAACATACGTGCATCTGAAGAGGGGCTTCCATGTTCCAATGAACAGAAGTGACAATACTTCCGGCGGAACCGCTTCATCAGAGGGTGCCAGGAAACGAAGGTTCCAGTTTCCAGGCGCAGGGTGTGTGGCTTGGTGGGCGTCCGGAGCCTGTGTAGATCCAGCAGAGGCTGTGACAGACACTGTGGAGCCATGGAGGGCACTGCAGCAGTTCAGGTGGTCGACTCCGGTTCTTCTGGCACCAGCACCTCCCAGGTAAGCGTGGTGAGGGCAGACCATGGCTTACTCTGGGAGGGAATAAGGTCCTTGTGACAAAGGCCTTTCCCTGGGTGGGGAACCACAGGTGAAGGGCTCCTTCTCCGAGTACAGTGGTGGCAACGGTTGGGAACAGGCTTTCATGGTTTGTTTTCTGTCTTGCTTTCAGGGTAAAGCACAGGGCAGAGCCCAGATACAGCCTCCAAGGAGAAAGTGTGCTGTTTGTGGGACAAAACTTGGGCCCAACTGGGAGAAGCCGATTTCCCCCGAATGTGTCAGTAATTTATCTAAGGATGACTCCATGACTGAGTGTCAGAAGATCCTTTCGTCAGTTAAAGATGAGGTTGCATCCACCATCAAATCGTTTAGAGGAATGATGGATAGGATGCAGGGTCCCTTGGTGCCTTTATCAGGACGATAAGTTTGCCCTCCCTGTCTGAGCCCAGTCAGGAGGATAGGGAAGTTAGGAAGAGGGAGCCCAGGTCGCTGGCCTCTTCCCAGGTAGACTCGGGGTCTGACTCTGAGGAAGATTACTCTGGAGGGTCCAGGTACAAATCGACATTGGACAATGTGGGGGATTTGTTAAAAGCGATCTAGAACACTCTAGAGATCAGAGGAGTCGGTACAGCTTTCTAAGCATGACCTCATGTATCAGGGGGGGATCTGCTTAGAAATCCAGAGTTTTTCCTGTGCACAAATCTCTAGTGGAAGTGATCTTGCTCGAGTGGGAGCACCCTGAGAGGAGACCATTCTTTTCGAGCAGTCTCAAACGCAGATTTCCCTTCGAGAAAGACGCGGCCCAGCCTTGGAACAAGGTTCCTAAGTTGGATGCGCCGCTAGCAAAGGTCTCAAAAAAGACTGATCTGGCCTTTGAACTAAGATCCCTTAAGGATCCAATGGACAAAAGGGGTGATGTGCTGTTGAAGAGGGCTTGGGGTGCCTCCTCTATTGCATTCAAGCCTGCCCTTGCAGCCACCTGTGTGGCTAGAAATTGAGTGCTGGTTAACCCAGTTAGTCACACATTTCTGCAGGTATGTCCCGACAACAGCTGTTAAAGGCCTTTCCCTTATTGTTTAAGGGAGTTGGGTTCCTAGCCGATGCTTCTGCGGAGTCAGTAGAGCTAGCGGTTAGGTCTGCGGCTTTGGCTAATGCGGCAAGAAGGGCCGTATGGCTGAAAGCCTGGGCGGGACATGCAGCATCTAAACTCTGGCTTTGTTCAAGCCCGTTTATATTAGAGATAATAAAAACGGTTACAAGTTGGAGTGCAGTGGCATTCCCCCACCTACCTTCCTAGTAACCAAGTTACCCAGAGACCGGGAGAAGGCAGAGGCCCTGAGTCTGATGTTGGGAGAGTTGTTAGATCAACAGGTCATCAGCCGGGTACTAGATGCGGAACATGGACATGGGGTATATTCCCACGTGTTTGTAGTTCGAAAGCCATCAGGCAAATTCAGGTTGATCCTCAATCTCAGACCCCTGAACAGGTTTATCGGGTACAAGCGGTTCAGGATGGAGTCTATTTTTACGATAATGAACCTCCTGTTTCCCCGAATGCTTTATGACAACAGTCGACCTCAGGGACTCATATTTGCATGTACCGATATATCAGGAATTCCATAAATTCCTCAGGTTGGCTGTAAGGGCGAACTCGGAAATCCTCCACTTCCAGTTCATGGCTCTTCCGTTTGGCCTAGCATCCTCTCCCAGTATTTTTACAAAAGTCCTGGCAGAAGCTCTAGCTCCGCTATGTATCGGGGCCATTACAGTGATCCCATATTTGGTCGATCTTCTTCTGTTTGTCGCCCAGTCCTAACGGCAGCTAGAAGAGGCTCTACAGAAGGCGCAACACTTCCTGCGTTCTCTTGGTTGATCACTCAGGACAAGTCACAGTTGATCCCAACCCAGGAAGTACTGTATCTGGGTTACAGATCTGTAGAAGGGAAGGTGTTTCTCCCATCAGAAGATAAAGAAGGTAGGTCTGGCAGTAGTGTGGCTTCAGACCAATCAGGAAGCCCAGGTCAGAGATGTCAAGAGTTATAGGCTTAATGACATCCTGTTTCCCAGCAGTCCCTTCTGCAAGGATCCACCAGCGCCCGCTGCAGGCTCTTTGGCTGCATTACTGGGATGGCAGCCAACAGAGTTTGGATCGACCCATGCCAATACCCACAAGGGTAAAAAGGACTTTGTGGTGGTGGCGAACCAGTCACAATTTAGACAGGGGTCTGTTGTGGTTCAGACCAACAGCTCTGGTGCTGACAACAGACGCCAGCTCTTTCGGCTGGGGTGCACACCTGGAAAAAGATCTGGCTCAAGGATCCTGGTCTCAGGTGGACACCAGACGGACCATAAATAAGAGGGCGATGGCAGCCTTCCAGCAAGAAATAAGGGCACAACACCTCCAAGTAAGATCAAACAATGCAGCTGTTGTCACCTATATAAACAAACAAGCGGGGGGGGGGGGGGGTGTTTGCAGAAGATAGCGGGAGAGATTTTCTCTTGGGCCAAGATGAATCTAGCATTGCTGTCAGCGGTTCATTTAAAGGGGGCTCAGAACTCTCTGGTGGACTTTCTCAGTCGCCAGTATGTGAAACAGGACGAATGCTCCCTCAACCAGGAAGTCTTCGAGCAGGTGGTGAGGACTTGGGACATACCAGAGGTGGATTTGTTCACCCCCTGAAAGCAACAAGAAGGTTGCTCAGTTCTTCTCCCTGCACTCGCAGGATCAAGCCAAAGGGGTAGATGCCTTCGCCAGTGCGTGGCACTTCAACCTATGCTATTCCTTTCCCCCAGTAAGGCTGGTTGGCGGCCTTCCTTCAGAAATTTCAGACCCAGGTAACGGATCTCATTCTGATAGCCCCATTTTGGCCAAGAAGGGCTTGGTTTGCAATCCTACAGAAATTGACAATATATCCTCTGATTCATCTTCCGAGGAGGGAGGATCTAGTCACACAGGGTCCTATCCGGCATCCTCAAATAGACCCTCAGGCTTACAGCGTGGTATCTGAGGAACAGCTGTTAAGGGCCCAAGATTTTTCAGAAAGGGTCACCAAGACTCTTAGAATGCCGTAAGCCAGTGACCAGGGCTATTTGCACCTAGGTGTGGAAGAGGTTCAATTCCTGGTTGATGGGGCAGGAAGATCCAGGTATTCCAGCAGTGCTGGACTTCTTCCAGGCAGGGGTGGAATTAGGGCTTTCAGCACTGTGAAGGTACAGGCTGCCGCTTTAAGCGTCTTTCTTCAGGTCCCCCTGCAGCAAGATCATTTTGTAAAGAATATCTTTAAAGCCCTCTCCAGGTCAAGGCCAGTGACGGTCAGAGCCTGTCCCTCCTGGGACTTGGCCTTGGTGCCCCCACAAGGAGTCCCTTCGAACCTCTGGAGAAATCTGATGCTAAATGGGTATTTTTAAAATCCGCTTTTTTGATTGCAATTACCTCAGCCAGAAGAGTGAGTGAGTTGCAGGCGCTCTTTATTAGAGACCCTTTTTTATTGATTTTGGAGGATAGAGCTGTGCTTAAAACGGATCCTAGTTTTCTTCTGCTTTTCACAGAACTCAAGACATTATCCTGCCAACATTCTACTCCTCCTCAGCGGGTGATGAGGAAGGAGGATTTAGTTTAGTTGATGTTAGGCGTAGCCTTTTAGTTTATTTAAAAATTAGCAAAGTGTTCAGGAAGTCGGAATCTGTGAGTTTTGTGGTGTCACGCAAAGGACTTAAGGCATCTATATCCACCATCGCCAGATGGATTAGGATGACTGTTTTAGAAGCATACAGGTTGGCAGGGAGGCAAGCTCCTCTAGTTAAGGCACATTCAACTAGGGCGGAGTCAGCTTCGTGGGCAGAGAAGGCCGGTGCCACTCCGGAGGAGATCTGCAAAGCAGCGATGTGGTCCAGCTATTCCAAGTTTGCAAAGCATTACCGCTTGGACCTGGCTGCTAAGGATCAGGCATTCAGGAGAAAGGTCCTCCAGGCAGTGGCTGTCCTGGAAGACTCCTAGAAAAAGTTACCGGTAAGTCTAACTCTGCTTTCTTTTTTTTTTTCACATAAAAACATATGTCACACTGGTAATGTGACACCCTAGCTAGTATGTAGAATACAGGGTGTATGACACACAAATCCTTGTATGTCTGTTATCGTCTACAATTTTATCCAAATTATCTTTAAAGTGTAAGTTCACCTTTACAGAAAAATCTGTAAGGGGAACTTACACAGAACCCCGTTCCGCACCCCCGTAGACCTGGACTGCGGCAATCTCCTGTTCTGAGCCCCAGTAGTCCAGGGCTTAGAAATCCCCCTCGGCTGAATGTCCAAATCGTACCTCATCAGGATGGACATTTTGGAGCATTCTAATTGGTCAGCGCCGACCAATCAGAAGCCACATAGCCCATTCTGTCAGCTGGGAAAAAGATGCGTGGCTACCGAGGGGATGTCTGAGCCCGCCAGACTCCTGACGTGGATATACCGGGGCTCAGAATGGGAGACTGCCAGGTCAGTGGGGGGGATGCGGTGGTCCTGTGTAAGTTCACCTTACAGATTTTTCTGTAAAGGTGAACTTACCCTTTAATGAAATACAGCAATGAGCCAAAGCAACTCCTTAAATATATGTTTAATACAAAACCTGATACAAACATAGGAGGAAGCCACATGCATGTTTGCCAACAAGAGCCAGCATCTACGAAAGGCCAAGGCAGATGGTGCCAATATGTCTCTCCTATGGTGGGGGATGCAAACAGCGCAAGAGAGGGAAAAATAGATGAAGAAATGTGATGTGCTGTCATGCAGCTGTATATGGTGGAGAACATTAGCTCATTAACAGATTAAATTTTTTTTTTTTAAAATGCAAGTATTCAAGTGATTTATATACAGTAGTATAGAGCAAGATGTGGGATGTTACACAGTATTGTTACTCATACCATTCCAATAGGTGGAATATATCGGTTGAATTTGCACATTGCATTATGGATTGAAAAGGTATGCCTTTCTAAAGTCATTCATCTGTAGTTCATGCATCCATTTGTCTGGAGTAGAGGTGGGGTGATTGGGCATACCCACTGTATAGTTGACATCCTTTGGGAAACGACTGGCAATCCTAAAGTTGTTAAAGCGGTAGTAAACGCGCACGTTTACAAAAAAAACAAAAAGGGGGAAAAAAAAACCCTGCAAGGCAAAGGTATAATGAGCTAGTATGCAGCGCATACTAGCTCATTCTCAAATTACCTCAGAACAAAGCCCCCGTATCGGTGCCCAGGTTCATGGCTCCGGTACTGTGAGTGGCTGGAGTCGCGATGATGTCGCGCTCACACTCAGGAGTTTTCTTCCCGGCAAGGTCCGGCAACGCTGCCGGACCTTCAGCTGGGGCATTCAGAGCGCATGCGCCTGCTGACATCAGCAGCTGCATGCATAGGCAATATCTCCTAAACTGTACAGGTTTAGGAGATATTAACTTTACCTACAGGTAAGCCTTATAGAAGTGTAAAATTTGAGTTTACAACTGCTTTAAACCTTCGTCTTTTTTTTCTCTAGTCTGTCCAGGACAGCACTAGAGATAGGCTCTACCTCCAGAGGCAGGAAACGCAATCCAGATCTTTAAAGGGCGGTCTTCGTCCCTTCCCCTTCAGTCTTTGTGTTTCCTCCACCGGAGGAGGAGGAGGCTGGATCAGGAGCTCTCCTTGCCCTGATGGTGGGAGAGCCCATAACAGATGGGGAAGGAGCTCTGTGTACCTGTTTAGGTAGCAGACATCTGAGGTCCTCCGGTCCAGGGCTGGCGTTCCCTCGCCTGACGATAAGTTCAGATTTAGGCGCAAAGTCAGCCGTGGGCGGGCACAGGCTTAGAGTTCCGGCCTGTGGAACGCAGGAGGAGGACAGAGGACTTCTGGCAATCCGGTTCCGGGTCACATGGCGAGCGTGGACGATCAGAACCTTGGCGGCCATTTTAAAAGCCCTGACCACATAACGAACGTGCTGCATCACAAACTAAGGGAAAAGCCTCCAGGTGGTCAGGCGAGATTCCGGATATGGATGCAGTAAAGTGGCAGTGGAGCCAAACCAAGTCAGGTAGGCAAACTCAGAGGTGCCTTGTACCTACAGGGCTGGGAGACAGGGGGGAGTGATGGACTAATCAATGCAAAGGCATTATGAAATGGTCCAGGTGTGCTTCTCCTCCCTTCCTCTCTCAAACAGGATCCGGACTAAAGTGTCTTGCGAATCCTGTTGGTGGGGTGCACATAAATGTTTGGTGAAGGCATCCTACTTTTGCTAAGGTTTCGCTGATGTTAGCTTGTCTGTTTTCCCTTCCTTTCTTCTCTCCTCCTTGTCTTAGGCTCTGCCCAAGGAACCAGAGAGGTCGGGGGGGGGGGGGGGGGGGGGGGAGAGATGTCCTTCATGTATGAATAAAATGAAAGGATGGGTTAAACCCCTTTGTAAACCCTGCATAGACAAATTAGGCTATAAGGAAGCTACGGGGGTTTGTAAGGATTTTATTTCTGGGGTGCAGAAAGAAATGCTATCCATCAAGACAATGCTAGCGAACCTTGAGACCCCAAAACCAGCCGCAGTCCCCCCTGCTTCCACCCCAGAGGAAGGTGACGAATCAGGGGAAGAGGAATTCGATTCACTGGATGGCCTAAGTGAGACTGGGGCAGTTCCTCCCACAGTGGGGAAAAAAACTACCCAAAATACTTTTTATTCTGAAGATCATCAGGGAGAGTTACAAAATTCAGTTCACACACCCCATCTACAAGGATGTGTCTGACCAAGGATCCACAGAAAGCTTTGCTATCGCAAATTGGTGATTTAATAGACCAGAGGGTTCTAGTGCCAGTTCCAACAAAGGAAATTAACCATGGTTTCTACTCGCATGTGTTTGTAGTGAAGAAACCGTCAGGCAAATTCCGGTTAATTTTGAATCTAAAGTTACTAACCAAATGGGTAACTTACAAAAAAATTCCGGATGGAAACAATTTTTACAGTGAGGTCAATACTCACTCCCGTTTTTGTTTCATGGCCTCCCTCGATCTGAGGGACGCTTACCTACACATCCCCATTCACGAGAACTCTCAAAGTATTTAAGGATAGCGATTCAATGGGGAAGGCAGACCTGATGCTTCCAATTCGGGGCTCTGCCATTGTCTATCTTCCTCCCCCAGGATATTGACCAAGGTCCTGGCGGAAGCATTGGCTCCCTTGAGACTGAAAGGGGTTGCGGTCATACCATACTTGGACAACCTTTTATTCTTTGCCCCCTCAAAACTCCGACTGCAGGGAGACCTGAGGGTAGCCATCTCTTGTCTAAAAAGACTGGGGTGGTTAATAAACAAAGAAAAGTCGCACTTGACACCGACACAGGCCATACAGTATCTAGGTTTCCTGATAGACTCTGTGTCACAGAAAGTCTTCCTCAGAGGAAAAAGTTGAAAAAGTGAAGGCGACGGGAACATTTTTGCAGAGCAATCTGGCAATTTCCCTCCGCTCTGTTGTTCATCTCTCCACATATTAAAGAAATGCAGTCTGCTCACATAATTCGTTATAAAAACATATTTGCCATTCTAAAGGAGGAGGGTTTCCGAATTGGCAGCCTTGTCCTGCAAGTCGCCCTATCTGGTTATCCACAGGGATAAGGTGGTGTTGTGTCCTTTCTACAGAAGGTGGTCTTGGATTTTCATATCAATGAGGACGTTGTATTATCATTGCTGTATCCTAAGCCGAAGCACTCTAAAGAGGTGGCCCTTCACGCTTTGGACGTGGTTAGGACCCTGAAGGTATATTTGTCTGCCACGGCTCCCTTTCGGAAGTCAGACTCACTGTTTGTTTCAGTAGCTGGTCCCAAGAAAGGCATGGCGGTCTCGTCGGCCACCATTTCCAGGTGGGTCAGACTGATTGTAGTACAAGCCTACGCCTTGAAGGGGCAGGTGCCCCCCTTTCCGGTCACGGCCCACTCCACAAGGGCAATCGGAACGTCTTGGGCCTCCCGACACCAAGCGCCAGTCGCTCTGGTGTGTAAGGCGGCGACCTGGTCGTCTGTCCATACGTTTACCAAGTTTTACAAGGTAGGCATCAGTGCGTCTGCTGATGCCTGTTTTCGCCGCAAGGTTTTGCAGGCGGCCGTGTAGTTGCAATGGAATATGCAACCGATTTATTATTTGTTTCCTGTTTTTTTTGCAAAAACACAGTACTGTTATGTTAATGCACTGTTGCATTACTTCCGCAGTTGGCTGCGGTCTTGGGGATACACTCCTGTTGAGGATACCCTGTTTTTTTGTGGTGGTTTTCCATGCACTGCTGTTGTGTTTTTTTTTTTTTTTTTTTTTTTTTTTTTTTTTTTCGGTTTAGTTTCACTACTTCCCACCTGCCATGGTGGATGAAGTTTTTATGCTGTTTTTTCCCACTCCTCGTTTGGCACTGCTTGGGGACATCCCATTTTGTTAGAGGAGCTATGTCGGCCGGTGAATATAAGAGAAATTAGGATTTTTTTTGTACTCACCGTAAAATCCTTTTCTTTGTAATTCATCAACTGACACAGCAACCACCCCTCCCCCCCCTTTTTTTTTTTTTCTCTCTACGTTATACTACTTGTTGACGTACTGAGGCTGCTAGGGCAGACTGTGGGGATTGTAGCCTAGGGACCGCCCCACTGGGCGGAACTTAAGTTCTGAAATGTTGTATTACAACTTTGCCTAGTGATAGGGCTAACAACCCATTTTGTTAGAGAGGTGCTGTGTCGGTCGGTGAACTACAGAGAAAGGGATTTTACAGTGAGTACAACGCCTATTTTTTTCATCTGAGTTTTACAAGGGTGTTGTAAAAATGACTGTAGCAATCAGACAGCTACAACTTATGTAGGAAGACTTGTTTCATCTGTGTTGCCTCAGGCTGTTCCATACACTGGGTATATGGAAGGATTTACATCCATTTTTGAAAGGAAGTAAACGTTCATCTGTTTAACCTATAGCAAGGGTGTCCAAACTTTTTTATTATTTTTTTTAAGGAGGGCCAGATTTGATGAAGTGAATAACTTTGCCGGACTAAAGTGTCTTGCGAATCCTGTTGGTGGGGTGCACATAAATGTTTGGTGAAGGCATCCTACTTTTGCTAAGGTTTCGCTGATGTTAGCTTGTCTGTTTTCCCTTCCTTTCTTCTCTCCTCCTTGTCTTAGGCTCTGCCCAAGGAACCAGAGAGGTCGGGGGGGGGGGGGGGGGGGAGAGATGTCCTTCATGTATGAATAAAATGAAAGGATGGGTTAAACCCCTTTGTAAACCCTGCATAGACAAATTAGGCTATAAGGAAGCTACGGGGGTTTGTAAGGATTTTATTTCTGGGGTGCAGAAAGAAATGCTATCCATCAAGACAATGCTAGCGAACCTTGAGACCCCAAAACCAGCCGCAGTCCCCCCTGCTTCCACCCCAGAGGAAGGTGACGAATCAGGGGAAGAGGAATTCGATTCACTGGATGGCCTAAGTGAGACTGGGGCAGTTCCTCCCACAGTGGGGAAAAAAACTACCCAAAATACTTTTTATTCTGAAGATCATCAGGGAGAGTTACAAAATTCAGTTCACACACCCCATCTACAAGGATGTGTCTGACCAAGGATCCACAGAAAGCTTTGCTATCGCAAATTGGTGATTTAATAGACCAGAGGGTTCTAGTGCCAGTTCCAACAAAGGAAATTAACCATGGTTTCTACTCGCATGTGTTTGTAGTGAAGAAACCGTCAGGCAAATTCCGGTTAATTTTGAATCTAAAGTTACTAACCAAATGGGTAACTTACAAAAAAATTCCGGATGGAAACAATTTTTACAGTGAGGTCAATACTCACTCCCGTTTTTGTTTCATGGCCTCCCTCGATCTGAGGGACGCTTACCTACACATCCCCATTCACGAGAACTCTCAAAGTATTTAAGGATAGCGATTCAATGGGGAAGGCAGACCTGATGCTTCCAATTCGGGGCTCTGCCATTGTCTATCTTCCTCCCCCAGGATATTGACCAAGGTCCTGGCGGAAGCATTGGCTCCCTTGAGACTGAAAGGGGTTGCGGTCATACCATACTTGGACAACCTTTTATTCTTTGCCCCCTCAAAACTCCGACTGCAGGGAGACCTGAGGGTAGCCATCTCTTGTCTAAAAAGACTGGGGTGGTTAATAAACAAAGAAAAGTCGCACTTGACACCGACACAGGCCATACAGTATCTAGGTTTCCTGATAGACTCTGTGTCACAGAAAGTCTTCCTCAGAGGAAAAAGTTGAAAAAGTGAAGGCGACGGGAACATTTTTGCAGAGCAATCTGGCAATTTCCCTCCGCTCTGTTGTTCATCTCTCCACATATTAAAGAAATGCAGTCTGCTCACATAATTCGTTATAAAAACATATTTGCCATTCTAAAGGAGGAGGGTTTCCGAATTGGCAGCCTTGTCCTGCAAGTCGCCCTATCTGGTTATCCACAGGGATAAGGTGGTGTTGTGTCCTTTCTACAGAAGGTGGTCTTGGATTTTCATATCAATGAGGACGTTGTATTATCATTGCTGTATCCTAAGCCGAAGCACTCTAAAGAGGTGGCCCTTCACGCTTTGGACGTGGTTAGGACCCTGAAGGTATATTTGTCTGCCACGGCTCCCTTTCGGAAGTCAGACTCACTGTTTGTTTCAGTAGCTGGTCCCAAGAAAGGCATGGCGGTCTCGTCGGCCACCATTTCCAGGTGGGTCAGACTGATTGTAGTACAAGCCTACGCCTTGAAGGGGCAGGTGCCCCCCTTTCCGGTCACGGCCCACTCCACAAGGGCAATCGGAACGTCTTGGGCCTCCCGACACCAAGCGCCAGTCGCTCTGGTGTGTAAGGCGGCGACCTGGTCGTCTGTCCATACGTTTACCAAGTTTTACAAGGTAGGCATCAGTGCGTCTGCTGATGCCTGTTTTCGCCGCAAGGTTTTGCAGGCGGCCGTGTAGTTGCAATGGAATATGCAACCGATTTATTATTTGTTTCCTGTTTTTTTTGCAAAAACACAGTACTGTTATGTTAATGCACTGTTGCATTACTTCCGCAGTTGGCTGCGGTCTTGGGGATACACTCCTGTTGAGGATACCCTGTTTTTTTGTGGTGGTTTTCCATGCACTGCTGTTGTGTTTTTTTTTTTTTTTTTTTTTTTTTTTCGGTTTAGTTTCACTACTTCCCACCTGCCATGGTGGATGAAGTTTTTATGCTGTTTTTTCCCACTCCTCGTTTGGCACTGCTTGGGGACATCCCATTTTGTTAGAGGAGCTATGTCGGCCGGTGAATATAAGAGAAATTAGGATTTTTTTTGTACTCACCGTAAAATCCTTTTCTTTGTAATTCATCAACTGACACAGCAACCACCCCTCCCCCCCCTTTTTTTTTTTTCTCTCTACGTTATACTACTTGTTGACGTACTGAGGCTGCTAGGGCAGACTGTGGGGATTGTAGCCTAGGGACCGCCCCACTGGGCGGAACTTAAGTTCTGAAATGTTGTATTACAACTTTGCCTAGTGATAGGGCTAACAACCCATTTTGTTAGAGAGGTGCTGTGTCGGTCGGTGAACTACAGAGAAAGGGATTTTACAGTGAGTACAACGCCTATTTTTTTCATCTGAGTTTTACAAGGGTGTTGTAAAAATGACTGTAGCAATCAGACAGCTACAACTTATGTAGGAAGACTTGTTTCATCTGTGTTGCCTCAGGCTGTTCCATACACTGGGTATATGGAAGGATTTACATCCATTTTTGAAAGGAAGTAAACGTTCATCTGTTTAACCTATAGCAAGGGTGTCCAAACTTTTTTATTATTTTTTTTAAGGAGGGCCAGATTTGATGAAGTGAATAACTTTGCCGGCTGACCATTTTGCATGACTTTCTTTGAACCATTAAAATTTGGTCTAAGTGTGCTTGTTCGAGCAATAATACACTGCCCAACAAGAATTCTCTTGCCTTTTGTGGCTCTGTGTGAGTAAAGAGATGAGCTTGGGGGTGTTATTTGGATATACCGTATTTATTGGCTTATAACACGCACCTTCACCTTAAGAGGGAAGTTTCAGGGAAAAAAAAAAAAATTTTTAAATAAAGAACTGTGAAGCAAAATAAGGGTCAGTGCCCATCTGTAGCCTCACCAGTGCCATAAATGCAGCACCCACCATTGCCAGGAATGCAACACCCCCACCATTGCCATCAGTGCAGCCTGATTGATGCCCATACATCTGCAGCCTTGGAGGGGACGGGGGGAGGGACGAGTACCAAAAGATTATATACAGGAAAAACTCCTGTTTTCTTGGCGGCCTCTTTAACCACTTCCCACCCGGCCAATGTACATATACGGCCGGGTGTGAGCCGCCTCCTTCTGACTGGACGTTCCTGAACGTCCATCAGAAGGAGGGGGATCGCGCGTGTGCCCGCGCAGTGGCGCGATCCTGATGCACTTGTGTCAACCAGACACGGCACATCTCGTGATTGGCCCTCCTGATAACATGACGGCCATGTCCAATCATGGCCGTCATGTAATGTAAAACAGCCGGTTGCTAGGTAATCGACTCTCCTCTCCTCACACGGAAGTCGTCGCTGAGGAGAGCAGATCGCTGCAGCCGGCTGGTGATCAGTGAGTATGAGCTGTTTTTACAGTTTTTTAATCGCTGATCACTAGTCTAGTATAAACCTACAGTGTAAACACACATGTCACCACACATGTCCCCGAAACACACATGTCCCCAAATAATAAAGACATGTCCCCCACATTTTCATCCAGTGGTAGCGCAGGAGACAGACTTCCTATTACAGAGGCTGCTGTGTAAACCGGATATTCTCCTGTGTATGGCACTCATCCCACTTCCTCCTTGTCCCCTCCAAGGCAGCCAGCATATAAATATTTTTTGACTCAGGCGCTGGGAGATCATTGGGGGGCCCCAAAAGATATGTCCAGATAACCAGGCGGCCCATTCAAAACCGCAATGTGGGCTGTGATTGGCCCGTGGGCCGGACTTTGGACCTGCCTGACCTATAGGTAAGCCTATATTAAAGTGGATGTAAACCCTCGCATATACCCAGTGAAGTTAATAGCCTCAGATGATACACAGAGATGAAACAAATCTCCCTACATAAGTTTTACATGTAGATCTGCCCTCTTCAGCTTTTATATATTATTTATAACGTTCAGATCCTGTTAGATTTTTCTCATCCTCATCAGCACTGCAGTGAAGTCTGGGCATACAGCCAGGACCGCTGATTAGGAAGAAGGGCGCGCACCCCCTCTTCTCATAGGTGAAGGCTTTCAGCTCCGTTTGTTGAATTTTTCAGCTCAGTGCTAATCTATATATAGCATCCTCCCCAACACAAAATTCTGCCTGATTTATCTCCTGCATCGGAGAGCTTGTCAGAAGTTCTCATGCTGATAACTGAAGAACAGGGCAGGACAAAGCTATGGGACTTTGTGCTTTGAAGAGCGATAAGAAAACGCTGCAGATATGTGCGCAGCTCAAATTTTAAAAAATTGGGTTTAGATCCACTTTAAGGCTTACTTGTATATGTAGTGTAAATATCGCCTAAACATGCAGTTTAGGAGACCTTTACTATCCTACAAGTCAGTTGCGTCACTGGTGCATGCGGTTTGAAGGAACGGCTGTCCGTGACGTTTCTTCAGAGCAGTGTGCCGTGACTAGCTGCTCCCGTGCGCATGTTCTGTGGCTGTCCGGAGCCACGAACCCCCAAGGAAGACAGAGTATAGATGGACGCTGTCTCCAGTATGACATTGCATCTCTGGAAGGCTTAATTTTGAGGGAAGTTTCACATAATGTGCTAGTATGTGATGCATGGGACATGCGTCATTACAAGTAAATTATGCAACTTCCACTTTATATCCTTAGTAGTGAGGGTTTACAACCACTTTAATTCAGTTTAGAGACAGGTTACCATCAATAGAGCATCTTCCACATAGGGAGTACATTCGCTGCTTTAAAAGATTTCTTCTGTGACTGTGTACTATCACGCAACAGTACATGCCTCACCCTTTAGGGAAATTCCGCAAAAAGGTAAAGATCAAAGTACAAAATGCAGAAATGGTTTTTATATCTTCATCTGCTCTGATTTATGCAATTTTTAATCTGAAGAAGCCCACATTTTGCTTGTATTTGCTTTTTTGGTAACTCTTAACACCCATGACCATGTAAGTTCTTACATTTTTGGGTTGGCTTTAACGCATTTTTTTTTTCCCCTCCTAGTGCTGAAGCCTCTCCAGCTGAGTGCTGTCAACATGCCAAGCTCCTGGAGGACACCCAGTTTGTGGATGGATACAAACATCTAGGTTATCAGGAGACCACATACGGTGAATTTCTCAATCGACTACGAGAAAATCCACGTCTCATTGCCTCATGTCTGGTGGCTGGAGAGAAACTCAACCAAGAAAATGCTCAGAGTGTCATACACACCGTGTTCACCTCTCTTTATGGCAACTGCATTATGCAGGAGGATGAGAGCTATCTGTTACAGGTTTTACGGTATTTAATAGAGTTTGAACTAAAGGAAAGCGACAACCCTCGTCGTTTGCTTCGGAAAGGGACTTGTGCCTTCAGCATCATCTTCAAACTTTTTTCCGAAGGACTTTTCTCAGCTAAACTGTTCTTAACGGCAACTTTACATGAACCTATTATGCAGCTGTTGGTTGAGGATGAGGATCACCTGGAAACTGATCCATGCAAGCTAACCGAGAGGTTCTCTCCAGCCCAGCAAGAGAAGCTGTTTGGGGAGAAAGGAAGTGACGGTTTTAGGCAGAAGGTCCAGGAGATGGTTGAATCCAATGAAGCTAAGCTAGTTACACTGGTTAATAAGTTTATTGGTTATTTAAAGCACAACACTTATTGCTTCCCACACAGCTTGAGGTGGATTGTCTCCCAAATGTTTAAAACACTTTCTTGCGTGGAAGGATTGGATGTTGGTGAAGTGAGATCTATGTGCACTGATCTACTGCTGACTTGTTTCATCTGTCCTGCGATTGTCAACCCTGAGCAGTATGGGATTATCTCAGATGCACCCATCAATGAAGTGGCAAGATTCAACCTAATGCAGGTGTGTGGGACATCGGAAGCGCTATGAATGTACTTGGTCTTTTTTTTTTTTTTTTTTTTTTGTATCAAACACTTATAATCCTTGTGCTGGTGAAATCCAAATCTCCTAGATCACGTTGTAAACTGACATGCAACCATTGTCAGGGTTTTAAAGGGTAGGGTTACATTTTTGCTGTAAAGTAATTTGGGGCTTTAAAATAGAATTCCAGTTTACAGCTAAAATTTCCCACTCCCCCCTCCTAACACCTTTGCTTACCTGTGCAAGAAAGACGCATGTACTTAATATTTTTAGGACACTCTGGTCTGATCATGTGACCCTTTTCTCCTCCTGTATCAGCCGCCAGTGTGCCTGCAGGGGAGAGAAGGGAGCAATGACAGATGTGGCATTTAAGCTTAGTGGTGACATCACAGCATTTTGGCAGATTTTACCTTTTTTAGGTCTGCTTTAAAGGATAAGTTTGCCTTTGGGAACATGTCACGTGTCACCCATTTTTAGGATGGAACATGCTCCTGCACCCACTGTTAGACTTTGAAAAGAGCATGGCTATGCGGGACTCCACCACATGGCTACATCGTTAATTCAGAGTTTGCCTTTTTTTTTAGTTTAAAAAAAAGGCAGTTTATTCTTAAATATCAGTGATAAATATAAATAACCAACTATATGGTTAGGGAGCAAAATATCTAATCCACTCTGAGAATAAGACAGAAGAGATATACCTATTAGAAGAGATATACTGCATTAACTATTAGAGGAGAGATGTACTGTATATGCTATTAGGGTATATACTAGTAAAGGGTGAATCTGGTAAATATCAGACTCTGAACAAATTTTTTTTATTTAAAAAGAACAAACTGTCTTCTTTAAATAAAAAAATAAAAGTAATTTTAAGAATGTTTGTTTGATTTTCTAATCCTTAGTGGGTTAAAATCGACGTTCATTTTCAACCACAGTGACGGGAAAATTTGGAAATAGAAACTTCTTGATCAAAGGAATTTTCAGACGGTGTATGTGGTTTTCGTTCAGAAATTGCATTTTAAAAACCGAATGTTAAAAGCAAGTGAAAATTTCTAACAACTTTTTTTCAGCGAATGTTCAAAGATTTTTCGTCTGAATATTCTCATCTGAAAATTGATTGGTGGGGCCAGTAAAAGGCTCGGTACACACCTATGTAGTTTGCTTTTGATCTGTTCTCCAGCACTATTTTGCTTCGATTTGCATTTTTTTTTTTTTTTTAATTTCAACACTGGAGTTTTTTTTTTTTTTTTGCTAAATAAACGAAAAAAGACTGCAAGTTTTTTTTAAAAAAAAACACATTCATGGCGGGCACAGGCTAATCAGGACACTGTTAATTAGTGCCCTGATTATTATTGTACATGTCCCTTTACAGAAGCCAGTTATTGTCTCTTCTTCCTTCCGGCATGACAAAAGAAATGCCCATAACTGGCTTATGTTTACATTGTGATTGGACACAGCTGATCACATGATGGAGCTGTTAATTGGCTCTTTACCTCAACCTGTGATCAGAAATGTCCAGAGGACTGATCGCAGGGTGATGTCATACGAAGGCCTCCTAGAACTGTCTGGCCGCGCTGTAGTAAATCGGCTATAGCGAGATTGGCAAGTGGTTAAAGGTGAACCTCTCCTTTTTAGACAAAACTATAATAAGCAATGGTGGTTATGTGAAAATATTTAAGTCCTGCTTAAAGTGGTTGTAAATCCTTACAACACACTTTGACCTACAGGTAAGCCTAGATTAAGGCTTACCTGTAGGTCCAAGAAATGTCTCCTAAACCTATACGGTTTAGGAGATATTTGCCCGAAGACAGCCACCACTGTCTACGGCGCATGCGCCGCAGACAGCAGCGCGCAGGCGCACTGAGTGTGGCATTTCCAAGGACGGAGCTGCCGCGCGTGTCGGCTCCCGTGCGCATCCGCGGGAGTGACGTCATTGCGGCTTCGCCAAATGACAGCGGCGGAGCTGCGAGACCCCACCGAGAAGTTGGATGCACCAGACTACAGGGGACAGCGGTGACTTCGCTGGCTCCTGTGTCAGGTAAGTGACACCTAATGGACTGCTATGTGATGCATAGTAGTCCATTATGCTTTTCCTTTGCAGGGAATGAAAGAGGAAGTAAACTCATTAGGGTTTACTTCCTCTTTAAATAGCTTTCTGTTTTTTTTAAAGATCTATAATTTTAAGAGGTATTGAATTTTTTATTTTTTTCTCAAGAATAAAAAAAAAAAATGCCCAAGAATAAAAAAATGAAAAAAATCTGATTAAAGGGTTTACCACTTTAATGAGGAAAGCGTAAAGACACTTTTTTATTGGGCTGACCACATTAGCATCCCAGCCTAATTGTATAAGTCACAGTATAATGAAGACTATCAAAGAGATTATTTAGAAGAGGATATTGATGTATTTTTGGCAAGTGGAAGGGAATGGCATGAATGCATCTAGTTTGAATTCTGATCTCTTATAACAAGCCAGTCATTCAGGTCGTCTTCCGCTTCTTTGCTCTAGGTTGGCCGCCTCTTGCAGCAGTTGGCACTGACTGGATTTGAGGAAGTAGATTCACGCAGCAGGAACAATCTCAGCAAGTTTGATAAAGTAAGTCTTATACAGGCAGCAAGTAAAGCCTGAAGGATGAGCTTTATTTACTATGGTTTGTTTTAGCAGGAATGGAGTACCTGTTTAACAAACGTTTTGTAAATGTAATTTTTGATTTTTAACTATGAAGTATTGCACATGAATCCCTTTTTTTTTTTTTTTTTTTTTTTTATAATATCCACATACTAAAATTACAACATTTATAAACTGGCTGTTTAATTTCCTACCTGCTAATGGTCATATTATACGAACTTTAATGGAAGTTGTTTTCAAAGGGGATTTACAGAATTGTTTTTTTTTTTTTTTCCTTGATTTATGTTATGGTGCAAAACGTCATATGAGCCTTAGATCACAAACATACTTTGTATATGGTTTTTCTATATCTTCTGGATTAGTGTGTATAGCAAATAGCTGATGTTAGAATTCTGAAAGCTTATTATGCAAAAAAGGAAGCAAGACTAAAATGTGATTTGTCCCTAAAGTGTAGCGGTGGGGTGGATTAAACAAAAAATTTACATAAAATGTTCACGAGGTAGCTTGGCACTGCCAAGATAGGACAATTTGTGGGATTTACTAAAACAGCTGCATCAGATTCTGTTGGCATCAGTGTATAGTAACCAATTGGCTTCCAGGTATTTTCTAAACTTAACTGAACAAGCCGAACTTAGAAGCTGATTAATTACTATGCACAGCTACACTAGATTCTGTGTAACGGTTTTATCAACTTGCATTGCTAAAGAGCATCATCCATGAGAAGTCATGTGGCAGAGGCAGCAGACACCAACACTGTGTACCTCAACTGGTGAGATAATGTGGTACCGCATGCCCTTGGCCTGACCTAATCAAATCATGCCCCATAGAGCGCAGATGAGGCTTGCACTGAATCCTTAGCACGGGCAGAGAAACGTAACTGAGCTTGCACTGGCGATGGCACGGTTTCTAAATCATCTTTCCATAGCATATAGTGCACTCGTTTTAGTAAATCTCCCCTAATGACTCCCAAGGGTAGGCAACCTTTGACAGGTAGAGATCTACTTGGGCAACATGAAAGAGATCAAAGATCACTGGGGTGCAGCACCTTTTTTTTTTTTGTCCAAATCAAATGGACGACACCAAAAACGTATAAAGAGGTCAATAGTAGGTAGAGCAATGTGGGAAGTAATTACTGGCACTCGTCCTTTGGCTTGTGTTATTTTTTTTTTTTTTTTTTTTTTTTTTTTGACACGTGGCTAAAAGTCAGATGCAACAGTGCTACCATGTTTCAGCCACAAATGGCCTTACTCTGGGTCAGTAGTGGGGTAGGGCAGTGTACAGAGGGCAGTACAGCGGTCTGTAGTAAGGTAGGTATTCCTGTTCAAGTTGAATTTGATTCTTTGCAGTGCGATTTGAGCTCATTGATTTTGTATGGGCTCAAATTGCACCTCAAAGGTATCGATACCTGGTATCGGCAAAACTTGACCGACAGTATCCGATACTGTTATCGCCAAAATTCTAAAAAAGTAAACCAATAGATCCATCACAGATCCATCTAAGGATTGGTAAGCTGCTTTGTTTTTGCTTTTTTGGTTTTATACTGCTCTCATGTCAAGTGGCATTTAATCACAATATCATTATGGACCCATAAAGCATTCAAAAAATAAAAATAAAAAATTAGACATACAGACATCTTTTATTCACCAGATCATATTTGCACAGGTTCGACATGCTAAGATGAGGGGGGAGCACCTGTAGAGCCATGGAGAACTATAGATTATGGTTATTGAATGCTGGTGCTCTTTTTCTCCCCAGAGCCCCATCTGTCCTATTTTCTCTTATATTCACCTACCGACACAGCTCTTCTCTTAGACCATTGGGTTTTATACCTTTCCCTTTAGGAGACACTAGGCAAAGTTGTAACACAACACTCAGAACTTTCAGTTCCGTCCAGGGGGGCGGTCCCTTAGGTATCAACCCTCCACCCTGCCTTGCAGTAATCAGTAATCCGTTTTATTTTGCCTAGTGAAGGAGACAGACCTAGGAACCCTGTGGGCCCATAGGTCCGTGTTTATTATTTATTTTTTTTTAATGCAGAAGCTTTGCTTTTTGTGCAAGATGAGTGATCCTGTGATCTTCGATCAACAGCCGGCTGGGTGACAGGCTGGTTCACTTATCCTTGTAGTCTCCCCAGTCCGGCCATCAAGCGTGTGCAGGTCGCAGCTTCGGCTTGGCAGGCCACGACATACCTCAGCTCCAGAGGTGGTCGTGAGCTTTTATGCTTCGGGGCATACATATGACCGGGCTACTGATGATTGTGTCACAGTATGCCGAGGCCAGTAGCTACCCTGTACTGATCAGGAGTAGATCTACAATGGAATGTCTCCCAGCTCTTCAGGACTGGTAAGTGCAGCTCTCCCTGTTGTGACGGGGCTGAGCAGCTAGGCATTCCTTGGGAGGTTGATTCGGGGGCCCTCTCACCTCCCTATCTTCTCTCCCCTGTCCCGATCTTCCCTCCCTCCACCCTTCGAGGGGGGAATGCTGCATGTGGCTGCTGAGCGGTGTGTGTGTGTGCCTATATAGGGGCTCTTTGTGGGCTCTCACCTGACATGGGGGGGGGGGGGGGCTGGCTGAATGGCGGTGGTCCTGGGACCTGTATGGTATGCCCCTGGAAGGTGCCTGTGAGGGTCTGCTGGGAATGGTGCAGCGCTGTGGCTTTGCAGTTTTTTTTTATATCTACCTTATGGCGATGTTTGGCGGCCATTTTAGGTGTGGGCAGAGCAGGCTGACTGTCTGGGCTTCAGCGGCCATTTTCTATGTGATTTCTATTTAAGGCACTGGCAGCCATTTTCTGGAAGCCTGAACATATTTCCGTGTTCCCTGACAGCAGCATGGCTCATGTACTCACAGCCTTTTTTTTCCCCCTGTGTTTACCGTCTGTGTCCTGGATGCTGAGCGGCCAATTTATGAAAGCCTGAGCATTTTTTCTGATCGTTTTAGCGAGATCGTTCCAGCAGTTATCACCAACTCTGTTTTGGTTTCCTCTGCACCTGGGCGCACTCGGACTACAGGCACCACTTGTGGACAGCGCAGAACTCCCACAGGTCAGGAAGGCTAAGGAGTCACGCGGTAGGCAAGGTCCCCTTTTTCTGCTCGCTAACGGCTTTTCAGTCCACCTGGAGCTTCGGTATAACTTCCCCAGCCCGACAGGACAACCACGTATGGACAAAAACGTCCCTGGAACCGCAAGCCTGCGAGTATAAGTGCTACCGCATGAAGGTTTGTCCCTACCCATGTCTCGGGTGGTGGGTCGCCTTCAAGAGTTTTCAGCCCGATGGTCCCCTCAGTTTTCGACCAATGGACCTGCGATCTGATTTCCTTAGGCTGCAAGATAGTTTCTCTCTTGGTCACCAAACAGATTCTCCCTCTCCAGCATACCCGTGTCCCCGGCTCACCTGGAGGCCCTCTTGGGGGCAGTAAGGGACATGCTGAGTCGCAGGGTGGTTGTTCCGGAATCGGAACATTTCCAGGGACTCTACTCAAATATGCTTGTAGTTTCCAAGAAGGAAGGGGTATGTCCCATCTTGGACCTAAAAGCCCTCTATTACTTTGTTAAAGTGCAGAGGTTCAGAATGGAATCGGTTCGCCCAGTAGTTGCTGCACTCCATCAAGGGTACTCCCTGGCACCCTTGGACTTCCAGGATGTGTATTTGCACATACCCATATGCCTGTGACAGCAGAGGTTTCTGCGATTTGCAGTTGGGGAAGCCCACTACCAGTTTGTGGCTCTCCCTTTTGGTCTGGCATCAGCCCTCTGAGTCTTTAATAAGGTTTTGGCTCCGGTATTGGCGTTGCTACGGCAACATGGGGTCTCAATCATGCGATATCTAGGCGATCTCCTCCTGAGAGCATCTTCTGTCCTCAGAATTAGAGGAGGGTGTGGCGATCACCATGCAGACTCTGCGAGAATTTGGGTGGGTGTTGAACCTAAAGAACTTAGTGTTTGTACCGACTCAGCATTTGGAGTACCTAGGCTTGCTGCTAGACTCAATGGAAGCAAGAGTTTTTCTCCCTTCAGATGAACTGCAGGTGGTCATTTCTTTGCTTTTGAATGCGTGTCCCGGAGCTCATGGTGGTCTCCTTTGGGGCTGTACCTTTTTGCCCAGTTCTACACCAGAGTCCTGCAGAAGGAGATCTTGTCAAAATGGGACAGATCTCAGTTGTCCCTGGATCGTCACATTCAGGTGAGCCAGTCAGTCAGAGAATCACTGATCTGGTGGCTGAGGTCCCTGGTGATTCAGGCCGGAAAGTCGTTCCTACTTCTAAAGTGTACAGTGATCACACAGGACGCCAGCCTTTACAGCTGGGGGTGGAGTAATGGGGGTGCAGTTGACTCAGGGCCTCTGGTCAACGGAAGAATCTAAGTTGCTGATCAATCTGCTCGAACTGAGAGCGATCAGGCTGTGCCTCTCCACATGCTCAATGAGACTGCAAGGACGTCCGATCAGGGTCCAGTCAGACAATGCCACTGCAGTGGCATACGTCAATCACCGGGGGGGGGGGAGCGAGTAACTCAGCCGCGGCACAGGAGGTCACTCGCATACTTTGGTAGACAGAGCGACATGTACCGGTTTTGTCGGCCATTTACTTTCCCGGAGTGGAGAACTGAGTCGCCAGATGCTGGACCCAGGAGAATGGGCGTGGCATCCAGAGATATTCAGGTTACTGTGCCTGAGGTGGGGCACACCAGACATGTATCTTCTGGCCCCCCCCGTCTCAGTCGGAGTGTGCCAAGATTCCTGTCCAGGATAAGAGATCCATGGGCAGATGCGTCCGACGCTCTGGTGGCTCCGTGGGATCAGTACCAGCTGATCTATGCCTTTCCTCCACTGAAGCTGTTACCACATCTGATTCGCAGAGTGGAAGCCAAGGGGATCCCAGTAATACTGGTGGTCCCAGTGAGGACTCGGTGTCCCTGGTACGCAGATCTGTTGCGTCTGGTGGTAGACGCTCTATGGCGATTGCCATTATGAGAGGCCTTCTGTCTCGAGGTCCGATTCTCCATCCTGCTTTACCATCGCTGGCTTGAACCGCATGGCTATTGTGAGCCAGGTGTTGAGGAACCGGGGTCTGCCAGACTCGGTGATCCCAACTATGTTGAGGGCACGGAAATCTTTTTGGAAGATATACCATCATACCTGGATGGCCTACATATCCATGTGTGAGGAGACGGGATGGCATCTGCGATCCTTTTCTATATCCAGGATCCTGCTGTTTCTCCAGCAGGGAGTGGACCAGAGATTGGCGCTATGCACCATCAAAGGACAAATCTCAGCCCTTCCACCCCCCCCCCCCCCCCCAACGACCCGCGGCATCGCATTACTTAGTGAGTACCTTCGTTCAGGGGGTACGACACGTAGTCCCTCCGGTGCGTCCACCGCTACTTTCATGGGATTTGAACCTGGTGTCAGCGCTTCAGAAACCGCCGTTTGAGAATATCAATGAGATTCCCCTTTTGACTCTTTCCCAGGAAGTGGTCTTTCTAGTGGCCATCACCTCAGCCCAGGAGGGTTTCGGAAATGGCGGCCTTGTCTTGCAAGTCGCCCTATCTGGTTATCCACAGGGATAAGGTGGTGTTGCGTCCACAGCCATCCTTTCTACCAAAGTTGGTCTCTGCTTTTCATATTAATGAGGACATTGTATTAGCATCGCTTGTGTCCTAAGCCGAAGCAACCCCAAGGAGGTGGCCCTTCACGCCCTGGACGTGGTTAGGGCCCTGAAGGTGTATTTGTCTGCCACGGCTCCCTTTCGGAAGTCAGACTCACTGTTTGTTTTTGGTGGTTGGACCAAAGAAGGGCATGGCGGTCTCGTCGGCCACCATTTCCAGGTGGATCAGACAGATTGTAGTACAAGCCTACACCTTGAAGGGGCAGGTGTCCCCCTTTCCGGTCACGGCCCACTCCACAAGGCCAATCGGAACGTCTTGGGCCTTTCGACACCAATCGTCGGTCGCTCAGGTGTGTAGGGCGGCGACCTGTTCGTCTGTCCATACGTTTACCAAATTCTACAAGGATGCCTATTTTGGCTGCAAAATTTTGCAGGTGGCCATGTAGTTGCAATTGAATATGTAATCAATATTTTTTCCTGTTTTTTCGAGAAAAAAAAATGCCATATTATGTTAATGCACTGTTGCATTACTTCCGCAGTTGGTTGCGGTCTTGGGGATCACTCTTGTTGAGGCTACCCTGTTATTTTGTGGTGGCTTTCCGTGCACTGCTGTGTTTTTATTTATTTATTTATTTTTTATGCGTGTTTTTTTTTATTTTTTTCCCACCCCTCGTTTGGCACTGCTTGGGGATGTCCCATTTTGTTAGAGAGGAGCTGTCGGTCAGTGAATATAAGAGAAAATAGTATTTTTTTTGTACTCACCGTGAAATACTTTTATCTATAATTTACCAACTGACACAGCACCCGCCCCTCCTTTTTTATCTTTACGTTATACTGCTTGTTGACGTACTGATTACTGCAAGGCAATGTGGAGGGTTGATACCTAGGGGACCGGCTGGCAGAACTGAAAGTTCTGAGTGTTTGTGTTACAACTTTGCCTAGTGTCTCCTAAAGGAAAAGGTATACACCTAATGTCTAAGAGAGGAGCTGTGTCGGTCAGTGAATTACAGAGAAAAGGATTTTACGGTGAGTGAAAAAAATCCTATTTTTTTTTTTATTTATTTTTTTCCCCTTCTATCCTTGTTGGCATAGGCATCTGTCCTTTTTGCTCTTAACTCTGCAGAACAGAGCAATTATATTGTAATTCAAAATGTAATCTTAAAGGTTTTAAGATATTTACAGTAAGCAGGTGTATTTCATGTTTCATCTTCCCTTTCTCCATAGAGCTGTGTTGCTGCATTTCTGGACGTCGTGATTGGAGGCCGAGCAGTAGAAACGCCGCCTTTGTCCTCTGTGGATCTGCTGGAGGGCCTAAGCCGCACTGTTGTCTACATGACTTACAGCCAACTGGTCACTCTGGTAAATGTCTAAATATTTTTTTTTGATTGTTGAATGAAACCTGATTATTTAGGAATATAGCTTGTTGTGAAGTTGGTGTTGGAAGATTCCCTCTACTACAGAAGAGGGAATTTTAATTCACCCCTTCTTATAAAATCATGTTTGTTGCTTTGAAGCCTGAAATGAAGACACACAATTGTTTTATCCAGCTGTATTTACTCAGTTTAAGGCCTCATTCTCACAAGGCAGACTTGCTTCCACGGAGTCTGCCTCTGTCCACCAGCTCAGTGGGAGATCTCTCCGTTGATCTCCGCTGAGCCGGCGGATGACAGGTCTCCCTCTGCTCACTGAGCGGGGAGCTGCTTGTAGAGCGCCGCTAGTTTCTATGGAGAGATCGGATGAAAACGGACAGCATGTCCGTTCTTATCCAATCTCACTCGATCTGCCAGCGACGGATCCGAATGTAGGGCCATCCGTCTGCTTTTAGCGGACCGGGTCAGATGTCAGTGGACATGTCCCCGCTGACATCCGTCGCTTCATAGACTAGCATTGTGAGCCCATTCAGGTCCGCCGTCAACACTGACCGGTGGACCTGAACGGTCCGACAGTGTGAAAGGGGCTTAAGTTAGATCTGTCACTTGGATGTGAAAGATCCAACACTCCCCCCCCCCCCCCCCCCCCCCCCAAAAGCATTTTCTGATGCTATGTAACAAGTACAGAGAGTTTTCTGACAGCTGATGGAAAAAAAAAAAATCCAGCCTACCAAGTTTATGTCTACATCAGATAACTATAAACAAAGTAACATTTCGTTCTCAGATCAAAGGAATGAACTTTGCCTGTAAATGAGGTCAGTTTAACCTCTTAAAGACTAAAGCTTTTTCAGACATTTGTTGCTTACATGTTATACTCTGTATTTTTTGCTAGACAATTGGAACCCCCCAAATAAGTGTGTGTGTGTGTATGTGTGTGTATGTATATATATATATATATATATATATATATATATATATATATATATATATATATATATATATATATATATATATATATATATATATATATATATATATATATATATACAATTTTCGAGCGAGACCCTAGAGAATAAAAAGTAGATCCTTGTAAGATTTTATGTTGCACTGTAAAAATACACTTTAATAAGAAAAACACAGTAAAGTTAGTCCAATTTTTATGTATAATGTGACAGATGTTGCGCCATGAGAGAATCGTTATCTTTATTCTAAGCAAAAAAAATTGTGATTCTCATTTTAGCCAGAATCGTACAGCTCTGTGTGGTCATTTTTGCAATGCGCTTTGGGTCATTGTCTTGTTGGAAGGTAAACCACCTTCCCATTGACGACTTTCTGGCAGAGGGCAGCAGATTTTCCTCCAGACTTTGATGGTTTTCTGCCCCTTCAATTTTTCCTTCTATCCTGACAAGTGCTCCAAAGTCCTTGCTGCAGAGAAACGCTCCCATACAGCAGGGTATTACTACCTCCATGCTTTACTGTGGGAATGGTGTTATTTGGATGATGAGCTGTATTGGATTTCCGCCAGACATATCATTGTGTGTTTAGGCCAAATAATTACATTTTAGTCTCATCTGACAATAATACCTTTTTCCATGTGGCCTCAGAATCCTCAAGGTGCGTTTTTTTGGCAAAGCTCAGTCATGACTGCGTGTGGGCTTTCTGGAGGAGCGGGTTTTTTCTTGCAACCCTCCCATACAAGCCACGTTTGTGGAGTGTTTGATATTGTTGTCACATTCACACAATGACCAATCTTTGTCATAAATTCCTGCAACTGCTTCAGAGTTGCTGTAGGTCTCTTAATGGCCTCTGTGATCCGTTTCCTCCTGGTTCTTTCATCCAGTTTGGCGCAACATTCTGATCCAGGGAAGGTCTGTTATACCAAATTTCTTCCACTTCTTAATACTAGACTTGACATTGATGAAGCTTTTTAGAATGTTCTGCATCTGTCTCCTGACTTGTGCCTGTCCACAACTTTATCCCGGAGATCTTTTGACAGTGCCTTGCCATCCATAGTTGATGGTTTGCTTCAGTTACACTGCCAGGGACTTAAATGCTTCAGGAAAGATCTTCACACCGAACAAATCAAAATGACCACAGCTGATCACACTTGAAGGTCAGATGGCTTTGTGTGCCATTGAGAAGGCTATTGACTACACCTGATTGAGTTTTTAAAAGTAATTTTTTTGGAGGGGGGTGATCCTTTTTCCAACACAATGATTTTTGCTTTTCAGTTATTTATTTTTTTACATGTTAGTGCAACAAATAACATTCAAGTGAAAGATAACACCGAGTAAAAACAGCCAGATAAAACAAATGTGTGTCTTCATTTCAGGCTGCAAAGAAACAGAATCTGATTTAAAAGGCGGGTGACTCTTTTCTATACCCACTGCAGATACTGTAATTGCAGGTCTGACCGGGGGGTGCATAGCTCTATAATGCCCCACCATGTGTCCCTGACCACAGGTCCCTATATGATATGTAAATGGTGCAGTATCTCTATGCAGGCTCATCCGCTCTACTTATCATAGTACTGGCTATTTTCCACTCTTTCGCTGTATGAACAAAATCATCAATTTTATTTGCAAATGGCCTGCTCTAAAATCTAAGTGGTTTCTGTTGATTAGGTGGATAGTTATAGAAGTCTGTTCTTGCGTGACATCCATTTCAGAAAAGTAAATTGGTATTTCACGTGTATTCTGGCAAACTTTCAATAAAACTGAGTCATTTAGCATGTGCTGTGGATTAGGCAAATTGGGGAATTTTTTTTTTTGTTTTCCATTTGTGAGCATTTTTAATATTTAGACGATAGTAATAATGCTGATCCTGCTTTTCCTACAGCTGGGATTCTTGCGCAGTGTCATCTCTAGTGATCATTTGCGGGAAGAGGATCGAATGGCCCTGGAAAACCTTTTGGCTACAGTGCCTCAAACCAAGCCAGGGAAGAATGATAGTACGCCTTATAGTACCCCTCAGTTGTCTCCTGCTACAACTCCAGCCTGCAGGAAGAATAGACTGCCTATAGGTGAGTGGAAAGTGCACACAAGGCTGAATTATTACTATGACCAAGATAAAGTGTACCTGTTGCTGCACACAAGAGTCAGCTATTTTTGGTGTAAATTTTTTTTAAATTGAAATACGAAGTATCTATTCAGTTGGTGAAATAAAATGTGCGCACACACACACGCGCCCCGCTCACACCATGTGCAGTTAGGCCCCTTTCACACAACTGTTCTGATCAGCTCTGCCTGTCAATTTTACAGATGGACCTGATCTGAGAGTCAATTCATCTCTATGGAAAAGTGGGTGAAAACTGACTTGTGTCCATTGTACACCCATCTACATCCGATCTGATTCAGTCCGCTAAAAGCAAATGGAAGAGGATCCATCCTCTTCTGTGTAATGGGATTGGAGGTAGACGTGTCTAAATGGACAGCTGGTTCGGTTACACCAAACCGCCCATAGAGCAGAGCAGAGAGGGCTTGGACTATGTCCGCTCTGCATGAACTGAACGGACACGGACCCGTCATCCACCCGGATTAATGGACTGTTCCTCTGCTGAGCAAAGCAGATCTGCTTTTTGTGAAGGGGCCTTACTTGTGTTTTTTTTTCCCCATGGATATATGCAGGTAACTGCAATGACACAGGAAAAGTTTCCTGTGTGTCCTGTTCACACCAGAACACCATGTTTTCACTTTGTTCCAGAGCTGTGCAATTTTATGCAAATTGTTGTCATAATATTGCACCTTTTTGGATGGCACTGCATGGCACAGCAAGTGTAGTACTGCGCTGCTGTGCGATGACATGAATGATGTGTCCCTTTATAAAGTTCTTAAAAAAAAAAAAAAAAAAAAAAAAAGCAATTGCAATATAGCGCACCATATACCCCCCCCCCCCCCCCCCCCCCCCCCGCTGCCTGCACACTAAACTGCTGCAATTTAGTTTTTTTGAGCTAATGTGAATGGGCCCTGAAAATATATCTAATCTTTAGCTGGATGACAAAAAGTTTAATACACTGTGTATTGTATTATAAATGGTTGCAATTGTTTGAACAAAAATTTAAGTGGAGTCAGGTGCAGCATGTGTGTGTGTCTTTTTTTTTTTTTTTTTTTTTTTTTTTTTATGAAAGCTGCAGGTTTAAAAAAGATTGAAAACCACTTATAAATTCACCTTTTAAAATCTAAATGTTATGATATTTTAGTCTCTTGGGATAAGATCTACTTTAAAGCTTATTTCCACTTTTGCAGATAAATTGAGATGACATCTACTTTAAATATATATATATATTTTTTCTTATTCTTTTAAAGTAAAAATGTTTTTTTTTTAATCATTTTAGATGCTTATTGGATATAAGCATCTTATTTTGTACTTGGTGTACAATCCCTTTAAAGTGGTTGTAAACAAATGCATAATGAGCTAGTATACATAGCATACTAGCTTATGAATTTCTAACCTGAGATCGAAGCCCCCCAACCCCCCCCCCCCAGTGGTCCTCGTTCACCGCTCCGGCGGCCGACATCTCTCCCGGGGGTTACTTCTGGGTATTGAAGCTCCGGCGCTGTGATTGGCCAGAGCTGCGATGACGTCACTCTCGCGAATGCGCCCGGGAGCCTCTGGTAACGACAGTCTAACTAAAGCATGGGCATGTACGTGCCATTGCTTAAGTGTGACTTGCATTGGATGCCTCACCCAAAATAAGTTATTTTTTGTATTTTTATGGTTGAGATGGACTTTTTTCAATCTAACTATGTAAGTTCTTGTACTACTTTTGGGCAACGGGCATCCTGCGATTCTGTTTGCACGATTTTACCAAGATTGTTGCCTGACCAATCGCACCATGATCAGTGTTTGACGCGTCAGGATTCCGCCCGAGATATGGAATGCCAAGATGTGAACGGAGCCTTAAAACGGAGAAATACAGGAGTCTTTTCTTGGTAGTTATGGAGGGAATTGTTAAAGTGGTATTAAACCCAAAAATGTTATATTACAGCTTACCAATCATTTTTAAGCCTTTTTTTTCTTCTGTCTTTACCTGGTGATCTGGCCAGTAGCACACCACCTGTATTAGTGCCCCCACTCTGGATGAAGGCGCACAGGGGCACCTATGGACAGCAGCATCGTCTTCAGCCTTAGGGGGTGGTGGAGGAGAAAGGGGAATGTTAGATGGACTAGCATATTTAACCACTTGCTTACTGGGCACTTAAACCCCCCTCCTATCCAGACCAATTTTCAGCTTTAAGTGCTGATGCACTTTGACTGAAAATTGCTCGGTCATACAACACTGTACCCAAATAGCATTTTTATTTTTATTTTTTTTAACCCAAATAGAGCTTTCTTTTAGTGGTATTTGGTCACCTGTTTTTTTTTCTTTTTTTTTTTTTTTTTGTTAAAAAAAAAAAAATGAATACAGAATTTTTTTATTTTGTTATAAAATTTTAAAACGGGTAATTTTTGTCCGTCATTGATGTACGCTGAGGAGGTGGCAGTGATGGTCACTGATCGGTTACATTGATAGGCAGCACTTCTAGGGGGCACTGGCACCACTGGTGGGCGTTGATAGGTGGCACTTGTAGGCACTGATAGGTGGCATATGAGGCATAATCGCCTCTTCCATTTCGGGACCGATGTCCCTTTAAGCTGTCAGCGTGAGGAGGAAAAAAAAGCAATTACCGAGCTTGTGTTTTGATCATGTGATCAGCTGTCATTGGCTGACAGCTGATCACATGGTAAGGGGACGGGATCGGTGATTACCTGAGTCTCGGTGAGTCTAAGCAGAGCGCACGCAGGGAGCGTGCACAGGGGAGGCCGTCCTATGAGGGTCTCCTGGGAATTCACATCATTCAGCCATCGTGCGGATGTCAAGTGGTTAAATACAAATTTAGCACAAACGCCAGTTCACACTTCATAGTCGGCTACAGTAAACAGTTTTTATATATATATATATATATATATATATAATAAATGAAAGCTGAGCATTATAAGCGCCTCTGGCAGTGTTGGTGTCATCCTTGTGACTACAAGAGAGCTTATTCTGTTGAAAAACAGCAGACTTAATGGCTGGAGCCCCAGATGAAAAGCCTAAAGGAAATGAATGCAGCCATCACATCTATGCATTGGCAAGCTGCAATATAATACGTTTGCTTTTGGGTTTAATACCACTTTATTAACAAATGTTCCCAACGTGGTTGGTGCATTTGCCTGTGCATACAGCCCATTACATAGTTGGTAAAAAAAAACTTTGCACCATGCAGTTTCCCACATCTAAAAACGTGCCGTGTTTTCAGATGCAATGGGGTTCTTATTGAGAATTAATGGTACCCAAGCGTGTCTGCAGGGGCTTGAGGCAAAATGAGCGGCTTTTTAACAGAAGTGCAAGGGTGCCATTCTTAATGCCACCCACGTGTGTGTGTGTGTGTGAACTTAGCCGAACATGGCAAATCGAAGTGAAATACAATTTGCACGCATCCTTTTACTATGTATTAAATAGTTTCTGTTAAATTGACTTTATGATCCTAATTTTTTTGTCACTAAAAAGTGTATGACTTGTATGAATTATTTAACTGCATTCTGTCTCTGTAATCACTGACTCACTAACTCCCCAGGGCAGCAGCTTGCAGCCATGACAGTGTGGGACACGTCTGCGTCAAATCTCTCTGCTCATATAAACCTGGTGACCCCTTTTGGTGTGTAACTGAATGTTCTTTTCTCATGCAGGGACACTTCTGCGATGTGACTAAGCTTGCCTTAAATTCACTTAAGGTTCTATAAATACAAGTCAGATTTTACAATAGTGCTGTATTGTGTTTTTCTGTACTAGTTATATGTACAGTATTGATCTCCTAGATGTGAGAATTAAGTGTGTATAAAACCTACACTAGCCCTGTGTATTTGTCACATTTATAGACTTTAATGAGCATTAATGTCCAAATTAAACTTTCAGCTGAATTCCAGGAATTTAGCAAACTTGCAAAAGGTGCAAGCACACGAGACGAGTAACATCCAAATTAGGTGCATGCCAGCTCCGGGACTCTGTTACTTAGTGGATATAAAAAGTCTACACACCCCTGTTAAAATGTCAGTTTTCTGTGATGTAAACAAATGAGATAAAGAAAAATCATTTCAGAACATGTTCAACCTTTAATGTGACCTCTAAACTGTA
Source organism: Lithobates pipiens (assembly GCF_037356315.1). Classification (NCBI taxonomy): domain Eukaryota; kingdom Metazoa; phylum Chordata; class Amphibia; order Anura; family Ranidae; genus Lithobates; species Lithobates pipiens. Next base: position 186,101,967 of record NW_027507685.1, on the reverse strand, counting down.
CAACTTGGTTGAATAACAATTTGAAATCTTTTGGGCCAATCAACGCTGTCACACCTTTTATTTAATTTCTTATTTTAAATTGCCCGGCTTTGTGATCTAATTTATTAGTATATTATCTTATTAAGTTTCCAAAAACTTTCAGATTTTGTAATATTGGACAAGCTTAGTTCACATCCAGTTTCTCTCTTCTCTAGCAACCATCATTGCAGCAGTCACAGAAGCTCTACCCATCGCTTGCATGTTCTTTTAGTGTGTTCTTCATATATGTATACAGTGCTGAAAATTGTTTGAATGTTCTCAATTGAGTTGCTTTTTTGCAGTGGGGGTCATTCACTAATCTACTTTCATGTAGTATTATATGCTGGGTTCATAGAAGTGTGTAAGATTCACAGTAAATAGAGGCTGAAAAAAAGCCAACAGCATGTACTACTTTTGCCTTCCATACAGTGTTATGGTGTTTGCACGTCCTGCTTTGCTTTCTGTAAATCTTTTGATGTTTGGATCTTGAGCTTATTCACCAAATGGTGAGCTCACACCTAGAGTATGACATGTTAGGTGATCAACCTTTGTGTTAACGTTTTTGTATTACTATATTGTCTGTATTTACGTATAGCTCTATATTTTCTTACCTTTATTACAAGTGCCATTATCAGGGTAGTGCATGTTAGTGAAATATTAGCTTTATTTTTTTTTTTATCAATTTAAGTTATGAGTGGATAGTCTAACCTGAGGACCATGGAAAGGCCCCTTTCACACCAGTGGACCGATCAGGTCCGCCTGTTTTTCCGGCGGACCTGATCGAACCACCCATAGTGCTCTATGGGGAGGCGGGTATCAGCGGACATATGTCCACTGTCACCCACCCCGTATCCGTTTGCTAAAAACAGATGGATGGGGAGCCGTTCCCCATACGTCCATCAGATCAGATGACAATTGGATGGAAATGGACAGGCAGTCTGTTTTCATCCGACCGCTCCCATAGAGAACCGCAAACTGTCTCCTATACAGAGCAGACATGTAAGCCGCCTGCTCAGCGGGAATCAGCAGAGAGATCCCCCACTGATCATGGCAGATCCACTTCGATGGATTCAGCTCTGAAAGGGGCCTAATATACACATGCCTAAAATGAGCTATTGCCAATTCCAAATGGGCAGCCTGTCCTTCCCATTTATTTATAGAGCATCCAGGGGAATCTGCTGCACCTCTGTAACAGATTTTTTTTTTGCCCATCTGGTTGCCTTACACATTTGTTGCCAGAGCTGTTGTTGGGTGTCGCGTTTTATTTTTTATTTTTTTCCGTGAGCATCTTTTAAAAAAAATAAAAAATATTTTAGGCCTGAATATTTCATGAAACCCCCCAAAATGTGAAGCACAGTGGTTAAGTGGTTAGCACTTTCACCTGGCAGCAGTTCGGTTTGAATCCCAACCACAGCACTACCTGCATGGAGTTTGCATGTTCTCTGTGTGCCTCCATGGTTTTCCTCCAGTTACTGTGTTTTTTTTTTTTGTTTTTTTCTCCCACACTCCAAAGATATGCTGGTAGGTTAATTGGCTCCTGTCTAAATTGTCTCCAGTATGTGTATGTATGACTGTGAGTTCGGGATCTTAGATTGTAAGCTCCTTGAAAGCAAGGGTTGATGTGGATATATAACGAATATGTAGAGTGCTATGTAAGTACCTGTAATAAATAAAGCAAATCTTTTCGTAATGAGGACACCTGGAGAATAAAATAGGGGTATTGCCAATTTTTTATTTCACACGACATTATTAGTACAACTCTTTTTTTTTTTTTTTTTTGGCATTTTTACTAAGTCTTTTGATAACGTTCTTTTAGAGCACACAAACACAATGTTTTGCCCAATTTATAAGTACATTTATGAAAGATGAGGCTGTGCTAAGTAAATAGATACCTAGCATGTCAAGCGCTGGAGTTCAATAAAACGGCACAGATCATCAGTTTAGAATTAATAGTGAATCGTGGTCTTACAATTCTAGCTCTCAGTCCGGCATGTGTAGCAATATGTAACGTAGTGCAATCATCATTTTCGTGCGTAGGCACCTTGATTTGTTTACATCCTTGTGTATGTTGGGGGGGGTTAAAAAAATTTTGGGTCTTTAAGTGCTGGGGTTAAACATTTATTTTTCCATACAAACTACATTTTTAGTACATAGGGCACCCTTTGTCCCATATGAGATAAAAAATGTAATTTTATCTTTTTTCCCTGGACAGGTTCTCTTTAATGAGACCAGGGTCAGTTCACACCACAAAGTCCCCCAGATCCACTCTGCATTCGCTTTTTTACTGCGTTTTTGTGTTGTGGTTACTGGGGTCTGGTACTTTTTTTTTTTAATGCTTTTTACTGAGTTCAGTACTGTTCTGTGTAGGAAAAAAGCAACACTTTTATTTATTTTTTTCCCTCCAGGAATTGAAAAGCACTGGAATGCACTGCTGTGAATAATGCCATTGAAACCCATAGAACCTACTTGACTTGCTTTTTATTTATTTACTTTCCTTGCTTTTTATTTATTTATTTTTTTAATGCGCTGCATGTGATGTGAACTGGCCCTAAGAGTCTCACCTTCCCTCCATTAAAGTTACAGCAACTTAGAGTGCAAATGTACCAGGGGTGTTTGAAAGCGATCTGGCTTCTAGTCACTGTCAAGTGTTGTATTTATTACAGGTACTTGTATAGCGCTAACATGTGCTTTCAAGGGGCTTACAATACATACATATACAAGGGCAAATTTGGACAGGAGCCAATTAACCTACCCACATGTCTTTGAAATGTGTGAGGAAACCACACGGGAGAATATACAAACTACGTGCAGGTAGTGCCGTAGTTGTGATTCGAATCAATGATCCTAGGACTGCCAGGCAGAAGTGCTAACCACGTAGCCACTGTGCTGCCCCAGTATTTCCAGTGATTTTTTTTTTTTTTTTTTGTACGATTGGAATGTATTTTCACAGGGAGGCTTTGGCACTCTGTAGACATACAATGGTTACATCTAGAATTCCAATGTGACCATGTAGAAAATTACCATTGTGTGCGGTGTTTGTTTGTCTTTTGATGTAAAAGCACCCCATACATACTCAAATATTAGTGTAGACAAAAAAATAAATTGTGTTTTTTGGCACCATAAAAATCCCAATATACTATGACTGGAATTAAACCATATAATATAATATAAGGAATGTGCTGTAGAGGAAGGTCTTGGGCCCGAAGACTCCCCTCCTAATTCAGCAAACTTTTTAAGATAAACAAAGAATAATGGAAGGGTTGAATGCTTACCTTTCATGAAAAAGTGCTGCTATAGAGCATTTCTGTGCTAGTCATGTGATCAAAAGCATTCAGAAAAAGGACATTTTTGCACTTCAATCCTTTAATTACTCCTATCAATCACGGTAGGGCTATAACTTTTTCTTGATGTGGAATATTGAACGGGGAATGGAGAATACTGTTACTCAAGTGTCATAGTTATACCTGTCTGTGCAAAAAAAAAGGGCTTTCTGTTTAGCTGGGTATCTTGGCAGCAGAGCTGATTTATGGTGGTTTTTCTTTTCTTTCTCTGTAATAGTTACCCGCAGTAGGAGCAAAACCAACCTGTTGGAGCCTGAACACGAGAGTTCCCCACAGGATGTCGCACCTTCAGGACAACCAGAGGAGGTTCTTGTAATATCTCTGGGGACAGGGCCCCAACTTACACCTGGAATGATGTCTGAGAATGAGGTACTTAGAAATGCTACTTTATCATAGTGCCATTGTTTCATATCTGATGGAATATTGGCTTGGGCAAAGATAATAGAGATGGAGAGATTTACTATTTTTATTTTTATTTAATTTTTTTACCAGGTTATATATAATTTCAGTGACTTGTCACATGGGGTAAAAAGTTGTGAGGTCAGGCCTGTGCTCTGTCAGAATAGGAAACTCGTCAGATTAGCTAACGGAGGTGACGTTTCGTCAGCCGCACATGCTTTCCAGCAATACCAGATTTGCTAATGTGACAGAACACCTGCAGTCAAAAGGCGGCAGTGGTCATCTTACTACACCAAGCTACATCTTGAATTTCACAGTAATTTTAGCAATAAAGTGAGCATATAGTTTATTGATATTTGTGATGTTTACATGTCCATCCAGTTCAACCACAATAAACAAAATAAAAAATATCATACAATCCAATATACCCAATTCTATACCCACAGTTGATCTAGTGGAAGGCAAAAAACCCCAGCAGAGCATGATCCAATATGCAACAGCAGGGGAAATTTCCTTCCTGATCCCCCGAGAGGCAATTGGATTTTCTCTGGATCAACTTTACCTATAAATGTTAGTACCCAGTTATAACAATCAACTGTGCTGGCCAGAACCACCTCTGCAGGGAAGTCTATTCCACATTTTCACAGCTCTTACTCTAAAGAAACCTTTCCGTATTTGGAGATGAAATTTATTTTCCTCTAGACGTAAAGATTGCCCCCTTGTCCTCTGTGTTGACCATAAAGAGAATAACTCAACACCAAGTTCACTATATGGACCCCTTATATATTTGAACATGTTGATCATATCCCTCCTTTATATTCTCTCGAGAAGAGGAGAATATTCAGTTCCTCTAATCTTTCCTCATAACTGAGCTCCTCCATGCCTCTTATCAGTTTGGTTGCTTTCTCTGCACTTTCTCCAGTTCCCCCAATTATCCTTTTTGAGATCTGGTGCCCAAAACTGAACTGCATATTCCAGATGAGGTCTTACTAATTTGAACAGGGGCAAAATGATATCTCTCTCGAGAGTCCATACCTCTCTTAATACAAAAGAGGACTTTGCTCGCTTTGGAAACCACAGCTTGACATTGCATGCTATTATTGAGCTTATGATTGACCAAAACCCCCAGATCCTTCTCCAATATGGAGTCCCCCAGTTGTTCTCCCCCCTAGTATGTATGATGCATGCATATTCTTAGCCCCCAAGTGCTTAACTTTACATTTCTTCTTGCAGCTTCTTTCAAAATGTAACATCAAAACCACATCACAGATGTCAACATACAATACTGATATACGGTCACTTTATTGCTAAAATTACTCAAATTCAAGATGTAGTTGGGTGTAGTAAGATGTCCACTGCCGCCTTCTTCTCGCTGCAGGTGTTCTGTGAGATTAGCAAACCTGGTAGTGGTGGCATGCTTGCGCAGATGACGGAACGTCCCTTCCGTTTGCTAATCTGACGGGTTTGCTATTCTGACAGAACACCTGCTCAAACACCAGCATAATGCCAAGCCTGCACAACCAAATAAACAGCAAGTCTATATTCGGTAAGTAGCTACGACCACCATTTTGTACAATGTAAGAATTCTGTAAGAAGGTGGGGTTTGGGTTCATGAAGAAATTGGCTGACTTTTTGGTCTGCTTCCAGCTTTACAGTTAGGATTGAATTGCACCTCAATGTGGAGGATACATCTCGTGTGTGTGTGTGTGGGGGGGGGGGATTTATAATGGAAGGGACAGTTTCCGCTTTTGATATTTACAAGAAATGCAATAAGATGTAAGAGGGCAATCAAGGCTGTTAAAAATAGATTATGAAAAAGATATTGCTGCAGAAATTAAAACAAACCCCAATAGAATTCAACAATAAGTCAGGAGGCAACACAAAGACCTTTTTGAATGATGAATACTGGTATTCACAGAGAAATGGCAAATATGCTAAAAAAAAAATTGTTATTGTTAATACTGATACAAAGGAAATAATCTTATTTTGGTCAGAAATATGGGTTTAAAACAGACGAGAAAAGCTAAATGTGAATAAATAGCCAGGACCTGATGGCTTTCACCCTCGAGTCCTCAGGGAGCTTGGCTCAGTGAAAATAGGATTTTTATATACAGCTTACCTGTAAAATCCTTTTCTTGAGAGCACATCACGGGACACAGGAGCTCATTACATAGTGAGTTATATAGGCACCTCTGGTGATCTGACACTGGTTAACCCCAATTTAAGGAGAATTCCTCCCCTATATAACCCATCCCATATGGGAGGCACCTCAGTTTTGTAGCAAAGAAATAGGAAACCACGTAAAACCCTGTGTCCTGTGATGTAATCTCAAGAAAAGGCTTTTACAGGTAAGCTGTATATAAAAATCCTATTTTCTTGATCATACATCACAGGACACAGGAGCTCATTGCATAGTGGGATGTCCCAAAGCAATGCTCAGATTGAGGGGAGGGAGACACAGATCATAATTATAGACCGCCATGGACCGGAGGACCTAAACTGCAGCCTGCAGTACACTGCGCCCAAAGGCGATATCCTCTTGCCCCCTGACATCCACCTGATAGAATCTGGTGAATGTGTGGACTGATGACCAAGTTGCAGCCTTACAGATCTGAACCAGGGAGGCCTGGTGATACACTGCCCAAGAAGCACTTGCAGCCCTAGTAGAGTGCGCTTTCACTTGAAAAGGAGGTATTTTCCCTTTAACACTGTAGGCCTGAGAAATAATCTGTCTAATCCACCTTGAGTGAGTGGATTTTGATGCTGCCTGGCCCTTCCTAGGGCCTTCCGGCAAAATAAATAAGCAATCAGTTTTCCTTATCTGAGCTGTATTGCCCTTACCACATCCAAAGTGTGCAAAGATTCTTCTTCTGCGGACTGTGGGTCCGGAAAAAAGGATGGTAGGAATACATCTTGATTCAATCCCGAAACCACCTTAGGTAGAAAGGACCTGTTGGGACGCATGACCACCTGGTCCTTATGAACAATTAGATACGGCTCTTTGCTGGAGAGAGCTGCTAGTTCTGACACTCTTCTAGCCGTGGATATGGCTACCAAGAAAACCAATTTTTTGGTCAAAAGAACTAATGAAGCCAGATGCAAAGGTTCTAAAGGTTGCCCCTGCAAAGCCGAGAGAACCAAATTCAGATCCCATGGGCATACCGGAGGTTTGACTGGCGGCCTTATCCGCATAGCCCCCTGGATGAAAGCCCGCACCAGGGAATGCGATGCAAGTGGCTTCTGAAAAAAACACTGACAAGGCCGAAATCTGCACCTTGATAGTGCTTACGGCCAAATTCATTTCTAGGCCTGACTGGAGAAAGGCCAAGATCCTGCTAATGACATACTTTCTAGGATGCCATTCCCTGAGTTCACACCAACATATGCCCTCCAGATTTTGTAGTAAATAAGCCTGGAGGCCAGCTTTCTGGCATTAACCAGAGTAGAAAGGACTGGCCCCGAAAGCCCACGGTCTCTCACAATGTGGGTCTCAGCAGCCAAACCGTCAAATTCAGACTGTGTAAAACAAAATGGTAAATTGGACCCTGTGAGAGCAGATCTGGCCGGAGAGGGAGGATCCACGGCCTGCCTACTGCCAACTTCATGATCTCTGCGTACCACGGTCACCTGGGCCAAGCCGGGTCTACCAAAAGAACCGATTTTTGTCTCCCTCTTGACTCTTCCCAGGAACCACGACAGAAGCGGGCATGGAGGGAAGGCATAAATCAGATTGTACTGATCCCAGGGAACTGTCAGAGCATCTGACCCCTGAGCAAGTGTATCTCGTGTTCTTGACACAAATTTGTCCAGTCTTCTGTTGAACCTGGACGCAAACAGATCTACGTCTGGAGTACCCCACCTGCGACATATGTCCCAAAACACGTCGGGATGCAGAGTCCATTCTCCTGGGCACAACTGCTGGCGGCTCAGAAAATCCGCCTGCCAATTTTCCACTCCTGGAATGAAGACTGCCGAAAGGCATGGAACATGCTTTTCTGCCCAGACAAGTATGCGATTCACCTCTTTTTGCGCAACCAGACTCCTGGTACCACCCTGGTGATTGATATAGGCCACTGCTGTGGCATTGTCGGAATGAACCCGAACAGGGTGACCCCGTAGTCTGGAAGACCAGTTTATGAGAGCCATATAAACTGCCCGGATCTCCAAGACATTTATGGGCAATAGCTTCTCGATCGCAGACCATTTCCCCTGCAAGCACGTCTCCCCCAACACTGCTCCCCAGCCTGTCAGGCTGGCATCTGTCGTAATAACCTTCCATGGAAGAGGAAGAAAAGTTTTGCCTTTCAGCAAATTCTCGGTTTGTAACCACCAGACGACTCTTGCATGTCCCTGGGGATAGACGCATAGGAAGATCCAAGGTTTGGGGCTTCCTGTTCCAAGCCGCAAGGATGCATCTTTGCAGAGGCCTTGATTGGAACTGGGCGAATGGAACAGCCTCGAAGGAGGCAACCATTTTCCCTAACAGTCTCATGCACAACCGAATGGGGGAAGATCTCCTGCCCAGAATTAGACGCACCAGATCCCCATTGGCCAAGGCTTTTCGCCTTGGAAGAAACACCTTGCCCTGAGCAGTGTCGATAAACATACCCAGGTATTCCAACCTGGTAGCAGGCTGTAGGGACAACTTTTCTAGGTTTATAATCCAACCTAGGCGTTCCAGGTGTTCTAGTGTTTTGGAAACACTGTGGTTCAGGGACGCTACTGTTTTCTCCATGAGAAGCAAGTCGTCTAGATAAGTCGTGAGGCTATACCCTGAGTACTTAGGTTTGCCAAGAGAGGGTCCAGAATCTTTTTGAAGACTCGAGGGGCCGTAGCGAGCCCGAACGTCAAGGCCACAAATTGAAAATGGCGCCGCTCTACCGCGAACCTTAGATACTTTTGGTGTGCGGGAAAAATTGGCACATGGAGATATGCATCCTTGATGTCTATTGATGCCATAAACTCTCCCCCTTGCAGGGAGGAGACCACAGTGCAAATTGACTGCATTCGGAAGGACCGGATGCATAAAAACCGGTTCAGATCCAGGATAGGTCTGACACTTCCATTTGGCTTCGGAACAGTGAAGAGATTAGAGTAAAACCCTGAACCCTGTTCTTTTGGGTCCACTTCTACTATCGCCCCTTGGGATAGTAAGTGATCTAAGGCCAGAAATAGCGGTTTTTGCTTTACTGGGTCCCTGGGCATCCTTGACCTTGGAAAGCGAGAAGGTGGAATCTCCTAAAACTCTAGTTTGTAGCCCAGAGATACCGAAGAGATCACCCACTTGTCCCGGATCTCTTCCCGCCAGGCTTCCGCAAACTGCAGGAGCCTTCCCCCCACTCGGCCGAGCGGGGGCGCCCCTTCACAAGGAAGCTTTTGGGCTCTGCTTGGCAGGCTTTCGCCCCAAAGTCTTTTTCTGCCCCTGGGCCCGGCCCTGAGCCTTTCCTGTAGAGGAGGGTTGAGAAGGCCGTCGCCACTGCTTAGAGCTTGATGCTCCTGGAGAGAGAACGCCTAAATGATGGACGTTTGCTCCTTTTGACTGGAAGGAGAGTAGATTTACCCCCTGAATTTATTTGGACGAATTTGTCTAATTCTTCTCCAAACAGACGTTCCCCTTTAAACGGGAACCCAATCAAATGCTTCTTGCATGATAGCTCAGCTGCCCAATTCTTTAGCCATAGGGCCCTTCGCATGTGTACCAACAGGAGAGACAAACGAGATGCTTGTTGGACAGAATCCAAAATCGCATCAATCATGAAACACAGAATTTGAGGTATTTCTGCATAATTCTCCACTTCCTCACTGGGAAGGATGCCAAGCATCTGCTTAACCTGTTCCTTGAGGAACTGACACAACCCCACGGCTATGACTGTAGGTTGCACTACAGCGCCAGTCATAGAAAAGGAGGCTTTTAATAATGTTTCCAACTTATCAGTTGTATCTTTAAATAACTGAGCATTATCCAACGGACAGGTCAGGTATTTATTCACACAAACTGCCGCATCGACAGATGGGACCCCCCATTTCTTGGTGAAACTTTCCTCCAGAGGATAATGCATAGAAAACCTTTTAGGAGGAGCAAACCGTTTATCGGGATGTCCCCAATCCTCATACAACAATTTATCCATTAAGGGATGAATTTGGAAAGGAAAAAGCAGTCTGTGGGACTTTCCTGACTCTCCATCAGAGCTGCGTGGGACCCCTGTATTACCTTTATTGTGGCAGGGATTGCAGTGGAGACATGAGACCTCTGGAGAACCAGGCTTCACTGAGCGTGTGTACTGAAAGGCATGCAAGTATGAATCAGGTTGCTCTTACTCCCTCTAGTGGTGGAAACCAGGTAAGACAAACTACTACTCAAATTAAGAAATCCATAATATAATTTTATATAGGATTAACTTCCCTTACCTGTCCTCGCCACAGGAATTGCTGAAAACAGACAGATTCCAGCCTTCACCCATCACGGCGGGCAGAGTTGTGCCAACCTTCAGTTTTTTTGGGGTTCTTTTCTCAGAAGAACCTCCTACCTGGACCTTGTAAAAGACTCTGCCAGAAACTTTCGTGCCACTATGTAAATAGTACACCAAGTCTGGTTTTCCCAGAGCCCAGTCTTCCAATAGGAGAGGACTTGCAGGCAAAACCTAGTTTCTTCGGATGACTAGGCCCGGGTACCATACCATCTTGGGAGTCAAAATATCGGCCCAAGATATTGATCCGGTTTGTTGTAGGCCCCCGCAGGGACCTGCACAGAGCTTTCTTCATAGCACATGTTTTACATGACCAACCACCATAGACACTGGCGAAAAAACTGAGGTTATATAGGGGAGGAATTCTCCTTAATTGGGGTTAACCAGTGTCCAATCACCAGAGGTGCCTATATAACCCACTATGTAATGAGCTCCTGTGTCCCGTGATGTATGATCAAGAAAGCAAGGTTTCCTGGTTCTGGTCCTGGTTTTTAAAGACACTTTATTTAGTAGAACGACACCAAATGATTGGTGTAGAGCAAATGGGTTTGCCTGTATTTAAATGGTCTAAATTTATACTCGGAAACTACAGATAAGTGGTTTGCAAGGTGTTTGAGGATATGCTAAGGGACTCTGTAGAATGTCTGAGAAAATGGTATTGGTAAGAACCAACATGGAGTTTTGAAGGGCCAAGTCCTGTCAGGCTAAGCTTTTGGCAAAAGTGAACGAAGCGTTGGGCAGAGCTAAGGCAGTATATGTAATTTATCTGTATTTTGAAAAAGCATTTGACACTGTGCCCCACAAATGCTTAATTTACAAACTGAGGACTATAGGTGTGGAGACAATTCTATGTACATAGACAGAAAGGTGGCTTTGGGAAGGAGTACAGAGGTGGCGTGGCCCAGTGTTCAGTCTTGAGGCCAATGCAGTTTAACCTGTTTGTAAATTACTTGAGAAGAGGTTGGAATCGGGAGTTCAATTTCAATGTTTTGCTAACTTTCATCTAAGAAAATATCGCAGAATAGCAACACTACTGGAAGACCCTGATAAAATAGAGGGATGGGGGGCTACTTGGCAGATGAGGTTCAATATTGAAATGCCATGTATTTGAGTGCTAAAAACTTGTATGCAAAAGGCTCATTAGGAGTTATAGGAACGGGAGGGATCTGTGATTAAGGCTGCATTCACACTACAGTGTTTTTGAATCACGGGCAGATTTGACAGCGCTGAAGTGTGGATGACAAAACACAGGACTCGCATTCGAGATGTCATTCATTTGTATGACTCCTCAAATCACGGTGCCGGTCTGCCGCCATTTTTGCACTATAAAACTTGCTGCAATTGCAGCATGCATGTCACCCCAAAGTAGCTCCTGATTTGAGGTGTCATTCAAATGAATGGCATATTGAATGCTTGAATATGCAGTACAGTTCTGGTCAGTATTCAACTAGAAGGTTGTCTTAGACTTGGAATGAGGTTCAGCAAAGTTGAATGACTTTAATTTACTTCATGAAGAGGTCCTCCAGCCTCTTATCAAACATGTTCAGACACATTTTAAGAGGGTGCATGATTGACAAATCCATCATCACTGTAGTGACGGTAGCAAACCATTTCATTTGAGGTCCCTTACAGGGGAATGGGTACAGCTTGAGGTTGGAGGAAATTAAGATGAACTGTAAGGCTCCTTTCACATGGGCAGATCGGCTCATCTGTTGCCCTCCTATGGAGTGGCAGGTGTCAGTGGACATGTGTCCATTGACACCCACCTACATCCGATCCTCGCCATTAAAAATGGATGGTTTCTCTGTTCACCATCCACCTGGCAGATCGCATCTGACGACAATCGGATGTAAACAGACAATCAGATCTGCTGCTGTAGTCTGCCTGTCTGAAAAGGCCCTAAATAACCCCCTGCGCAATTTCAGTTTAAAGCAACAAAAATTTGGCAGTTGTATCTGATAGGATTGTTGATAATTTATGGCCATAATAAACCGGGGTATGTATATTAAATGGTATTGTAAAAGATATATTTGACTTGTGTTATTTGACATTTAGGGCTTGCTCACACCATACATGCATGAATACTGATGGTAAAACCAAGCAGATTTCACTTGCAGAGACATAGGTTTTCATGCACACTGGCATCCATTTTCTTGTACGCCCATTATGTGCCCTATTCACACCAATGTTGGTGGCATGTCAGTTCTTTTTCTGCGCAGAAGAAATCTGCGCCTGATACCAGTGTTGTCACATAGAGAACAATTGAATTTTTTTGTGTCCCTGAAGAAAAACTGACGTCTCTGCATCATGGTGTGAATGAGGCCTTCGATTTTTTTTTTTTTTTTTTGTTTTTTTTCTTACTTTTGCCATCAGTGTAGAAAGTTTGTGATGGTACTGAGACCTTAGGGCAGGGGTCTCAAACTGGCAGCCCTCCAGCTGTTGCGAAACTACAAGTCCCATAAGGCATTGCAAGGGTGACAGTTACAAGCAAGAGGCAGAGGCATGATAGGATTGGTAGTTTTGCAACAGCTGGAGGGCCGCCAGTTTGAGACCCCTGCCTTAGAGACTTTCAGCTGAAACGAGTTTTGCAGCATCTTTGAAGGTCAGCTGGTTTTGTTAGAAGTTTTTAGCTTTATAATCATTCCAGCTTACCGCATTCATAAATTTTTGATCTTTTGTTGATTCTGTGCTGAGTACAATTGTATGTTCATATGCAGGTTCTAACCATGCAGCTTGTGGATGGTGGCCAAGCAGATGTTCCTGTGGATGACAATAAACTTCATGGGAAGCCAGATAAGACCCTACGCTTCTCTCTCTGCAGTGACAACCTTGAAGGCATTTCAGAAGGTGAATGACTAAACTAATTCTGTCTTAAGGTTTGGTACAGATCAACATTCAATGTCTGTATACATTCAGCACTTGTTTGAAACCTAACTTGTTTGAGGTCAAGGAGAGACATGTTTATGGGTCTCTTCAGTATAACCGTAGAATTACTTAAGGACAACTAGATCAATATTAAGCTGCCGTTGCTTTGATTGTAATGTAATGCATAACAAAATTATGTCCAAATCCTCGGCTGCGTAGGGCATTCCTCTTCATAAGCAAGATTTTTCCTTTTCAAAAAAGGGTTAATAAAAAAATAAAATAAAAAAATAAAGGCAATGACAGTAAACAAATGCACTCAATATGAGCGAACAAAAAAGTACAGTACTTCTTACAGTGAAAAAAATTTCTGTCTTACAAGTACGCTGCATTTCTCAGCATATTGATCCCAATACACATGTAGAAAACACCATAGAAACACAAAAGTACATTGTTTTTTGTGATATAGTTGCGCGTTGGTTACAGTAAGAAGGGCAGAAGAACACTAAGCATCCCACACTTTATTATACTTAGTTGGGCAACCCCTGTGTTCAAATACGAGTTTTTCATAGGTTAATTCCTGATTCACTAACCAAAGCCATGTAGGGATGGAGGTGCGAGCTGGATCCACTTGAGTGTTACAGCTTTACGAGCCATAAATGTCTACAGTAGCATAGTCGTAATATGTCCATTGATCCTCGTTAAGGACCCCCATCAAACACACCAGTGGGGTACATGGAGCAGGAATTGATAAGACCGCAGACAATATCTCCGTCACCTGTTGCCAGTATCTCACTATAACTGGACAGAGCCACATAACATGCGTGAAATCCGCGCACGGACATGTGCACCTAGTGGTGGCAGAGGTAGGTATACGGTGGAATCTGACCGGAATCAGGTATGTTTGATGTAGAATATAAAGGTGGATTCGTTGTGGACTGTCAGAGATGCAGATAGATGGGCGGAGCATGCCTCCATGTGCAAGATCTTTTAAAGGATAAGTTCACCTTTTTGGAACATATTACATGTTCCACTCATATTTATGTTTAAGCTTTTTGAGTATTTGCAGGCAATACAGGTTTGCAATACAAATTGCAACTGAACAAATGTATCCAGACGTCCACCCGTATTTAGGGTGGATCATGTAACCTGTTTCAGCAGCTGCAGCCTCTCCCCCCTTACCACTCTCCCTTATAGTCACAGCAAGCAGGCATCTTCTCCACCTGCCTGGCCACATCATAGTTCTATAAATGGGAAACTAAAAGGACCAACAGCCTTTGGGGTTTTCAACTTGTAGTTCTCAGTAAACTACCATAAGCTGAGAGCGCTCTGGTAGTTCATTGTCTCTTCCTGTCGGTGTGTATCTGCCTGCCCATATGCGGTACGAGCAGACAGATACAGACAAGTCAAGTCTACAGGAGTCCTGCATGGTGCTTTACAGGCTCAAAGTAAAAAAAAAAAAATTATTTTTTCTAACCTGGAAAAAAAAATGTAGATTTTAATATAAAAATATATAATTTTTTTTTTTTTTTACGTCAACTTATCCTTTAACACTTGGAAAAAAAAAGCTTAAAAAATGCCTAGTGTTACTAAACCCAGAACCCTGCATTCATTATATCTGGTCTCCCACAGTACACAGAACATGAAATGCAATAGTTTTAGTAAGTATAAATTGCTAAATACCTTTTCTCATCAGCAGTATATAGCAGTCTTGTGACTTCTATTAGTGTCTGACTGAGAACTGGTTAAAGCTTCTAGGAGGCGTTTTCATACTACACTGACTGTCCTCTGAGGATGCAGGACCCCTGACCCTCTGGACATTGCTGATTGACCTGTGCTGATCACATGCACTCTCCCAAGAAAAAAAAAATGCTAGCAATATACTCCAAACTGAGCATGTGCAGAGTGACTTTGTACTATCCGGACATATTTTGGTGTCGGAAGAAGAGGAGGATCTGTGCATACCGGATTAAACTGCCTTTTTACATAATGCACAGGATTAACCCCTTGGGTTCCACAGTGAGTATAACAAGCTTGGCAATTGGCAACCCCCTCCACAGCCATTTATAGGAATTATGTCTCAAATACCGTATTTATTGGCGTATATCCCAATCACACTCACACAGAGACACACAGACACAGTCCCACCTCCGGCATTGGACCGGTGTTCTATTGATCACAGGAGCTGGTCCAATGCCGATGGCGGAGGTGGGACTATATGTGACTGCCGAATGAGAGCCGAGTAAACGGGAGATGGCTTGGTGATTTCCTGTACTGTTGGGGCTGCATTTATGAAAGATGGCGAGGCTGCATATGGGTATTGAGGCTGAAAATTAATCAGGCTGCATTAAGGCTAAAAATGGACATTAGAAATAATTCAAATTGTACCAGCGATCAAGCCTACCCCCTTTTTGTCCTTTAATTTTATAGGTGCGCTGCAATCCCAATCGAATTCCCCCACCTTATGGGTTACAAGTGAATGTACAATATATATTGGGGGAGGCGCAATCCCCCAATATATATTGTAAAAATGAACATTAGTCAGGCTGCATTGATGGGAGATGGGCATTGATCTGGCTTCATTGCGGCTACAGATGGGCACTAATCAGGCTTCATTGATGGGCACTGACCTTTATTTTTCTTCAGAGATGTTTATTTAAAAAAATAAGTTTATTACCTGAAACTTCCCTCTTAAAATAAAGGTGCATGTTATACGTCGATAAATACGGTAATTACTTATGCTGCATGACACTACCATCCATTTTTATTTTTATGGCTAACAATGGTAACTTATAGAGGTTTCCTTATAAAAAAAAATTTTTTAAATATGAGATATTTAATCAGGTATTCTTGTATAGGTTTGGCAAGCTTTTCAGCTTGGCACAGTTATCCTTTTGTTAAAATAGCAGAAATAAAGGAGGAAAATCCAACTTGATTTTTATGTACTTAATGTCCATTTTACCAAGGACTTCTTATTCTGTTCTTTTAGATGTATTTTTTTTTTTCTTGGAATATATTCTACTAGAGCTCTGGTAAAGGGTCAGTGGTCATAAAGTAAAATATATGGCTGATTGGTGCATAACATAGTGCACACTTGCCCTGCATGGTTATACTGAAACTACTATAGCCCTATACTGTACAAACATTGCAATTTTCATTGTTTGGCTGTGTGTTCCAGTATTTTATGTTGCAGCTAATTTTATTTCCTAAGTCCAGATCTAAAATGTATCTATACTCAAAAACAAAACTAATATGTTGCAGATTACCAGTATTTTGTAATGCATTGGTTTATTTCTTTAAAGCTTTTTTCCCCCCTCCATTTTCATCTTATGATTCTGCTCTGATATGGGGTGACAGCGCACTCACTATGCTGCATCTATGGAGGAGATACTTTTTCACCCTAGGCTGTTTTGATTTTACCTACAAACACCACCTCCTCTATATACATAGTTTAGTTTACAAAATATAGCTTGGAGAGCTATTCAGTGCGGTACACAGGAGGTTACAAGAAAACTGGGTTTCTGTTGGGATAAACAAGTATTTTGTTTGTTCTAGAACAGAGGTAAGTACAGTCTGAGGGCCACATCCGGCCCATGGGGACATTTTTCTTGCCTGCAGCTGGAGTCCTCATTCACTGCAGGGACAGTCTCTGCTTAAGCTTTCTCATGTTTACGGAACCTGAGCTGCATATCTGGTGCCCCAGCAGTATGCCGTACAGGTCCTCAATCCATCCCGGTGCCATACTTTTGGTTGCTTAGTCCACCAGCATCCTAGCAACCAATGAAGTACTTCTGTGCAGACCTGCTGCACCTAGCTCCCATCCCACTGTTAACATCATTGTAAGTGTGCTTGTGTAACAGCGGGGCAGGAGCTGAGAGCTGTAGCAGGTCTGCACAGCCTGTCTAATCACTGTAATCATTGTCTAATCAGCAAGGCACACTATACAGTGGTAAAGTACGTTGATGCCCTGGAACTTATAGGGATACACTTGTGTGAGGGGGAAGGGGGTGGTCCTGATGTAGATACAAATGTAGAGCAGTGAAGGGGCTACAAATGTGCGAGGAGAATTTGATGAGGAAATGGATGTATTGCGGTTCTGACGAGAAAGAACACAGGTGTAAGGCCTCATGCACATGAAGTTTAGCCACATTGCATGATGCTCCACATTTAGGTGCAGATGAAGGATACAGGTGCATCATCCAGCCCTGCTGCCAGTAGCCTGTCAATTCTATTTTCTTATATTCACCGACCAACACAGCTCCTCTCTGTAACGAATGGTTGTTGGCCCTATCACTAGGAGAATACTAGGCATAGTTGTAATACAACACTCAGAACTCTTAGTTCTGCCCAGGGGGCAGGGACCTCAGGCTACAAACCCCCACCCTGCAAAGCAGCATCAGTTTTATTTTGCCTAGTGAAGGAGATGAATGATTCTGTGATCTACTATCAACATCCGGCTGGGTGACAGGCTGGATACCCTTATCCTTTTAGTCTCCCGAGTGCGGCCATCGAGCGTGTGCAGGTCGCAGCTATGGCTCGGCAGGCCAGGACATACCTCAGCTCCAGAGGTGGTCGGTGAGCTTTTATGCTCTGGGGCGTACATATGACGGGGCTACTGATGTCTGCGTCACAGTATGCCGAGGCCAGTAGCCTACCCTGTACTGATCAGGAGATCTACAATGGAATGTCTCCCAGCTATTAAGGACAGGTAAGTACAGCTCTCCCTGCTCCCCCGGCCGGGCTGAGCAGCTGGGCATTCCCTGGGAGGTTGATTCGGGGGTCCTTCTCTTCTCTCCCCTGTCCCTATCTTCCCCCCTGATGCATGTGGTACTGAGCGGTGTGTGTCCCTGAGGGCTCTCATCTGGGATAGGGGGCTGGCTGGCTGGTGGTGCCTGGATCCTGTGTATTTAGCTCCCGGGAGGTGCTTGTGAGGTCTGGCTGTGTTTTTGGTACGGCGCTATGTCTTTGCCACTTTTTTGTCTCTGTGCCTCATAGAGCTAGCTGGCGGCCATTTTAGGTGTGGGCGCGGGCAGCATGTCTTCTGGTCTTCAAACGGCCATTTTCCCAGTGCTTTCCTATTCAGGACACTGGTGGCCATTTTCTAGAAGCCTGATCACGTTTCCGTGTTCTCCAGCAGCAGCTACATGTGCTCTCAGCTTCCTGTTTGTCGTTACTGGATGCTGGGCGGCCTTTCTATGTAGTCTGAGGGCTTTTTTCAGATTGTTTTTACGATCGTTCTGACGTACTGCCACCGGCACAGTTTTGGTTTCCTCTGCACCCGGGAGCACTAGTGGTCTACAGGCAATGCTGTGAACAGCGTGGAACTCCTCAGGGTTGTGAGTCCGGTGGGTTAGAACCCCTCAGTCACCGGCAGCAAGGAGGGT
The DNA here is from genome assembly GCF_037356315.1 of Lithobates pipiens. Classification (NCBI taxonomy): domain Eukaryota; kingdom Metazoa; phylum Chordata; class Amphibia; order Anura; family Ranidae; genus Lithobates; species Lithobates pipiens. The sequence goes on along the minus strand of NW_027507685.1, from coordinate 186,083,496 downwards.
GGGACTTGTCACTGTCTTAAGTCCCCTTCGGGTGGCAGACAGGGTAGGGTCAGCATGGCTTCAGAAACTGATGTTTCTTCCCCCGAAATCCAGGCAATTGCAACCGGGTCACCTGCAGACTGCACAGGTCCCATGGACACCCTGATGGCGGCCCTCAATTTGTTCGTTGCCAAGATGGAGGCGGTGTGTGGGAAGAAAGGTGCTAAAAAGCGGCCCCTAAACCCCTCGTCCTCTGGGGAGAGCTCTGACGCAAACTCGGGTCCTGCTGAGGCCAGTGAGCCCTGCTCTGTCTTGTCAGACTGCGCCGACCAGGACCGTTCAGACAGTGAGGATGAGTCCCCGTCCAGGTGCGACAAAGCGCTTGTTGGAGCATTTATCACAGCTGTGCGTGATACCCTGAAGATTCAGGAGCCAGCAGATCCCTCTGCTGATTTTGCTGGTCCCTTTTGGGTCCCGCAAGCCAGCACGTTCACCTAAAGTGTTCCCGTATCTGGCTTATTTTGACAAGTTCATTTACAAGACATGGGGTCGCCCGCCACGGACCTTGTCGGTCCCCAAATACATGGCGGTGCATTACCCATTTTGAGGAAAGCCTTCTCAAGAAATGGTCGGCTCCTCCGGTCATGGACCCCCCAGTATCCAGGTTAAATAAAGTAACCACGATCCTGGGTTGAGGGGACTCCTACATTCAAGGATCCCATGGACAGGAAGGCCGAGGCAGTGGCTCGTTCCTTGATTACGGTTGTGGGGTCTGCCGTGCGACCTGTACTGGCATCCGCACTTGTGTCGCAGACACCGAATGAGTGGGCAAAACTTTTGCACCATGAATTGGGAGAGCAACGGGCTTCTCCTGTCTCTGCGTGGAACTAGCAGACCAACTTGTGCAAGCCTGCAAATAAAAGTGCTACCGCTTGAAGGTTTGCCCGCACCCATGTCTCGGGTGGGGGGTCGCCTTTGAGAGTTTGCAGCCCGGTGGTCTTCCCGGTTATCCGACCAATGAGTCTACGATCTGATTTCCACAGGCTACAAGAGTTTCTCTTTTGGCCGCCAAACAGATTCTTCCCCTCCAGCATACCCGTATCCCTGGTTCGCCGGGAGGCCCTGTTGGGGGCAGTAAGGGATTTGCTGAATCGCAGGGTGATTGTTTCGGTTCCAGACTTGGAAGGCTTCCAGGGATTCTACTCAAATCTGTGGTTCCCAAGAAGGAAGGGGTACTTCCGATCTTGGAGCTAAAAGCCCTCAATCACTTTGTGAAAATGCAGAGGTTCAGAATGGAATCAGTTCGCTCAGTAGTCGCTGCACTCCATCAAGGGGACTCCCTGGCATCCGTAGACATCCAGCATGCGTACCTGCACATACCCATATGCATTCGACATCAAAAGCTTCTGCGATTTGCAGTCGGGGAAGCCCATTACCAGTGTTTGGCTCTTCCTTTTGGTCTGGCATCAGCCCCCCAAATCTTTACCAAAGTACTGGCTCCATTTTTTGCGTTGCTGCGGCAACCTGGGATCGCGATCGTGGGATACCTAGACTATCTCCTGAGAGAATCTTCTGCCTCAGAATTAGAGGAGGATGCGGCGATCGCCATGCAGACCCTGCAAGAATTTGGGTGGCTGTTGAACCTCAAAAAATCTGATGGTGCCAACCCAGCATCTGGAGTACCTAGGTTTGCTGTTGTACTCCAGGGAAGCGAGAGTTTTTCTCCCTTCAGACAAATTGCAGACTCTCACATCCGTGGTCAAACTGCTGATGAACCGCAAGTGGTCGTCACTCCACTTTTGCATGCGAGTACTGGGGCTCATGGTAGCCTCCTTCGAGGCAGTACCTTATGCCCAGTTCCACACCAGAGTCCTGCAGAAGGAGATTTTGACAAAATGGGACAAATCTCAGTTGTCCCTGGATCGACAGATCCAGGTGAGCCAGTCAGTCAGACTCTCTGATCTGGTGGTTGAGGTCCCCAGTGATTCAGTCCGGAAAACCGTTCCTTCCTCTGAAATGGACAGTGATCACAATGGACGCCAGTCTATCCGGCTGGGGTGGAGTGATGGGGGTTTAGTCGGCTCAGGGCCTCTGGTCAACGGAAGACTCCGAGTTGCCGATCAATCTGCTCGAATTGAGAGCGATCAGGCTGTGCCTCTACACATGGTCAATGAGACTTCAAGGGCGTCTGATTAGAATACAGTCAGACGCCATGTCGTACGCCTGTCGTGTACGTCAATCACCAAGGGGGAACAAGAAGTTCAGCCGCTGCACGGGAGGTCGCTCACATCCTTTGGTGGGCAGAGCGACACGTACCGGCCCTGTCAGCCATTTACATCCCGGGAGTGGAGAACTGGTAGGCGGACTAAGTCGACCGATGCTGGACCCAGGAGAATGGGCATTGCATCCGGAGATATTCAGGTCACTGTGCCTGTAGTGGGGGCACAACAGATGTCTCAATCGGAAGGTGCCAAGATTCGTGTCCAGGACAAGAGATCCGTGGGCCGATGCGTCCGACGAGCTGGTGGCTCCGTGAGATCAGTACCAGCTGATCTACGCCTTTCCTCCACTGAAACTGTTGCCATGTCTGATTCGTAGAGTGGAAGCCAAGGGGCTCCCAGCAATACTGGTTGCCCCAGATTGGCTTCAGCGTCCCTGGTACCCAGACCTGGTGCGTCTGGTGGCAGACGCTCCCTGGCGACTGCCGTTGCGAGAGGACCTTCTGTCTCAAGGTCCAATTCTCCATCCTGCTTTACCATCGCTGGCTTTAACGGCATGGGTATTGAGTGCCAGGTGTTGAGGAACCTGGGTCTGTCGGACTCGGTGATTCCAACTATGTTGAGGGCACAAATCTTCTTCTTGGAAGATATACCATCGTACCTGGAAGGCCTATATAGCCATGTGTGAGGAGAAAGGATGGCATCCGCGCTTCTTTTCCATATCCAGGATCCTGCTGTTTCTCCAGCAAGGAGTTGACCAGAGATCGGCATTAAGCACCATCAAAGGGCAGCCTTAGCCTTTTTTTTTTTTTTTTTTTTTCCCCCAACGACCCCTGGCATCGCGCTCCTTAGTAAGTACCTTCGTTCAGGGGGTACGACACGTAGTCCCTCCGGTACGTCCAGTTATCCCTTTGGGATTTGTACCTGGTGTTGTCGGCGCTTCAAAAATCGCCGTTTGAAAATATCAGGGAAATTCCCCTGTTTACTCCTTCCCAGAAAGTGGTCTTTCTAGTGGCCATCACATCGGCCAGGAGGGTTTCAGAACTGGCGGCCTTGTCCTGCAAGTCACCCTATCTGATTATCCACAGGGATAAGGTGGTGTTGCGCCTGCAACCGTCTTTTCTACCGAAAAGGTGGTCTTGGCTTTTCATATCAATGAGGACATTGTATTACCATCTCTGTGTCCTAAGCCGAAGCACCCTAAGGAGGTGGCCCTTCACGCTCTTGACGTGGTTAGGGCTCTGAAGGTGTATGTCTGCCACGGCTCCTTTTTGGAAGTCAGACTCTCACTATTTATTTGTTTCAGTGGCTGCTCCAAAGAAAGGCATGGCGATCTCGTCGGCCACCATTTCCAGGTGGATCAGACGGATTGTAGTGCAAGCCTATGCCTTGAAGTGCCCTCCTTTCCGGTAACAGCTCACTCCACATGTACAATCGGAACGTCTTTGGCCTTCTGATACCAAGCGTCTGTCGCTCAGGTGTGTAAGGCGGCGACCTGATCATCTGTCCACATGTTTACCAAGTTCTATAAGGTAGATACCAGTGCATCGGCTGATGCCTGTTTTGGCCGCAAAGTTTTGCAGGCAGCCGTGTAGTTGCAATTGAATATGCAATAGATGTTTTTTCCTGTTTTTTCGATTAAAATGCAGTACGGTTATGTTAATTCACTGTTGCATTAGTTCTTCAATTTGGTGCGGTCTTGGGGCTCACTCCTGTTGAGGATACCCTGTTTTTTTTGTGGTGGTTTTCCACACACTGCTGTTTTTTTGTGGGTTTAGTTTCACTACTTCCCACTTGCCATGGTGGAAGAAGTTTTTACCCACCCCTTGTTTTGGCACTGCTTGGGTACGTCCCATTTGTTAGGAGCTGTACTCACCGTAAAATCCTTTTCTCTGTAATTCACTGACACACAACACCCGCCCCTCCTTTATCTTTGTTTATACTGCTTGTTGACGTACTGATGCTGCTTTGCAGGGTGGGGCCTTGTAGCCTGAGGGACCACCCCCCCTGGGCGGAACTAAGAGTTCTGAGTGTTAACACTATGCCTAGTATTCTCCTAGTGATAGGACTAACAACCATTTGTTACAGAGCGGAGCTGTGTCGGTCAGTGAATTACAAAGAAAAGGATTTTACAGTGAGCACAAAAAATCCTATTTTTATTCCACTGCTGTTGATTTATTTTTGGGCCCTCGATATTTGTTCTAGAAAATTTGCTTCGCCCCAAATATTTAAAGCTAATGCTGCCACCACATCCAAAGACTGGTGGGCTGCCATATATTACAATTTTGTTCTTGAGTTTGAATTTACTTTTAAGGCTCTGTTCACATATGTGAATTGGATGCGTTTTTTTTTTAACTGCATTCGATTCACAGGACACTGAGCCAGTTCACATATCTGTGGTGCACCTCAAATTCAATGCGAATTTATAGAGTCCTATGCATTTTCTGAGCACTGAATTGGGGCCCACCCTCCCCCCAATCCATACCCAGGCCCTTAGGTCTGTTATGGATTTTGAGGGGAACCCCACACCAAAATAAAAAAACTATGGAAAATTTAAAATTTAAAATATACCAGACACTTATCCGAGCAGGAAAGGGGGGGGGGGGTGTTATCATCCGGAACCATACCAGGCCACATGCTCTCAATGGGGGTGGGGTGATGCCTTGTTGAAGGGGACAAAGGCATCTTCCCCACAACCCTGGCCGGTGATTGTGGGGCTCTGTGGGCGGGGATCTTTTCGGAATCAGACGGGAGGCCCCCCCAGATCCAGCCCCCTCCCCCAATGTGAATGAGTATGGGGTACTACTCATTCACCCAAAAAGTGTCAAAAATAAACACAAGCAGTTTTTTACTTTTTTTTTATTTATTTATTTTTTTTTTTCTACTACAAAAACCTTGTCTTTGGATCCAGTGTCAATCACGATGAACCCCGCTGTGAAAGCTCTGTACCCGCCGCTTGCTTTCACTGTCTGGGTGGCCCTGCTCCTTTAGTTAAGAACTGTCAGTCGCATCCCTAGATGCCTCGTATGCTTCGTCATTGATTCAGCATGCTTCGTGAGATGATGGCAAGGGGGGTAGGGCCATCCATCCCCCCCATGCTTGTGGCATGTGGCCTGGTATGGTTTGGGGGCTCTCGCTTGGCTGCCCTCAAGAACCCCCACCCACCCCCAGGCTGCATGCTCAGATAATGGTCAGACTCTAAGGGACCCCCATGCTATTTTTTGAAATTGTATTGCTGGCAATTTAGTTTACATTCAACTGTCAGCGGGGAACCTGCTGACAGCTGATGAGTCATCAGTTGTTAAGGATATGGCAGCCAGCTTCCTGTCGGGCTCCACTACAATTCAGCTATTAAAGATGCCGGTGGCCACCCGCTCTGACAATTTTCATCTGAACCGTATCTGAAATCGCAGCTCAACAGCTGCTTTGAAAATTCACTGTGAAAACTGACCAAGAATTCTCACCGCACATGTGTGAACCTAAGTTTTGCTCTATAAATTGGAGTGCCGAAAACAGATTCGTATTGTAATGAATGTTCTAGCCTTAATTGGCAGGCTGTCTTTGTCGGCGTCGCTGTTTTCCTTTCAATTGCTTTTAGTAAATACTTTTTAGGAGTTAAGATTTTTTTATTTATTTTTTCTAACATCCATGGCTCCAAAAACAAAATCATTTGTTGCCAGACTTCACAATTAACAAATTATGAATGTTTGCAGTGTCTCTTGAGAGAACTTTTTCAAATGTTTTGTGATTTGGTTGAAAATGTCACTAAAGCAGAAGAGGAAAATCCGTGTTCAACAGGTCCCTCGAACAGATCCAACTCTGTGTCGTCTCTGGATCTGGAAGAGACTGGGGAGTCTGTGTCAGAGCTGGGAGCTGGACCATCAGGCAGCAATGGAGTAGAAGCATTGCAGCTGCTGGAGCATGAACAAGGTGAGAAAGAGATGATCTTCATTCATAATTGTGCTGATAGTAACACAGCTGGCCAAAGTTAATTAAAACCTCCTCTTGTGTGTTTAGCTACCACACAGGACAACCTTGATGATAAGCTACGCAAATTTGAAATTCGAGATATGATGGGGTTAACAGATGACAGAGATATTTCTGAGACGGTCAGTGAGACATGGAGTACGGATGTTCTAGGCAGTGACTTTGACCCCAACATTGATGAAGATCGACTGCAAGAGATTGCAGGTGAGTGAACTGGAAAAACAATGATTAAAAGCATATAGCGTATTTATCGGTGTATAACACGCACAGGTGTATAACACGCACATTCATTTTAAGAGGGAAGTTTCAGGAAAAAACTTCAATTTTTGTATTGGCATGTAACACGCACACGCTATTTGCACCTGATTTTCATGGTGAAAAAGTGAGTGTTATACGCCAATATATACAGTATATAGGCCGTATTTAAACATTCAGATTTTTATGCCATTTGTTTAATTTTCCAAATATTTTCTTTCTAGTCTATCAAGGCACACTGGAAGTGTTTAACCTTCGGGTAATACTGCTGCCAATACGAAGACTGGACAATGGCAAACCTTAGGCCAGCCAAGAATGACTCCTCCCACTATGGGAGGAGTTATTCTTGGCTGGCCTAAGGTTTGTTTGCCAGTGTCCATTCCGGTTGACGGCAGTATAACCCTCTGTGAGGCAGGCTGTATGGGGCCATAGGAGTTCCAATGGCAGCCCTGTCTGTCTGCCTTTATGTATAGAGGGGGTGATGTGTAATTTTTTTTTCAGTAATCGGTGTTAGAAATTCTTTTTCATATTAGAATTGAAGCATTCTTAGCTTGTAGGATACTTGACCACTTAAGCCCTGGACCATTTGGCTGGCCAAATTCCAGAGCACTTTTTGAGATTCAGCACTGCGTCGCTTTAACTGACTATTGCGTGGTCGTGGGACGTGGCTCCCAAACAAAATTGCATATTTCTTTACTTTTTGCTATAAAATCCTCCAAAAAAATATAAATTAATTTTCTTACATCAGGGGACACAGAGCCATAGTAATAACTGTGGCATATATATATCGGCGTATCAGGTGCTGGACACTGGCACACCTCTTAAGGCGTGAACTTCCCCCATATAATCCCTCCCTTTACTGGGAGTCCTCAGTTTTTTTCACCGGTGTCTAAGGTGTTGGGCATGTGGTAAGGATGTGTTGTAGTAAAAAGGAAAAATAAGAAGGATGTGTTGTAGTGAGCGCCACGGGCAATAATCGTTTGAGAGCCAGCCATCCTGACCGGATCCGTTCTGATGTCTCCATAATGGACTAAATGAATGTTACCCGGGCCTTGTCATCCAAAGACACAAGGTTTTTGCTTGTGAATGCTTTTAAAGCTGGGCCCTGGGATCCAGTACATTTTGGTAGTAAAGCCAATAATAGTTTGGCAGGGTCGTCTTCTCGCAGGTCCAAGATTGCGGGATTACCTGAGTGTATCCCAGTTCCTGAAGGTTTCCTTTCAAGGGCTCGGAGCCTACCATGAAGGGCGAAGGCTGGGTTTTATATCTGATAAACACTGCGGCGAGGAAAGGTAGGGGAGATATTTTCTCAGGAATCTCGCCTTCCCTGTATTGTTTCCTTGATTCTGTCTCCATCCTTCAGTTGCCATTGCTATGGGACATCCCACATAGTTATTACTATGGCTCTGTGTCCCCTGATGTAAGAAAAGAAAATAGTTTTTTTAAAACAGCTTACCTGTAAAAATCCTTTTCTGTGATGTACATCAGGGGACACAGAGGTCCCTCCCTTCTTATTATACACTTTGATTGCTTGGCTACAAAACTGATGACTCCCAGTAATGGAGGGGTTATATGGGGGAAGTTCACGCTTTAAGAGGCGTGCCAGTGTCCAGCACCTGATAAGTCGATATATAACCCACATAGTTATTACTATGGCTCTGTGTCCCCTGATGTACATCAAAGAAAAGGATTTTGCAGGTAATTTGTTTTAAAAATCCAATTTTTTTTTTTTTCCCCCCTCAGTTTAGGCTGATGCGTATAATTCTAATTCTACATATTTTTGGTTAAAAAAAAAACCTAATAAGCGTATATTGATTGGTTTGCGCAAAAGTTATAGCAGCTACAAAATAGGGGATCATTATATATATATATATATATATATATATATATATATATATATATATATATATATATATATATATATATATATATATATATATATATATATATATATATATATATATAATATTTTTTTATATATATATTAGTAATGGCGGCAATCGGCTTTTTTTTTTTTTTTTTCAGATCTGCAAGGCCACAACTTGGTCTGCAGTCCATACATTCACCAGATTTTATCAAGTGGATGTAAAAAAGGGCATGAGGATATTGCCTTTGGGCGCAGTGTGCTGCAGACAGCAGTATAGGTCCTCAAGTCTGTTGTCGCCCTACGTGTTGTCTCCCTCCCCTCAAATAGCATTGCTTTGGGACATCCCAAATAGTAATTACTATGGAGCTCTGTGTCCCGTGATATACGATATCGGCTTACCTGTAAAATCCTTTTCTTGGAGTACATCACGGGACATAGAGGTTTCTTCCCTGTTCTTCTGGGGCTATATGTATATTGCTTAGCTACAGAAACTGAGGTGCTCCCAGTATGGGAGGGGTTATGTCCTTTTTAGGGTAGTGTCCATCACCTGAAGGTGGCTAAAACCCACATAGCAAATACTATGGTGCTCTGTGTCCCGTGATGTACTCTGAGAACAGGATTTTACAGGTAAGCTGTTATAAAAATCCTATTATTCCCACTGACAGTAATCGCATGTAAAAAATATCCAACAGGATGGTTGTACCCAAGTTGATGGAATGATTTAATCAGCCTGCATAAATTGAAATTGATTTGGTCCCAGCTGAATCGATTGAATTTTTAAACCATGTATGGCTGGCTTAAAGTGGTTGTAAAGTCCAAACGGTTTTTACCTTAATGCATTCCTTGCGTTAGGATAAAAAATGTTTAGGTATCAGCATCGCCCCCTCGGCCCCCCTTTACTTACCTGAGACCTCATTTGATCCAACGCCGTGCACGTCTGCAGATTTTTTTCTCCTCTTACTTCTGGGTCTCGCTGGCTTTGTTGGGTTCCATTTGGCTTCCAGTGCTGTCTAAGCCAGTGACAAGGAAATGGGGGGGGGGGGGGGGGTGGGTGGGGCCAAGTCCTACTGTCTGTGTCAATAGACGCAGCAGAGGGATTTGGGTGCAAGTATGCACGAATGCCCCCATGGGAGGTGGCTTCCCATGAGGGCACTGGCCAGAGGAGGGGTCAGGAGCGCCAGCGGGGGACCTGACAAGAGGAGGTTCCCACCCGCTATGTGTAATTCCAATGCACAGAAGTAGGTAAGTGTAGACATGTTTGTTTGTTTTTTGTTTTATTTTTAATTACCTTTTACCCACTTCCCACTTTGTACAATCCTCTGTTTTCTAATGCTAGGTCCCCCTGTGTACATGCTTTATTAAAACCAATGCTGCCCATACCTTATTTCCAAGCACTTCTCCGCTCTCTTAATCTGAGACCTGCAGGGGGAGGGGCCAAGAATCCCTCCTGACATCAGTCGGGAGGGGAGAGGCGTCCCGTCACGTGAACGCCAATCGGTGCGTGGAAATGCGGTATAGGCAGCATTTTAGAAAGCATGTATAAGGCCATTTAGCATTAGAAAACTTTAACACAATCCTCATTGTTGTTTCAGCAGAAGGGGTGGACACTTACTAGCTGACAGGTAAGGGGAGAGGATGGGGGAAAAGCAGAGAGGAGAGCTGCAGATGACAAAGGCATGTAAACTGACCACAGTGCCAGGGCTCAGCAGCCACGATAAACTGTGGTCAGTTTACAGAGGGGAGGGCATAGCCAGATAGGATTAGTCAGGTATTTCTGGTGATACAAGGGGCCAAATTACACAGCACTGCTGGTATTCTTTAAAGGTACAGGATCTCTCCCCCCCTTTTTTTTTTTTTTTCTGTAAAAATGGAAATGCTGCTCTTGGGTTGCACTGACCCTATGTGTTTTTTCATTGTTGTGTTTTTAGGCGCAGCTGCAGAGAACATGCTTGGTAGTCTGCTTTGCCTCCCAGGCTCTGGCTCTTTACTGCTTGACCCATGCACAGGCTCCACGATTTCAGAAACCACCAGTGAAGCATGGAGTGTAGAGGTGCTTCCCAGTGATTCTGGTGAGATGCAATGCCAAGCTATTATTTTAATGGTTCACGTGTGTCTTGTTTGTTAAGCTACAGCATTAAAAGCAGCAACACCTTGATGACATAAGTGGTTTTTCCTTAGAAGCACCTGACTTGAAGCAGGAAGAGAGGCTCCAAGAGCTGGAAAGCTGTTCTGGCTTGGGCAGTACATCCGATGACACGGAGGTGAGAGAGGTCAGCTCAAGGCCCAGCACCCCAGGACTGAGCGTTGTGTCAGGTATTAAACAGTTCTAGTTTTTCTATGACTTCGTCAACTTCAGACTTTCATGTGACTTCAGAAGCCAAATTACCTATCCTTATTCCAGGCATCAGTGCCACGTCAGAGGACATACCCAACAAGATTGAAGACGTTCGTTCAGAATGTAGTTCTGACTTTGGAGGAAAGGATTCGGTAACAAGTCCCGAAGTAGAGGACTGTGTTCATAGTAAGTACTGGGGTGGACATGTCTGAATATAGCGACAGTTTTCTCAATGTAGAGCTCCAGGCAAACCTTTAAATGCATAATTGAAATACATTTATTTTTTTATAGTATTTGCAGTTTTGGAGAGCCGTACTTGTGATACACACACTCCTGTTAGTAAGATCTCTCTGCTTCTTCTTGGTCAGCTTTATTGCCTCCTAGGTCAACTCATAAGACACAGGGTGGCTGATTCAGTGTCCATATTAGAAGATAAATTGCATTATGAAGAAACACTGTGTCGCCTGTCTGTCCAGTGTGAACAATATGTGTCAATCACAAGATTGGGTATGCAAAACAACAAATCTGTTTAGCAGGTATTGCCTAGTACACACAATGCGATTACCAGATTATTTATTTTTGTTTTTGCATGCTAGTCTCATATTGAAAATGAAGAGTTTACTAAAGTTACGAAAATTCTCATTCAACAAAATCAAAATTTGTAAGTGATGTCATGTGAGGCATTTGTATTTTTCAATGACAACTGTGCTGATTAAACAAAAAATTCTTACGATCTGGTATTGTACACTATGGAAAAATTTTAGTGCTTCTCTCACCGGATAATTTGGCTGTGTACGAATGATCAGATTATCATACTATCGCTTCGAAAGCAGTATTTTTGTACCAGTTTCTGATTGTGTGTACGGACTTTAAGGCTTCGTTCAGACCGGCACTGACACTTGTTCTGCAAGGAGGCTCCCTTTTTTTTTTTTTGCGCCAGCCTCTGCCCCAGGCTGCGCGTGGGCAGCCTATATAAATGGATGCAGACACAAGCTTTCTCTGTCAAAATGTACAGCACTTATTCCTACATTAACATAATCCTTAATACAAATTCCTAATGCAATCTTATAAAGAAATGTGCCAAAAAATGAAATGAAAGGGATTAGGTAATAAAAAAAGGCCCTCTTTGTTATTGCATACAGGCGTAGATGCAGATGCTGCATGGACAGAGCTGTATGTAGCCGCATGTCAAAATTCGATATACAGGCAAAAATGGATGCATGAAGCCAAAGGCAGATGTGTGTGTGTTTGGATCCATGCACCAGCTTGTGCCATGGCAGCCCCTTTTCTTTGTGACCCCATAGTAAGCCACTTGCTATGGGGGCTCACAGTGCATACCTGCTCCTGAGCTGTGTGTCTGTGGAGCAGCACTTTATAGATGCACATAGTGGGGCTTAGCCGCTCACCCACCACTTCATCCCTGCATTTGATTGACAGCAGCAGTAGCCAATGGCTCTTGCTGCTGCTCGAGTCCGTGTGAAGAGGAAGGGAGGGAGAAGAGATGCAGCCATGCACAGCACTTGATCCGTTCACACAGGGAAAGGGATGACAAAAAATAAAACGTTTTTACCTATTTTAAAGTGTTTATTTAAAAACAATGCCTTAACAGACATGTCATATGTACCTGCTGTTTGCAGTGGTTTTGCACAGAGCAGCCCCGATCCCCCTCTTCTTGGGTCCCCTGCTGGCATTCTGGACCCTTCCTTGCCGAGTGCCCTCATATCAAGCGACTTGCTATGGGGGAACTTGTGCATGCTCACTCCAAATCTGTCTATAAGACAGAGCATGGCTCAGCAGTTCCTCATTGGTTGTGTTTGACCGCTTCCCTGCTTTCTCTCAGCCAATAAGGCGGCAGAGACCCAGGAGAGCAGCCACTTTCATGCACATCGTTTGATTGGGCTCAGGTAACTAGAAGGGGGGCTGAGGGGGGAGCTGCACACTGAAGGTTTTTTGTCTTCATGCATATAGTGCTTGAAGGTAAAAAAAAACGTTCAGCCTTCAGAATCACGTTAATGCAAGGAATGTATTAAAGTAAAAATGTTTTGGCTTTAGAACCATTTTAGTAATATCTCCATGTTTTGGGGAATGGTGACATTTTGGATACAGTCAGCCATTCTGAAAAGTGGCATTTAAATACATGACCTCCCAAAATTGAAGCACATCCAGCTAGTGTATAGCTATAGCAATATTTGGAGTGACTGGCACATACTGTTCTTAGGTGGTGGCTAGTTGGTGAAAACAAGCAAAATCAATGCATGCCGGTGCATCAAAGTCATTTGATGAAGAGCTTCTTTGTTATGCAGCAGTGTTAGATGAAACAAACCTTTTTTTACATCGGCCTTTTTACCTCAGAGAAACCCTTAATGTCTTGAGGAACCCCTGCTAATTGGTGGTAAGTGAGAAAAATGCCCCTTACATTGGTGGTCAGTGGGAAGAATGCAACCCTTATGGGCCCATACACACGATCAGCAAATAGTAGGAAAAATACCACTTTCAAAGTGGTCATATGATAATCTGATCATTCATTCTCAGGTTTCGAGAGCTGATCACAACAGTTCATCTGTTAATATCTGATGGAACAAGCACGAAAAATGTTCTCGTACAATACCAAATTGTACGATTTTCGTTGAATCAGTAAAGTCGTCGCTCGAAAACAAAATACAACACATTACATCACTTCTGCATTTTTATTCTGTAATCACCCAGGGTTCCCTTTAAAGCCTGTTTACTTGGACCTTAGAAAGCAAACTTGTTTTTGTAGGATGCAAAATGTTTAGTTGGTGCTATTAGTAGACACTGTTTGACAGTATAAAGGTCAGCACTGAATAGAAAGTATAAAAGGATCCTTTTGGAGAAACAGAAAACAGTTTTGCTGCCATTATAGTACTGACAGACATATAGTATTTATGTTTACATATAAGTACTCAAATAATCCAGGTATACAAAAATCAATCAAGTAACCGAAGAATAGTGTAATATTCCTAACGTGCAGCTTGCAGACCACTGTAAAGGTTATGTAGTCTATGAACAATGACATTACCCCTTCCTTGTGGTTTTTGTTCTATTGCCAGTTATAAGTGATAATGGGATCTATGCCCCAGGACTGACAGTCATGGAAATGACCATGTAAGCAACAATCTAAAAAGTGTAGGGGGCTTGTAGTGATTTGGGGTTCATATTCAGGGTTAGAAATGTTCCCAGTTTTAGAAAACTCATTATGCTTTGCAAATGCTTTCTTGGCAATACACCCTATTTTTATTTATTGAATGAGTTATGTAAAAAAAAAAAAGGGAGGAGGGGGGCTTAAAACTTAAACTGAATGTTAAAATGGTTAGTTTCTTTTTTAGATGCTGCTTAAACCCCTCAACCCCCCCTCCCCCCCAAAAAAATAAAACGGCTTTGGCTGCAGTAGTAACCCTCTGCAAACTACTGTACTTGAATGCCCCTTTACTAAACTACTATTATTTTCCTGTTTTTTTTTTTTTTTTATTTGCATTTTAGCCTCTCGACCAAGTGCGCCAGAAGGCCCCAGCCAAAAAAAGACAAGTAATATGCCTTGTTTATTTCCAGGCGTACATCATATCGCCTCACCACCATCCCAAACTGAGTCCTTGTTAGCCATGTTTGACCCATTGGCTCCAGCATCTAATGAAGGTAATGCTTTGTATTATTTTGTCCTCATGTAAAAATTGGAAGAAAACAAATTGTTCTGAGAGGGTGTATTATCTAATGTGAACCTTCTATCATATCAACAGATGGGATGGGGGCTCTCCTATAAATTGATGAGTGGGGAGCGGCAACAGGTGTAGGTTTAGAAACAGAGGACCAGGCACCATGTGCACAGGCTGGATCCTAAAAACACCTCTGGGCACAAATAAGAAGTAACAGGATTCTCACAAGCTGAAATTTCACCATGGTCTAAGAATACTCATTTAAAGCTGAATTTTAGTTGTGGATGTTTTATACTTGGTTATGTTGTTCCAAGCTGGACCAATGTAACCATGTACAATGGATATACAAAGTATGCACGCCCCTGTTAAAAATGTCAGGTTTTTGTGCTGTTAAAAATGAGACAAAGATAAATAATTTCAGAACTTTTTCAACCTTTTTAATGTGACCTATAAACTCTACAACTCAGTTGAACAAGCTGAAATCTGTTTAGGTGGAGGGAAGTAAAAATAAAAAAAATGGTTGCATAAGTGTGCACACCCTTAAACTAAAACTTTGAAGCACCTTTTGATTTTATTACAGCGCTCAGTCTTTTTGGTTATGAGTATCAGCATGGCACATCTTGACTTGGCAATATTTTCCCACTTGTCTCAAAAACACTCCAAATCTGTCAGATTGTGAGGGCATCTCCTGTGGATAGCCCTCTTTAGATCACCCCACAAATTTTCATTTGGATTCAGGTCTGGGCTCTGGCTGGACCTTTCCACAACTTTATCTTCTGATGAAGCCATTCCTTGAGTTGGATGTATGCTTTGGATCGTTGTCATCCTGAAAGATGAAGTTCCTCTTCATGTTCAGATTTCTACTAGAAGCCTGAAGGTTTTGTGCCAGGCGCATTCCCCAGAACAAAACTTAGAGGAGGTGGAAAAAAAAAAAAATTCAGCAGCTACAAATACTGGGGCACTTACCTGTCCAGGAAGCCCGCGATGTATGCACCCCAGCCAATCCTCGGATTGACTCCCGGCTGTTGCCACCGCCATTCCTGGTAAGGGAAACCAGTCGTGAAGCGGCTTCACAACGGGTTCCCTACTGCGCATGCAATTTCTAATTGGCCCGACGGCAGGGGAAGGAGGAGGGGAGTCGCGACCCATCTCTAGAAGTGGGGGAAAGGTACCTGTCAAAAACAGGGCCTCCGTTCCCCCCCTCCCCCATGAAAGGTGCCAAATTTGGCACCGGAGGGAGGGGGGGGGATTGGGGGAAGAGGCGTAAAAGCAAGAGTTCCACTTTTGGGTGGAACTCTGCTTTAAAATATCCAAAAATAAATTATGATATACAATACAAGGAAATGCATATAATGTACACTATGCAATGACCACAAAAACTAATAATGAAAATGACATGTGGAATTCTCACCCATACTAAAGTCCTTGTGCCATCATACAAAAGCAGTCTTTAAAGCGGGAGTTCGGCTGTCTTTTTTTTTTTTTTTTTTTTATTTATTTATTTATTTATTTTTTTTTAAAAGTCAGCGGCTACAAATACTGCAGCTGCTGACTTTTAAAATAAGGACACTTACCTGCCCAGCGCGCCCGCGATGTCGGCACCCGAAGCCGATCTCCCGATCGTCTCTTGGGTGCTGCTGCCGCCATCTTAGGTATGGGAATCAGGAAGTGGAGCCTTGTGGCTTCACTTCCCGGTTCCCTACTTCACATGCGCGAATCGCGCTGCGCAATAAGGATGGTCCCCGCTGTCCCTGGGATCCTTATGTTTCCCAGCGGACAGCGGGGGACCCGCAGGAAGTGGCGCAAATTCTGCGGATATTTATGCCGGAAGTGGGTGCAAATACCTGTACTGTACAGGTATCTGCACCCCTTTCCCCCCCTGAAAGGTGCCAATTGTGGTGCCTGAGGGGGGGGGGAGGGTTCCAATGAGCGCAAGTTCCACTTTAGGGTGGAGCCCCGCTTTAAGTCGTGAAAAAAAATTGTGTAACTAGAAGGGAGATTCCACGTGACATCAATGTTGAGGTGAGGACACAGACAATAGAACCACCACCGGTTAGTTAGGAGGCTTACCAGTGTGAGAGGACTCAAATGGGCATATGCTCAATGAGTCAACAAGGCTTATGGTGCAACCACCAAAATATGGGACCTCCACATCTGGGTTCCAGATCACGTTGTAAAGCAATCCATTTGGTCAAGAAATGTCGCCAAGAAGTGATCTTCAGAAGCAGCCAGCTTGTCAGACCAAATCCTCAAGTGTTCAAAATAGCATGACCAAAAAAGAAAATAATCCACATAGTGTGAATCCGTATAAATGTAAAATTAAAAGAAAATTGGAAACTCTCACATTTAGAAAGTGGATCAAGCACTTAAAGAAAATGTAAGTTTGTGGGCAACGCAATGACATCAGCATGGCTCTGCTGATGTCATTCCCATAGACGCACTCCTAAAGCTTGTGGACAGCCTTCCCAGAAGAGTTGAAACTGTTATAGCTGTAAAGGGTGGGCCAATGCAATATTGAACCCTATGGACTAAAACCGGGATGCCGTTAACGTTCTTGTATAGGTAGGTGTCCCAATACTTTTGGTAATATAGTGTATATATGCGTGTTGCCGTATGGACTTTGCTCTTCCACTTTCTACTTTTCTCCTCTGGCAGTGCCAAACTTACCAGCGGGATACATGTAAAAATTGAATGGAATAGACAGAACTCTGTATAGTGCTCTCTCATAAAAATAAATAAATAAATAAAAACTCATAAAATGAACATTCCCTTCGAAAAACGCACATTAAAAAAGTGCCCAAAGTGCATTGAATCGAGCATATCCTATAGACCTGAGTACACAACAGCTCCCAGATACCACATCAGCATTGTAAGTGTGTTGTGCTCAAAAAGTTTAATGTCATAAGATTTTTAGTAAGTTGTACAAGGAGCACTTTCGGTCCCATTCTCTTTTTTTTTTTTTTTTTTTTTAAATGCAATCCGCCAGTGAGTTTGGTAGTCAGTGGTATAAAGTGAGCGTTTTTTTTATATGAGCACTGGGTATTGCATGGATTGTGCTAAAAAAAAAAAGAGCGGAAGACATTGAGAATTTCACAGCACATTGGTGGCTCTCTTCATTGAATTGCAATGTATGGACATCTGATTTAACATATATATTCTGTGATGATTTATTTCAATTGAGAGGGTTTCATTTAATATTTTATATTGCGCTGCATCAAAGTATTCATACAACTGGAGTTTCCGTCTGTTTGATCTTTTATGTGCTCATAAGTGCCCGTTCACACAGGGGCGACGTGACTTGCAGCGCGTCTCACAGACGCGACCTGCACACGACTTCAGCGGCGACTTGCAAAATGACTTCTGTATAGAAGTCAATGCAAGTCGCCTGAAGTCGCCCCGAAAATACTACAGGAACCTTTTTCTAAGTCGGAGCGACTTGAGTCGCTCCTATTAGAACGGTTCCGTAGTACAGAACGGAGCGCGACTTGTCAGGCGGCTTAGTCGCCTGACAAGTCGCGGTAATGTGAACGGGCACTAACAGTGAGTAATTTACTCTCTAGTGTATTTTCAGTATAATGATTTTATATGTAGGTGGTGTATTTTATGAACTCATGACTTGGGAGTTCATTTACACAAGATATTTTGTTCTGTGGAATGTTTTTTTTAGGGCTTGTTCAGAAGTGTGTCATCATGTGTTTAAGCAGCATTTATTCTGCCCTTTTAAAGCCTCATAACCGCCCTTCCACACCTGCTATGAATATTACAATCTGCACTACACAGTGCTGTTCATACAAGAGCTGTAGCATTGTGTCATGTTAAAAATAAACAGTATGTCCCTTTAATGAAGCATCAACACTTGTCAGCCGCCTCCATTGATTTTAATAGTAATGCTCTATAAGCACACCTTAAAGTGTACCTTCAATCATTTTCCATCTATTAAATCTTCTGCCCTTGTTTTTATCTTTGGATAGTAAAACATTTTTTTTTTCTGCTAGTAAATACCTTATACAGCCCACTTCCCATTTCTTGTCTGGCATCATGCACAGCTCGCGCTCTCACTCTCCTGAACCGTCAATGGGCAGGTTGAACGTGCTGTTGATTAACTGTTGACAAATGTCTTTCTTGCAGCCTGTGGTTGCAGGAAAGAAATTCGCACTGTTGACCAGCCTTGGGGGGGATAGGCAGTGGAGGCTCCTCTATCCCAGGAAGCACAGGAAAATGGCGAACTAGGACAGAGCAGCTCCAGACACTTCCTGTTTGTACAGAGTAGCTGTGTGCAGGGTGGATTTGATTAAACCAGTTCAGCCTCGGAAGATTTGGTTGCTGAATGACCAGGCCATTTTTTTGCGGTTTGACACTGCATCAGTTTAACTGACAATTGCGCGGTTGTGCGGCGTTGCACCCAAACAATTGACATCCTTTTTTTTTTCACTAATAAAGCTTTCTTTTGGTGGTATTTGATCATCTCTGTGGTTTTTATTTTTTGCGTTATAAACAAAAAAAGCGACAATTTTGGGGGGAAAAACACAATATTTTGTACTTTTTGCTATAATATCCCCCTTTTTAAAAAATTGGTTTGCACAAAAGTTATAGCATCTACAAAATAGGGGATAGATTTTATAGCATTTTTATTGCTTTTTTTTTTTTTTTTTTTTTGTATCGGGACTGCGACATTATGGCAGACACGTTGGACACATGACACATTTTTGGGATCATTGGCATTTATACAGCGATCAGTGCTATAAAAATTCACTGATTACTGTAAAAATGTCACTGACAGGGAAGGGGTGAATTGTGTTCCCTGTGTGTTTTTCTAACTGGGGGGGAGAGGGGACTGCCCTACAGCGGATGACAGATCGTGGTTCCTAGCTATTAGGAACTCGCCATCTGTCTCTCCTCACAGAACACACATGTCCCTGTTATGCCTCTCGTGACCAGCGGACATTGCGACCGTCAGCACCCCCGTAGTGCAGTGTGCACTTCTGCTATCCCGCTTAAAGGAGCCAATGTACAGCTATGACGGCTCACGCTGACCTGCTGCAGTACAATGACGGTGGCTGGTCGGCAAGCGGTTAAATCCAGTCAGTTTTTAAATCTCTAGTAAAAAGCCTAGTTTTAAATTTAAGTTGATTTAACTCATTTTTAAAGAGCAACTGTCATCTCTGTCCCGCAGCGACTCCTCCTCTGACCTGCTGTTGTGGAGTCAACAGCAGGTCAGAGGAGGAGCCGCTGGGACTGCCAGTGGACAGTCCCATTCGCTTTAATGGGATGGCTGGTGACGTGGCAGTGACACAACAAGGTGAGGGACGTGGCAGCAGGTGAGTGGATGCCCGCTAACAGGCGCTGCCATGATAGATCTGAAATGACAGGTGCTCTTTAAATGTAAGGACTTATTCTTGCTACTAGTTAGAATCTTTAATATTTGCAAACAAAATGAAGGTTCCCTATTTAGAATAAGCTATCGGGTTCATAAAACAGCGATATCAGAACTTGTTCAATCATACAGTTTGTAGTGTACATAGATTTGCAAAACAATGAGATAAAACAAAGTTCAGCAATATTCCTTTATCTCATAATTACTGTGAAATTGTGTGAATACATCAATGCAGTGCATGTTATCTTATGATTCATCGAATGAGTTTACAAAATGTAAATAATGCAGAATATATAGCCTCATGCTACATAACGAAGCTCCATTTCATGCTGAATTCATTTGGGTACAGTGTAGCATGACCGCGCAATTGTCATTCAAAGTGCATTACCGCTGAGAGTTTAAGTGGCCAGTAAGCAAGTGGTTAAAGAGGAAGTAAAGCCTCTTATAAAAAAATTAAAAATTGCACCCTGCAAGGCAAAACCATAATGAGCTAGTATGCATAGCATACTAGCTCATTATGAATTAACTGAAATTGAAGCCCTGGCATCAGCCCTCGTTCGCCTCCTCCGACGCTGCCATCTATCCCAGAGTAACTTCTGGGTATGGCAGCTCCGGTGCTGTGACTGACTGGAGCCGAGGTGACATCACTCCTGGGCATGCGCACTGTTGCCGCCACTAACGGTATGATCGTCGTTGGAAACGGCACGCTCACTGCCCCTGATGTCTGATGAATTATTTATTTCTGGTCTTTTTTTTTTTTTTTCTTTTACTATAGTCTAGTGATCCTTCTGGTAACACAGTTCTCGCTGTACTGTTTCTGTAGAGGAGCAGCATTGTCTCTATTGGGCTAGAAAACTCACTCTCTGGTTCTTATTGTGAGAAGGTGGTCTGTAGTCCAGAGTTGAACATGGCAAGGCTGAAAACACAGCTTGAGATAATGCTGCAGAGTTTCTGAATTTCTGACTTGATCAGTAGGCATTTCTTAGCACTTATCGAACAAATATAACACTTTCATTAATGTGTGTGTGTCCGAGAGGGAGCAAATAAGAAAAGTTATTAGTTTACCAACACAAAGGCATTCTGGCTCTCATTCATGTTTCTTTTTCCCCTTTTCAGTGGTGCGCCCAAAAGTTCACTATGCTCGCCCCTCGCATCCACCTCCAGATCCCCCCATTCAGGAAGGAACAACAGGAGGAAATGAGGCCCGGTTGCCTATATTTGGTTCCCATGTTTTTATTCCCACGGACTCTGATGCTTATAGGCAGAGACACTCTTGCCCAGAGAGATTGGTGCGGAGCCGCAGCTCAGACATTTCAACATCTATCCGACGGCCAATGAGTGATCCTGGTTGGGCACGCCGAATAGGAAATGAAGATAGGGAGCTGCCACCTGGTGTAGCAGGTTTAGGAGCAACAGCAACCATGAATGTCTCACAGTCTTCATCGTCCTCACCAAGCAAGGACTCCTCAAGAGGAGAGGTTTGTCACCTGCATCATAAAAATATATATATATATTAATATATTTTTTCTATACAGATGTCTTAAATGAAAATGCGTTTATCTAAAGGTGGATGGTATGCAAAGATGTGGCAAAGGCAAATGTTCATAACCAGTACCATAAAATGTACCTTTTTTAAAATCTCTAATTTTATATTTTCAGCCAGAAGAAAGGAAGGACAGCGATGATGAGCGCTCAGACCGCAACAGACCATGGTGGAGGAAGCGCTTTGTGTCTGCAATGCCAAAAGGTACTGAAGAAGTTATTTAAATTTTAAGCTCTCATCTTTTTTTTGCTTAATTGTTTGATATCTCCATCACTTCTGTGGCGCTGTACAAGATGGTTATGAATGCTGCCCAACACAATCGTAAACTTAAGACCCCTTTTCACACCACATATTGTGTCGGCGGTAAAATGCCACTATTTTTAGTGGCGTTTTACCGCCGGATTTGTGGTGCATTTCGGCCGCTAGTGGGGCGCTTGTACCCCCGCTAGCGGCCAAGAAAGGGTTAAAACTGCCGGCAATACGCCGCAATAGCGGGCGTTTTTGCCGACGGTTTTACAGCGCTGCCCCATTGATTTCAATGGGGAGCAGCGGTGGAGGAGCAGTAAACACACCGCTCCTTCACCGCTCCAAAGAAGCTGCTGACAGGACTTTTTTCTGACCTCCTGCCAGCGCACCGCTGTATTGTTAAAGCCCTCGGGCTTTCACACTACACACAATGGGGCAGCTTCTTTAGGGCGGATTGCAGGCGCTATTTCTAACGCTATAGCACCTGCAAAACGCCCTGGTGTGAAAGGGGTCTAAAGCAGAGTTCAACTCAAAAGTAGAACATCTGCTTTTCCGTCGCCTCCCCCGGTGCCACATTTGGTACCTTGCGGGGGGGGGGGGTACCTGTCTCCCGGAAGTTCGGCCCTTTCTACCTTCCACCGATGGACCAATTAGCTTGGCGTGCTTCACGCATGCGCAGTAGTGAACCAGCTGTGAAGCTAAAAGGCTTCCCTCCTGGGTTCCCTTACCAGGAATGGCGGCGGCTGCACCTGACAGCCAATTCCAAGATCGGCTGGGGTGCCGACATCGCGAGGGATAATATATTTAGTCAGCCACTACAAATACTGTAAATTTTACTGTAAATGACTGTTTAAATTTTTTCATAGGGCGGCAGTGGAACTCCTCTTTAAAGTACAGCTAAAGGCAAAATCGATAGATTGGAGAGGGATTTGAACATCTGACAGTTTTTTTTTTTTATTGCAGTCTGTGCCCCTGTTAGGGACATTTATCCGATTTTTGTCTTGTTTACCATTATCATTGAAAGGGAAAGTAAAAGAAAATCCCAAAATTGTGTTCCTAGAAAAGTAAGAGGGGAAATCTTCCAAATGGGTACACTAGTTCTGGTGACCTGGGGGGCACCAAGAATTTCCAGTTTTTGCTATTGGACAGGAAGTGAATCTCCTCAATGGGACCGAGATGACAAAATAAACCTTCAGGGGTTTATAATCCCCCAACCCCCCCCCCCCCTTACTCTATTAAAATGGCAGGGGGAAGAGTTTTGCCTATAGTTCCACTTTAACCACTTACTGACCGGCTCATGTACATATACGTCGGCAATTTGAAGATGGATAACTTGGTAATGGCTGCACCTTCTGCCACAACCGAGTATCCATCTTTAAATCCGGCGGTCCTGTTTCCAATAATGGTCTCTGGATTTGCCGCAAGATCACCATTGTCGCCAGCGGGAGAGATGCCACCCATTGCTCTCCCGCTCCTTCCGCCCCTTACTGGAGGGCCCCCACCCGTCTCCATACTATAGCAGGGCGGAAGCGACGTCTTAAAGGCACATTTTTTTATTTTACTGCATTTAAGTCCAAATATGAGATCTGAAGTCTTTGACCTCAGATCTCATATTTAAGAGGCCCTGTCATGCTTTTTTTTTCTATTACAAGGGATGTTTACATAAAGGGCAAAATTAGAGCCAAACTATCTAATGAGCACCTTGAGAATTGCTACTACATCATCAAACCAGAAAACTGTGTCAAATATCACACTAGTTTCTTTTACTTTTATGAGTAAAAAAATTGCAAAAAAATGTTATTACTCAAATGACACTTCAGCTGTCATTGCATACAGCGGAAGCCAGTCGGCGAGTGCACGGTACCAGATGTCCTCTGGCACCTGCCAAGGTAAACAATGCAGTTGCCCTTCTGACACGGAAGGGATAGAATTTGAGTCCCTGCAAAGGGAATACATTCCATCTCTTCCTCTAGTAAAATTGCCTCACACTGGCTAGGCACACGGTTAACCCTTTGATCGTGCCTTATGTTAACCCCTTCCCAATGAGTGTTATTAGTACATTGACAGTGCATATTTTTTTTAGCACTGTATTAGTGTCAATGTTTGCCGCTATAGACGCTGATCGCCGCCATTACTAGTAAAAAATAAATAAAGCTATCCCATAGTTTGTAGACGCTAATACTTTGGCTCAAACCAATAAATATACGCTTAGTGGGATTTTGTTTTTACCAAAAATATGTAGCAAAATATATATTGGCCTAAATTTATGCAGAAATTTGATTTTTTATTTTTTTTTCCAATTTGTTAGATATATTTTATAGCAGAAAGTAAAGAATATTGTGGTGGTGCCTGGGGTTTTTTTTGTTTTTTTTTCAACATTGTCAAGCCTTTTTGTTTATAGCGCAAAAACTAAAAATGCAGAGTTGATTAAATACCACCTAGAGAAAGCTCTATTTGTGGGGAAAATAAAGGACATACATTTTATTTGGGTACAGGGTTGCATGACCACACAATTGTCCGTTAAAATAATGCAGTGCACTAATGCATTAATTCCAGCCGCTGTATGCGATGTATGTACCCGCTGATCTCAATTATTGATACTCGACCTATTTAAGACTTGTTTGGTCTCTATGGTTGTGAGTGAAAATGTTTTCATTGTTTTGCTTTTTATTGCAATTCTCTTTGTAACGGATTATGAATGTAATTTTATTTTATTTTTTTTGTAAACTGTACTCGTACTTTTTGCAATAAAGATTTAAAAAAATAATGTAGTGCTGTATCGCAAAAAATGGCCTGGTCATGAAGGGGGGTAAGTCTTTCGGTCAAGTAGGTAAGGTACAGCTTGTGTGTTTATATTTTTATATACATATTTACACACAGCCCCATTTCCAAAAAAGGTGGATGCTTTTCCTTTTTTGTCCTTGTCCCTTGCACACAGAGATTTCTCCAGATTATCAAATTCTTTTATTATGTACTGTGCCTTGTATTTTCTTCAGGGGTGCCTTTGCTAAATTGCCCAAAATTTATGCTGCTATTAATTTCAAAATAACCTTTTTTTTTTTTTTTTTTTTTTTTCTTAAAAGGGTACATTTTCTCAGTTTAAACACATGGTTTGTCTTCTAATATGAAGTTATGGGTTTATGAGATTTGCAAATCATTGCAATCTGTGTACAAATTATGTAGACTTTTTTTGGGGGGGGGGAATTGGTACTTGCAGTATATATTTTTATTTTTTTCTACTGGAAAAAAAATAAGGTTTTATTTCTGAAAAATCAGCCCTTGCAAGATGTTTTAATGTATATGTTTTACAGCGTATGGTTGACCTAGAAATTACTTTCTCCCAAGAAGTACTTAGAAACAGTCACTCTAATCATGCAGGGAAAAGTGATGGCATCTCTACAGAGTCCTCTGCATGGGCAAGTTGACAGTGTCTCAGCTTGTGGCTCAACAAAAAGAAATCTGGATTGGTACATCATTGCACTGTCACCATTATCTTCATCAAGGCCAAAAATAGAAACTAATAATGTTGATGATTCATGTTTTTTCAGCTCCTATCCCATTCAGGAAAAAGGAAAAACAAGAAAAGGAGAAGGAGGACCTGGGGCCAGACAGATTCCCCATGCCAGGTACAGATTTAGTATCTTTATTTGCTCAGTTTTTGTTGTCAGTATTTAAGCTGTTAATAGTTGACAAATAATAACTTTAACTTTCCAGAAGATGCAGGGTCGAGGCTGGGTCCACATTCTCAAGCTGCAGAGGACATTCTTGATAAGTACAGGAATGCTATCAAAAGAACAAGCCCAAATGATGGAACTGCTGTATCTTACGAAGGAACAGGTAAAATACATCCATACATATGCTTCTCTTTGCCTGCTTATTGTAAGGATAAACGGCATTTATCATAACAGGGCATCCTTTTCTAAATGCATTAAAGCAATGGACTGCCAGGATGTAACTTGCATTTTATATGCAACATAGCAGACAGGTGTGGATGAGAACATATAGCATATTTCACTTATCCCATCATTCTTAATGAAATATCTGCCCATTTTCAGGTTTATATTTAGACCCCTTTCACACTGGCGCCACGTTGACAGTAAAGCAGTGCTTGTTTTAGCGGCGGTTTAATCAGCTTTTGCACCAATTTTCGGGCGATAGCGGGGCAATTTGAATCCCTAAGGGATTAAAAACTCTTTTGTGTTACCGCACTTCCATTCATTGCAAGCGCAGGGGCATTTTTGGAGCACTGTATACAGCGCTCCCAACACCCAAGAGAATGGGAGGTTTTCAGGCGCTTTACATTTATTTTATTTTTTTTAATGACAAACCTGTTATACTTGCCTGCTCTGTGCAGTGGTTTTTGCTCAGAGCAGCCCAGATCCTTCACTTCTCGGGTCCCTCGCTGGCGCTCCTAGCTCCTTCCTCCTGCACCCACAGCAAGCTGCTTGCTATGTGGGCACCCGAGCCAAGCCGCTGCTGTGTCCATTCAGACACAGAGCCGCATCTCTGCCCCGCCCCCTCTCTCTCCCCATTTTCTCACTGACTGTTACCAATGGCCAATCGGGAGGGAGAGCCCCGAACAGCCAAGTGTCTTGTGCAACATCGCTGGATCAAGATGGGGCCGGGTAAGTATGAGGGGGGCAGCTTCAAACAGTTTTTCTATCTTAATGCATAGAATGCATTAAGCTAAAACTTTTTCCTTTAGAACCACTATAAATAACTGTTCCTTTTCCAGAGGCCCATACACACGATAAAAAAATAATCGTACGATAATTTCTGCCGATTATCTGTTTTTGCCTTAACAGCTGGAATTGGCTGTCGAAGGCACTATACTAACGGTGCAAGCTAGAAAATATTTATCGTACATGACTATAACGTTCAATGTGTACAGTAATTGTACTGGATAATCGAGTAGAAAATAACATTAGCATTTTTTTAGCTCGGAAGCAAAGAACGACCCGGAACGTCGCCGCATTTACCTACGTTTTCCTTTGCCCGGGGTTTTTTTCCACGTCAATATTCTCGGTTACATCATGATCCACACCTTAATGGAAAATCAGACGATAGTTTGTCCATTTTTCTCATAGTGTGCACTAGGCTTAACACACTAACCTAGAATGGTTTCACTGCATTTTGGGGTTGGTTCACACATCTGAATTATACATGTTGAACGGTGTGTTAGAATCGGTGAAATCAAATGTTGATATGTGTAAAAATGAACAGCAGCGCAGATTAGATCAAATTTTGTTTTCTTCACATGGCTTTCCCCGTACACCAGATGTATAACTGCACAGTTCCCTTTTTGTTTTTTTTTGTTTTTTTATGAAAGCTCTGCCATCCAAAAGATATATACCTAATATTATACTGGAAGATATCTGTGATGATTGCTTCATATTTTCTCGCACTCTGGTACTCATACGCAATTGTTCATCGTTCTTGCACTACCTAATTTCCAGATTTATTACTGAAATCATCACATTGTATAAACTACTGTATTGCATATAGGTAGTTGTTCTCTTTGGACATTAATGGACATTGGATTTATTTTAGCTGCAGTTTGACTAGGGTATGCTTTGTTGCAGATGTAACGGGTTATGAAAGATTTCATGATCCTTCAAGGGAAGAAGCATTACCGAACATGACGTCTGATGACCTCCCAGATTCTGCCAGTCAGACAGCTCCTCCTCCTGATTCTGCCTTCTCTTATAGGTATGTACGAGCCCTTAATGTCTCTTCAGATAAAGTGTATCCGCAAAGAATTCACAGCCTTCACTTTTTCCACTTTTTGTTATGCTACAGCCTTCTTCCAAAATGAATTGAATTGATATTTTCCTCAATTCTACAAACAGTACCCCATAATAACAACGTGAAAGAAGTTTGTTTGAAATCTTTCCAACTTTATTAAATTTTTTTTTTATTAAACATCACATGTACAGAAGTATTCCTTTGCTCAATACTTTGTTGAAGCACCATTGGCACCAATTACAGCGTCAAGTCTTTTTGAGTATGATGCTACAAGATTGACAGACCTGTATTTTGGGCAGTTTCTAACATTTTTCTTTGCAGGACCTCTCGAGCGCCATCAGGTTGGATGGGGAGCGTTGGTGCACAACCATTTTCAGATCTCTCCATAGATGTTTCAATCGGGTTCAAGTCTGGGCTTTGGTTGGGCCA
The DNA here is from genome assembly GCF_037356315.1 of Lithobates pipiens. NCBI lineage: Eukaryota > Metazoa > Chordata > Amphibia > Anura > Ranidae > Lithobates > Lithobates pipiens. The sequence goes on along the minus strand of NW_027507685.1, from coordinate 186,055,846 downwards.
CTCAAGGACATTCAGAGTTGTCCCGTAGCCACTTCTTTGTTATCTTGGCTGTGTGCTTAGGATCGTTGTCCTCTTGGAAGATTAACCTTCACCCCAGTCTGGTGGAGTGCTCTGGAACAGGTTTTCATCAAGGATGTCTCTGTGCATTGCTGCATTCATCTTTCTCTCAATCATGACTAGTCTCCCAGTTGCTGCCACCACCATGCTTTTCTGTAGGAATGGTATTGGCCAGGTGATGAGCAGTGCCTGGTATTCTCCAGACATGACTCTTGCCATTCAGGCCAGAGAGTTCAATCTTAGTTTCATCAGACCAAAGAATTTGTTTCTCATGTTCTAAGAGTCCTTCAGGTGCCTTTTGGCAAACTCCAGGCAGGCTGTCGTGTGCCATTTACTGAGTGGCTTCTGTCTGGCAACTCTGCCATACAGGCCTGATTAGTGGAGTGCTGCAGAGATGGTGGTTCTTTTGGAAGGTTCTCCTTTCTCCACACAGAAATGCTGGAGCTTTGTCAGAGTCATCAGGTTTTTGTTCACCTCCCTGACTAAGGCCCTTCTCCCCTTGTTTGTTCGTTTTTGCCAGGCAGCCCGCTCTAGGAAGAATCCTGGTGGTTCCAAACGTCTTCTATTTATGGATGATGTAGGTCGCTGTGCTCATTGGGACCTTCAATGCTGCAGAAATGTTTCTGTACCCTTCCCCAGATCTGGCCCTTGATACAATCCTGTCTTGCTGGTCTACAGACAATTCCTTGGACTTCATGGCTTGGCTTGTGCTCTGGCATGCACTGTTAAAGTGGTTGTAAAGGCAGAAGGTTTTTTACCAAAAGCCTTCTGTGTGCAGCAAACCCCCTAATACTTACCTGAGCTCCCTCTGTCCAGCAATGTCCACGAGTGTCTGAGCCATCCAAGATTCTACCTCCTGATTGGCTAAGACTCAACAGCAGTGTCATTAGCTTCTGTCAATCAGTCAGCTAGTCAAGCAGGGAAGAGGGGGCCAGACCAGGGTGGGGCTCCGTGTCTGAATGGACCCAGGGTGCTGGGAATCGGCTCGGGTGCCCCCATAGCAAGCTGCTTGCTGTGGGGCAACTAAACGGGGGGGGGGGGGGGCTGAGCTGGGCGTTGCAGGATCACAGAAGAGGACCCGAGAAGAGGTGGATCTGGACTGCTCTGTGCAAATTCGCTGCAACAGAGCGGGTAAGTATAACATGTTTATTATTTTTATAGGAAAAAAGTTGACTTTACAATCACTAACTGTGGAACCATATATAGACAGTTGTGTGCTTTTCCAAATCCTGTCCAATCAACTGGATTTACCACAGGTGGACTCCAATCAAGTTGTAGAAACATCTCAAGAAAGATCAGTGAAAACATGATGCACCTGAGCTCAGTGTCATGGCAAAGACTGAGACCCGGTTCACACTGAGGCGGCATGACTTGCAGCGCAACTGCCTCAGGCGACCGGGATCCGACTTTAGCGGCGGCTTGCAAAATTACTTCTGTATAGAAGTCAATGCAAGTCGCCCCAAAAGTTGTACAGGAACCTTTTTCTAAGTCGGAGCGACTTGAGTTGCTCCGATTAGAACGGTTCCATTGCACAGAATGGGATGTGACTTGTCAGGCGGCTAAGTCACCTGACAAGTCACTCCTGTGTGAACCGACTCTGAATACTCATGTGATTTTTATTTTTTTATAAATTTGCACAGATTTCAAACAAACTTTTTTCACATCATTATGTAATATTGTTTGTAGAATTTGGAGGAAAATAATGAATTTAGGACCTGTTCACACCACATGCAGTACAGTGCCTGCTGTGTTTTTTTTCTGCATCAAAAATGAATGGAAGGTAGGTTATGTATTTTCCAATGGCATAGTTCACACTAGTGCGGTCAGTTCTAGGGCTTTCCAGTTACAGGAAAAAAAGGGGTTGCATTTTTCCTGGATTGTACTGGAATGCACCAGAATGCAATTAAAAGCACTAAAAACGCACCGGACCCCAGTACAGTGAAAAAAAACAGGGTCGCCCTGGGACTTTAAATGAGGTGGTCACAGTTAGCCAATAAGTAACAAAAGTAATAGTAGTATAAATGTTTATTAAAATAATTGTACATGCATGGAAAGCATACTAGCTCAGCCAATGGATTTGCACATAGTAAAAGGAATAAATCAAGTTGATACAAGCATTAACCCTTTCATGACTAAGCCTATTTTTGGAATTTGGTGTTTACAAGTTAAAATCCATATTTTTTGCTAGAAAATTACTTGGAACCCCCAAACATTATATATATTTTTTTAGCAGAGACTCTAGAGAATAAAACGGCGATTGTTGCAATATTTTATGTCACACGGTATTTGCGCAGTGGTGTTTTAAACGCAACTTTTTGGGAAAAGGGACACTTTCATGAATAAAAATAAAAAAAACAGTAAAATTAGCCCAATTTTTTTGCGTAATGTGAAAGATAATGTTACGCCGAGTAAATAGATACCAAACATGTCACACTTTATAATTGCGCGCACTTGTAGATTGACGACAAAGTACGGTACCTAAAAATCTCAATAGGCGACGCTTTAAAAATTTTTTACGGTTAGCGTTAGAGGAGGTCTAGTGCTAGAATTATTGCTCTCGCTCTGACTATCGCGGCGATACCTCACATGTGTGATTTGAACACCGTTTACATACGCGGGCGCGACTTAGGTATGCGTTTTCTTTGCTTCGCGGGGACGGCGGGCGCTTTAAAAACATTTATTTTTTTTATTTTTTTTTATTTTAAAATAACTAAATTGTTTTAAAAAAAATAAAATAAAAAAAATTGATCACTTTTATTGCTGTCACAAGGAATGTAAACATCCCTTGTGACAGTAATAGGTGGTGACAGGTCCTCTTTATGGAGGGATCGGGGGTCTAAAAGACCCCCCACCCCTCCTTTACACTTCAATGTATTCAGATCGCCGAAAACGGCGATTCTGAATACCGGATATTTTTTTAAAACCGGCGCCATTGGCAGCCGAGTAAACGGGAAGTGACGTCGCTTCCGTGTTTACGATGAGGAGACTGGAACGAAGCCGATTACGGCTTCGTTCCAGTTCCTCCGCAGCAGCCGGAGCCATCGGACACGGAATCGGTGCTCCCGATCGAGCGGGAGCACCGGTAGCAGCGGCGAGAGGCGGCGGGAGGGGGGGACGTCCCCTCCCGCTCCTCCGGAATAACAGCCGAGCGGCTTTTAGCCGCATCGGTTGTTATACCTGGATAGCCAATCGCCTGCTGCAAAAAACGGTACCGGGATGATGCCTGCAGGTGCGGGCATCATCCCGGTATAACCCCCGGAAGCCGAGTACGCATATCTGCGTACGCTCGGCGGGAAAGGGTTATACAATGCAGTATATACCAATGCACGCATCAGAAAACCCGACGAGCGTTTCGCAAGATCATTGCTCACTCATCAGGGGTGCATGCGGATGAAGTGTATCTAAATAGACAAAAAGATGTGTCACAGTGGTAAATACCAATGAACAAAACCACAGTTTCCATCGCTGACCCCCCAAATGTAAACAAGGCAGAGCGCGTTCTGTGAGGGAGGAAAATGGAGATCTTGTGTTTCTGCTAGGCAGGAACATGGATCTCCTTTTTTTTTTTTTTTTTTCACCAGTGACAGCATTGCCCCCACAGTTAGAAAGCACTCCCTTGGAGCACTCTTAACCCTTTGATCACCCCTGATGTTAACACCTTCCCTGCCAGTGTCATTTATACAGTGACTGTATTGGTGTCACTACTCTCCAAAAAGTTTCGTGAAGTGTCAGATTTGTCTGCCACAATGTCAGTCCCACTAAACATCACTAATTGCTGCAATTACTATTAAATAAAAAATCCATAAATCTATCCCATAGTTCGTAGACACTATATAACTTTTGTGCAAACCAATCAATGTACGCTTATTGGGATTTTTGTTTACCAAAAACATGTAGCAGAATACAAATTGGCCTAAATTGATGAAGAAATAAAAAAACGCAGAGGTGATGAAATACCACCAAAAAGCTCTATTTGTGGGGAAAGAAAGGACATCAATTTTATTAGGGTACAGTGTAGCACGACCACGCAATTGTTAAAGCAACGCAGTGCAGTTTTGCAAAAAAATTACCAAGCCAGGAAGGGGCTAAAACCTTCCAGAGCTGAAGTGGTTAATAGAGTGCGGAAACTTTTTGAAGAACCCTCATATTTCTCTCAGTACAGAAATTCTTCATTTAAATGTTTTTGGATTGTGTAAGTGAAAATGTTGTGCTGGGTTTTTAGGGGCTCGTCTTTTAATGTCCCTTTGGTGCCTACTCTTTTGGAGGATCGATTTTTTTTTTTTTTTTTTTTTTTTTTTTTTTTTTTTTTTTGCAAATGGCAAAAAGTATTGGGGCCTTTGACATTTTGTGTTAATGACTAAGGATTTAGTAGACTACATGGAAAACCATCAAATGAACCTTCAACAAATCAGACCCAGATAACTAAAATTTAAGTTTTACTATATTTTGACATATAATGAGAAGAACACATACTGCAGAAGATAGTTCTTCTTCCTAAAGTTAGAGGATGGCAACAAGACAAGCAAGAAGCTGGCTAGATTCAGTCATAAAGTATAAAAATGTTGTTGACATTCTGGACAAAAATGCTATCCATATCAGGAATTGGCAGCACTTAAAGTGGATCTTCACTCTTTTAATCTACATTGATTATTTTTAAACCTTATGCTGCTAGCAATAGCAAATAGAAAAGTAGATCATATTTGTTTTTTGATTTTTACATTTCTTCTGATACTTCCTGATTCCATGCCTAGGCAAATTGTTTTACCATTCAGGAGGGATGAAGGGGGTTTCTCAGCTAATCGCATGCCTGATCTAAGGGAAGATGGATCCCGCCATATTTATTGGTGTATAACACATGCCGGCGTATAACGCACACCTTAATTTAAGAGGGACGTTTCAGGGAAGAAACTTTTTATTTATTTTTTATTTATTTTTTAATCACTTTGAAGCACAATAATGGTCTGTGAGCCTCAATGCAGCCTAATTTGTGCACATCTGCAGCTTTTGTGCAACCTGATCGGTGCCCATCTGCCCCATCAATGCAACTCGCCATCTCTCCTTGCAGGAAATCACTGAGCCATCATCTGTTTACTTGGCTCTCATTCAGCAGTTACATACAGTCCTGCCTCCGCCATTGGCATTGAACCAGCTCCTGTGATAGACAGAACACTGGTCCAATGCTGGTGGCCGGGCCGGGACTGTGTGCATGACATGAGAAGGCAGCTCTGTGATTTCCAGCAGCACGTTCCCCTCCGAGGTACGCAGTCGGCATATAACATGCACCTGCAATTTTCCCCCTATTTTCAGGTGGGGAAGTGCGTGTTATACGCTGATAAATACGGTAAATGCTACATGAATCATTTGCCCTTGGTCAAGATGACCACAGCCAGAAATGCTACGGGGAGGGTGTGGAGGGTTTCAAAATCTCAGCAAAATAAAGCATGGAGACATGGATGGATGGAGTTTGCTTTGAATGTCAGAAACAAATGAAATCATGTTTTTGGTTTGTGGTGCTCAGATGCAATGTAGTTCCACTTTAATAAATGCAAATCATTGGTTCCATGTCAGGTTCACTTTATACATTTGCAATTTCTAAACCACATTACAAGCATTCATAGTCTTTCAGTTCATACTGTATGTATGGTAGGGGATGTTGTACCTTTTCTGGAGAGGGATTGCTTGCTGTTAATCATTTAAGATACCCTGCAAAGCCCTGGGTATCATATCCTTGCTATATAAATAAGAAATACTAAATTGGGAAGTAGAACCAGATAAATGCTTTTTAGTTATGTGTTATTGATTTGATAAGGAGCTGTGGGAGGGATCCACCCCATTAATATTGTGTTGATGGGGGATTCGAGTGACGTTCTTTCCTGCAACTCATGGTTGCCTTAGTGTTTCTCCTATGGCAGTGATCGCCATCACTGTCCTATGGGCTACAAAGCTGAAGAGTTGATGTTTTTTCTGTTTAGTAGGAAGGTTGATGTTGGTGTGATATGTATGACCCATCCTTACCATGGATTATATAGTACAGATATTCACTAATTATTATCTTGTTATAGGGATGCAAAGAAGAAGTTGCGATTAGCATTGTGTTCTGCAGATTCAGTTGCTTTTCCAATGCTATCCCACTCCACACGTAATGGCCTGCCAGATCATACTGACCCAGAAGGTAAGTCAGTAGGTTTACAATACTGCTGTAAGTCTGAAGGTTCTCATTTATCCAGGTTCTGGTATAGCTAGTATTAGCTTGTTTCACAGCCTCACAGTATGGAAGAGGCTGTTTGGATAAGCAGTGAAATGCTTTCAGCATTACACTACAAGTCCATCTGAATGTGGACAAATGCTACAAGCTGTACGAATTGTAGACCTAAGATGGCAACCAGGCATGTGGGCACAATCCACGTTGTGCGTGTTTTTTTTTTTTTTTCCTCCTATTCATGAACACCCATGCTTCTGTCTTGTAATTGTGATTGATGCAGAGAGTGTGTGAATCCCTCCTCCACCCTTGTGTTCCCCTTAAATCAGAACTATACTCACCTTGGCACCAGCGATGTGACGTCCCAGAGCTCCCTGCCTGGGCACTCACCTCTTCAGGCCGCTGACTTCCAGGTCTGAATAACCGGCCGCATTCATTGGTCTGACGGAGGGTGACGTGCACAGGAGGAGTGTGGTCAGATTTGGCATTTCCAAATTTGTAAAGTGAGCTGTGTGTGCATGGCTCACTGTACAAATGAGGGACAAGCAAATGGTTAACTTGAATGCAGAAGAGACAAAGCATATCTCTTCTGCATTCAAATTCCTCCTTTTTAAATTTTGCCCTAAAGTTCCACTTTTTAAAGTAGCTTGTTTGCAGTTGCTTGGAACAAGGAATCTAATTGGGCACTGTGGGCGTTTTCTCAGGTTTGTCTAGAATCTTGTTTGATTTTTTTTCATAGACCTGCTCCTCTACTGTTGCAAAACAGAAAACGTGTCCAACTTATAGAGCTGGTTATTTTTGCCAGTGATTTAAAGCAATGTTAAACCCAAAAATATATATTTCAGTTTACCAATCATTAGGCTGTGGTGGCTGCATTCGTTTTCTTTTAGGCTTTTGTCCCTCTATTTTCACCTGGTGATCTGGACTGTAACACCTCCTGTATTAGAGTGTCTCCACTCTGGATGAATGAGCACATGGGCACCTTTGAACAGCAGCATTGTCAGTCTGGGGGATGGGAGTGTTAGATGGAGTTTAGCTTTAATTTAATTCTGCTAGTACATCTAACATTTTATAAGCAGTTGAGTCAAACCATTTTCTTTTTGTTGTAAAGGCTTTACATAAATGCTGATCATTAGTAAATGGTTTGCCTCGAACCTGCAACTGCTACTGCTGCAGAACAACTTGTTCTGAGCCCAAAAAAAGGAAACTACTGCAGCCATCTTATCTAAAAATTGGTAAGCAGCAATATAATTGTTTTTGAGTTGAATACCGCTTTGAAGGGGTTTGTGAAGGCAGAAGGTTTTTTTATCTTCACGTATTCTATGCATTAAGAGAAAAAGCCTTCAGTGTGCAGCATCCCCCTTAACACTTAGCTCAGATCCCGCTCTGTCCAGCGATGTCAATGAGTATCTCAGCCGTCTGAGATTCTCCCCTCTGATTGGATAAGACACCCCATCGGCGCCACTGGCTGTCGCTTCTGTCAGTCAGCTAGCCAATCGGGAGAGGGAGTGGGCCAGGGTTCCCTGTCTGAATGGACACCAGAAGCTGTGACTAGACTCGGGTGCCCCTATAGCAAGCTGCTGGCTGTGGGGCCAGGATCACAGAAAAGGGACTTCATAAGAGGAGGCTCCTGGCTGCTCTGTGTAAATTTACTGCAACAGAGCAGGTAAGTAGAATGTTATTTTTATGGGAAAAAGGGGGACTTTACAATCTGTTTAAGTTTTTTATATTGAAAGTCTTAACTGAATAATGAATAGTTGCTAAAGCACTGTGTATCAAACAAGTATGTGTGTTTTTTTTTGTGGGGGGGGGTTTCCTTCCAATACTCTTTCACCTTTTTCTTATCCTGTGTTGCATAATAGCACTGCTACTCTCCTACTACATCTTTCCAGCCACTTCCTGCACACATGTATATTTTCTAGGGACTGTCTTATGTCATGCAGATTTCTTGATGGTGAGAACAGTTGAACTTTGGCAGCAAACCACAGCAGTGTGCATCAGCACAGCCCTCTTGTCTCTGATGTGTGGGTGAAAAAAAAAAAAAAAAAAAAAAACAGGCACCTCTGAGCGTAGACCCCCTAAGCATTTAATATAGATGTAAGCACAATAAAAACGTGCATTAAGGTAATGGTGAACAGGCACATGTTCAGTGTTGAACGCTACATTGGCCTGGGTCGTACACTGAGTAGTTTGACAAAGGAGCGCACACTGTGTACATCTCTCCAGTGTGCATGCTCCAAAGCGTGTTGCGAGCACGCCAGTGACGCCAACGCTGTGTCCCAGCTCCTAACTATCAAGCTCCAGCTGCATTCCAACCCTCTGTTTTGGCTCCACTCCATCATAGTGGCATCCTGCTGGCCAGGACAGCCCCCACAAGAGGTTACATGAGCTGTGGGATCAGTGTACACCCTGGACCGATGTAGCGTTCAACACTGAACTAACATGTGCCTGTTCACCCTTACCTTGATGTGAGTTTTTTTTGTGCTTGTATCTATATTAAATACGTACAGTCTACGCTCAGAGGTGCCTGTTTTTTTTTCTGCGTGTTTGGAGATTGGTTCTACTTCCCCCTACAAGGGTGGCCCTGACATAGTGGACTGCTTCCCTTCACACAGAGCTGGAAGGTCAATGGACTATCTTGATGGACGTTTGTTTTATTTAGATAGACATTATTCTGGTTGTGTCACTACCCATCTGTTTGTCTCCGATGGCAAAGTCTGACAGGGTGACCACGCAGGGGTACAATTGGGCAGAGCATTGTCACCTTGTAAAAGGAAGTGTCTGCACAATGTTTTATGGTCTGATCACCAGACTTCTCTTCTTAATGAAAGCTGCAGATTTAAAGTTGAACTCCAGGCAAATCATTAAACAAACTGATTTAAAAAATGAAAAGGCAAAATACAGGGACCTTGGTGTAGTAGAACAGACAGAACTACATTTTTTTTTTTTTTTTGCAGTCCTGCTTCACAGGAACATTGTGTGTGATATTACATTTTGGGAAACCCAACACCTTATACAGAAGTTAGAGTTTTACTGTTGAGTTTGCATTGCCTTTTAATTTAAATTTACTCTTAAGCCTACAGTTGTGCTGATTATTTTTTTTTTTTTTTTGTTGTTGGTTAGTGTTACATATGCAATAAAAAAAAAACTCTTTATGATCCTGTCTTTGACACAGATAATGAGATTGTTTGCTTCCTGAAAATCCAGCTGGCTGAGGCCATAAACCTACAGGACAAGAACCTTATGGCTCAGATTCAGGAGACCATGCGCTGCGTAAGCCGCTTTGACAACCGGACATGCAGCAAGATCCTCACATCCATTGCAGAAGATTATAGGTATGGAAGACTAGTATTGAGTCTGTAAAAGATTTTTGTCCTGCATGTCTGTTGCATTCCACCTAAGATACTTATAGGCCAGAAATTTAAGGCAGACAATCCAATCGGATTGACTGGTAAAAATGAATTCCAGGACCCTTCCCCACAGCAACAAAAGAGTTTTAGCTGTCCAGGTTTACTGGAAATTAGAGCTTTAGTAAATTATTATTTTTATTTATTTTTTCCATTTATATAATGCTGGTTTTAATTGTCTAGGGAATAAGCATCAGATATTCAGAGAAAATTGGATTATACTGTTGCTTACAGGAAAAATGGACACTGACAAAATGCCACTCAGCCTCCCACTATGACTGATGTTTTGGGGGTGGAGATGGTCTGATTGGCATCATGTTACATGCTACGCCCTAGATATGGATGTAAAGTGGTTGTGAAGTGACTATCCTTAGGTGATACAAAGAGATGAAGCAAATCCTCCTGCATACATTTTACCTGTTTATCTGCAGCCTTCTCTACATCTGTTTAAAAGTACAGGATTTATAAATCTTGCCTGAGCGGTTGGAAAATGGGGCGGAGAGCTGATTTTGCACTCTGCAGAGCTCAGTGAGGAGAACTCTGAGCGCTGATTGGAGGGAAATTGCACACTCCCCTTCACACAGGAACAGAGCTGAGACCATCAATCGTAGGCAGTGTGCTGGAGGTCTCTCCCCGTCCCCTTTTTTTCTCTTGGTGGCAGGAATACTTGTCAGAAGTGATTCATGCTGATATCAGAGGAACAAAGCAGCAGACAGAATTGAGACCATTAATAAAGACACGTGCACACTATAGGATGATATCATTTGCTCATATTTCATGTCTGAGGTTTACAGACAATTTTAAGGTGGATGTGGCCGTTCAGAAAATTGTTTTATTGAAGTGAAGAACATTTGAACATATAATAAACGTGTTTAAAGCTTGTATGTCTGTATATATGTATATTAATACAATTTTTACTTTTATTTTTTTTTTATTGTAATCATTTTTGAGAGGCCTTTTGAGATAGAATGCAGCTGAACATGACATTGTATATATATCTAGACTAGACCCACCCACGCACATGAGAAGATTGTGCTTAGTTTCTTTCTTTGCTTTTTGTTACAGGAAAAGAGCCTCTTATATTGCATATTTAACAAGATGCCGCCAAGGATTACAGAGCACACAGGCTCATCTTGAGCGACTTCTGCAAAGAGTTTTACGCGACAAAGAAGTTTCCACTCGATACTTCACAACTGTTTGTGTTCGACTGTTACTGGAAAGCAAAGAGAGGAAGATTCAGGAATTCATTCAAGGTAGAGATGACCACAATAATCAGGTTTTTTGTTGACCCTTCATTGTAGGGCATGGCAGGAGAACATTAGTGATATTAAACCTTCCAATTTTTAAAATGACAAACATGTTGTTCTTACCTGTTCTTACCTGTTCTTACCTGTTCAGTGGTTTTACACAGAGCATACCCAATTCTTCTCTCCTGGGATCCCCCGCTGACGCTCTCTGCTCCTCCTCCTTCTCCATGTGTCATCACAGGAAGCCGCTATTGATAGACAGCTGCTCCCTCATCATAGCATTTGATGTATAGCATACTAGCTCATTATGAATTACTTACCTGAGATCAAAGCCACCACAGCGGTCCTCGTTCACCGCTCCGGGGGTTACTTCTGGGTATCACGGCTCCGGCGCTGTGATTTGGCCCGGAGCCGCGATGACGTCACTCCCGCACATGCGTGTGGGAGCCACCGGTAACAGCACAGTACAACTGAACAAATGACATGTACGTGCCATTGCTTCAGTTTGCTCAAGTGCGCATGTGCCGATGTCAGCACATGAAAATACAGGGATATCTCCGAAACCATGCAGGTTTAGGAGATAACTAGTGTAACTACAGGTAAGCCAAATTATAGACTTGCCTGTAGTATGAAGTGGTTGTAAAGGGTTTACAACCATTTTAAAATTGGTAATTTTATAAAAAAAATAAGCATTGCATACTTGCCTGCTCTGTGCAAAAAGAGGGGGGGGGGGGATACTGCAGCACAAAAACCTTTTGGGCTTTAGATCTACTTTACAAGTTTTTGCAAGAGTCAGCCAGAAATGGCTGGAAAATTCTATCTTGGATAATCTGGGTTAACCGAAAGTATTACCCGAAAAAAAAAGTTATACAGTGCTTTAAATGAACAGGATCTTTTTTTTTTTTTTTTTTTTTTTTTTTTTTTGTGTGTGTGTGTAACAGTCATTATCCAAGATTGAATTTTCCAGCACCAGGCAGGATCAGCCAGGTATTTTAGGTAATAGAGCCAAATACAGCACAGTGCAATGAGGCTTTTTTTATTACCTAAAATACCTGGCTGATGATCCTGCACACATGCACTGGGGACATTGATTTATATAGCAAAAGGGATGTTATTGAGTGGCTTAACCACTTTAAGTCATCTTTGTCCTGGCTGGCTCCCCTGCAGCATGAAAGGAATAAAGTTGCAATTTGATCTTAACCCGAGTCCGAGTGGAAACATTGCCATGACACTTTGGCTAGGGGATGTATGAAGTAATGGCTGGACCTTCATCCCAAGGATTTTTTTTTTTCTGCAATCTTTTAATCTATAGTACCCGTACCTTACTAGGAATAGAAAAAGGCTTGGTGTTCCCTAAGAGAAACTATTAACCTCATTGGTGTGATGTTTAGCGTCCCCCGCCGCTGCACCTATCATCCCTGAGTGTTCCCTGTATCCCCCTCCAGCTCCCCTCTGTGTCCTTCTCTGTGCTCGTGACCTCCTCCGGTCCCCCCAGCCCTCCTCCGTTTTTGACTGTCCATTTATGGCAGAGCATCATAAACCATGTTTACAATGCTTCAGTTTATGAATGGAGGGAAGCCGCTGTCTCCTCTCCATTGATGCTCAGTGTAGCTGAGGCTGCTGAGAAAGGGACTGGGGAATCTCTATCCTCAGTCCCTTTTGGTGTCTCAAAGGGGGTCTGTCCTCTCACCAAAGTATGTGTGTGTGTGTGTGTATATATATATATGTGTATATATATGTGTATGTATGTATGTGTGTGTATATGTATATATGTATATATGTATATATGTATATATGTATATATGTATGTATATATATATATATATGTATATGTATATGTATATGTGTATGTATGTGTGTGTATATATATATATATATATATATATATATATATATATATATATATATATATATGTATCAGTACTTGTCTTAAAGTGGTATTAGGACAACCCTACTATCCTACTTATTGTATCCACATACTGCAATGTAAGAGAGAGCTGCCCGTCAGTAGTCGGGGTTGTAGATGGGAAGATGTGCTTTAGCAGCAGGCCACTGCTTGGCAGATGCTATGAAATGCATTCTTGTGCTAGAATCCATGAACCAGCCCAAGACCTAACTGTAAAAGCAAAAGTGACCAGTCAGGCTAGCATTTTGCTTCTTTGTGACCATTCTGGAACATGACTGCATTAATTGATGTAGGGTTATGCTTTCCGTATGCTCTTTTGTGCTGGAGTTCAGTTTTATAATGGTTGCCCTAAATATGTAAAAATTCCCTGTGCTGTTTTCCTGCCAGGTTGTAGAACAACTGTGGGATATGGAATTACTATAAATTTGGCTGCTAGACTGGTTATGTTTTTCTTCCTCAGAATTTCAGAAATTGACAGCTGCTGATGACAAAACTGCACAGGTTGAAGAGTTCCTGCAGTCCCTGTATGGTACCATGGCCCAGGATGTCATCTGGCAAAATGCCAGCGAGGAACAGCTTCAGGATGCCCAGATTGCGATAGAGAGGAGTGTGATGAATCGCATCTTTAAGCTGGCCTTCAGTCCCAATCAGGATGCAGATGTTCTTCGTGATCAGTGAGTTGGTTTGGGAAAAAGTGATGGCCATGAGGGCAGTTAACTGAGGGCAACAAGGCTTGAAGGCGAATCTGCACTTTGCCTATAAGGGCCAAAACAAGAGGTTTACTTTAACAGCAGCCAGGCCTTCCAACACTCTTCTGCTTGGCCACTGAGGGCAAGGATAAACATCCAAAAACGTTAGATGTAAGGAGCATGTAGCAGCTTACCACTCCATGGGACAGCTCTGGTGCTTGGTTCGCACCAGCAGAACAGAAACAGGGAGGGGGGCTCAAAATGAAAAGAATTAAAAAAAAAAAAAAAAAGAAACGAGAGGGGTGGGGAGTAAAGGCAAGGGAGCCAAAGTTGCTGGTGGGCCCACCATCTTAAGTGCATATGTCATTGAACACTGGATGTCTGGGTTCAAACAGAATATAATCAGATTTATCCTGTGGTTGATTAGATACACAATATGTGGCACTCCCGGTTGCTTGAGGGATGTTTTCAGACGTCTGCACATGCAATCCAAATATTGCCACAGGAGATCCTGCTTTCTGTCCTTGTAGACAAACTTTGGCCTCTGTTCACCCATCCAAAGAGGCCAGTGGAAACGCATGGCATCTAAAATTCTTAACTGCACTCCTCTAAGGGTGAAAACTGTTAGCGCTCATGCACACAGGATGTTAGAAAAAATTAGCTGCAAAGCCACTACCAACGCCAGGATAAAGCAGTTGTAAAAAACTTAATAGCGTTTTGTATTGGTGTTAATGCCCATTTAGCCACTTTTAGCAGAGTTTCTCTGCCTCTATTTAAAATCGGTGGTTCCCTGTGAGAGCCCATTGATTTGAATATAAATTGCACCAGGAGTCGGGTCTTGATCCGACTTGCACGGCGACTTGTATGTGCGCTGATGATCTTGAAGGGGAACTCCACTCCAAAATGGGAACAAACGACTTGGTGCCCCCCCCCCCCAATCCATACCAGAGTCTAAAAGCTTATGCCTCCAAACACCTCTAACAGTTTTACATAGGCTAGCATGGGGCGTTTAAAAGCAGACGCCCCTAACAGCACCTGTAAAATATCCTGTGTGCATGAGCATGGGAAGTGTAGCCAAAGTTTTTTTTTTTTTTTTTTTTTTTTTTTTTTTTGGTGATGCTCCTCGTATGGATCACAAGAGTGCAGTTCAGCACGACTGCTGTCAGCTGATGTCTGAGACGGTCCAGGCTATGAAAAGATCACAACAATATAGTCGGGATACACCCGAAAGTCTGGATTGGTACCAGGCACAGCTCACAAGCAAGCTGCTGAGAGCCTGAGCCTGCCGCTCCTGCCCCCTCCACAGCCTAGCGTCCCAGTAAGTGCTAATAGGACAGAGCAGTCACTGGCTTTCTGCAGGTTGAAGACCAAAAGATGAGTGATCATCAGTGTTCGCTCAGTTCAAGGCAACAGGACAGCTGCAGCTCAGTTAATTTCTAGGTAAGGATGATTGCTTATTTCAATTCCCATACTTTTTTAAAATAACTGCTTCTCATGCAAGATTGCACTTTCTCACTCTTTTCAACATCTTAAGAAATTGTGCAGTCACGTACAAAAAATGGTCATTGGCCAACATGTTTAGGCTCGGTTCACATGTGTCCGGCCACGCTTTCAGCTAGTTTTTTGTTTTTTTTATAAGGAGTCCAATGTGGTTTTGTTCACTGGTTCAGGTGCAGATTTCTACTTGAAATCACACCTGAACCTGACTGAAAAACACACAGGACTTATTAAAAATTTACCAGAACCCGCAGATATGTGAGCTGGCTTCGTAGCAAGAGTTGCCATTTCACATATCAATACAAATTGGATGCGATTCTAAATGCATCCAATTCGCATACATGTGAACCCAGCCTCAATGTTAAAATGTACGTTTAAAGCATAACTAATCCCAACCAATTTTAACTGCTACCCAAAATGGTTACATTCAATATATAGCAAAGAGAGGATGGAGCTGCTCAACTTCCAAAAGTCCAGAATATGTTGCTGTCCTCCAATAAAGGGAAGTCCACCTGCTCCTCTAATTTATGGGATTTTTTAGATTTTCAGATGGTTGTCCACTTCTTGGCTGTAAGGGATAGGAGGGTTTGGCTCTGCTTTAAGGCCGCGTTCAGCCTGGGTTCACACAGGAGTGCTGCATGGACCCACATGTGATTTGGATGGGAATCGCACCACATTCCTGTTCAAATCACATGGGATTCTTTTCGGTATGATTTGAGCCCATTTATTTTTATATGTGCTCAAATCGCACCACAGGAAAAAAAAATCTAAATGTTCACACCCATGCGCTGCATTTTTTGATCGGTTTTGGGGTGTCATTAATTTAAAATGGACATCTGCAGCATATCGCATGAATGTGGTGCTGGAAACACAGGATTTGCGATTCATTGATCTATGCTAAATGCACAGGTGTTGCGCATCTCATGCAAGCAAGCCTATCCGTGCCCATTGGAATGCAATGACTAGAAGGACAAAGCTGCTGGTGCGAATCTCTGAACACACACTGCCCTCAGATTAGTGAGTTTGGAATGTCCTGTAGCTAGGCCTGTCTTTTGAGCGTACCTACTTGGTCTCAAATACCTAACATTCTCTCTCCTTCAACAGGGTTTTACATGAACACATCCAAAGACTGTCTAAGGTAGTGTCTGCCAATCATAGAGCTCTTCAGATCCCTGAGGTCAGTATAGCAAAGTTGACTTCTAGGAGGTTAATTATTTAGTGCCAAATACATTTTTATAAAAGAATGCTTTACATCCTGTATGTTTCAGGTTTACCTGAGGGAAGCTCCCTGGCCTTCTGCTCAAGCTGAGATACGAACTATTAGTGCTTATAAGACCCCTAGGGACAAGGTGCAGTGCATCCTACGCATGTGTTCTACAATTATGAATCTTCTCAGCCTTGCCAATGAATACTCTGTCCCAGGAGCTGACGATTTTGTCCCCGTCCTGGTGTTTGTTCTCATAAAGGTAAGCAACTGAAAACCTTTTTTTAATGCTGTTGCAAATCGTAGAAAGGTAATATGTTTAATCGGCCACCGTAGAGTTAATGCGGCAGGGTGGCCGCTTTGCACCAGATCACGTCTGGGGCGCTCGTGCGCTGCCAGCGATCTACTGATTGTACACAGCGGGAGCGGCGAGCACAATGTCCGCCGGAACCTGACGAGCGTTCAGGAGACAGGCAGAAACAAGGCAAACCACCATTCTGTGAGAGGAGGAATGTGCTGATCCTTTGTTCCTGCTAAGCAGCAACATGGATCTTTACATTGCCCCAGTCAAAGCACATCCCCCACAGTTGGTAATCACTCCCAGAGAACACAGTTAACCCTTTGATTGCCCCTGTTAGCCCCTTCCCTGCCAGTGTCATTAGTTCAGCGACAGTGTATATATTTAGCACTGATCACTATTCGTATCACTGGTCCCCAAAAAGTGAGTCCGATTTGTCCGCCGCAGTCCCACTATAAATCGCTGATTGCTACCATTACTAGTATAAAATGAATACAAATAATAAAAATATACCATAGTTTGTAGTCGCTATAACTTTTGTGCAAACGTGTGTGTGTGTGTGTGTGTGTGTGTGTGTATATATATATATATATATATATATATATATCTATACACTATACACTATATGCATATAAACATATATACAATATATACTTTTTGGGATTTTATTTTTAACCAAACATGTAGCAGAATATATTGGCCTAAATTAATGAAGACATTTTGTGTTTTTCTTTTTATTGTAAATGTTTTGTGTGTGTATATCAAATACCACCAATAGAGCTCTATTTGTGTGGGGACAAAGACACATTTTATTTGGGTACAGCCTCGCATGGCCAGACGATTGTCAGTTAAAGTAACACAGTGCCGTATCACAAAAATGGCCTGGTCATAAAGGGGGGTAAACCTTTTGGAGCTGAAGTGGTAAAAAAAAAAAAGTTTGAAATGGAATTTTCAAGATGGATACAATTCAAAAGAGGGATACTTGTTTGGTTATGATGTCCCTAGACCGATTTCTTGGCAAAGATTTTTGATGAGACGTAAAATAAACTAGGGCTGCAACTAACGATTATTTTCATAATCGATTAATTTATTTTTTTGATTAATCGGATTTAAAAAAAAAAACTGAAAAAGGGGAGAAAAAAAAATAAAATAATTATATATATATATATATATATATATATATATATATATATATATATATATATATATATATATATATATTATAATATAATTTTCACACTCACGTGTTCCTCCCCTCTCACATGGTGTCACTGCCCCACCTCCTCTCAGTGCCCCCCTCTGGTGTCTGGTTTTCTCACCCCTTCATGGTGACAGCGGCTCCTCCTCGGGGTGGTGTGGGGTGGAGTCCCAGTCCGGACCCGCCACACGTGACTCGGCCGACTCCTCCGAATGGACTTTACTCGGCTAGACTCGGCTCCTCTCACAGTCCCGCCCATCTCCACTGATTGCAAGAGGAGTGAGTGGTGCTGACATACAGAAAGCCGAGTGTACACGGCTAGACTCGGCTCTGCTCGCGGTCAGGGGCGGAACTGCAAGAGGAGCCGAGTCTAGCTGAGTACACTTGGCTTTCTGTATGTCACTAGCGCTTGCTCCTCTCCTCACAATCAGCAGGGATCGGTGTATAACCAGCACCCACGATTATCCCCTGATTTTAAGGGGAAAAACATGCATGTTATACGCCAGTAAATGTGTATGTGTGTGTGTATATACTATCTGAAGTGTATTATATACTGTACACCGCAGACTCCACTGTATATAAAGGTTATACTGGAGAGAGAGAGAGAGAGAGACCTCCTGAAGTGTATTATATACTGTACACCACTGAATGCACTGTATGTATATGTCTACACTGAATGCTGGCTATTAATAGACTAGACTGTGTGTATGTATACACACACACACACATATATATATATATACATACACATATATACACACACACACATATACATACACACACACACACACACGTTCCTCCCCTCTCACATGGTGTCACTGCCCCACCTCCTCTCAGTGCTCCCCTCCCCCCTCCGGTGTCTGGTTTTCTCACCCCTTCATGGTGACAGCGGCTCCTCCTCGGTGTGTCGGGGTGGTGTGGAATCTCAGTCCGGACCCGCCACAAGTGACTTGGCCGACTCCTCCGAATGGAGCGAAGGGCACCCCGAAGCCGGGAGATGGAGCACAACCTCCAATCACGGCAGCGCTGGAAAGCGGCCCAGCGAGGGCTTGCCGCGCCTGCGCTTTGCGGCGGGTCTATCGGAAGGCTGCTGGGTAGAGGAGGGAGGAGGAGCCGAAAGCAGTGCAGGCGCATTGCTGGCGGGACGTCCGCTGGGTGGAGAATGCAAGCAGGCGTAGCTGTGTGCTCATGGACATGGTGCATGCGTAGGACACGGGAGGATACACAGGGTTCTAACGGACGGGCAGGGGGGAAGGTGTGGACTAGGGGTTCAACGGATCAAAAATACTCACAGATCGGATCGTTCATCGGATCAGTGTCATGGATCGGATCAATTTTCAGATCAGCAAAAAAAATAACACTATCCCCGCCCCCCACAGCCACATTGTTTATTTAAATAAAAGGTATAACACTATACCCCCCCCCAATAAAATGCAGCTTATTACAAGCATAAAAACATAGTCAGCATATCACTGATGATTTGCACCAAGCTCACCACCGATCAAAGTTCCTCCAAACAGACTGCCGTGATGAGTCCCGGGATGCCTATTGGCGCAAATCGTCAGTGATATGCTATGTTTTTATGCCTGTAATAAGCTGCATTTTATTGGGGGGGAGAGATAGTGTTGTACCTTTTTTATTTAAATCAACAATGTGACACTGCCGAGCAAGTGGAAAGGCTTAGATAGGATTAGATAATAACTATCTAATGGTATTTATTAGGTTAGATTGGGTAATAAATGTAGTGGTACCTGCATAAAATAAGTTTTGAATGAGGGCAGGTAAGGCATCCAGCGTGACTCCTCCAGAATTCCTTTGCTTGGGCTGACACAGGCTGAACAACGCGCTGGGGGTGACGTCAGCGCGCAGTTTGCCGCTGGGTGTACCAAGATGGCCGCCAGCTCCGGAGCTAGGCCGCGGCCCGCTCTGTGGATCGCATGGTGCGAACCAACTAATCGATAATGGAAATCGTTAACAACGATTTTAATTATCGATAATATCGATTAATCGTTTCAGCCCAAAAATAAACTGGTTTTATCTAAGACAAAATGCAGAGTAGTCTTCCTAATCTAAAGGGAAATTAAACCTCTTAATGATAAAAATGGGCCCCAGGAGCTTTTAGCCATAATTTTCTGGTATGTACGGCAGATTTACCATGGATGAGATCCCCCATCAGTGCTTTTATTGGACACGGTTGCTTCCATTTTATCCCAATGGTCGTTCCGGGTTCTGGCTCTTCAGCTTGGTGGGGCCACGATGTCCCGCGCATGTACAGAAGCGTTACATCGTCCCAACATGAAGCCATGCTGCAGGGGAAGCATTTATGACGAGACCAATAGAATCTCTTCTGTCGTAAAAATCATGTTTTCCATTTTTAAATTTTTAAGTTGCTTTTCCCTTTTAATACCTTGTTGCTAAAACATGGACTATATTATCCTGTTTTCTTTTTTTTTCAGGCTAACCCGCCCTGCTTGTTATCTACTGTGCAATACATCAATAATTTCTATTCAAACCGATTAACTGGAGAGGAATCCTACTGGTGGATGCAGTTCACGGCTGCTGTGGAGTTTATTAAAACCATTGACGACCGCAAGTAAAAGGCAGATGAAAAAACAGTGACTGCTGGCTGCCAGCAGAGGGCGGCGGAGCCCTGCTCCTTGTATCATACTTGTACAGATGGTTGAGTTGGCCTGGTCTTTCTGGTGAAGGGGAGGCATGCAGTGCATCGTTAAGTCCCAGCTTGCAGAACCTCTGGTGGTTGGGAAGATTTAAAGGTGTCCAGATATGTTCCCTTTTTGGGAGGGAAAAGAAAATCAAATATGTGCTTATTTTCTTCTTCTTTTTTTTTTTTTTTTTTTTTATTTAACTCCTTTTCCCTTTCTAATGCTGCATCATTTTAATGAACTCTACTAAACAGAAAAAAAAATTTTTTTTTTTTTTACTTTTTTTTTTTTTTTTTTTGGTTTAGCAATACAAAAAGGGACCACATGCTCAAATATTTTTAGAGGAAAGCAAATGCATATCGTTACAGGATTTTAACTATAGCATATTAGAATTAGCTCTGGGGCTTAGTGGCAATAACTTATAAGAGTAGAAAATTCCACTTTCCTGCCTAGAGGAGTTGAAGTGCCTCGCTGCTCAATTGTGGATACCACCCACTTAAAAATGTATTTTGAAAAGAGGATGCTTGGAAGCCTTTCACTCTTCTTCCCACTCGTTCTAATCAATTTCCTCCATAGTCTTAAATTTCTATGTAAACGTATGTTTCTACTTCCTGAGAGGTGATGTATTATTTACATTTATTATTTGTTTCTCTCATCTACGCAAGAGCACAGCTTAAAGTATACCTAAACTCGAGAGCAAAAATGTAATTGATTGCAGCTTACCAGTCCTATCTGGTGGCTGTATTGGTTTTCTTTTCTTTTGTTTCTTTTTTTCTTTTTTTTTTTTTTTTTTTTTTTTTTTTTCCTTTTAGACTTTAGAAAAACTTGAAATCCTATGTCCCTGTAACTTCCTGAGCATAATGTTATCTTTTCCAGCTGTCTCCTGTGAACTTCAAACACCACCTCCATATATAAAAGAGATGGGGATAGGAAGAAGTGTTCTATAGCTTCCTATCTTGCCAATTTACTTTGGGATTCGTACAGAAACGCGTGCTGTGCAATGTTAGCCCAACTATTTTAAATTGGTTGAAATTTCACTGCGCCAAAAGTAGTACATGTGCTGCAACCGGATTGCATGGAACTTTTGTACCATATAATATGTTGTGGTCAAATGTACTGCGCTTGGGGTGTCAACTTATTATTGACACCTGCTGCAGTTTGCATCTGCAGTGCATATTGAATGTAGTGCAGGAAACGCTCCCAGGACGCAGGTTTTCCCCCAACCACGTTCTAGTGTGAATGGGCCCTTAGGGTGACAAGGCTGCTTCTCCACAGACAGTGCAGTGGGGAAGTATTGTCACACTAGGATAGAAAGTTTGTTACTAGCAAGATCACGCAGCCACCATATCTGAGGGCTTCTAAATTTATTATACTGCATATTATATTTTTGAGAGTATTTAACCCTTTTTCATCTGCCTTGGCATTCCTATAAACCATTCCGAATGCCCAGAGGGTGGGAAGGATTGGTGAACATGTGACTACTGTCACAGTATGATCAGAAGCCCGCTCCGCAGGCTACTGATCTGTAATCCAGACTAAGCTTTGACCGCCCAGGGACAAGCAATGAGCATGCTCTCGGCACATAAAGACCAGCCTCCCAGTGATGCATGTGTGCAGTGTATGCACGTTAAAGCCCACCCCTTTTGCCACATCGCGCTATGTATCAGGCTTTTGTGTTGTGTTTTTTTATTTTTTAACATGAAAATCAGGTGGTTGTTTAGGGGTTAAATTAATCCTGTGGCTAGACAACACGAAAAAAGTAAGGATGTGTGTATCAAAGCAGGAACTAGACCCCAGGTGCCCAACCTATGGCCCATATGCAGCCCTTTTGTACTTCCTGTGTGGCCTTTTGCAGACCCAGCAGTCAGTAATGGAAGCATTCATTTCTGAGGAGCTCATCTTAGATCATCATCTGTTGTATTACATCTGACATTTGACAGACTTCTGTCACATATTGAATATTGTGTGTGGCCCTTTGGAGCAGTCAGGGGCCACATTTAATGCCCCCTACATCTTGTAAGTTGAAAACCACTGCACTAGAACATGTCCTGTGCTAATAGTTGTACAGTACTTGGGGGTCATGTCCAAAACCAGGCTGCCAGCTCAGTAAACTCGTCTGTGCTGTGGAAGTATGGGCACATTGTAGTGCTATGTTTTGCCACTATATGCAGCCTGCTTTGATCCTCACAAGAGACTTCTGCTGCTTTTTTTTTTTTTTGTCCAGTCAAGTTTGCTTACAGTTCAGAAAATCACCCATTCAAAACGCACCTTTAAATTATTATTTTTGTTGGGAGGAGGGGGGGGGGGGATGAAAGATAAGGAAAAAGTTCTATTTTTTTTTTTTTTTTTGTCATTAGATGGCACACAGATCTACATTACTTCATGGGCTTTATTTAAATAACAAAGCATTGATCTGTTATAACCAATAGTTTAGTATAATCAGGTAAATGAAATCTAATTTCTGAATGGTTGCCATGTCTTCAATTCTTCTTCACACTTGCACTTTAGGATTAAATCATCAATTTAGAGTGGGGGTGGTCATTGAGTTTTATTTACTTACTGGGCTAAATGGAGTTTTGGGGTTCATCTTGTAAATTTGTCATCTTGAAGTTCAATCTTTCCAAAAGTCAACATACTTTTGTGACCTCTTTATCAAAGTTTCTCAGATATGCTGCACAATATACAACAGCCAACCAGATTATCAGTTTCTTTCTCCGAGGGCTGGTTCCCACCAGATGCAGTGGGACTGCTTTTGGAGGCAAGTCTAGCATAGTCCCACTGCATGGATAAGACAACATGCCTTGTCCCCTATATGCCAGATTCACACCATTGTGTTGCGGGGGTGTGCAGGCACAGTACACTGATAAAGTACTGCATGCAGTGCTTTTTATTGGCCCAGTGTGGTGAGAGGCAATCAGCTGCCTCACAGTGCTCGGCCTGCAATTGAACTTTGAGATGTCTTTGTGACATCTCAATAAATTTTAAGAAAAAACAAAACAGGAATCCACTGAGCTCAGTGTCTCTTCACTGTGCTGCGCTCAGCAGGATCACACTGCAAACCAGCCCAAGGCTGGCTCTTTTTCTCTCTGCCCTGGTGGCTGAACAAGAGAAATCAATTCCCCCATCCATTGTATTCAGGCGGCTGCAGCTCCTGTGGCTGCCTGTATATTCGAACAGAGACTGCATGTATAACGGGGTACAGTTCCTGTTCAGCTGATAATTTTCCACCCAGCTAAAGCTGTTCATGCCTTAGTGAATGTTCATATAAACCTTCTCGGTACATGACTTGACGAATGTCGTTTGAATGTACTTTAAAGTTTCATTTCCTTTTAACATTTGGTTTTGGAGCAAATTCCCAAACGAAAACCTGGTACACTGTTGGAAATTCATTAATTCCAGAAAAAATTTACATCCTTCTAATTTTCTTGAAACCCATGTCAATTTGACCTCACTAACAGTTTGTAAAATGAATGTTCTTAAGTTGAAAAATTTCAGATGAAATTTTGTTAGTGTATGGCCAGCTTAAAGTGGAATTCCAATCATACCCAAACTAAGCCTAAACCTGCTCCCACCCCCATTCTAAGACTATTCTGTCTACCCTGTAAAAGAAAGGATACCTATATTGGCCTATTCTGAAGCTGCTCTGGTTTGGTCACGTGATCGGTTTCCAGCACCAGCGTTTAGGGGGACCAACAGCTGCCCCATAATAGGCTTATGAGTGATGTCGTTGCCCAGACTTTGCAGTTGTCGCTGCCTCTCCTCTATACTGAAGCAGACGCTGGAAGATGGTCATGTGACCAGAGCAGCTTCAGAATAGGCAAGTAAATGGGCATCTTTTAGAATAGTCTTGGATTGGGGGTAAGAGTAGATTTAGGCTTGGAGTTTGATTGGTAAGCCTAGGTTCACACTGATGGGGTGCGAGTTGAATCTGTTTTTCAAGGAGCAGCAAATCGGTTGAATCTGATTTCAAGGAGCAACTCCAGTGCAAATGGATGTGGTTCAAAAATGTTTTTGATGCAATTTGAACAGAAGCTCTCTTCTTGTGCACGCACGTGCTCTCTTATGCGCGCGCTCACCTGCTCTCTTATGCGCGCGCTCACGTGCTCTCTTATGCGCGCGCTCACGTGCTCTCTTATGCGCGCGCTCACGTGCTCTCTTATGCGCGCGCTCACGTGCTCTCTTATGCGCGCGCTCACGTGCTCTCTTATGCGCGCGCTCACGTGCTCTCTTATGCGCGCGCTCACGTGCTCTCTTATGCGCGCGCTCACGTGCTCTCTTATGCGCGCGCTCACGTGCTCTCTTATGCGCGCGCTCACGTGCTCTCTTATGCGCGCGCTCACGTGCTCTCTTATGCGCGCGCTCACGTGCTCTCTTATGCGCGCGCTCACGTGCTCTCTTATGCGCGCGCTCACGTGCTCTCTTATGCGCGCGCTCACGTGCTCTCTTATGCGCGCGCTCACGTGCTCTCTTATGCGCGCGCTCACGTGCTCTCTTATGCGCGCGCTCACGTGCTCTCTTCTCTCACGCACTCTCTACCCCCCCCCCCCCCATTTTCTCAATAAGGAACAAAACACTCTTTAAAATCACATTGGTATCACACTGCATAAATGTGAACGTCCTCGATAGAAACGAATGTCATTTCACTTGCCATGCAATTCCATGCCTTCTGGCACGCATTCGAAATCACATCGGTGTGTGAATCAGGGCTAAGTCAATTTTTCAAGTGTCTTTTGTGGAGCCTGATGGTTTTTGGGGGCCCCATCCATGAGTGGAATTCCAGACGTCTATAGCTAGCTTTAGATGCAGATGTCCTGAGAACCTGCAATAAATGAGGCATGGTGATGGCTAGCCTCAGGAGCAGCTCAGTGGTGAAATTTATTTAATGCCTTTTTAAGTAGAGTAAACCTGACTGAAGTACAGGATTGCCGTGGCTGAGTCATTGAACCAAAATATGCAGATCAAGAAAGTCAGTGTAAAGTCATAAGTCCTTATCTACATGCTTAAAGCAAGAGTGTCAGCATGATGGTCGGGTGACTAGTATTTTGGAGGAAAGCTTAGAAATGGGAATCTCTCGGTTTTCTTTATGCAAAGTTTTGTGGGTAAATGTCTGTACCTTTACCGTCTATAAATGTGCCCTTGTGGACTATCCCTTGTTTCTACTCGGACAGGTCCTCTTGTGGTTTGTTTCTGACTTTTCCTTGTCTGCAGCCTTCTATGTACTATATATTTCCCAGCATAGCAGTTTATATAATATACAGATGTTCATCTATGCAGCAGCTCTGTGGGCAGCACAGTAAACCTCAGCCTGCAGGTTATGGATAAGCAAATATAAATGGTGTTCTCCCTAGAGGGCCTTTTCCAGGAATGACACCCAGCATCTGCAGAACCTTCTCCCCAAAAGATCGCCATTTGTGTTCCCCAGGCCAACTCCCCTGTGATTCCAGGATTGCTAAAGGGGATATCAGGATGGAGTGTTGAGCTCCTATTCACTAATCTCATCAAGGCTTAACGAACCCCGAAGTGTTCAGCTCTCTTAGAACTTCCAAGTTCAGAGCTGTCAGAGGAAAGCAGCAGATCTGGGTCTGTGTCCCAAATCTACCTGAGCTGGGGAGAAAAAAAAATAGGATATACCCCCATTAAGATTAGTCAGTCACAGAATAATACTATTACATAATATAAAAGTAAAGAACCCACAAACACCAACTTGGTATGCATACGTATTACGTAAGAATAATTTTAGGACTTTCAAGTTTTTACCTTTTTTTATTTTTTTTTTTTTTTTGGATTGCCTACTTAAAACTTTAGGTATGTTTTTTTGTTCATTATGCAAGCACATGCAACTTTGAGGCTAGATATATTTGGTATTTATTAACTCAACACAGTCTCTTCTTTCATATTTAATGAAAAATGTATTTATTAACTTGTGTGTGTGCATTAAAAAAAGCATTTTTTTTTTCTGAAAACAGATTACATTAACACTTGCAGTGATTTCACCCTGCCATATATTCATATTTTTTTTAACCTACCTGGCTACATTTTTCTTCCTACTCATGTTAAAAAAAAATCTAGGGGGAACACTGATATATTTACTGTAAAATTGCACATAAAATCACTTTATAAAGGATTGTAATGCCCTTATAAGAAAAAACAAAAGCACTGAAGCATTTACAGCAGTTGACACCTTTTCACAATGTTGCGCTTTTCCAGGGCATGAAAACTATTCCCTATTAAAAGATAAGTTCACCTTTGGGAACATGTTACATGTTCTACCTGTTAAGGTGAAACATGTAATATGTTCCCAATGCTACAGCCTCTCCCCTGACTCACCAACTATAGTGACAGCAAGCTGGCTATCTTCTCCATGAACTCCGTCACAATTTAATTTTAAAGTGTCCATGCAGGGCTCCACCACCCCGGCCACGTCATTCATTCAGAGTTTAGTGAATGAGAGAACTAAAAGTACCAGCATCCATTGCACCTGTCGGCTTGTAGTTCGCTGCTGCGTACTATAGATAGTTCATTGATGGTTCCTGTCATTGTGTAACTGCGTTTCCGTGCAAGGTACGGGCAGACAGCTTACACTGACAGTCTGCCAGAGCCGTGCATTACATCTGTGATCTACTGATTGTGGGTTCAGTGCTTTTCAGATTCCTAATGAAAAAAATGTTCCTACCTCCAATGTGCATTATATTTTGTGAAAGGTGAACTTATCTATTACATGTAAAATGTAACTGTTCAAACTGTAGGTGCACTTCACTTTAAAAAGTCCTGCAAGTCCTCTTTGGTGCAGTTTTTCAAAAGCCCAAGAAAAAGCCACCTTTCATTGTAAGTCAATGGAAACGCATCAAAAGCATATCAAAGTGAAAGGGCCCATACGTTGTACAAAAGCGCATCAGTGTGGAAGGGCCTGTAGTAGTGTTTCACTTAAGCGCATGTTACTCTGTCGCCCAAGGAGAGCCTTCCCCTTACCTCTATGAAATCACTCCCCAACCCAGATGCTACTGAATCTCCCTTGCTAGCGAGGGAGCAACCTTTAGCTCTCCTGGCTGATGAGGAAGCGACTCCAGAGAAACAGGAAAGTGGTCTCTTAGCAATCCTGACCTAGGTGCCTGGATCGCTCATGTGACATAGCACCTCCCTGTTCTACCCGCCTTTGCTAACTGCAGCCCTTGACTATATAGAGTTCTGTATGTAGGACTATTAAACAACAACAACAAAAAAAGTTTGTGTACAACCCAACCGTTCTTGCTGGTGCTTTGATATGAAGCTCTTTAAGTATGAATTGAACTGGTTTGATGTAAATATCTCAACTTGGTTGAGACTTTGGGCTTATAAATCATCTTATTAAAAAAGAACTCTGATTTTTCAATGCTTGTTATATGAAAAGTGCATAGGTAATATAATGTAATCTATACTTTAGAAGCTAATCTTTTGCTACAACAAAATTCTATTTAAACTGTATCATTTAGTACAAAACTTAACAGGCTACTTAAATTACATTTAGCAGTAATAATAAAGAATTTTAATTGAATTTTTGCCACAGGAAAGTGATTTATATATTGTATGTGTGGTATGCATAATTATTTCAGGACTATGAAACTAGAAACTGGAATATTATTTATTGGTAACCTTTCATTAATATTTATTGTTAACTATTGGATAACTTTTCATGAATGTTTGCTGCCATGCTTCTTCAGAGAGGCCCGAGGCCCAGTAAACTCCATGCTAGAAAATGTCCAACACACGTGACAGAGCCTCAGATACATCTGTCCTACAACAAGAGGCAGCTGTTACATAGCACTAATATTCATGGAATGGTAGCTTTTTAAATGGTGATTACACCGAGGTAATGGTAATGTACTGGAATGGACAACTGTCCTTCGCCCAGACCAGTAACCATCATCCTTTTTGTTTTTTTGTAACCTGCTCTGAAAGGAAAGTTCCTTTCATACCCAATACTCTTTCTTTCTCATAGTAGCCCACAAAATGGCTGCCCCCACTGTGTCTAGTCAGTGGGTGCAATCTGTAATTCCGTTCTTTTACCAAAGTCAACTAAACAGCAGGGATTTACAACTTTACATTTTAGATATTCATACCAGATGAAATATATTTCATAGCATTTTATTGTATTTATCTTGGAAACACATTTACAGATGGCATAGCAGAATAATGCCCGCTGTTCAACCTATATTTTCTCCCAGAATCCTTCAAGTCAACCTTTTTTCAGAGAGGACAAACCTTCAACATTTCTAGAGTCGCTAAATACTGACATAAAATCTATGAACTAGCTGTGCTTTGCTGTAAAGAAAGTAAACATTTTTAATTATTCATATGAAATAAAATAAAAAAACTGACAGGATTGCATGTGTCGTTATTGAAAATGTGTTTTTCTACTTGGTTTCATTAGAGAGCGGTTTAGAGAGCGGTTTAGTGTGCTTGTAAAGAGTACATTTTGCCTGGATTTCCAGATATAGAAAAGTATACACGGTTACATTGGACCAATGTAACCATTGAATATACCAGGGATATGGAAATTAGCGGACCTCCAGCTGTTGCAGAACTAAAAGTCCCATGAGGCATAGCAAGATCTGACGGCCACAAGCATGACACCCAGGGACAGAAGCATGATGGGACTTGTAGTTTTGCAAAAGCTGGAGGTCCCCTAATTGCATATCCCTGGTATATACCATGTTATATTCCCTTTGGTGCTGCCTCATAACAGAGGTAAACGTACATCCCTATGTCCCAGAACTTGGGGTGTATGCTTATCCTGATACCAATCTAGAGAACTAGTAAATGTAAAAGAGGAAAGGATCGCCTCTACTCCCGACCAGCCCAGGTGAACAAACTATAAGGAGCGCCCACAGCCTACATGTTTCCACCACACACCCTAAAGCTTGGACCAATGTAACCATGCATATACCATGTGCCTGGAAGATGGAAATCCCTGAAGCAGATACTGCTACTCCAGTGCTCTCTATTTGGTTTTAGGGCAAATGTCTAGTGGCTGCCTTGCTGTACTCTGAACCCAGGTGGTCATCCACTTGGCATGGGTGCCATTTAGAGATGTTGCCACCCTGCCTCTCTACCTCATCCAATCAGAGAACTTTGCATTAATTCAGAAAATGCAAAGCGTTCTCTGAATTTTACCTGAGAGTGGCCAAACTCCTATGTTCTGGATCTGCGCTGAGTGGCTGCTCTGCTGCATCTTGAAGTAAGTGGAGACCACTAAGGTATCTGTGTCTACTTCAGTGATTTCCAGCTTCCATGGGCATTGGCCAGGTAAGGTATATGCATAGTTACACCTGGAATTCCTCTTTACATAAAGAACTTTTAGTTACCAAGATGGTGAATTCCTCCTCCACTTGCCATATCTGACCAGGTCTGAAGAGTAGAAGTAAAACGTGGGTGGCCAGTACTTGCACATTATGATGCACTTAAAGAGGAAGTAAACACTGATGGGTTTACTTCTTTGTCTCCCTGCAAAGGTAAAGCATAATGGGCATCGCATAGTAGCCCATTATGTGTGTGTTGCTTACCTGACACAGGAGTCAGCAATGTCACCGCTGTCCCCTGTAGCACGGCTCATCCATCTTTTTCCAGGTATCACTGCTCCGGCCCCTCACAGCGCTGGAGCAGTGATGACTTCAGTCCCACGCATGCGCAAGGGAGCCGCCACTAACGGCATATCGCTGTTAGCAGCGGCATGCTGCTAATGGCGGTAGTGCGCCTGCCGGCGTTGTCTACGGCGCATGCACCGTAGACAGCGGTGCCTGTCTTTTTCTAAATATTATAGATATTTCTTGGACCTACAGCTAAGCCGTAATCTAGGCTTACCTGTAGGTCAAAGTGGTTTGTAAGGGTTTACAACCACTTTAACTCTTGTTCTGCTCTCTAGCAATGTGAGCTCACTGCCGTGCCATATCTTCTGCTTTTTCTGGGTCTGTCACATTCTTGCTCAATTGGCAGGCAGTGCTAATTTAAATCCCATGCATGCGTGATGGAGTTGCATTTTCTCATCACCTGGTTCTATTCTGAAATATGCTGGGACTGTACACTGTACATGCTCTGTAATGGGTGTACAGATAAAAAAAAATAATAATAATTTTGTGGTTTTGGGACACATACAGAGCTTGCACGGATATGCAGTTTAATATCGGGTGAAGCATGGTCCATGGTAAGATTGACAAAAATTGCAGCATTATTCACAACAATGTTATTCGTATGTTATTATTCGTAGTGCTTTTTAAAGTAGTATTACATTTCTCATTATGTTTAGGGGTCCATGAAAAACCAAACTTCATTAAGGGTTCTATGAGCTAAATTGGAGATCTGATTTAAAGAAGCTAGTTCACGTTGCAGTACAATACTATTGACACCTACACTGTTGTCCTGTTTGCTAAGATGCTATGGTACAAGGATCATGCAGGTATTCATATTTTTAATGCAAAAGTATGCTCTAGTTTTCATCTTTGAGTGGTAGCCAAAGAAACTTGTGTTTGTCACCAAAGTAGCATAGGAGCATATCTTGGTGGAGCAGACCTCTTTCATAGTAATGATGGACACGGAGACATGTCAGATAAGGGAAGGAAATCAAGAGTAGAAAATAAACATATTTATCAATGATGGCTACTTGGTAAAGTTATACATCAAAAGGTTAATGGCCCAATCTAATAATAAAAGGATTCACGCGTGTAATTATGGGAAATAGCATACCAGATTAATTGAAGGCAAGTATGCACAAAATAAAAAATGTATTCTCACTGGCACCATGGCATATAGTCCGCTACCTTCAGCGGAGTGGGCATTGAACTGTTCCCACCCAGTAAGTAGAGCACAGAGAAAAGCAGGGAGAGAACTACAGTATCTCTTAAGTGAGTACATCCCTCACATTTTTGTAAATATTTTATCTTTTCATGTGACAACACTGAAGAAATTACACTTTGCTACAATGTAAAGCAGTGAGTGTACGTACAGCTTGTATAACAGTGTAAATGTGCTGACCTCTCAATAACACACCACCATTAATGTCTAAACTGCTGGCAACAAAAGTGAGTACACCCCTAAGTGAAAATGTCTAAATTGGGCAAAATTCGCCATTTTCCCCTCCCTGGTTTCATGTGTGACACATTAGTGTTACAAGGTCTCAGGTGTGTTATCGCTCTTGCGCTCTCATACAGGTCACTGGAAGTTCAACATGGCAAAGAACTCTGAGGATTGGAAAAAAAATAATTGTTGCTCTACATAAAGATGGCCTAGGCCAGTGATGGTGAGCCTTGGCACCCCAGATGTTTTGGAACTACATTTCCCATGATGCTCATGCACTCTTCAGTGTAGTTGAGCGTTATAGGAAATGTACTTCCAAAACATCTTGGGTGCCAAGGTTCGCCATCACCTAGGCTATAAAAAGATAGCTAAGACTCTGAACCTGAGCTGCAGGAGGGTGGCCAAGACCATACAGCAGTTTATAAGGACAGGCTCCACTCAGACCAGGCCTCACCAAAGACAATGAGCGCTCGTCTCCATAGGTTGTCTTTGGGGAATAGATATGCATTCTGTCAGCATTGCTGCAAAGGTAGGGTTAGGGTCAAATTGGTCTGCATGGCTGTCGTCCCTGAAGGAAGCCTCTTCTAAAGGTGATGCACAAGAAAGCCCCCAAACCGTTTGCTGAAGACAAGCAGACTAAGGACATGGATTACTGGAACCATGTCTTGTGGTCTGATGCGACCAAGATGAACTTATTTGGTTCAGATGGGGTCAAGAGTGTGTGGCAGCAACCAGTTGAGGAGTACAAAGACAAGTGTGGCTTGCCTACAGTCAAGCATGTTGGTTGAAGTGTCATGGTCTGTGGTTGCATAAGTGCTGCCGCCACGGGGGAGCTATGGTTAATGAATTCAACATGTACTGTGACATACTGAAGCAGAGCATGACACCCTGCCTTCTGAGACTGGGCAGCAGGACACTATTCCAACATAACTACTCCAGGACGACCACTGCCTTGCTAAATAAGCTGAGGGTAAAGGTGATGGACTGGCCAAGCCTGTCTCCAGCCCTAAACCCTATTGAGCATCTGTGGGGCATCCTCAAACAGAAGGTGGAGGTGCGCAAGGTCTCTAACATCCACCAGCTCTGTGATGTCGTCACGGAGGAGTGGAAGAGGATTCCAGTGGCAGTCTGAAGCTCTGGTGAACTGCATACCCAAGACGGTTAAGGTCGTTCTGGAAAATAATGGTGGGCACACAAAATATCGACACTTAGACATTTTCACTTAGGGGTGCATACAGTTTTGTTGCCAGCAGTTTAGACATTAATGGCTGTGTTGTTATTTTGAGGGGACAGCAAATTTACACTTTTGTACAAGCTGTACACTCACTACTTTACATTGTAGCAAAGTGTAATTTCTTCAGTGTTGTCACATGAAGACATAATAAAATATTTACAAAAATGTTGTGGGTGTACTCATTTTTTGTGAGATACTGTATGTCCTGTACTCCAAGATATGGGATTTACAGGTATGCCAAAATTTGGCTTAATTGTTACCCAACCCTCAAATTACTACAATGCCTGTGTCCTGTACAATTAGCTAGAACAGCAGCAACAGACCTGAATAGAAAGTTTGCAGCAGAAGTGTTGTGCGCAGATAAACGGAGACTGAAACTGCAACCTGTTAAACATGTTGAAACCATACATTGAAAAACGAGTGGTGGCCTTGCAAGTTGGGGGGGGAGAAACAGGTGCTATATACTGCAACAAGCCCTACAACTCCAACATATTTTGGGAGAACAGGCAAAATAACTACCCAGTGGGTATTTTGCCTATTTCCTTTCCAAGTGCAAAAGGATGACAGTTTTATAGATGGACTACTTCCATGTGAGGAAATGGCAGATTGATCAATTTCCTAGAGGAGATGTGGCAGGTAGCCATTGATAACAGTCCTGACCCCACCCATAAGGTGTATTGTAAGTTGGTTCACATGCCTTCAAGGCAGAACATAGGAAGGGAGAATGACAAGGGGATTAGAAGAGCCCCATGGAAACAAGAAGGCCTGGCTTCAATGTGATGGGGGAGCAGAAGGCTTGGTTCTTACATATGCTCTTTAAAGAGCCCTTCAAACACAAGGTGTGCGTGTGGCAAAAGCACCTGAGAAGGGTCTAAGAGGGGCCCTGAACGTCGCAACAGGCAACAAAGAAGAACTGCAAATGGAAAGTGCACAGGTAGTGCAAAAGTCACACAACCTTGTGGGATACCAAGAGCTAGGTGTTTTTGGAAATTTGAAGGAACAGAAGTTGCAGAATGAGGAATGGGAACAAGTTCTGGGATGGAGTTCCCTATCATCCCATTAGGTGAGGAGGACTGCCTTATATGATAGTTTGCAAAATATAAGGAGAGATCTGCATGCCCCCCCAGGAAGGAGGGGCACCTGACCCCTATACCTGATGTTGGGTAAGAGAGGTGGGCAAGTGCCAGGGTACCTACAGACTGCATGTGGAGGGGGTAACAAATGAGAGGTGTACTGAGAACAGGGGCAATGCAACCTTTACTAATACTAAACTGGTGAAAGGAAGTGCTCAGTACTAAGCACTCCTGTGTTAATTTATAAATAGAGGGATCGTAAACATGAATAGTAATGTTTTATCCCTTATGTGTGTGAATGAACACAGGCATGTTCAGTACTGCGCACTTCCGTGTTCAGTAGTAAGTACTAGTCTGCAAAGGAGAAGCAGATAAGGACTCTGCCCTTGATGTATTTCTTTATCAAAAAGATCAAACATCCGCGGTTTGCTTAGAATAACAGTCCATTCAAACAAGGGGGCACACATCATGCACATGTGCTGCAGTACAGTGTTTCAACACACCACGGCACAGTGGTGTAGTGATTAGCACTCTCGCATAGCAGTAAAAAGGGTCGCTAGTTCGTATCCCAACCATGACACTACCTGCCTGGAGTTTGCATGTTCTCCCTGTGCCTGCGTGGGTTTCCTCCCACACTCCAAAGACATGCAGGTAAGTTAATTGGCTTCTGTCCAAAATTAGCCTTAGTATATGAATGGGGACCTTGGATTGTGGGCTCCTTGGGGGTAGGGACCTATATGTGTGTACAATGTACGGGGATAGGGACAATTGTAGACACTCACTCAGGTTGAACGGGATGGACTGGTGTCTTTATTCAACCTTACTATGTAACCACAGTGCTTGATTATTTATTTTTTATTACATTCATTTAATGCTGCACGACAGCACATTGTGATAAATTGTATGCATCACTTTATTTCAACACGGCACTGCAGATTGGGTATTACAACAATGCATAGGGTGGAGCCAACCTCCCAGATTTTTTGTGTAAGTTGCTTATTTACAGATTTTTGTACCCTTTTTACCATTTCACAATAAAGGCACAATTTTGAAATCTACAAATATTTGTTAAGTTGGGATAGTCATATCTTTTACAATCTAAAATGCTGCTTTCCAAGGGGGCACCCATGCTTGCTCACTCTTGAGGTCCTGCTGCTGCGTTCATTAATACAGACAGTGGGACTCGGTCATGTCCCCTGCTCCCATGGCAGAGGGCTTGATTGACAGCAGTGGGAGCCAATGTAGCAAGTGTTGACCCACCTTGACAAACCTGTTTCTGCACAGGATCAGCTTGGATGGAAGAATGCGTCTGTCCAGCAGCCAGATGAGGGTACGGGAGATGGAGCAGCTGGCTCATCTCAGCAGCAGGTCAAGGACCTGGGAGAGGATACAGTGAACCCCCATTCACCAGCTCCAGAGACTGGTGATTTAATAGACTTTTCTGCTGAGGAGGAACAACCCAGTGAACCTTCAGCAGAGGAGATGGCATCAAGGCAGAGCGCTGCAGACCTCTGCCCCACACCCATGGCAGTTCCGGAGGCCCAGGGTGAGATGGTGGCAGTTTTTCTTCCCCAGCAGCACATTCACAGTTTCGGAGCGGTGGTTGTCTTCCCTCCCCAATAAATATTGGTGCCCCTAGGAGACAGTACCAAGGAAAGATCTCAGCAGCTGGATGAGAGTACGAGAGATGGAGGAGCCGGCTTATCCCCCATGCGTCAGTGCAAGGACCAGGGAGGAGAGGAAGCCATCCGCACTCCCCAGCGGTAGTCTGAGATGATGAGAGGGGAGGAAGACATTCCCCCTCCCTAGCGACAGGCCAAGAACCAGGGTGAGGAGGTGGTTGTTCTCCCTCCCCAGTGGCAGAGCCACAGACTGGGAGTTGAGGTAACCGGCCTCCCTCCACAACAGTTAGCCAGAGCGGATGATGTGGGGTCCCAGCAGAAGTGCTGGCATCAGGGCGGAGAGCTAACAACCTCTGCCCAGCACCAGCAATAACTCTGTAGTTCCAGGGAGCCGGGTTAGGTGGCCCCTCGCCCCAGCAACAAGTTGACGTAGTGAAGCTCCTACTCCCAACTGAAGTGCTGGCAACAGGGCAGAGTGCCACTGGCCTCTGCTAGTAGACATGTGCAGAGTAAAATATTTCGTTTCGGAATTTCGTTTTCGTCCGAAAACTTAATTTATTTAGTTACTCCCGAAATTCGTTTTTATTTATTTCGTTTTTCGTTCAAAAATTGCATTCGTCCGAATATCCACATGAATTACGGTTGAATCTGTCTTTAAAGGCTTATGGTGTCTGTCGAATGTATAAAGAAGATTCGACGGAGCTAGTATGTAGCATACTTTAGAACCCCTGTTAAAGTCTATGGGACTCCAACATTCAAAATCTAAAGTGCTAATTTTAAAGACTAATTTGCAAGTTACTGTCCTAAAAAGTGTTTGGGGACCCGGGTCCTGCCCCAGGGAACATGTATCAATGCAAAAAAAAGTTTTAAAAACGGCCGTTTTTTCAGGAGCAGTGATTTTAATAATGATTAAAGTGAAACAATAAAAGTGTAATATTCCTTTAAATTTCGTAGGGGGGGGGGGGGGGGTGTCTATAGTATGCCTGTGAAGGGGCTCATGTTTCTGGTGCTTAGAACTGTCCCTGCACAAAGTGTCATTTATGCAGGAAAAGAAGTCCTTTAAAATCACTCGCAGCTATTATGAATTGTCGGCTCCGTAATACAGAGATCACTCATTGAAAGTCATTGATAAAAAAAATAAAATAAATAAAGCGTGGGGGTCCCCCAAATTCAATTACCAGGCCCTTCAGGTCTGGTATGGATATTAAGGGGAACCCTGCCTCAAATTTAAGAAAAAATTTGACGTGGGGTTCCCCCTAAATATCCATAACCAGACCCTTCAGGTCTGGTATGGATATTAAGGGGAACCCCGCGTCAAATTTAAAAAAAATTGACGTGGGGTCCCCCTAAAAATCCATACCAGACCCTTTATCCGAGCACGCAACCTGGCAGGCCGCAGGAAAAGAGGGGGGGGGACGAGAGAGCGGCCCCCCTCCCTCCTGAACCGTACCAGGCCACATGCCCTCAACATTGGGAGGATGCTTTGGGGGTCTGTGACCCCTCAAAGCACCTTGTCCCCATGTTGATGAGGACAAGGGCCTCATCCCCACAACCGTGGCCGGTGGTTGTGGAGGTCTGCGGGCGGGGGGCTTATCAGAATCTGGAAGCCCCCTTTAACAAGGGGACCCCCAGATACCGGCCCCCCCTGTTTGAAATGGTAAGGGGGTATAAAAGTACCCCTACCATTTCACAAAGAAGGTGTAAAAAATAGTTAAATAAGACAAACACACTTTTGAAAAATTCCTGGAGAGATGACCGTCCGTCGCTGGATAGCAAGAGTGGATTACCGCCGCTGGAATCTTTTTTTTATGTTTTTTATTTTTAATAAAGGAATTTTTCAAAAGTGTGTTTGTCTTATTTAACTATTTTTTACACTTTCTTTGTGAAATGGTAGGGGTACTTTTGTACCCCCTTACCATTTCAAACAGGGGGGGGGGCAGGATCTGGGGGTCCCCTTGTTAAAGGGGGCTTCCAGATTCTGATAAGCCCCCCGCCCGCAGACCTCCACAACCACCGGCCACGGTTGTGGGGATGAGGCCCTTGTCCTCATCAACATGGGGACAAGGTGCTTTGAGGGGTCACAGACCCCCAAAGCATCCTCCCAATGTTGAGGGCATGTGGCCTGGTACGGTTCAGGAGGGAGGGGGGGCCGCTCTCTCATCCCCCCCTCTTTTCCTGCGGCCTGCCAGGTTGCGTGCTCGGATAAAGGGTCTGGTATGGATTTTTAGGAGGACCCCCACGTCAATTATTTTTTAAATTTGATGCGGGGTTCCCCTTAATATCCATACCAGACCTGAAGGGCCTGGTAATTGAATTTGGGGGACCCCCACGCTTTTTTTTTTATTTATTTATTTATTTTTTTATCAATGACTTTCAATGAGTGTTCTCTGTATTACGGAGCCGACAATTCATAATAGCTGCGAGTGATTTTAAAGGACTTTTTTTCCTGCATAAATGACACTTTGTGCAGGGACAGTTCTAAGCACCAGAAGCATGCACCCCTTCACAGGCATACTATAGACAACCCCCCCCCTACGAAATTTAAAGGAATATTACACTTTTATTGTTTCACTTTAATTTTATTAAAATCACTGCTCCCGAAAAAACGGCCGTTTTTAAAACTTTTTTTTGCATTGATACATGTCCCCTGGGGCAGGACCCGGGTCCCCAAACACTTTTTAGGACAGTAACTTGCAGAATCTTTTCTCTCTTTTAAATCTTATTTCTCTGTTGATTATTTTCTCTATATAATCTTGGACTAATAGAGGTAAGGTTAAGCACATTCGACCACAGGTTCTATAGACACAGATTGTTGTCAGAGTCATGTCGAATCTCCTATTCTATATCGAACTGTTGTAACAATGAAAACGAAAATAAAGCATTTATTTATGTCGGATCTTTCGTTTTTCGGATTTTGTGCTTTCGTTATCGTTTGTCAAAACGAAAATAGCTGAAATTCGGACGAAAATGCATTCGGACGAAAACGAATGCACATGTCTATCTGCTAGCACCTACAGTGTCTCGACAGCTTAAGGGAGCCAGAGCAGTTGGCCCCTCTCCCCAGCAGCAGACCGAACCTCGGAATGGTAAAGACCACAACCTCGGTCCCACACCTACCAATGACCGTTCCCTGTGGCCAAGAATGGAAATCGTGGACCAAATATGTGGATTTACTCTGTCTGAATAATGCAGGTCTAGACCAGGTTGAGGTCTGGGACCTTGTTAGTCTAGCTTGAAAGGGGGAGAAATGGGACAGATCCAATCTGGTCAGGGGCTTTTTTTGAGGAATGCAGAGTAGCCTCTTGCTTACGGACTATGGGTCCTGGCTTTTGAGTGGCTCTATTCTTGGGAGGGCTTTGCCTGGGGGACCCATGGAGTGGTCTTGCTTCAGAATCGGGGTTGTCTCCCTGAAACACACGGTCTGTGGGGAGTCTAGGCCCGGATACATATTTGGGTCCTTCTGCCCAAACCAGCAATGATTGTGAGACTCAGGGTCCGTTCACACAGGGGCAACACGACTTTCAACACGACTTTTGGAGGCAACTTGGACGCAACTTGGACACGACCTGAACACGACTTACAACACGACTTTAAGTCGCCCCAGGCCAGGCGACTTTTGCCGCGGCCAATCAGAGAATGAGCTCTCAAGAGGGAACTCCACGCCAAATTATGAAAAAAATTTGGAATGGGTTCCCCCTCCGAGAGCATACCAGGCCCTTAGGTCTGGTATGGATTCCAAGGGGAACTCCCTACGCCGAAAAAACGGCGTGGGGGTCCCCCCCAGATTCATACCAGACCCTTATCCGAGCACGCTACCCGGCCGGCCAGGAAAGGGGGTGGGGACGAGCGTGCGCCCCCCCCCCCCTCCTGAGCCGTACCAGGCCGCGTGCCCTCAACATGGGGGGTGCCTTGGGGAAGGGGGGGCCCCACCCCAAAGCACCTTGGCCCCATGTTGATGAGGACAAGGGCCTCTTCCCGACAACCCTGGCCGTTGGTTGTCGGGGTCTGCGGGCAGGGGGCTTATCGGAATCCGGGAGCCCCCTTTAATAAGGGGGCCCCCGGATACCGGCCCCCCCACCCTATGTGAATGAGTATGGGGTACAATGTACCCCTACCCATTCACCTGTAAAATAAAAGTACCAAAAAAAACACAACACAGGGTTAAAATATTTTATTGCACAGCTCCGGGGGTCTTCCGTCTTCGGGGGTCTTCTCGCCGGACTCCTCCGCTATCTTCTTGTAGCTCTTTTGCTAGCGGAGGAGTCCGGCTTTCTTCCTCGCCGCCGGCCTCTTCTCCCGACTTCGGGGGTCTTGTCCCCCTCTTCGGTTCTTCTGCCGGGCCACCGCGCCTTCTTATAGCTCTTTAACAGGCGGTGGCCCGGTCTTCTGTCGCCGCCGCCTTCCGTTCTTCTTCTTCTTCTTCTCCAGGAGATGTTGCCTCAACGCTCTCTCCGGCCGGAATGCCAGGGACGCGCTCCGCTGCCACTTATATAGGGACAATGGGGCGGTGTCACATGGCTTTATGTCACATGGGTTCCCCAAGGCACCCCCCCATGTTGAGGGCACGCGGCCTGGTACGGCTCAGGAGGGGGGGGGCGCAAGCTCGTCCCCACCCCCTTTCCTGGCCGGCCGGGTAGCGTGCTCGGATAAGGGTCTGGTATGAATCTGGGGGGGACCCCCATGCCGTTTTTTCGGCGTACGGAGTTCCCCTTGGAATTCATACCAGACCTAAGGGCCTGGTATGCTCTCGGAGGGGGAACCCACGCCAAATTTTTTTCATAAATTTGGCGTGGAGTGCCCTCTTGAGAGCTGATAATTCTGTCAGAGTTGCCTCCGTATAAACGGAGATCCGACTTGGAGGCGACCTCCATTGAAATCAATGGGTACCGGTTGCCTACAAGTCGGATTCAAGTAGTACAGGAACCTTTTCTGAAGTCGGAGCGACTTCAGTAGTGTGCATTAAGACGGCTCTCATTCACTTACATTGCTTTTTAAATGTTGTCCGACCTGAGGCGACTAGGGGCGACCTGAAGTCGGATCGGAGTTGCCCCTGTGTGAACGGACCCTCAGAGTAGATGTTGATATAATCAGCTCAAACAAATCTTATACTGGGCTCTCCTTCTATAGTGTGTTTATTAAGGTATTGTGTGTTTTGTTAAGTATATCTCTCCTAGGTGTGCATTCTCATTGTTAATTGAGTCCCATATTGTTTCTGTCGGTCTGCTCATCTCTTGGAGATGTGATTAATATTGTGACCACTGTACCCTGTTATCGAACCATTGTGGGATGTAGGGATGAGCTTCGTGTTCGAGTCGAACGTAAGTTTGACTCGAACATTGGTCGTTCGGGCGTTCGCCGAATTCCGAACGTTTGGGCCGTTCGCGGCAAAATTCGTGTGGCCCACAATGCACTGCAATGGCGCAGTGCATTGCTGGCTCATGATTGGCCAAGCACTGTGACCCCGCATGCTTGGCCAATCGCAGCGCCAGCAGCGAGGAGAGCCATGGTTGGCCACAGGCATCCTGCCTGTGGCCAATCATAGCTCAGGCTGTGTAGTGCACGCCCCACACTATATAAGGCCGCCTTTGAGGCGGCCTCGTGTAGTGTGTTAGTTAGCATCTGAAGCAGTGGGTGTTCTGTGTACCTTCAACACAGTTACACACCAATCGTTTTTGGCTGTTTTCCTATCTTGCTCTTGTGTAGTGGTTACTGTCTGTGCCCTGACCGCAGTATACACCACTATATTCACCTCACCTATATAGCTAGTGATCTAGCTTTAATAATAGAGCTTGCAGTCAGTAGTGTTAGTGCGTGCTGTCTGCGTGCTCTGTACCCAGTACATACCACTATATCCACCTACATAGCTGTTCTCTATTTGAGCCCAATTGCCATCTGCAGGAGTTATTGGAAGTTGTGTGTGCTTCCAGCACAGCACAGTATACATCTGTATATACCCCTTTAACTCTGCTGTTTTATGG
This sequence comes from Lithobates pipiens, assembly GCF_037356315.1. NCBI lineage: Eukaryota > Metazoa > Chordata > Amphibia > Anura > Ranidae > Lithobates > Lithobates pipiens. Next base: position 186,014,528 of record NW_027507685.1, on the reverse strand, counting down.
TTATTGTCTGCGTGCCCTGACCGCAGTATACACCGTGATATTCACCTCACCTATATAGCTAGTGGTCAATCTTTAATAATATCGCTTGCAGTCAGTAGTGTCACTCAGGAGATAGTGCGTGCTGTCTGCGTGCTCTGTACCCAGTACATACCGCTATAATCCACCTACATAGCTGTTCTCTATTTGGGCCCAATTGTCATCTGCAGGAGTTATTGGAAGTTGTGTGTGCTTCCAGCACAGCACAGTATACATCTGTATATACCCCTTTAACTCTGCTGTTCTATAAAAAAGGCATCTGTAGGAGTTAGTGGGTGTTGTGTGCCTCCAGCACAATATAAACTACCCAACTACTGTTTTACCCAACTCCCTTCAGGCCATTACCATGTCTGGAAGGCCAGCAAGGAGAGGCAGACAGGCGCGAGCCGATAAAAGAGGGCAAGCAGGCTCTGTGTCTAGAGACAACAGTGCTGGTCGTGGACGCGGTGCATTGTCATCAGCACGTGGCCATGGGACATGCTTGTCCTTCTTTTCTGCAGCTGGACATGTTGAACCGCAACATGCCAACGACTTGGTAGAGTGGATGACCAAGCCCTCTTCATCCTCCTCATCCTCTCTCACCCAGTCTCAGGGTAGTAGCAAAGCAGCTGCCAACGCATCGTCTTCCCTCCTCTCAATGTCATCATCAGTGACTCCTTCCCTAGACCCACCACGTCCTCCTGAGGAGTCTCCTGAACTCTTTGAGCACAGTGTTGGGTACATGCTCCAGGAGGATACCCAGTGTTTGGTGGGCTCTGATGATGACACTCAGCTAGAGGAAGGCAGTAGCGTGAGCGCAGAGAGAGAGGATGCTCAAGAAGCACAGCAATCTGGCAGTCATGTTCCACAAGCTGCAGCATACTGCCAGGTAGCAAACAGCGATGAGGAGGGAGGGGATGATGAGGGCACTGACTCCACGTGGGTGCCTGGAAGGAGGGAGGAGGAGGAGGAGGCACATGTCCAACGAGGCAGGATGCCCTCCGGGGGCCAGCTTAGGGGCAGCACACCGACTGAATCACACCGCAGAGCTCCGCCTGCGCAGAGCGCTTCCTCTGCGCGTTATTCTAAAAGTTCTTTGGTGTGGGCCTTTTTTGAGACGAGTGCATCAGATCGCACCGCTGCTATTTGCAACATATGTCTCAAGCGTATCTCACGTGGCCAAAACATCAGCCGCTTGGGCACCACATGCTTGACCAGACATATGTTGACCTGCCATGCAGCTCGTTGGCAAGTGTACCTCAAAGACCCACACCAAAGAACAAAGCGGACCTCTCCTTGCTCCTCATCAGCTGGCATCTCCAACCCCACTAGACCTTCAGTCCTCTCTGAAACCTGCTCTGAGAGGAATGAAGGTGTAGAATTAGGTGTGTCACAGCCAAGTGCTTCCGGGAACTCTGCTAGTGGTACATCCACGTCCGTTTATAGCAGGCAAATGTCCCTGCCCCAGCTGCTGGACCGGCGGAAGAAATTTACTCCCAGCCATCCACATGCCCAGCGGTTGAATGCTAGCTTGGCTAAATTGCTAGCACTTCAACTGCTGCCTTTTCAGTTGGTAGACTCGGCCCCCTTCCGTGAGTTTGTACAATGTGCGGTTCCTCAGTGGCAGGTCCCCAAACGCCACTTTTTCTCACGGAAGGCGATTCCGGCTCTCTACCGGCATGTGGAAGGCAATGTCCTTGCCTCGCTGGACAGGGCGGTCAGCGGTAAGGTGCATATTACCGCTGACTCATGGTCCAGCAGGCATGGACAGGGACGTTACCTGTCTTTCATGGCCCATTGGGTCACTCTTCTGGCAGCTGGGAAGGATGCAGGACAAGGTGCAGTAGTGTTGGAGGTTGTTCCGCCACCACGCCTCCAAAATGCTACTATTGGTTGAGACACACCTCTTTCCTCCACCCCCTCCTTTTCTTCTTCCTCCATGGCCTCTTCCAGTGCTCTGTCCTCAGAACCAGCGGTGCTCCGTAGGCGTTCCAGGGGCTACGCAAGTACGCAGGCAAAACGATGCCATGCCGTGCTTGCTCTGGTTTGTTTGGGGGACAGGAGCCACACTGGGGCGGATGTTTTGTCAGCTCTGCAGGAGCAGGCCGAGAGGTGGTTGACGCCACGCCAGCTTAAGCCAGGAATGGTGGTTTGCGACAATGGCACCAACCTCCTCTCCGCCCTCCGACAGGGACAACTGACCAATGTGCCCTGTGTAGCTCACGTCCTTAACCTGGTGGTGCAGCGGTTCTTGGGCAGGTACCCCGGCTTACATGATGTCCTGAAGCAGGCCAGGAAAGTCTGTGTGCATTTCCGCCAATCATTTAATGCCTGTGCTTGGCTGGCTGAGCTCCAAAAGGAGTTGAACCTGCCCAAGAACCGCCTTATATGTGACATGCCCACCAGATGGAACTCAACATTGGCCATGCTGCAGCGGCTGCACACGCAGCAGAGGGCCATAAATGAGTACCTGTGCGACTACGGCACCAGGACAGGGTCAGGGGAGCTTGGTTTTTTCTCACCACACCAGTGGGGCATGATCAGGGATGCATGCACTGTCCTGTCACCGTTTGAGGAGGCCACAAGGATGGTGAGCAGTGAAAGTGCATGCATCAGTGACACTGTACCTCTTGTCCACCTCTTGGAGCATACGCTCCGTGGAATAATGGACAGGGCACTTGAGGCAGAACAGAGGCAGGAAGAGGAGGACTTCCTTGCCTCTCAAGGCCCCCTTTATCCAGACAGTGTTCCTGCTGTGCCACCCATCACACAGGAAGAGGGTGAGGAGGAGGAAGAGGAGGAGGAGGATGATTGTGTCAGCATGGAGGTGGAGGCTGGCACTCAGCATCAGCAGCAGCAGCAGCAGTCTTATAGGGATGATTTACAGTCCCAAGAAACACGTGGACTTGTACGTGGCTGGGAGGAGGTAGCTGCGGATCATGTTGTCCTTTGTGACCCAGAGGACTCCGGACCGAATGCCTCAGCTAACCTACGCTGCATGGCCTCCCTGATCCTGCAAAGCCTGCGGAAGGATCCTCGTATTCTTCGGATCAAGGAGAGGGACCATTACTGGCTGGCCACTCTCCTTGATCCACGATACAAGGGTAAGGTTGCCGACCTTATCTTGCCATCGCAGAGGGAGCAGAGGATGAGACATCTCCGGGAGGCCTTGCAGAAAGCTCTGTGCAACGCGTTCCCAGAGACTGGGAGGTCACAAACTCCTGGTCCTGGACAACGTGTTGCTGAGGCATCAGTCAGAAGGAGCGGTGGAGAAGGTGGCCGTCTGACTGATGCTTTCAGACAATTTTTTAGTCCGCAGCCCCAAGGTATGATTGGTTCCAGCACCCATCGCCAGCGTCTAATTTACATGGTGCAGGAATACCTAGGGGCAAGGTCAGACTTGGACACCTTTCCCACTGAAAATCCTCTGGCTTACTGGGTCTTGAGGATGGATCACTGGCCAGAGCTTGCACAGTATGCAATTGAGCTACTGGCCTGTCCTGCATCCAGCGTTCTTTCGGAACGCACCTTCAGTGCTGCTGGTGGCTTTGTTACTGATCACAGGGTGCGCCTGTCCACCGAATCAGTTGATCGACTGACCTTCATCAAGATGAATCAGTCTTGGATCACCCACAGCTACCAAGCACCTGAAGCTGATGTAACCGAATAATTTTTTTTGAAATACCACATCCCTTCAAGACTGCCTATGCTGATGCTGAGTGACTGTCCTGTTATGTTGATTGTCTATCCTCTTCCTCCTCCGCTGATATGTTGGAAGAACCTTTTTGGTTCTGGGTGATGCCAGCAGCCCAATTTTTCTGCCCCTGTTTAACAGGGGCGTTTAGTTTTATTGCAGGAATTAGCCCTGCTGCAAAGCATTGCATAAAAAATTGTACTTAAACGCCCCTGTTAAACAGGGGCAGAAAAATTGGGCCTTACGCACTGGTGCTGGTGCCACCACACTCCAACCTCTGCCATATACTCTAGTTTTATTGCAGGAATTAGCCCTGCTGCAAAGCATTGCATCAAAAATTGTAATTAGAGTATATGGCAGAGGTTGGAGTGTGGTGGCACCAGCACCAGTGCGTAAGGCCCAATTTTTCTGCCCCTGTTTAACAGGGGCGTTTAAGTACAATTTTTGATGCAATGCTTTGCAGCAGGGCTAATTCCTGCAATAAAATTAGAGTATATGGCAGAGGTTGGAGTGTGGTGGCACCAGCACCAGTGCGTAAGGCCCAATTTTTCTGCCCCTGTTTAACAGGGGCGTTTAAGTACAATTTTTGATGCAATGCTTTGCAGCAGGGCTAATTCCTGCAATAAAACTAGAGTATATGGCAGAGGTTGGAGTGTGGTGGCACCAGCACCAGTGCGTAAGGCCCAATTTTTCTGCCCCTGTTTAACAGGGGCGTTTAAGTACAATTTTTGATGCAATGCTTTGCAGCAGGGCTAATTCCTGCAATAAAACTAGAGTATATGGCAGAGATTGCAGTGTGATGGCACCAGCACCAGTGCCTAAGGCCCAATTTTTCTGCCCCTGTTTAACAGGGGCGTTTAAGTACAATTTTTGATGCAATGCTTTGCAGCAGGGCTAATTCCTGCAATAAAACTAGAGTATATGGCAGAGGTTGCAGTGTGATGGCACCAGTGCCTAAGGCCCAATTTTTCTGCCCCTGTTTAACAGGGACATGTAATTACAATTCTTGATATAATATTTCACAGGAGGGCCCCTTCCTGTGCCCACCCAGAGTAACGGTGAGGACTTATAGTGTTGTGGCACCAGCACCACAACCACCAAAGGTCAATTTTTCTACCACTGTTCAACAATGGTATGTAATTACAATTCTTGATATAATCGTTCACAGCAGGGCGCTCCAGCGCCCACCAAGAGTCACTTTGAGGGCTTACAATGTTGTGGCAAAACCAACACCTTGTTCCGCCATTTCTGCAGAGCATATAGGGCAGGCCCCTACTTTCAAACATCCAACTTACAAACATCAGACAGCAGCAAGTGAGATGAAAAAAGATGGACGACAAAACAAATTATACAGGGGTGATAACCCTTCCCTATGTTTTCCAAAAAGCTTAAAAATAGTTTTTTTGACTGGAGCTACACTTTAAAAATGTACCAGTTGAAAATTACAAACAGATTCAACTTAACACAACAAACCTACACAGTCCCTGTCTTGTTTGCACCGCCTGTATACTGCTGTTCTGAGTATATAGGGCCTGGGGGCCACACGCATTTCCTTTTTTTAATATTGGTACGGGGTTCCCCTTAATATGCGTACAAGACCCAAATAGGCTGGTAATGGGCAGGGAGGGCTACCCATGCCATTTTTCTGAATGATTTTCAACCATATTGCAGGAACCAGATATAACATTAAAACCGCAAGCAGTTTTAAATGGTGTTATTTCCGTTTAATGTCATTTTGTGCAGGGACTGTTCTAAACACGGGAAACACGTGGCACTTCACAGGCATACTACAGACACCCCCCAGGCACCATATTTAAAGGAATATTTCACTTTTTTTTTTCACTTTAATCGTCATTAAAATTAGTGCTCCCACCAAAACGGCCATTTTTAAAACTTTTTTTTGCATTGACCCATGTCCCCTGAGGCAGGAGTCAGGTCCCCAAACCCTTTTTAGGACAATATCTTGCATATTAGCCGTTAAAATTAGCACTTTCCATTTCGAACGTTCGAGTCCCATAGACTTCAATGGGGTTCTAACGTTCGTTACAAACGCGGGGTCCGTTCGAGAGTTCTGGTGCGAACCGAACCGGGGGGTGTTCGGCTCATCCCTAGTGGGATGTTATGCGTTTATGCTTATGCTAATGTGTAGTTGATGTATCCAGGGTTGTGGGCTCCGGACTATCTGGGTTGCTAGTTGTTAATAAGATCACTGTCAGCTATTAGTTGCTAGATGTGGATTAGCTGATCTTGCATGGTATATATTCTGTGTGAATGTAGAATAAAGAGTTTGAGTTCCAGTTTGCAAGTAAGCTAGTGTCATCTAGCTCTTGGGTGCAATATTTAGCTTTGACACCTGGTTCCTTGGTCCATAATGGAGGAGGCTGTATCTTGACGGAAGCACCCAAGCTTGGTGCTGGACGGTCTGTCACAACAGCTTGTCTAAATGTTATGCAGCAAACTTTAAACAAGCTTTAACATGGTTTTTCTTCAGCAATGGAGTCTTGCATGGTGAGCGTGCTTACAGGCCATGGCAGTTAGAGTGCATTACTTATTGTTTTTTCTTTGGAACAATTACCTGCTAATTCCAAGTCTTTCTGATGGTGGTTCTTGGCTCTTGGAAACTCTTCTGATAATTTTCAGTCATCTGTCAGAAATCTTGTGAGGATCACCTGGTTGTGGCTGGTTTATGGTGAAATTATGTTCTTTCCACCTCAGGATTAGCGCCCCCAACAGTGCTCACTGGGACACTCAGAAGTTTAGAAATCTTTCCGTAACCAATGCCATCAGTAAGTTTTGCAACAATAAGGTTGCAAAGGACTTGAGAGAGCTATTTTCATTTACCCATCATGAGATGTTTCTTGTGTGACGCCTTGGTAATGAGACACCTTTTATATCAATTGAGACTGAACCAGCTGATATTTGCACAGGACTTCTTTCTAAATACTGATAGATTTCAGCTGGTGTCTTGGCTTTCCATGCCTTTTTGCACCTCCCTTCTTCATGTGTTCAATATTTTGTTCTCTGTGTCATTCCATTTTATTACACATAATGTATGAACTTATTTGTTTTGGTTTCTTTGTATGTATGGATGGATTGCATGGGTGGTTACTGACATGTTGTGAAAATTTCAAAAATTTCATGTCAATAGCACCTTTAGGCCCCTTTCACACTGGGGCGGGAGTGGCGTCGGCGGTAAAATGGCCCTATTCTTAGCACTGATTTACCGTCGCTTTAGCAGCGGTATTGCCGTGCTGCCCCATTGATTTTGCTCCTTCATCACTCCAAAGATGCTGCTAGCAGGAGTTTTTTTTTTTTTTTTACCATCCTGCTAGCACACCGCTCCAGTGTGAAAGCCCTCAGAGCTTTCACACTGGAGACACAGCAGCGGCTGTATCGGGGCACTTTGCAAGCAATAAAAATAGCGCCTGCAAAGTGCCCCAGTGTGAAAGGGGTCTTAGAAATATAATTTACCTAGAAAATGGTGACATGTTCAATACATATAAACAGTGGGTAAAATAAGTATGTGTGTGTGTGTATATATTATAATGTGGGAAAATGAGAATGTTGCTGTAAACTTTTTGACACAGTTTGTTACTTTCTAATTTAGTCAGTTTTATCGTTAAGTACACTGAGTGAGCAAACACATCCATCCAGATAAGACTGGCCCTATAATATAATGACCTTGCTTGTATGAATTTGTGTGCACACGTCGGAGTACTTCCTCCTAGCGTGATAATCCATAGTTAGAACATACATTGCTTGGTGTAACTCTGGTCTTTCTCTAGCTACATTTATCTTACTAGAAATAGGTTATATTTCACACAGTCTGTTGATGTATTCATACAGAACACAAACTATTGTATTAATTAAAACCGGTTCCTTCATCTATATATGCGAGGTGGATGGAGGAATCTTTACCACTGCACTATTGTATTCTGAGAGAAGGCACTCCGCTGTCAGAATACACTGATTAGTGCTACAGTCGCTGATCAAATTAAAATTTTCTGGCATTTCTGTTCAACAAAAGTGGATTATTAGAGTGACTTCTGTCCAGCAGGAATGGCCATAGATGGATCAGTATTTGGCCGGTCACTGCTGAACTGGCCAAATTTAAATCCATCTACCAGGCGGACTGACCATTCAGGCACTGCCTGGGGGGCCCCCATCAGGGTTGCCAGCCTCAGTAAAAGCAGGCTGGCAAGTCCCTGAAATGTCCCTTACTGACATCATTTTGATGTGAAAATCCTGAGGCTATAGGTGCGCCGCCTCTCCACTGCCTCCTCAGCCAATGGGAACACAGTGTACCCACCCCCTTCCCCAGCACGCTTTATTTGACATAAGTGCAAGAGAAGCCAACTGCTGGAGGGTAGGAGTGTACACAGCCTGCAGTGTGGGAGGGGCTGCAGCCTGATATAAGGTAAACTGGCTGAGCTGATTTAAGTGTATTCTTGTCATTGCTTACCCTGTGAGCAGGAGGAGGAGGGAGGGAGGCTGTATTCCCTATAGTAAGGTCAATTTTCTGTGTGAGAAGTGCACTGCTTCTAGAGGAAGGACACGTTCTGAACTTCGCTAACAATCTCTGCTACACCTCCCTACTCATTACCTGCCCACCAGTACACAGGCACATCATCATCATCATCCTCCTCCTCCTCCTCCTCTTCTCCTGTTTCACCACCTCCTATGTCTGTGAGCTGCTGGGGCACTCGAACTACCATCATACATATGTGTATGTATACTGTGCGTGCGCGCATACTATATGATCCATGTGTGCCCACTGCTGCTCAACAGAAGTTGATTTAACAATCCCGTGGGAAATATGCTCTGCCTCAGATCAGGCAGCAGAGCAGGTCTGAGTGCGTGCCTGTGCAGTGACATCATAGCACACATCATGCATGGCTTTTATTCAGATGGATGGAAGACCCACTGTCCAATCTGAGGCCAACCACAGCAGTTCACTATTCTGCTGGCTAGTTCAGAGTGGTCTTTTTTTTTTTTTTTTTTCTTTTTTTAAAGCCTTTTCCTGCTAGCTGCATACCACACAAAGCACTAAAGGTGCAAAGGCATGTGTAAGGTGACACTTTGGGGGCTCTGCCTTAAGGGGGGACTTTGCGGACTGTGATGTATATGGAGAATGTCGGGACTTTCATGTGAGGGAGGACTCTGATGTGAGCGTGGCACTTATCCTGACTGCTGTACTCTATATGTTGTTTTTTGTTACTTACTCCTGACCCACGCACTCTGTACATTATACTGTACATAGACCTGAGCAAGGTGTTCATTGTCTCAACAGTTGCTGGTTTTAATTAAGTTCTTCTGTAAGGTAGCCTCAGTTAGACACAAATTTCTTTTTTGTGCATAACAAACATATAATGGAAACATTTATTTTAAATATAAGAAGAAACTGTGCTACTTAAAAAACAGTGAAAGAGAAAGCAACAAACACAAAGATCATAAAAAAGGAGCTGTGCTAATAAATTGCATATAAATGAAAGTTATAAACATATTGAAATGCATGTGAGCTCAAAAAATATTGTGCATGACCAGTCCATTAACCACTTCGCACCCACGCTATAGCCAAAAGATGGCTACAGCCCGCACGCTAACTTACGGGAGGGCGTCCCTGGATGTCCTCCTGTTTACTTCCCCTCTGCGTGCCGCCGCGGGCACGCATCGGGGAGGTTCTGTGTTAGCCGTGTCCCTCAGACACAGCCAATCACAGATTGTGCTAAATGGCCAATCACAGCGGCCATTTAGCACTCAATCGCAGTGTCCAGTGGGAGGTGATCTTCTTCTAAATACGAGATTATTTCTCATTGCCGGCTCTCCCTCCTCACACAGAGACAACGTGTGAGGAGGGAGAGATGAACAGCTGCAGCCAGTGAACACACACACACACACACACACACAGTGAAACACACACACACACATGCCCACCTGTCCCCAGTACCACCTATCAGTGCCACCTGTCAGTGTCAAGTGTCCCCAGTGTCACGTCTCACCAGTGCCACTTTATAGTGCCATCTGTCATCAGTGTCACGTGCCATCTGCCATCAGTGCCACGTATCATTGTCCTGGTGCTCCAGAGCCTTCAAAAGTGTAATAGGTAGTCAACAAGTTAGTTGTGTAATTTATGCTCCTAGAACACGTGATGGCGCTCCCTGCATGTTGGGCCTTTCTCAGTGGCCAGGCTGTGAAAAAGTCCCACACATGTGGTATCGTAATACTGAGGAGGAGTAGCAGAATGTATTTTGGGGTTTCATTTGTGGTATACACATGCCATGTGAGAGAAATAACCTATTGCAATGACAATTTTGTGGGGAAAAAAAAATAAAAAAATCTTCATATTGCAAAGAATTGTGGGAAAAAAATGACAACTCCAAAAACCTCACTATCCCTCTTACTAAATATTGTCTGCTTTCCAAAAAGGGGTCATTTGGGGGGTATTTGTACTTTCCTGGCTTGTTCGGGTCGCAAGAAATGAGAAGACCAAATAATATCCACGAATTTGGGTTATTTTTTACCAAAGATATGTAGCAGTATAAATTGTGGCCAAAATTCATGAAAAAAATTAATAATTTGCAAAATGTTATGCAACAAAGGAAAATGCGTTTTTCTTCAAAAAAAAAATTTTTCAGTCTTTTTTCATTTATAGCGCAAAAAATAAAAAACCCTGAGGTGATCAAATAACACCAAATGAAAGCTCTATTTGTATGAAATAAAGTACAAAAAATTCATTTGGGTACAGTGTTACATGACTGAGTAATTGTCATTCCAAGTGTGTGAGCACCGAAAGCTGAAAATTGGTCTGGGCAGGAGGGGGGTTTAAGTGCCCAGTAGGTAAGTGGTTAACACAAAAACATATAGCTTGCTAACTGAATTGGTAAACAACTCAAAAAACACCACAACAGACGTGTGCACCTCTACCACACAGAGTGCATGCTTATTAGAAGACAAGCTAACCATGCTTGTGGCTATCAACCCAGCCAGGGCCTTTATCCTGAGGATATTGGGATACCAGCTCACAGAGGAGTTCTTGAGTGATGGAACAAGAACCAATACAACTCGATTTTTCCCAAGTTTATAGGCATAAACCAGACAAGGATACCCAGAAATGAGAGAAGCTCACCATGGTGTAAATCAGCCAAAAAAACATTCAATGTATTTGATAAAAGTTACTTACAGTGCCTTGCAAAAGTATTCGGCCCCCTTGAACTTTTCAACCTTTTGCCACATTTCAGGCTTCAAACATAAAGATATAACATTTTTATTTTTTGTGAAGAATCACCAACAAGTGGGACACAATTGTGAAGTGGAACGAAATCTATTGGATTTTTGAAACTTTTTTAACTAATAAAAAAAATGAAAAGTGGGGCGTGCAAAATTATTCGACCCCCTTGCGTTAATACTTTGTAGAGCCACCTTTTGCTGTGATTACAGCTGCAAGTCGCTTGGGGTATGTCTCTATCAGTTTTGCACATCGAGAGACTGAAATTCTTGCCCATTCTTCCTTGCAAAACAGCTCGAGCTCAGTGAGGTTGGATGGAGAGCGTTTGTGAACAGCAGTTTTCAGCTCTTTCCACAGATTCTCGATTGGATTCAGGTCTGGACTTTGACTTGGCCATTCTAACACCTGGATACGTTTATTTGTGAACCATTCCTTTGTAGATTTTGCTGTATGTTTGGGATCATTGTCTTGTTGGAAGATAAATCTCCATCCCAGTTTCAGGTCTTTTGCAGACTCCAACAGGTTTTCATCCAGAATGGTCCTGTATTTGGCTGCATCCATCTTCCCCTCAATTTTAACCATCTTCCCTGTCCCTGCTGAAGAAAAGCAGACCCAAACCATGATGCTGCCACCACCTTGACAGTGGGGATGGTGTGTTGAGGGTGATGAGCTGTGTTGCTTTTACGCCAAACATATTGTTTTGCATTGTGGACAAAAAGTTCGATTTTGGTTTCATCTGACCAGAGCACCTTCTTCCACATGTTTGGTGTGTCTCCCAGGTGGCTTGTGGCAAACTTTAGACGAGACTTTTTATGGATATCTTTGAGAAATGGCTTTCTTCTTGTAACTCTTCCATAAAGGCCAGATTTGTGCAGTGTACGACTGATTGTTGTCCTATGGACAGACTCTCCCACCTCAGCTGTAGTTCTCTGCAGTTCATCCAGAGTGATCATGGGCCTCTTGGCTGCATCTCTGATCAGTCTTCTCCTTGTCTGAGCTGAAAGTTTAGAGGGACGGCCAGGTCTTGGTAGATTTGCAATGGTCTGATACTCCTTCCATTTCAAAATGATCGCTTGCACAGTGCTCCTTGGGATGTTTAAAGCTTGGGAAATCTTTTTGTATCCAAATACAGCTTTAAACTTCTCCACAACAGTATTACGGACCTGCCTGGTGTGTTCCTTGGTCTTCATGATGCTCTCTGCGCTTTCAACAGAACCCTGAGACTATCACAGAGCAGGTGCATTTATACAGAGACTTGATTACACACAGGTGGATTCTATTTATCACCATCAGTCATTTAGGACAACATTGGATCATTCAGAGATCCTCGCTGAACTTCTGGAGTGAGTTTGCGGCACTGAAAGTAAAGGGGCCGAATAATTTTGCACGCACCACTTTTCAGTTTTTTATTTGCTAAAAAAGTTTAAAATATCCAATAGATTTCGTTCCACTTCACAATTGTGTCCCACTTGTTGGTGATTCTTCACAAAAAATTAAATTTCTATATCTTTATGTTTCAAGCCTGAAATGTGGCAAAAGGTTGAAAAGTTCAAGGGGGCCGAATACTTTCGCAAGGCACTGTACATTAGAAGCATAAGAGAAAGCATTGTATAAAAAAGGGTGGCCGGCTAACGAATACCCGTCCTCTTGGGACCACTACGTGACGTCAGCACGCCACTCCTCCTGACGTACATTTCGTCACAAGCTGACATCGTCCAGGGGCACATATATAATGGAAACATTTATTTTACAAACAAATGATCCTTTGAGATTTATTTGTGTCTGTGAGATTATCAGTTGCGAAACAGCAATTAGAATTTTATAGGTACAATGTCTATGGTATGTTTGCATTGTATATAGCAGATGCAGATTGTGTTCAATCCTCCTTTTAAGCCTCGTAAACACGATCGAATTGTTGGCCAACAAAACCATGGAATTTTGTACAAAGGGCGTTGGCCCAAACTTGTCTTGCATACACATGGCCACACAATGTTGGCCAACAAATACGAACGTAGTGACATACTATGTTGCTTTTCAGCTCTTTAGCGCCACCCTTTGGGCTCCTTTTGCTAATTTCCTGTTAGTAGAAGTTTGGGGAGTGTTGATTCACACTTTTCATTGAGGGTTTTTCAGTTCGCTTTTTTCATTTCGTGCTTTTCAGTTTCTGAATGGCCGTTCGTCAACCAGACATGTTGCGGAATCAGAGAAGATAACGTGATATTTATTATTGGCTTTGGAGTTATTGCTTTGACATAATTTTTTTGGTTGAATAATGATTTGATTTGGTATATTTTTGGATGCATAGAATGCACTTTTTGGTTAAGTTCTATTGGCAGATAGCATGTCTAATTTTATTTTCTTTTTTTTAATGCACAATAAAATAAAATGTGGAGAATAATACTTGGCTATGTGTTTTACTTCAAATGATATTTTGGGAGTAGGCAGTTACATTTAAAAAAAATACAATGTAAAATTGACAAGGGACAATAACCTAGTTGTATCTTTGATCTTAAAAACTATGGGATAATGGTGTTGTGTTAACATGCCCCCCCCCCCCCCCCCAAAAAAAAGCCTATGAAAATGAGTTTGCAATAACTCCATCAATATCACAAGCAAAGTAGCTTCATTATTATCCCATTAAAGAAGAAGAGAATGTGCGCTGCATTTCAAGATTTCACAATTTGCCACGTCACGAATGTTAATTCTCCATTACGAACGCTAATTTACAAGACCAACCGCTTCTGGCTTGTCCTTGCTTCCCGAGCATGCGTGTTTGTACTTTGGACTTTTGTCCGATGGACTTGTGTTGTACACACGCTTGGAAAATCTGACAACAGACGTTTGTCCGTGGAAAATTTTTAAACTTGCCATCCAACATTTGTCCCATGGAGCATACACACGCTCAGATTTTCCATAAACAGCCTGTCATCACACATTTCCCGTCGGAAAATCTGATCATGTGTATGAGGCTTAAGACTCTCCCACTGGCCATGCCCATCGTTTGCCATGGTGCGCTATGCATGCCGCATATCATCAACTTGTGCAGTATTTTGGGGGCCTATGATGCTGTTAAGGTGGCACTGCCTATGAGAGGCTCCTGGTGTCTTTTCTGGGTCGCCAGCTTTAGGTATCCTGCCTCTCTATGTCGCCAAGCTTGGTGCTTCTCCGCATGGGTATGCCCACATTAATGTTGCATCAAAAAGTTGGCTGCCGCGTGACTCATCTGTAAGCCAGGGGCCCCATGGGTTGTCAGTCTGCCCCTGCCATCTATGACGAGCCTAAATGATTGCACTTCTACTTCCAGCAAAAAGGTATTTAGCCAATATTTTAATTGGAAATCATAATTGTATGGTTTCATTGATTTTATAATCTTTTCAGTTGGTTTTGATATATAAACAGATTGGCTTGACTTAAAATACTTTTTTAATATGTGATTCGATTTTAAAAACCTTTTTTCTCTATGTAGATTGTAATTGAATAGGTACGGCCATATTTTCTCATTACATACACAGGCTTTGTTTCTGTGTCTGCTACAGCGGTGGTTGTGCAGGAATTGGCTGACATAATTAAAATAATGCATTCCATGTCTGGCTGATAACTTTTCTCTACATATATAATAAGAAAGAAAGAATAATTACATTAACTACAGTGGGCAATCTACAAAATTCTTTATTTAACTTAACAGCAAAAGTATGAAAAATCAAAAGGATTACTTTGAGGCTTAGTTCACTTAGGTGCGGTTAAGCACTGGCATGTTTCTGCGTATTCCAGTGGGCTGACCTATGTGCAAAAAAAAAAAATGGGGAAAAGAAGTCTCCTAATCTATTCCTGAAAATGTGCAACACCGAACTGCACCATGTGTGTTTGCAGGGATTTGGTGGGTGAAATTAACACTTAAAGTGGTTGTAAACCCTTACAACACACTTTGACCTACAGGTAAGCCTAGATTAAGGCTTACCTGTAGGTCCAAGAAATATCTTCTAAACCTACGCGGTTTAGGAGATATTTGCCGAAAGACAGGCACCGCTGTCTACGGCGTGCAGGCACACTGAGCGCAGCACCGTCAACGACGAAGATGCCGCGCATGGTGGCTCCCGTGCGCATGCGTGGGAGTGACGTCATCGCGGCTTCGCCAATGACAGCGACAGAACAGCAAGACCCACCAAGAACATGGATGCGCCGGACTACAGGGGACAGCGGTGACATCGCTGGCTCCTGTGTCAGGTAAGTGACACATAATGGACTACTATGCGATGTATAGTAATCCATTATGCTTTACCTTTGCAGGGAATGAAAGAGGAAGTAAACTCATCAGGGTTTACTTCCTCTTTAATGGCATCGGCGCATGTCTGCTAAATGGCAGCATGTTTCTCTGTGTGTCGGGAAAGAGGACTTTTTTTTTCTTTTCACGTGTTCCTGCCAATCATAGATTTGAATCTAACCTTTGAAAAACGCACACACAAAAAAACAAAGATATTTTAGGGTTTTTTTTTTCCCCCAAATGAACACAAAACTGTTATATACATACTATGAAGTCACACGTCTGCAGTAATGTTTAGACATTTCTGTTGCTTGTACATTTGGAGTCATTATGCCTGCACCATGAACAAATCTTCCATTGTCACTCTGACAACCTAGAGAAAGACAAAGAAAAACATGACTGTAGATGTAAAACGTTATTGTGAATAATAAATGAAGGTGCACCACCTTAGAAACAGTGTAGAAGTGTCAACAAAATGTTTTAAATTCTGTGCCAATACAATGCTACAGCTGCTGCTAGCATCAGTGTGTGTTCCTGCACCAAGTAAACAATAAAAATATGATGTGTTCGATGCTGCGCTGCCAAGAACCAGTATAATAAAAAATTTAACGAATATAAATACCGTATATACTCGAGTATAAGCCGAGATTTTCAGCCTCTTTTTTGAGGCTGAAAGTGCCCCCCTCGGCTTATACTCGAGTCATCGCTGTCTGCCCGCTCGATCAGCGTGTCGAGCAGACAGACAGCGGCCATTCTATAATTCAAAAGCCACGCCTCCGGCTCCGCCTTCGCCTGTGATAGGCGGAACACTGAATTTCCCAGCAGCCTGTGTTCCGCCTATCACGGACATCGTATCATCCTCGTACTACGGACGAGGATGATACGATGTCCGTGATAGGCGGAACACAGGCTGCTGGGAAATTCAGTGTTCCGCCTTCGCCTGTGATAGGCGGAGGCGCGGCTTTTGAATTTTACAATGGCCGCCGAGGCGCCGACGAAGAGGGCACGGGACGGAGGCAAGGCACGGCACGGGACGGCACGGAGGCAAGGCAAGGCACGACACGGGACGGAGGCAAGGCGGCAAGGCACGGGACGGAGGCAAGGCGGCAAGGCACGGGACGGAGGCAAGGCGGCAAGGCACGGGACGGAGGCAAGGCGGCAAGGCACGGGACGGAGGCAAGGCGGCAAGGCACGGGACGGAGGCAAGGCGGCAAGGCACGGGACGGAGGCAAGGCGGCAAGGCACGGGACGGAGGCTCGGGACACAGGTAGGCTGGACACACACACACACACACACACACACACGGATGGATGGAGACACACACACACACACAGGGATGGATGGATGGATGGAGACACACACACACACAGGGATGGATGGATGGATGGATGGATGGATGGAGACACACACACACACAGGGATGGATGGACACACACACACACACAGGGATGGATGGACGGACACACAGGGATGGACGGACACACAGGGATGGACGGACACACACACAGGGATGGACAGGCATGTCTCACCCTCGGCTTATACACGAGTCAATAAGTTTGCCAGTTTTTTTGGGGGTAAATTGGGGGCCTCGGCTTATATTCGGGTCGGCCTATACTCGAGTATATACGGTAGATAAATCACCAATAAATCATGTGTTAATTCAAAGGATAATGACCTTGTGCTCAAATATGACAATCAAGTAAATTAAACATCAATAATCCAATATGGTAGTGTAAAGTTCATAGTGATCCAAACTGTTAATATTCCCAATAGTAGTGATGTAAATACAATTCCGTGACTCAATAATCAGCATCAAATATCTCAGAATAAGTGCTTCACTTCACACACTATGTGCCACCCTTGTGCCCTGTGGCCTCTCACCTCCAGGTTGTTGTGAATTCATTAAGAAAAAAAATAAATAATAATAATACATTTAATATTTACTGTCAGAGAGGTGAGATTTGTTTAGGCCTCAAGAACAAATGAACCACGATTTTGCTATCATTGAACTGTTACCCTTTTGGAAAACGTTAACGCAAAATACATGATCTCAGGTTTACTACATCAACTATTGAAAACTTTTACAAGCATGCATTGAGACAGAAACTCGCTGGAACAATGGTGTATCTCGTCACAAGACAAGGAGATATTTACCTGGTGTTAATGGATAAACAGAAGCAACAAATAACAGCCATGAAGACAAAAAGGTTAAACTATCGTGTTAGAGTAGCTAACACAACTCATTGTGTGAATTCTTAAAAACTGTTTGGCCAAACAAAAGTCTCAAGCTGACTAAGACTGACGCCGCAATAATTTTTAATTCAAGGAAGACTTAAATAAAATAAACCTATTGTCCTAAAGTCAACCTCAATATGGACTCAGATGTCAATGAGACAATGACTAAGATACGAAGTGGAGATCTACCCCAACAGGGCAAATAAGACACCTCCTTTAGAAAAGTAAACAATGGGATCGTATCCTGAATGTTCAAAGTTCATTTGAGACACTGTAAGGAAACATTGAAAATTGTGTATATTTTTACATCATGAATATACGTATATTAGAAGCAGGGATATGATATCTTACTATAGTACAAATGTCTCAAAACATGGTGTGAGAGGAAGATACAAATCAGACATATTTCAAAAATACTTCAAGTGATTAAAACTGTATGTGATAATTGTGGGTCAACAAGGAGATATTGTGGTTTGGTTTCTAGTGATCTAAAGAACTTTGTCATAAAGAAATTATATATGAAAGTGTGATAAGTAGAAGTGTTTTAGCAACAAATTAGTATTATGAAAAACATATAATCATGATTATAACTGTATAAGAATTTAACCTATGTTTAGATAAACAAATATTGATTGGATACCCGAATTATACATGTATCCATATAGATAATAATTGTATGTGATATTGTTTGATATATATCTAACCTGGGTCCTTTCTAAATGGACTAAAGATTAACAGATATACATTGATATACATATATATCACCATTTTATGCAAGTGATTATTCAAAATTATGTTTAGCGTATTTTATATTATGCCATCATTCCTGAACACTCAAGATATATTCATTAGAACATATATAAACAACGAATGCATATTATAGAAATAAAAATATTAACTTAAAGAAATAAAACACCAAACACATGTGAGACACCTGGTGGTTGAAGGTGCTATTACCTTAAAATCACGAGACTACTGGGAAAGGTGATCATTAAGTCTGCCTGCCAATAGGAAAGGGACACATACCCTCTGGGCAGAACTTAGGATAATTTTATGATCTTTTTGTTTAAGAGGATATTTAAGAAACTAGAAAGAATGGAGAAAGAAAAAGAAAAAAAAGAGAAGAGAAAGCTCGGAGGAGAGCTGGGGGAGAGAGTCAGGGGGAAGCTTAGGGACCCCCCCCCCCCCCGAGAAGAGACACTGGAAGACTCCCAGACAGACTGACCCTCATGCACCATGCATGAATACACATTTTTACATTCATGAAGATCCCTGCTCCTTGGAACTTGGAGGTGACACAAAGTAATTCCTCTGTAAGAGAATCCATGTTGAAAGTCACGGCAGCCATCTTAAAATTCCTGGTAACCAACAATCCACACTAGTAGCCAATCGGAATGGGTAAATATACCACATTGATAAGTATATGTTTATCATCTATTCTATGTTCTCTTAAATATTGATTTTTTTGAATATTCTATTATTGAAAATATTTCTCCCGAATCAATAACCGCCTTTTAGATTTTTCTCTAAATTAAATTTTTCATTATAAATTTCTTTTTGCATAGATGCCAATTTTATTGATAAACAAATGTCTAATTTATTTCACATTGTTAACCACTTACTTACCTGCAGTATAGTAACGGTTGGACGTGTGAAATACAGACATTCTGTTTAATTGTCAATTATCAAAAGGTTAT
Organism: Lithobates pipiens; assembly: GCF_037356315.1. Taxonomy (NCBI): domain Eukaryota; kingdom Metazoa; phylum Chordata; class Amphibia; order Anura; family Ranidae; genus Lithobates; species Lithobates pipiens. The sequence goes on along the minus strand of NW_027507685.1, from coordinate 185,995,401 downwards.
TGATTCTACCGAGAAGTGATAATGGGGATAATTGTGTCCAAGGTACTACTACGCCCAGTTTGAGGGTGTTTTCATTAATTGTCATAATGATCAAGTAATGCAATCTGTATTTTAATATTTCATGTAAATATTTGTCTTTTGTCAACCAATAAATGTAACTATTTTGTATGATCACTCGTCTCCGTGAATAAGTTTCACATGTATAGACTGTGTCATATAGACTGATTCTGTATCTTAAAAATTTCTTCGTTAAAAATTACTTAGTAAATATTGTGCGGGAAATTGTCCTTAAAAAGCACAACAAGGTTGATGTCATATAGCATCTATAGGATTATCCTCTTAGGTTGAGATGGTGGTCACCTCTTCTTACTCCTCTGACACTGTGATGTAATGCATAAGGCGAGCAGGGGCAGACGCGGACCGGAAGTGATGTCATGCAAAAGCAAAGCCCTGGATTTTTCGTAATGTAGCACATTTAAAACTTTTATTTTTTATTCTAGGCACTTGGGCAGCATGAATCCAATTTATTCTTACAGGTACAGTATTCCCCAATACTGGATCCCATAGGTAGTCCTAATGGAGAGCCCCCTAGAGGCAGAGAGGAGTAAGAAGAGGTGACCGCTATCTCAACCTAAGAGGATAATCATATACATGTTATATGATATCAACCTGGAGGTGAGAGGCCACAGAGCACAAGGGTGGCACATTGTGTGTGAAGTTTCAAGCACTAAGGCCCCTTTCACACGTGCGGACCGTCAGGGTCCACCTGCCATTTTTTTCAGGCAGACCTGAATGGACGCTCCATGTGCCTTTATAGAGCGATGGATGTCAGCGGTGACATGTCCGCTGACATCCTCTCCGCTAAATCCAGATGGATGGAAACCCTATTTTCCATCCGTCTGGTGGATCAGATGAAAACGGATTGTCAGGCTGTCCGTTTTCATTCGATCTCCCCATAAAGGAAGGTGGAGATCCAACAGGTTTATTTCTGCACAGTGAGCGTAGATGGACCTGTCATCTGCCAGCCCAGCGGGGATCAGCGAATTGATCCCTGCTGAGCAAGCGGAGTCCGTGGAAACGGATCCACATGTGTGAAAGGGCCCTTACTCAGATATCTGATGCTGATTACTGATTCATGGAATTTTATTTACATCACTACTCTTGGGAATATTAGGACTGTTTGGATCACTTTACACTACCATATTAGATTATTGATACTTTATTTAGTCTGAACACACACATGATTTATTGGTGATTTATCTATTTACATTTTTTTCAAAATATCGGAATCGGCTGTTGAAAGCACTGTACTAACGATCCAAAAATCAGCAGATCATTCGGACAAAATTTTCTTATAATTTTCATATCATGTGTACGGGCCTTAAACACATCCTTTCTCTAATGTTAAAATGCGATTGTGACATACACACTTAGGGGTTGATTTACTAAAACCGCAGAGCTTCCAGATTTTTTTTTTTGTCAAAATTTAATTGAATGAGCTGAAGTTAGAAGCGGCTACCATGTAGAGCTGCGCCAGATTTTTCACTCTCCAGTTTTAGTAAATCAACCCCTTAAACTTGGTTCACACCTATGCAGATTACAGTTGATGTGTTTTCCCGATGCCTTTTGCGTTTTTTTTCCCTGCGCATTTTTGAGTCGTTTTTAATGTGTTTCGCGCTTTTGGGAAGTGTATGTTGTCATGTGGGAGAAACCAGCAAAAACACAGCAGAAAAGCATAAAAAAAGGCAAGCTCTGCGTTTTTTTTTTTTTGTATTTCAGTGTTTACATTGAAGTCTATGGAACCAAAAACGTAATCTGGAACGGGCATAAAAAGTCCCTGATCCTTTCCAAAAAATGCAATGGTTGAAAAATGCAGAGATGTGAATGTGACCCTTAGGAAATCATGTTGACATGTACTGTGAAAAATTTAATAAAAAAACTTTGTTAAAAAAAAAAAAGGAAATCATGTTAAATGGACTGTAGTACCAAGTGCCAAACTGAAAACACTTTGTTGCAACAAAATGCATAGGTGTGAACTTAGCCCTAGGGTCCTTTGAAACTAGCATTCTGATCAGGTCTACCAGTCAGCTATTCAGGCGGAACTTAACAGAATCTCAGTGTTAGCCTATAGCTAGGCGGATGAAAACGGACATGCATCTGTTTACATCTGATGACCTCCAAGTCCGTCTAGGTCTGAAACAAAACTACAGAAAGGTTTGCATTCTTTACACCTCACAGATTGGAGACAAAAGGATGCAAATGAATGCACGTCTGCTCCGGTTCCGATAAGGTCTGGTTTTAACCACTTACAGACCGCCCACCGTCGTTTTGAGTTGCTACTTTGAAGAGGAATACCGTTGTTATGGTACCAGATATCTACCATAACCTCGGTATCCTCTTCTTCAGCGGGCGATCGGCTTCAAGATAAAAGTGGTCTCTGTAGCGGATTTGCCGCAAGATCACTTATCGGGGGGAGAGGGGCCCCCACTTCAGCCATTCTCCGTGCCGTCGGTAGTGGCGGAGGCAATTGGATCCTCTACCAGCCTCCACCATTACTGGACCAATACTGCTGTAAATGGTATAAAAAGTTTGTATCAGAATCCAATGCTGATACAAACTTTTTATACCATTTACAGCGGTATTGATCTAGTAATGGTGGTGGCTGTTTCTTACCCCACCAATCTGAGTCCTCGCAGCAAAGCAAGCCCCGGTTCCTCTATGTCAGGGATCCTCAAACTACGGCCCTCCAGCTGTGCAAAACTACACATGCCATGAAGCATTGTAAAACTCTGACATTCGCAGACATGACTGGGCATGATGGGAATTGTAGTTCCTGAACAACTGGAGGGCCATAGTTTGAAGACCCCTGCTCTATGTGGTTTGGCTGCTTGATGGACTTGGAGGATGCATGCCTTCATGATCAATGAGTATTTCTGACCAAGTCATTCCCTACACATATATGCCCAATGTGAATTGTTTGCCATGTAAGTAAACTAGTTCATGTTCAATATCACGTCGTGTTAATGTACTGCATGGTTTGCCGTTTAGCTTCTTTTTTTTTTTACTCTTTTGTAGAAATTCTATACCCATCTGAATTAATAACATACACCTCTGAAGAAGGACTCCTAGTCCGTAACATGTAAGGTGTTACTGTATATACATTGTGTCGATCGCCACCAATCCTTCCTGCACCAGGATGGTGACTAGTCCATAAAATTTTATTATTCAGGGTATTAGATATGGCTTTTACACTTCATATGCTTTGTGCTTACATGTATATTACTGATATTTTGTAATAAAATGTATACCTTTTTACTCTTGGTTTGATCTGTCCATAGGGGGGGGGGGGGGGTCTTTAGTTTAAGACCACCTTGTAAAAGTGGGGGAAACTCTGCTTTAAGTCCGTTAACAAAACACAGCATATCTTTGGACTGAGTGGTGTCAGCTCTGCACATTTTCTTTTGCTAAACTATTTACACTCTCAGATATCTATAACATAAAGGCTAATCATTCGGTAGTCCATGATACAAACTAGGAGGGTTTTTTGAGTTACACAGGCAGAGTACAGCATAAAGGACATGTCTGAATTTCTGCCACAATAAACTTTTTTTTTGTAATTATGAAACAGAACACAACAAAACACTTTCCATGGTATCAACAGGAAATCAGGAAGGCGCATATCAATGACATCAGATCACATTCAACTTAACAGGGACATAAACACTGCAGCCCTGCTCTAGGACGGCACCTCTCTAATGTTTCACCCTATACAAATTATATATTTTTTTTTCACAAAGTCCAGCAAACAAATAAGCCACTTTTAAAAATGAAAACATTTTTTCTTCCTGAATTGGATTTGAAAGGGGTCCTGGCCAGGTATCAATTAACCACTTCCCAACCAACACACATACAGTATATATACCTCCTCGGGAAGTGGTGGTGATATTAGGATGATTCCTGCAGCTGCAGTCATCATGAACATATCATTCTTTAGCTCCAGCAATACCCTTTTTGGTAAAAGTAACCTGAGCAGAAAACAGCTGTTTGAGCACGTATACAAGCGGGTGAAGGGGCCACCATTCCCGCCATGGAGCGCTGCCATTTCTGGGCTCTGCCGGTCCCACCAGGAAGCCTGGGACCGCTGTTGGCAGTTGCCCTGGCTGACCAGAGAGATGAAGGGGGAACTTCCCCAATCATCACTATGGTGTTTGAAACCAGAAGCAACAAGAATTTCATTACTTCTGGTTTCGGCTGTTGGTTTACTAGCCATTACTGGGTAGAGGAGGGCAGGACAGAGCAGAGATCTGGGATCTAATAGACCCCAGATCCCTCTATAAAGAGGACCTATCATGTCCCATGCTATCATATTGGATGTTGTTCATCACTTGTGATATCAATAAAAAAAAAAAAAAAAAAAAATGTTTAACCACTTCAATACAGGGCACTTCTACACCTTCCTGCCCATACCAATTTTCAGCTTTCAGTGCTATTGCACTTTGAATGACAATTGCACGGTGATGCTACACTGTACCCAAACTATATTTTTATCATTTTGTTCCCATAAATAGAGCTTTCTTTTGGTGGTATTTGATCGCCTCTTGGATTTTTATTTTCTGCTAAACAAAAAAAAAAAAAAAGACATCAAATTTTGAAAAAAACGTTTTTTTTTGTTTCAGTTACAAAACATTGTAAATAAGTAAGTTTTCTCCTTCACTGATGGGCTGCACTGACGGACACTGATGAGGTGGCATTGATGGGCACTGATAGGTGGCACGGATGGGCATGGATAGGTGGCATTGTAGTGTAACGTAATGATGGATGCCAATCAGTGCCAAACCATGCAAGCTAATCAGTGATGCCCATTGTGGGCATTGACTGGCATCCCTGGTGGTCTAGGGTGGCATACCTGGTGGTTGAAATAGATGGACCTGTTCCTTTTTTCAGCCTATATAGCCAAGTAGTTGGTTTACTAAAACTGGAGAGTGCAAAATATTTTTCAGTTCTGCATAGAAACCAATCAGCTTCCAGTTTTTTTTTTTGGTCAACTTAATTGAACAAGTTAGAAGCTGATCAGCTACCATGCAAAACTGCACCAGATTTCCCCTGTATGTGTAAACCCAATTACTAAAATCTCATAAGTTTCAGACTAGCTCTCATAAGTGCCCATGGAACTACGAAATCTAGTGCTACCACTGCTGCCTCTCCCAGCTCTGTACATCATTATTAAGCAGAGCGGTGTAAAGGAAGGGAAGGATGAAGTATGAAGATGAGTCAGAAGCTAGTTAAAATTTGCACACCAGTGTGCGCTGGGATTCGGGTCCTATAATTGACTGGATAGGAGAGCTGCCCCAATGTGCAAGAACCTGTAGGTGGCTGGTATGGTACAGCACTGACACTGTATGAAACTTAGCTTTAAGCTATTGATGTGGCATTTATAAAAGTACCTAACCCATCTTATTTTGCAAAGAACAAAACTCACCTTTTCATGATCTGGATCAGGATAGTTACATATTCCTTTCGGAAAGATGGACCGGATTAAAGCCTTAATATTCTCTGGGTATACATAAGTTGGATATTTTGCATATTGTTGTCCTAGTCCTGTAATCCACTAACAGAATAAAGAAACAATTATTAGGTAACAGAAAGAAAAGCATGAAAGTCGATGTAAAACCTGTGAATGAGTAACACAAAGGCTATTTAGGGTCAATAGTAATATGGAAATGTAAACATATGGAAATTAAGTCTTAGTCTAAGGCAGCTCATAGCTGATGACCAGATTCCCCCTTTCACACATTTGAGATGGATGGTGGAATCACCCCCCCCTCAATCAGAACACACTGCTCAGCATTGATGGCTATAGCCGGCGGCGCTGACTGAGCAGCATTTATCTGACAGGGTAGTTGTACAGAAGTTCATTTGTAGATCGGCTCATACTCCCCTACATGGAAGTATGGGGAAGCAGGGTGGAGTTTTATTAAGTCAGGGGCAGTTTTGGGCACACAGATTTAGCAAATAATGTACTAGGTAGTATTCCCCTGATTGATAAGTGTTCGAACATGCAAAACTTTTAAGCATTGTCTACTACCTTAATTGCAGCAAAGAGTCACTAAATTGGCTGTGGTGTCTGGCAGGGCTATGAAAAATCCTTAGCTCAGTAAACTGCCCCCAAATGGAAGTGGATTGTATGGAGTTAAGCTTTAACAGTTTTTAATCAAATTTTGATACCAATTACTCTCTACATGATTTTACAAATGTAATTATGGGGTAGTTGGTAGGAATTTACAAGTCTACTCAATTTCCTCTTTCAACTCTACTATACCAATACATAGAGGGATATAGAATGTAGAATGCAAGAGCCAACAAGTCCATAATTGTATGCGTTATATAGTCAGGGAGCATGGCCTTCCATTTATAGCATGTTAGGATTGAAGACCGCACTGGACTGACTCAGTCGCTGTTTGTGGGCGGGTGATGAAAAGTGGCGAGTAGGAAGACTTCACTTCCAATGATTTGTGCCCAAAAGACCGATAGCCCTTTTGGGGCCTGAGCTGCTACCTCTGGGTATGGCCTTATGGTAGGTTTCCCCATGTGAACTAGGAAGAGTAGGTAGAAAGCGTAGTTAGAAAGGAGCGCATGGACTACCTATTTTTTTCTACCTACTCTTCCTAGTTCAATTTATAGATAGCCCAACAAGGTTAGGGACCAATTCTAACCATTAAGGTGCATTGGCGGCATAGCTCCTAGACTTTGTGATATAACTTTACAAAAATGAATGCTGTTAGCTTGCAAAAGAGAACACAATTTACATGCTTGAGCACAATTTCACCTCTTTTACATAACATTTACCTCAAACACATCAGTTATTACTGCAAAAAATAGTACAACACAAACCGTCCTTGACTACCACTGGAACAATTCAGATAAGGATAACACACAAACAGGTGACAGTGTTTCCTTGCATATCTATTAGCCGTGTGCAAAAGGAGGTGGTCTCTAAATATTGTATATGACCCAACAGAAAATAGCAGTATAAACACTTTTAGTCTGAATCAGATTTGTAGTTACTCAGAGCAACAAGCTGTAAGTATTCTGGTGTGTTTGTATTTTATATAATTTTTTTCATTGTTTTAACTGTATTTATTGTTTGCTAATGTAAAGTTTTTCATGCTTTTCTCATATAAGCTCTTCTCTTTCTGCACTATAACTCTGTGCCTCGAAATATAATTGGAATTTACGTCTTTAAAAACGTATCTATTTTTCTCCATCTATCACCCCCACATGTGTCTCCAAACAATTCTAAAAGTAAAAAAAAAAAAAATTTTTGGTGGTGTCCGACTACGGCAACACTTTTGTTCATCCAGTTTGCAGAATTGTTTGAAATCTTAGTTTCCAGTTACAGATCTCAAGACATATTAAGACCCCCATGTGACCTAATTTATACAAGAACCCAGTCCCCCAAAAATTTAACTTTTTAAGATAATACACACACACACAAAAATGTGTAGCACAAGAATGGGTTAGGTGATACTTTGAGAAGAGGTTGATGATGTTGCTTGGGGCAGAGTTGTAGATGTTGTTGTTGTTATTAATTTGATTTGTTGGGCGAGTAGAAGTGGAGGCATTGGCAGAAAGGGGTGGCAGACACTGAGCATTTGGAAAGGTGGATAGCCTGTGTAGAGGTAGGCCACTGATAATTGAATTTGTCAAGGAAAGGGATAACAAGGGAGTGAACTAGTAGCTTGGTTGTTATTTGGTTAAGAAGGGGTGTATTTTGGAAATGTTAGGGAAGTGAAGGCAGCAAGATTTGGACAGTGATTGGATTTGGGCCTGACAGGTCAAGATTATATCTGGCATTAGGGGGAGGAACTGAGAATTGTATTTTTGATCTTGAGAGAAAGTCTGGGGAGAGGAAATATTGTGAGCTGTTTTAGAAGTTGTGTGATATTTATACTGAGTGTCAGCAAATTTGTGATGCGCATGGAGACTGAAAGGCTAAAGGTGCAGGGTAGAGAGTTTTGGGTGTCATCAACATAGGGCTAGTATTGTTGGAAATGGGAGGTTACCAAGGGACCAACAGAGGAGGTATAGATAGAGAATAGAAGGGATCTGAGGACAGAGGGGTAACCCTATGGAAAGAGGAAAGCAGCAAATAGAGTTGTAGGTGATTCCGAAAGCACTTAGGAGGAGAACCATGAAAGAGCAAGGATTTGGAGGGCAAGAGAGTGGAGTTTTTTTGCAGAGGCACCAGTGGTCAACTGTATCAAGAAGTAAGTGGGAGCAAGACTTGGCTAATATTGGTGGAGACACATGGGCTCTATGCTTGCAATCTATACCCAGGAGTTCAGTCTCTCCTTCTCATAAATTATCACAACTGTTTATATTACACAGATTTTACCTTACACCAACGTAGCTATTCCAATGGGTTCGAAGAGAGTCTTCCTTATGTCCCAAATGTGAGAGACAGGAGGGTGATCGGATTAATTTGCTGTGAAAATGACCAAAACTTTATAGATACTGGAAGGGGGTCATAGATACTATTTCCACTGTATTAACACTAAAAGGGCAGATGGATCCATTGGTTTGTATCCTGGGTGCAATTAATGAGGCAATATACCCTGCTCCACTATATATCACAATTGTTAGCCCAAAAACAGATTGTTAGGTTGTGGTTGTCCCCTCATGCTCCTACAGTCAAACAATGGATTGATCAGGTTAACTCCCTTCTAGTGCGTGAAAAACTAACACCACAGATGAGCACATCATAAACTTTACTCCATATGGCAACCCTGGCTTGAAACTCCAGGACTTGCTCCTCCCCGCTCCTCCCTCCCCCCCCCCCCCCCCCCCCAAATTATACTAGACTGACTGTTACAGATGTAGGAAATTGATATATCATCCTATAGCTTGGATATAAGCTGCTCAGAAGATCTCTGAAGTGTCTCTGTTCAATTATCCCAATTAGTGAGGTATGTTCATTAATTATGTAGGGGAGCGGAATCAGCGCATGTAACGGACGTGTTGTCAGATTAGAAATGGTACTTTAGTTTTATTTTATTTCCATTTTTTTAATTATATATATATATATATACACATATATATACACATACATACACATATACACAGTGGTGTGAAAAAGTGTTTGCCCCCTTCCTCATTTCCTGTTCCTTTGCATGTTTGTCAAACTTAAGTGTTTCGGAACATCAAACCAATTTAAACAATAGTCAAGGACAACACAAGTAAACACAAAATGCAATTTGTAAAGGAAGGTGTTTATTAAAGGTGAAAAAAAATCTAAACCATCATGGCCCTGTGTGAAAAAGTGATTGCCCCCTAAACCTAATAACTGGTTGGGCCACCCTTAGCAGCAACAACTGCAACCAAGCGTTTGCGATAACGTGCAATGAGGCTTTTACAGCGTCCTGGAGGAATTTTGGCCCACTCATCTTTGCAGAATTGTCCTAATTCAGTTACATTAGAGGGTTTTCGAGCATGAACGGCCTTTTTAAGGTCATACCACAACATCTCAATAGGATTCAGGTCAGGACTTTGGCTAGGCCACTCCAAAGTCTTAATTTTGTTTTTCTTCAGCCATTCGGTGGTGGACTTGCTGGTGTGTTTAAGATCATTGTCCTGCTGCAGAACCCAAGTTGAGTACACGAACAGATGGTCGGACATTCTCCTTCAGGATCTCTTGGTAGACAGCAGAATTCATAGTTCCTTTTATCACGGCAAGTCTTCCAGGTCCTGAAGCAGCAAAACAGCCCCAGACCATCACACTACCACCACCATATTTTACTGTTGGTATAATGTTCTTTTTATGAAATGCAGTGTTCCTTCTACGCCAGATATACTTGGACACACACCTTCCAAAGAGTTCCACTTTTGTCTCATCGGTCCACAGAATGTTGTCCCAAAAGTCTTGGGGATCATCAAGATGTGTTGTGGAGAAATTGAGACGAGCTTTGATGTTCTTTTTGCTCAGCAGTGGTTTTCTCCTTGGAACTCTGCCATGCAGGCCATTTTTGCCCAGTCTTTTCCTGATGGTGGAGGCATGAACGCGGACCTTAACTGAGGCAAGTGAGGCCTGCAGTTCCTTGGACGTTGTTGTGGGGTCTTTTGTGACCTCTTGGATGAGTCGTCGTTGCACTCTTGGGGTATTTTTGGGCGGCCGGCCACTCCTGGGAAGGTTCACCACTGTTCCATGTCTTCGCCATTTGTGGATAATGGCTCTCACTGTGGTTCGCTGGATTCCCAAAGCTTTGGAAATGGCTTTATAACCCTTTCCAGACTGATAGATCTCAATTACTTTCTTTCTCAATTGTTTCTGAATTTCTTTGGGTCTCGGCATGATGTGTAGCTTTTAAGGATCTTCTGGTGGACCTTACTGTGTCAAGCAGCTCCTATTTAAGTGATGCCTTGATTGTGAACAGGTGTGGCAATAATCAGGCCTGGGTGTGGCTAGAGAAATTGAACTCAGGTGTGGACAACCACAGTTATAGTATGTTTTAACAAGGGGGCAATCACTTTTTCACACAGGGCCATGATGGTTTGGATTTTTTTTCACCTTTAATAATAAACACCTTCATTTACAAATTGCATTTTGTGTTTACTTGTGTTGTCCTTGACTATTGTTTAAATTGGTTTGATGTTCCGAAACACTTAAGTGTGACAAACATGCAAAGGAACAGGAAACATACATACATACATACATACATACATACATACATACATACATACATACATACATACATACATACATACATACATACATACATACATACATACATACATACATACATACATACATACATACATACATACATACATACATACATACATACATACATACATACATACATACATACATACATACATACATACATACATACATACATACATACATACATACATACATACATACATACATACATACATACATACATACATACATACATACATACATACATACATACATACATACATACATACATACATACATACATACATACATACATACATACATACATACATACATACATACATACATACATACATACATACATACATACATACATACATACATACATACATACATACATACATACATACATACATACATACATACATACATACATACATACATACATACATACATACATACATACATACATACATACATACATACATACATACATACATACATACATACATACATACATACATACATACATACATACATACATACATACATACATACATACATACATACACATTTCCACCTGTCAAATGCACTTTCAAGAGTCTTGTATTAGTTGATGTTTGGCCAACATTTTAGACATTGTTCAGTATGCTGGAAGACACACAAGCATTATTTTGTAGTTTTGGGTCACACCCCAAACACTGGCTACTGCTCACTTTTTCCCCCAAACATTACCCAATAGTAGACTGCAAATTCTCCTTAAAATTTTAAACTTAGCCCAATTCTGCTTACATTTTATTAGGATGAATGTAGTTACCAGTAAATAAGAGGGTACTACTATTTTTCCCAAATCATGTACTTACCAGCCGTTTTTGCAGCATCTTGTATGCTTTTTTACGTCGTAGTTTGTCATTACTCATTTTGGCTGCCTTCATCAGTATCAATGTCACCCACTGGGGGGCGCTAAGGACAAAAAAAAAATGTATGAAAAGAAAGTTACCCATTTTTACACGGATGCGAACCAGTAAATCTACAGTATAGAATTTTGCGTTTGGATTTAGTTTTGAACATTTTCAGAAACCCATGGGAAAGCGCTGTCTATATTTTATCTAGAAATGAACACCTAAAGCATTTTCAACCTGTAGGAATCCATCATCTGCTAGAGATTATGCTTTGGGTCATCATTATTGCACTAGATCTGTGGTCTCAAAACTGTGGCCTGAGGGCCAGATATGGGGCCCTTTGCTCACCTTTATTTAGCCCTTGGGGTACTTTTCCTCCCAATGACACAAGTTATTATTTTTTCCAACAATGGGGCATAATTCCTGGTGGTGACATCAATAAAAGGGCACCATTTCTCCCATTGATACCAATGAAGGGGCACTATTCCTCCCACTGATACCAATGAAGGGGCACTATTCCTCTTAAGCCGCTTGGGTTGGTGTCACATGGTGACCCCGCCCACTTACGATGTCACAGTCCCCATGTGACATCAACCCATGTGACCAACCCATGTGACACCGCCCCTTGTCCCTATACAAGTGGCCGCGCAGTGCGTCCCTGGCATTGTGGCCGGAGAGAGCGTCGAGTCAACATCTCCAGGAGAAGAAGAAGAACGGAAGGTGGCAGCGGCGACAGAAGACCGGGCCACCACCTGTAAAAGAGCTATAAGAAGGCGCGGTGGCCCGGCAGAAGAACCGAAGAGGGGGACAAGACCCCCGAAGTCGGGAGACCCCCGGAGCTGTGCAATAAAGTATTTTATCTCGTGTGTTGTGTTTTTTTTGTACTTTTATTTTACAGGTGAATGGGTAGGGGTACATTGTACCCCATACTCATTCACATAGGGTGGGGGGCTGGTATCTGGGGGCCCCCTTATTAAAGGGGGCTCCCGGATTCCGATAAGCCCCCCGCCCGCAGACCCCGACAACCAATGGCCAGGGTTGTCGGGAAGAGGCCCTTGTCCTCAACATGGGGACAAGGTGCTTTGGGGTGGGGGGGCCGCGCGCCCCCCCTTCCCCAAGGCACCCCCCATGTTGAGGGCACGCGGCCTGGTACGGCTAAGGAGGGGGGGCGCTCGCTCGCCCCCCTTTCCTGGCCGGCCGGGTAGCGTGCTCGGACAAGGGTCTGTTGTGGACCGATCAGACAATCCGGTGGAAAAGGCCGGCGGACTCAAGTCTGCCGGACAATCTGCCCGTGTGTAGGCTCCGACAGACTTTTTTTACCCAAAAGTCAGACTCGCATTTCGGCGGACAGTACGGCCGTGTGTGTGCCACTCTGCCGTACTTTTGAAATGAACAGACTTTTCCAGCCCGGAGAAAAGTCCGCTCATTTTGAGCTTGGCTCCAGGTAGCCGGGACCAGTGAAGTAAGCGTCGCTGGTCCCGTCACCTGGTATGGACTTAAAGGGGAATCCCTACGCCGAAAAAATTGGCGTGGGGGTCCCCCCCTAGGTCCATATCAGACCCTTATCTGAGCACGTGACCCGGCCGGCCAGGAAAGGGGGTGGGGACGAGCGAGCGAGCGCCCCCCCCCCCCTGAACCGTACCAGGCCCCACGTCCCCTTAACATGGGGGGTGCCATGTTGATGAGGACAAGGGCCTCTTCCTGACAACCCTGGCCGTTGGTTGTCAGGGTCTGCGGGCGGGGGGCTTATCAGAATCCGTGAGCCCCCTTTAATAAGGGGGCCCCGGATCCCGGCCCCCCACCCTATGAATGAGTATGGGGTACAACGTACCCCTACCCATTCACCTGTGAAAAAAAAAAAACACAACACACAAGGGTTAAAATAGTTTATTGCACAGCTCTGGGGGTCTTCTTCCGTCTTCGGGGGTCTTCTCGCCGGACTCCTCCGCTATCTTCTGCTCTTTTGCTAGCTCTTTCACTAGCAGAGGAGCCCGGCTTTCTTCTTTGCCGCCGCCCTCTTCTTCCGACTTCGGGGGTCTTGTCCCCCTCTTCGGTTCTTCTTGCCGGGCCACCGTGCCTTCTTCTAGCTCTTTTGCAAGTGGTGGCCCGGTCTGCTGTCGCCGTCTTCTGTTCTTCTCTTCTGGAGATGTTGCCTCGTCGCTGTCTCCAGTCACATGACAGGACACGCGGCGTGCGGTGACTTATATAGGGACCTCTGGGACTGTGACATCATAATGGGCGGGGACATCATCCGGTGATGTCCCTATATAAGTCGCCGCATGCCGTGTGTCCTGTCATAGTGACCGGAGACAGCGACGAGGCAACATCTCCAGAAGAGAAGAACAGAAGACGGCGGCAGTGGCGACAGAAGACCAGGCCACTGCTTGCAAAAGAGCTAGAAGAAGGCACGGTGGCCCGGCAAGAAGAACCGAAGAGGGGGACAAGACCCACGAAGTCGGAAAAAAAGGGCGGCGGTGAAGAAGAAAGCCGGGCTCCTCCTGAAAGAGCTAGCAAAAGAGCAGAAGATAGCGGAGGAGTCCGGCGAGAAGACCCCCGAAGACGGAAGAAGACCCCTGGAGCTGTGCAATAAACTATTTTAACCCTTGTGTGTTGTGTTTTTTTTTTCACAGGTGAATGGGTAGGGATACATTGTACCCCATACTCATTCACATAGGGTGGGGGGCCGGGATCCGGGGGCCCCCTTATTAAAGGGGGCTCACGGATTCCGATAAGCCCCCCACCCACAGACCCCAACAACCAATGGCCAGGGTTGTCAGGAAGAGGCCCTTGTCCTCATCAACATGGGGACAAGGTGCTTTGGGGTGGGGGGGGCGCACGCCCCCCCTTCCCCAAGGCACCCCCCATGTTGAGGGCACGCAGCCTGGTACGGCTCAGGAGGGGGGGGGCGCTCACTCGTCCCCACCCCCTTTCCTGGCCGGCCGGGTCACGTGCTCGGATAAGGGTCTGATATGGACCTAGTTTTTCGGCGTAGGGATTCCCCTTTAAGTCCATACCAGGTGACGGGACCAGCGACGCTTACTTCGCTGGTCCCGACTACCCAGAGCCGCGCTCAAAATGAGCAGACTTTTCTCCGTGTGTGTGGGCGAGTCCGTTCATTTCAAAAGTAGTCTGCCGCAAAAGTACCGTGTGTGGGCAGGTAGCTCGTTCGGAAAATCCTGCGGACAGTCCGCCAGACTAAGTCCACCGGATAGTCTGCTACGCGTGTACATGGCATAAGGCTACATGTACACTAGCTAACCCTGACTGCAGTCCGCAGGATACCGCAAAACACTGCAAAAAAGCAAACCTCACATTTTACTGCTGTCCTTGGTCAAGAAGTTCCTATCCTGAATGTGATTCTTCTGCATGCAGGAGAGGGAGGTTTAACCTCATATAAACACGTTAGGGCCTAAGCTCTGCTAAAAGCCTATGTGTACATGGACAGATAGGAGTTTATTTACTAAAGGCAAAATAGACTGTGCAGTGGCACATTAAGATCAGTTGCTCCAGAGCTTAGTAAATGAGCAGAAGCTCTGCAGACTTTTTTCATCATCCAATCACGTGCAAGCAAAAATGCCATTTTTTTTCCTTCTTTGCATGTGATTGGGTATTCTTTGCAAAGTGTAGCTTTACCTCATTTACAAAGCTCTGGAAGCAACTGGACTGGCAGAGTCCAGAGTCTATTTGCCTTTAGTAAATCACCCCCATAGGCTTTTATGGAGTTTAGAAGCCTTGACAAAAAATGGCAAAAGCTCTTAAACTCAAGCTTAGGAGCTGCCAGTGTACATAAAGCCTAAAGGCCCATACACACGACACGAAAATCGCAAGAAAATTTTTGTCCGACGATCTGCCAATTTTTGCATCATTGGTATGGTGCTTATCGACAGCCGATTCCGGTTTTTCATCAGACAGAAGATGGATGTGCAGTCTATATTTTTTGTTATACGTGAACTCAAGGTCCAATTTTTGTTTAATTAGTACGGTTTTTGTACGAAAAAAATTGTAAGAGCAAAACTACGCATGCTCAGAAACAAAAGAATACACACAAATCTATTCAACACATTACATCACTTCTGAAGTTGGATTCTGTCGTATGAGAATTTTCGTATGGTTAGTAACCTCTTCACTTTCGACATGAGACTAGCATGCAACAAAAAATGGACGAATGGTCATCTGAAAGTCCGATCATGTGTACAAGGCTTTAGCCCTTGTACACACGGTCGGAGAATCTGTCGGAATGAGTCTTATCGGACCGTGTCGTCAGATAATCCGACTGTGTGTGGTATGCATCGGACTGATTCTGTCCGAATCTCCGTCCGACCCAATTTTCCAACATGTTGGAAATATTTCCCGACCAACTGGGCCGGACGGACCTAATCCGATCATGTGTAGAGCATTTTCATCGGACCAAGTGCCACGCATGCTCAGATCAAATTCCTACATCAAAGCTATTGGCTACTAGCCTGAATGTAGTCCCATCGTAACAAAATTACGTCATCACGTTCTGAAAGATCGGATTTTTCGCCAACTTGGCCCGACCGTGTGTATGCAACAGTTTCGGACAAGATTCGACGGACAAAATCCGACGGGCAAAATCCGACGGATTTGGTTGTGGAAATCTCCGACCGTGTGTACAGGGGCTTAGATTTGCTTGAATATGCCCCTGTTTGATTTGCAGGCAGTTTGAACAAACAGGCTGCAAAACAGCAAAACCCCATAGCTTCCAACTGTTTCTGATTTCGAGGGACTGTCCCAGATTTGGAACAAAGTCCCTCTGTCCCTCTTTCCCCCTCATTTTGGTCTGATCTATATAGTTGTATATAAAATGCACTGTTTATCTTTCAAAAATGGTTTCCAAGTACTAAACCTTTAATCCAATTTCTAAATGGCTGCATTTGTAAATTTCAATAGCCAGTATAAAGGAATAGTAGTGGTAACAAAAAGCGCCTGTGGGTTTAACTTATAATTTTTTGTATAAATCTTCTTTAACCGCTTGCCGACCGCCTCACGCCGATATACGTCGGCAGAAGGGCTCATACAGGCAAACAAACGTACCTGTACGTTGCCCTTTAAGAAGCGACCTGCGGGCGCGGCAAGCTCTGTGAGTCAGGTTGTCTAACAGAGAGGAAGAACGGGGAGAGGCCAATGTAAACAAACATCTCCCCGTTCTGCCTAGTGACAGTGTCACTGATCTCTGCTTCCTGTGATCGGGAGCAGAGATCAGTGATGTGCCACACATAGCCACGTCCCCCCAAAGTTAGAAACACTCCCCAGGACACACTTAAAGAGGAAGTAAACCCTGATGAGTTTACTTCCTCTTTGATTCCCTGCAAAGGTAAAGCATAATAGACTACTATGCGAAGTCACCGCTGTCCCCTGTAGTCCAGAGCATCCATCTTCTCGGTGGGTCTCGCTGCTCCGCCGCTGTCATTCGGGAGCCTCCACTCGCGGCATATCTGTAGGTCAAAGTGGTTTGTAAGGGTTTACAACCACTTTAACCCCTACACTGCCCCCTAGTGGTTAACCCCTTCACTGCTAGTGTCATTTACACAGGAATCAGTGCATTTGTATAGCACTGATTGCTGTATAAATGACAATGGTCCCAAAAATGTCCGATGTGTCCGCCATAATGTCGCAGTCACAATAAAAAAAATTATTAATAAAATTGCCATAGATCTATCCCCTATTTTGTAAACGCTATAACTTTTGCGCAAACCAAACGCTTATTGCAATTTTTTTTTAACCAAAAATATGTAGAAGAATACATATCGGCCTAAAACTGAGGGAAAAAAATGTTGTTTTTTTTAATATTTTTGGAGGATATTTATTATAGCAAAATGTAAAAAAATAATGCTTTTTTTTTCAAACTTGCTTTTTTGTTTATAGCGCAAAAAATAAAAACCGCAAGGGTGATCAAATACCACCAAAAGAAAGCTCTATTTGTGGGGAAAAAAGGAACGTCAATTTTGTTTGGGAGCCACATCCCACGACCGCGCAATTATCAGTTAAAACGACGCAGTGCCGAATTGCAAAAAGTGCTCTGGTCTCGAAGGGGGTACAATTTTCCAGGGCCATCCATAAAACAGTTTTATTTCAGGCAGTGCCAGAAATGTAATACTCCCATTGGTTGTGCTCTCAACCAAACTGTCAAACCATCCAATGGCTGATGTCATAACAGATCACATGTGCAGCATCATGACAGTTGCAGATTAACTGCTTGCTGCCCGCTCACCGTCAAATGATGGCGGGGCGGTGCGGCTTTTGTTCTCGGTCACGGCGCGACCCCGATCTCTGTAAAGAACCGCGTCCATGGCTCTTTAATCATGTAATCGGCTGTGTCCAATCACAGTCAGTCACATTTAAAAAAGGAGATGCTGGTAATCGGCTCTCCTCGCCTCACACTGACAGAGTGTGTGGTGAGACATCTAGGGATGTAATCAGGGCACTGATCATCAGTGTCCTGATTACAATAAATACAGTGTCACAAAACAGTGTCCACCACTGCACACAAGTGCAACCAATTAGTGCCCATTAGTAATGCCAGTCAGTGCTGGCAATCAGTGCCGCCTATCAGTGTGGTGGCATATTAGTGCCTCCTCATCAGTGCCACCTCAATGCCCACCAGTTCAGCCTGTCAGTGCCCCCTTATCAGTGAAGGCGAAAAATTACTTCATTACAAAATTTAGTGACAGAAAAAAGTAAAAATAAAATAAAAAATACCACCAAAAGAAAGCTCTAATTGTGTGAAGATTGGTTTGGGTATAGTGTAGCATGACCACGCAATTGTCATTCAAAGTGCGACAGTGCTGAAAAATGGCTTGGGCAGGAAGGGGGTTTAAGTGTCCGGTAGGCAAGTGGTTAAACAGAGGAAAAGATGGCAGCTTCCTTGGATGAAATGATAGGGGGGTTTACTTGCACTTTAAGGAGATGTGTCCTAGGCCTACATACTTTTGCTAATAGGCGTCCCTCTTTCCCATCTCAAAAAGTTGGGAGGTATGTAAAATCCCATTGGAGTCAGTGGTGACCAGAATTGGATGGACTATACACGCTGCACTCCCAACGCTAAATGCCAGATTACTGGCTGCAACAATTTAAAGTTACTGTCCCAGGTAATATCACTGACCAAATTTGGTCAATGGCATCTCCTAGGATTCCTGGCGATTCAGTTCGCATTGTGCGCTATGCAAGTATTTCATTCATTCATTCATTCATAAAAGCTGCTATTGGCTTTAAGCCCTTGTTCACATTGATGCGATTTGGCATGCAATTTGACATGGCATTACTTGCAAGTGGGCCTGTAAACGAATACAGGTCATACATTGACAACACAACATGCTTTTAGCGTATAACAATCCTCTGGTTCAATCGATAGGATATGGCTCCCTGCATATAAACACTAACTTCGACTGGCTCCATCTCCTTGCACTCCTCCATGTATTGGACTTCTCGTCCTGAGACAGGAGAGGTGAGATAGGAGTATGTGTAGTGTGGAAGTATTCATTGGCCATAAAGAAGGGACCTGAGGAGTGCAGAAATATATCAACAGAAGCCCCAGCCTACTTAAGTTTTTTGAGAAAACTGCTGGTTGATGGTCTCCACCCTACAAGAGGCCCAATACAGAGAGGAGTGCATAAAGATCCCTGATAGCAAGGATAACTGTTGAATTGTAAGTCTGTTAACTTGCTGCACATTTTCAATGAAGTTCTACACTTGCAGAGCACTTGAATTACAACTTCTGGTTGCCACTTTTCCAAGTTGTAGCAAATTTGCGTGGCAAGTCTCTAGCAAGAGCAAAGTTGCAGTGCTGGGTCTACAGCAAGAGGTCTGCAAGTCCTACAGCATGAGAATTCAGCCACAGCGACCCCTGTGGTGGGATGATTATTGCATAACATAACTGAACCAGAGCTTGCAGAATGTTTGCAAAGAAATTTCATCTGGATTCATGAGGGCTTTCTGCAATTGTGCAACAAACTTGTGAAGCCTGGTAAGTCTAGCAAAAGCTGAGGTTGGTGTTTATATGCAGGAGCCATATCCTGTCAATTGAACCAGAGGTTCGTTATACCATTGAGGTGCCTGTTTGACGTTTATTAGTTTACAGGTCCACTTGCAAGGTGAGCGAACACTTCAGCCAGTGGAGGATCACTTGTGTGGTGGTGGAGCACATCGTTTATAAGGGTGAAGAGCCCTTAACACTTGCACCTTATTTTTATGTTTGGATGGGGACTAGGCATTACAAGTGGAGCACACAGTTTATAAGGGTGAAGAGCCCTCAACTTTTGTATATACCTATATATTTTTTTTCTTTTACGTTTTGGATTTAGATTGGGACTATTCATTTCAGGTGGAGCACATAATATATGAGGGTGTGGAGCCTTCTCCATACACACACATTGTTGAAAGATTCTTTTGAAAGTATCTAGTTTTGTGTTACTTGATTATATCTCTGTGATAGATTTATTTATGATTTTCATATATTGCAGTGCACGTGTGAAGATTTTTATTATATGAATATAAGGAGATTTTATTGCTTTACTATAAGTAGTTTATGGATTTGAGCAGTGCAAGTATACACTTCATTTTATTTAGCACTTATTATTGTGGGAACACAATTTGTGCTTGCAGAAGCTTGGTAGTTTTGTTTTTGGCAGCGCGCAGCACTACTTGGTTTTAATGGCACAACGATGGCATACACTTAATTTCCATACACCCAAATACTTGGAACAATATAATGACCTTGGGTGAAGACAGTATCTTAACTGCTTCGCGCCCGCCCTATAGCCAAAAGACGGCTACAGAGCGGACGCTAACTGCCGGGAGGCCGTCCTCCTGTTTACTTCCCTAATGCGCGCCGCCGTGGGCGCGCATCGGGGAAGTTCTGTGTTGGCCGTGTCCCTTGGACACAGCCAATCACAGATCGTGCTAAATGGCCAATCGCAGTGGCCATTTAGCACTCGATCGGGCTATCCAATGGGAGGTGTGTATGTTTACATATGAGATCATCTCTCATCGCTGGCTCCCCTCCTCACACAGAGACAGCGTGTGAGGATGGAGAGCTTCCGTGCTGCAGCGTCTGTGACTGACAGTGAGTGTACATACACACACTAAAACACACACACACAGTGAAACACACATGCCCACCTGTCCCCTGTGCCACCTATCAGTGCCATCTGTCCCCAGTGCGACGTGTCCCCAATGCCACCTATCAGTGCCATCTGTCCCCAGTGCCACCTGTCAGTGCCATGTGTCCCCAGTGCCACCTAACAGTATCATCTGTTCCCAGTACCACCTGTCCCCAGTGCCACCTATCCATGCCACCTGTCCCTAGTGCCGCGCACCACCTGTCCCTAGTGCCACGTGTCCCCAGTGCCACCTGTCCCTAGTGCCATGTATCCCCAGTGCCACCTGTCAGTGTCACATGTCATCAGTGCCACATATCAGTGCCACCTGTCAGTGTCACATGTCATCAGTGCCACGTATTAGTGCCATCTGTCATCAGTGTCAGGTGTCAACAGTGCCACATATTAGTGCCATCTGTCATCAGTGCCACATTAGTGTCACGTGTGATCAGTGCCACAGATTAGTTCCATCTGTCATCGGTGTCAAGTGTGATCAGTGCCACGTATTAGTGCCATCTGTCGTCAGTGTCACATCAGTGTCATGTGCCATCAGTGCCACGTGTCATTGTCCTGGTGCTCCAGGGCCTTCAAAAGTGTAATAGGTAGTCAACAATTTAGATGTGTAATTTATGCTCCTAGAACACGTGATGGCGCTCCCTGCATGTTAGGCGTCTCTAAGTGGCCAGGCTGTGAAAAAGTCCCACACATGTGGTATTGTAATGCTCAGGAGGAGTAGCAGAATTGAGGCTAGGTTCACATTTCAGTGATGCGGGAACGCCGCGAATCCGCGGCGGGTTCCCGCATCGCATACCTCCCAGCGGCAGTTCACGCTGCCCTATGCGAAACTGCTGGGAGTGTCAGTGAAACGTTAATGACACCCCCAGATCAGTTCGCATATCGCAGTGCGATCTGCAAACTCGGACAGGAATCGGATCGCATGGTGTGAACACCCATGCGATCCGATTCTGCTGCGGACCAAAAAAAGAGTCCTGTGCGAGTTTGGGCTGTGTGCGATGCGAATTCAGCCATACTATCTGTATGACTGAACTCGCATTGCACAGAGATCGGATGTGATTTGCACTGCAGTGCGGTGCGAATCACATCCGGTTCTCGTAACCGCTGCAATGTGAACCCAGCCTTAATTTGGGGTGCCATTTGTGGTATACACATGCCATGTGAGAGAAATAACCTACTATCCACTAATTTGGGTTATTTTTACCAAAGATATGTAGCAGTATAAATTATGGCCAAAATTTATGAAGAAAAATTAATAATTTGCATAATTTTATCACAGAAACAAAGAAAAATGCTTTTTTTTTTTCAAAATTTTCGGCCTTTTTTCATTTATAGCACAAAAAATAAAAAACCCAGAGGTGATCAAATACCACCAAAAGAAAGCTCTATTTGTGGGAAAAAAGGGACAAAAAATTAATTTGGGTACAGTGCTGCATGATGAGTAATTGTCATTCAAAATGCATCAGCACCGAAAGCTGAAAATTGGTCTGGGCAGGAGGGGTGTTTAAGTGCCCAGTAAGCAAGTAGTTAAAGTAGAACTATAGGCAAAACGTTTTTATTTATTTTTTTCATTTTGGATAGAGTAAGGGCCGGTTCACACAGCGAGGCGAGGCGAGGCGACACGGCTCGCCTCGCTCCCGCAAGTCGCCCCCATTCAGTACTATGGAACCGTTCTGAGAGGAGCGACTCGAGTCGCTCCGACTCAGAAAAAAGGTTCCTGTACTACTTCGGGGCGACTTCGGGGGCGACTTGCATTGACTTCTATACAGAAGTCCTCTGCAAGTCGCCGCTGAGCTCCCCGCAGGTCGCGGCGAGGTAAGTCGGAGACGCCTCGCCGCGCCTCGCTGTGTGAACCGGCCCTAAGGGAGGGTTATAACCCCTGTCAATTTCTTTCGCCATCTGTGTTCGATTGCAGAGATTTTATTGTCCCATAACCAAACAGGAAGTAAGAGGAAATCCTTGCAAATTCAGGAAATTCCTTGAGGACCTCCAGTTCATCAGAACTAGTGTCCCCATTGAAAGATTTCCTCTTTATTACTTTTATGAGGAAAACCCGAAATCTGGTATTTTCTTTTTATTTTCACTTTCAATGATAATGGTCAACAGGCCAAATAGAGAAGATGAATCTCCCTAATGGGGACACAGAGCACAATAAAAACTGACAGGTATTCTAAAGCCTCGTACACAGGATCATATTGTTTACATACAAACGGCACACAATTGTCGGCCAACAAACACGAATGTAGTGACGTACTACAGCTGGAATTTCAGCTCTGAGTGCCACCCTCTGGGCACCTTCTTCTAATGTCGTGTTTGGTGGGCATTGATTCCGAGCATGTGTGTTTGTACTTTGGACTTTTGTACACACGATACGAAAATCTGACAACAGACCGTTGTCCGCTGAAAATTTACTAGCCTGCTAACCAACATTTGTTGGCGGAAAGTTGGACAACAATTGTATAATATAGCGTACTAAGGGTTGGATTTTAGGCAGTCTGTCATCGCACAATTCCCTGCCAAACATCAGATCGTGTGTATGAGGCTTTCACCTTCGGCACTCTTTCCAAAATTGGAAAAAAATGTTTTGCCTTTTAGTTATACTTAGTACGAAAGTAGCAGTAACGGTGATAACTTTAAATGACTGCAGCGGGGAATCTATCTATTAGTGGTGGGAGTAGTGCAGTATGTGTGGATTGTTGAGAGATAGGTCAACATGGATTACATCGCTGGACACCATGATTGGCACTAGATCAGTCACCGGATCTAAGAGTGAAAAATCCAAAATTCTGAGATGCAATTGAGTAATTCTAAAAGGGGAAATTTGTTCCAATAACAACTCTCTATGGGATTGTCCTCACTTTGCAGACGTTTCTACAAGACAAGAAGTGAATTAGAGCCGGTTCACACAGGGGCGACTCAGATCCGACTTCAGGTCGCCCCTAGTCGCCTCAAGTCGCACTGCATGTAAAAATCAATGTAAGTGAATGAGAGCCGTCTTAATGCACACTACTGAAGTCGCTCCAGCTTCAGAAAAGGTTCCTGTACTACTTGTATCTGACTTGTAGGCGACTGGTACCCATTGATTTCAATGGATGTCGCCTCCAAGTCGGATCTCCGTCTATATTGAGGCGACTCTCACAGAATTATCAGAGGGAACTCCACGGGAGCAGTCTGGTATGGATTTTAAGAAGGTCCCCCCCAGATCCATACCAGACCCTTATCCAACCACGAAGCCTGGCCGGTCAGGAAGGGGGTGGGGACGAGCGAGCGCCCCCCCCTCCTGGACCGTACCAGGCCACGTGCCCTCAACATGGGGGGGGGTTGGTGCTTTGGGGAAGGGGGGCACCCTGCGGCCCCTCCACCCCAAAGCACCTTGTCCCCATGTTGATGAGGACAAGGGCCTCTTATCGACAACCCCGGCCGTTGGTTGTCAGGGTCTGTGGGCGGGGGGCTTGTTGGAATCCGGGAGCCCCCTTTAATAAGGGGGCCCTCAGATCCTGGCCCCCCACCCTATGTAAATGAGTAAGGGGTACATCGTACCCCTACCCATAAACCTGGGGAAAAAATTTCAATAAAAAAAAAACACAACACAAGTTTTAAAAGTCCTTTATTAAGCAGCTCCGGGGGTCTTCTTCCGAAGTCGGGGGGGTCTTCTGACGACTTCTCCGCTCTGTTCAGCCTCTTCTCGCCGTAGGTAGTCTCATGTCGAGTATATAGGATTAAAGCATAAAGGAAGGATGCCCCATAGTGTAGTATTTTAAAGAAGTGCAATATTTATTAAAGAAATAGACATCTGGTACTCACAAACATAGGATGACAAAAAGGCAATGTAAAAACGAGCAGCGAGCTCGACCAGCGTCACTTCCGGTAGCGGTATTTCCCGACGCGTGTTCGTCACGGGTCACGTGACTTCATCCTATGTTTGTGAGTACCAGATGTCTATTTCTTTAATAAATATTGCACTTCTTTAAAATACTACACTATGGGGCATCCTTCCTTTATGCTTTAATCCTATATACTCGACATGAGACTACCTACGGCAAATACCCCAAAGTGACTCTTAAAGAGGCCACGCACTACATAGGGAGTAGGAGAGGGACGCCAAACAGGAATTGCCACATTAGGATCCATAAAGGGAAAGACCTCCAGGAACCCCTAAAGACATACTCAATATATGCTGTAACCTTACAGCAGTAAGGTAAGGGGACATCCATAAATTGACCACCTAGGATCACACTGAACTCCGTTGGATCACCTTAACCATCACCTATTGTACTGAAGAACACTCAGCACGTTATTTACACCTGTAGTTTACTTTATGCGATTTTTTGATTCAAAGTTCACTTATGCTTTATGCGACTTATGTTACAGTCGCTACACAATTTATTTGCACCTTATGCGACTTCGTATAGTTAGCACTTTACTTCACTATATGCACCTTTATATGGACATTTGATATAAATAATTTTCCGTCAATTTAGACGATTGTTCAAATTGTGCTTTTTTTCACTTGTATTCAGCCCTCAGCACTATTGCACTTTGTCTTTTATTTTTCAACTAATTTTAATATTTTTTTACGCATTTTTTATTAACTGTTGCACCTTTTATTATAATATCATCAATTGTTATGAATTATTTTTAGCTCTGTGTATTGATGTGTATGCTAAATCACTGATTAAAGGTATTATATGATTATTACATTTTACGTCTGTCATATATCTGATACATTTTTCTGCGCTTAGATCACAGAATTTTTTCTGCGTTTATATCACAAATATATATTTATTTCTTTATATATTGCATTTTTAACCTGTTATATGCACTGTATGGATTTAAGCACATATTTGCTTGATTTTTGACACCTGAGTGATGCACAGAGACACTTTAAATTAGTTGTTTTATGCAATGCACAGATGCACTTTTAATGCAATTCCATAAGCACTAAGTACTGTTGTAGTTTACAAGCACTATTGCACTTTTTGCCTTGACACTTATTCGTGTATTTTTTATTGATTGTGTTAGTTCATTTGGTACTAAGGAAGCGCAACACAAACCCCTCTGTTTCTTTATATCTGATATATTACTAGCCGTCATCCACTTACTTGCATACACGCTTTTTATCATTTACTATACCCACTCTCGTTGGTTTTACTTGAATTTTATTTATACAAGTTTACGTAATACACAACTATTGTAAATTTACATATCCTTTAGTACAGCGCACCACTATTCCTTTATCAATCTTTCTCTTCGGGTTCAGACATTTCCCTCCAGTGAGTGCAGCAGTACCCCATTCCACCAATAATAATATATTTTTTCCCATTTTGGCACAGGAATATTCTTTTTTTCTATTGACCCGGCACTGTCTTCCGCTGTAGTCCCGTCGTAACTTAATTACGTCATCATGTTCTGAGCGATTGGATTTTCTGACAACTTTGTCTGACCGTGTGTATGCAACACAAGTTTCGGACAAAATCCGTCGGACAAAATCTGACGGATTTTGTTGTCGGAATGTCCGACCATGTGTACAAGGGCTGAGATGTTCAGCCTGGCTGCAGGGGGCACTGTCTCTGGTGGCAGGTGTGGAACTATGGTCTGGTTAGGTGCTTGAATTATTCCCTCTTGGAGTCAGGTCAGTGGGAGTGGCCTCTCACTGTGCCCTCTGGGAGAGGGTATTTAACCACTTGACCACTGGGCACTTAAACACCCTTAATAACCAGACCAATTTTCAGCTTTCGGTGCTCACATTTTGAATGACAATTACTCAGTCATGCAACACTGGACCTATATGAAATTTTTGTCCTTTTTTTCACACAAATGGAGCTTTCTTTTGGTGGTATTTAATCACCGCTGGGTTTTTTATTTTTTGTGCTATAAAAGAAAAAATACAGAAAATTCTGTAAAAAAATGAATTTTTCTACGTTTCTGTTATAAAATTTAGCAGATTAGTAATTTTTTCTTCAAAAATTTTGGCCAAAATTTATACCAATACATATCTTTGGTAAAAATAAGTACAAATTGGTGGATATTATTTGGTCTTTTTGAAAGTTATAGAGTCCACAAGCTATGGTGCCATATCTGAAAATTGATCACACCTGAAGTACTGACGGCCTATTTCAATTCTTGAGACCCTAACATGCCAGAAAAGTACAAATACCCCCCCAAATGACCCCTTTTTGGAAAGAAGACATTCCAAGGTATTTAGTAAGAGGCATGATGAGTTTTTTGAAGTTGTCATTTTTTCCCACAATTCTTTGCAAAATCAAGATTTTTTTTACTTTTTATTTTTTTTTTCCACAAAATTGTCATATTATCAGTTTATTTCTCACACAGCATATGCATACCACAAATTACACCCCAAAATACATTCTGCTATTACTCCTGAGTACGGTGATACCACATGTGTGAGACTTTTACACAGTGTGGCCACATACAGAGGCCCAACATGCATGGAGCGCCATCAGGCGTTCTGGAGCACCCAGGACAATTCTGACATTTCTCTCCTACATGTAAAAATCATCATTTATTTGCTAGAAAATTACATCGAATCCCAAAACATTATATATGTTTTTTTAGCAAACACCCTGGAGAATACAATGGTGGTCGTTGCAACTTTTTATCTCGCACGGTATTTGCGCAGCAATTTTTCGAATGCTTTTTTTTGGAAAAAAAAACAGTTTTGTGCTTAAAAAAAAAAAAAAAAAAAAAACACAGTAAAGTTAGCCCAATTTTTGCATAATGTGAAAGAGGAAGTTACACCGAGTAAATGGATACCTAACATGTCACTCTTCAAAATTGCACAGGCTCGTGGAATGGCGCCAAACGTCGCTACTTAAAAATCCCCATAGGCGACGATTTAATTTTTTTTTTATTGGTTATATGTTTTGAGTTACAGAGGAGGTCTAGGGCTAGAATTATTGCTCTCGCTCTAACGTTCGCAGCGATACCTCACATGTGTGGTTTGAACACCGTTTTCATATGTGGACGGGACTTACATATGCGTTCGCTTCTGCATGCGAGCACATGGGGACAGGGGCGCTTTAAAAAAATAAATAAAAAAAATTATTGTTCATTTTACTTTATTTATTTTAGTTTGACATTTTTTTCCCCCAAAAATAAATTTTTTGATCACTTTTATTCCTATTACAAGGAATGTAAACATCCCTTGTAATAGGAATATGGCATGACAGGTCCTCTTTACAGTGAGATATGGGGTCAATAAGACCCCACATCTCACCTCTAAGCTGGGAAGCCTGAAAAAAAAAAGAAAAAAAAGATTCTGGATTT
Source organism: Lithobates pipiens (assembly GCF_037356315.1). Classification (NCBI taxonomy): domain Eukaryota; kingdom Metazoa; phylum Chordata; class Amphibia; order Anura; family Ranidae; genus Lithobates; species Lithobates pipiens. The sequence continues at coordinate 185,967,382 of NW_027507685.1, read as the reverse complement.
GATCGTATTGGCGAGTCGGTAGAAGCACCGGAGGGCGGCGGGAGGGGGGGTGTCTATGGCTGGGTATTGCAGGGTATCTCAGAGTATGGCGTTGCAGAGCATTGCAGGATATTGGAGGGTGTTGCAGAGTGTTGCACGGTATTGGCGGGTGTTGCAGAGCATTGCAGAGTGTTGCAGGGTATTGGCGGGTGTTGCAGAGCGTTGCAGAGTGTTGCAGGGTATTGCAGGGTATTTGCAGGGAATTGAGGGGTTCATTTTCGGTGAGCAGCGATGTGGGCACTGCAGATGCAGCCCACATCGCTGCTGGCACTGATCTCTTCCCCCTCCGCTGTTCCGATCGGTACAGAGAGGGGGAGGGAGGAACTGGCGTCATAACATGACGCCGGTTTGTTTACAAGTGATCACTCCGTCATTTGACGGAGCGATCACGTGGTAAACGGCCGCTATGAGCGGCCGTTTACCGTGATCCGTGATGCGCCGGGTCCTCAGGACCCGGCGGTCACGGATGCTCTCGAGTGCGCGCCCCAGGGGGCGCGCGAGAGCGGAATTCTGGGAGGACGTCATATGACGGCCTCCCAGAGTTAAGAAACCGCCCTGTAGCCGTCATTCGGCTATAGGGCGGTTATTAAGTGCTTAAAATACAGACGTTACATGGTTCGGGGTTCCGGTCCAGTATGATGTGCTGACTACTTGGTCCTGGTCCTCCTGACCAGATCCCAGGAAGGCTATGTTAACACAAGTTTGCAAACACATAACAAGTTTTGCTCTTTTTTTTTGTTTTGTTTTTTAAAGAGTTTTTAGCATGGAAACTTCAGGTCATCAAAGGAGCCAAATTAATTTTCTCTTCCCAGAGTCATATATTTAGGTGCGTTGTGGTGTTTGCGTGAATTTACGCATGTTTGCTTGCAACAAAATACAGCTGTACTTCACTGCACAGCTAGCAATGATTTTAGGCTGTCTATGCAATGGGAATGCATACAAAAAATGCATTCCACTCCATCTGGTGTGAATGAGCCAAAAAAACACTAAGGGCCGTTTCACACCATAAAAACGCACTCCAGATCCATTTCTGCATGCGCATTTAATGCATTTTTTATGCGTTCCTGGATGCATTCCAGGTCCTCTTTTTTTCCTGTTTTTCCCCCACTATACTAGGGCCTAGCGCGTTTTTGATACCCTCCGGTGCATTTCAATGTGTTTTTGATGCATTTCACAGCGTTCTAGTAAAGTCCAGTGCAAAAAAAAATGCAGCATGTTCTACTTTTTTTTTTTTTCTAGAGCTGAAAAGCTCTAGAACTGACTGCACTGGTGTGAACTATGCCATTGGAAACATATAACCTACTTTCTATGTGGTTTTATGCAGAAAAAAAGCACCGGACTGCATGTGGTGTGAAGTGGCCCTATATCTGCGGGTGGGGAACGCGCACAAGATCGAGCACATTCCCAACCTGCAGAAGAATGTGCTGCACTTCAGAGGCTGCATGGGAGTGTCATTAATGTTTAATGGCCCACCTGGGCATCGGCACCTGTGGCACATTTTTAGGTGTGCCAAACCGCATGGTGCCACAGCCCCACGTCACTGAATGTGGTGCAATAAAAAAATATAAAAAAAATAAATAAAAGCCCTACCTGCAGCCTGCATGTGCAAATGTGCTGGCACATATCTCAACAGAGCCTTAGACCGCACTGCAAACACATGTAGTAAACAGACATCAAACACATGTAAACACATTTGGAAAGGCATGAAAACCCCAGTGTTATCTGGTGTGAATGGGCAGGAAAATATACTGGGCAAGACTTTAGAATCAGAAATTATCCCTGGAAATCACAGACAGATTACAGGTATTAAAATAAAATACATAAATATCCTTTATATTATTTCCCAGAATTACTTAAATGCATGTAGTTAATCAATCAGACTAAATATAACGTTATAAAACAATGCAATTTTTCCATCTACCCAAACTCCTGGCACTTCTGCTGAAATCTCTCCATGATCAGTCTGTGCAAGTGTGCAGATGCAGAATTGTAGCTGCCAGTGTCTGTACTTCCTGCCCTCTCTGTGACCCCTTACATTTCATGCAACAGGTGGGATCTCATTGATTAGAGGATGTAATAACTAGAGCCTTGCAATGCAGCACACTGGTCATATTAAAATAATACAATCTGTAAAAAATTTTTTATAATATATATATATATATATATATATATATATATATATATATATATATATATATATATATATATATATATATATATATATATATATATATATATATATATATACACATATACATATACATATACACACAAATATACAGTACAGTTTTTTTATTTTTATGTAATAGCAGAAAACAGTTGCTGTAAGGCTGCATTCACACCTGAACATTTTTAATTATTTTTTTTTGCACACTTTTAAAGAGGAACTGCACCTTTAAAAAAAATATTAAAAGCCAGCAGCTACAAATATTGCAGCTGCTGACTTTTAATACATTGACACTTACCTGTCCCAGGGTTCAGCGATGTCTGCGGCAGATGACGAGCGATCGCTCGTCTCTCTGCTGCCCCTGCCACCATCCTCTGTCAGGGACTCGGGAGGTGAAGCATTGCGGCTTCACTGCCCAGTTCCCTACTGCGCATGCGCGAGTCGCGCTGCGCATCTCTACTGGTCCCCGCTGTGTCCTGGGAACTGTGTGTTTCCCAGAACACAACGGGGGGGGGGGGGGTGAGGGGCATCCGCAGCTAGCTTGTCCCGGAAGTGGGTGGTGCAGATACCTGGATTATCCAGGTATCTGCACCTCCCCTCCCCCTGAAAGGTGCCGATTGTGGCATTGGAGGGGGGGAGGGATCAGATGAACGGAACTTCCACTTCAGGGTGGAGGTCCGGTTTAAGAGCGATTTGCATGGTTTTATACAGCATTTTTCATCTATTCCATCATTTGTTGCTAGGTTTTTCAGGCTTTTAAGCTTTTCCATCAGGGTTATGGTTATTTATTATTATTTTATTGAGGTGTTACTACTACTACTTAACCTCCCTGGCGGTATGATTCAGTCTGGATTTAGGTGCTGAAAGCGGTACAATTATTTTTCATGGAAATTTGGCGTTTTATATTGTCCTGTAATTCTTAGGAATAACTCTCTTAAATATGTTCAAACCAGAGTCTAGCAGACATCCCGGGTATGATAAAGTTTATAATATAATAAAGAATAATAAAAAATATTCAATAATGTAATCAAATCCTAAAACACTGAAAAAGGGACAGTTTTTGGTTGCTATGGACAATCTCCAAATTCCAGGCAGAAAAAACAGTATTTATAATATAAAAGTGCATGCAGGGCATTGTACAGACCACTAGGGACAAATGGGTGTGTAATTTTGTAATACAGCACTGTAATCTGTAAGATTACAGTACTGTGTGTGTTTTGTGTACTTTAACTTTTTTGAATTTGCCGCCGTTCACCGCTCCCCTGCGCCGTAACACCGCAGGGAACGGAGCTCGGCGGCATTCGGCACTGTGAATCGAGCGGAGGACGGCTCGCTTACACAGTGCGGAGGACATCGCTGGATCCAGGGGACAAGGTAAGTAACTCTCACTGTGTCCTCCCCTGCATCCAGCGAAGCGATCTGAGTCTGGCTCGGGGTTACCGCTCCTATCAGTAAATTCCTAACCCGAGCCAGACTCGGGATTAAAGTGGTGTTTCCACCCAAAAAAAAAAAAAAAAAAAAAAAAAAAAAAAAAAAATAGCTTAAAATTCATAATAAAATTAAAAAAAATTATTATTGGAAAAAATAAAAAATGTACTCATCTCTAAATGCCTGTTGCTAGGGGGGTCCCTCGTAGTCTGCCTCCAGCGCACGGGCACTGACATCACTTCCCTTCGGTGCCGCAGAGTCACCTGGGACCTGTCACGTGTCCCAGATGACTGTGCGGCATATCACAGCACGTGGCGCCGCTTGTACATGCGCAGTGGGTGCCTAGCAATCCAGCACACTGAACATTATAATAAAATAATACAATCTATAAAATATAAATACAGTATCTCAGAAAAGTGAGTACACCCCTTACATTTTTGTAAATATTTTATTATATGTTTTCACTGAAGAAATTACACTTTTCTACAATGTAAAGTAGTGAATGTACAGCTTGTACAATTGTAAATTTGCTGCCCCCTAAAAATAAGGCAACAAAGGTGAGTACACCCCTAATGCAGGCCATACACGGTCGAATTTCGAACGAATTTTCTTTTCAAAATCAGAAAATTCGTTTTTTTTGTGATCCGATGATGCCACGATTGATTTTCGAAATTCGGCCGACCAAGCCTTCAATTTCACCTCATGTTGCTACAGAAAAGAATTTTCTTGGCTGGGAATCTTCTTTTCTCTCCGTACATTTTCTTTTATCTCCGTACATTTTCTTACGTTTCTCGCACGATTCTCCCATCATTGATTAGAAAATCGTTCGTTTTTCTAAAAATTTCCAACATGTCCGATTCCTCAAATTTTATTTCTGCACGAAAATCGGCTGTTGCTGCAGCCCACTAATGGTGCGAAATTCATACGAAAATTCTTAGATACGATTTTCGAAAGAAAATTCTTTCGAAATTCGAACCGTGTATGGCCGGCATAAGTGAAAATGTCTAAATTGGGCCCAAAGTGTCAATATTTTGTGTGGCCACCATTATTTTCCAGCACAGCCTTAACCCTCTTGGCCATGGAGTTCACCAGAGCTTCACAGGTTGCCACTGGAGTCCTCTTCCACTCCTCCATGACGACATCACAGAGCTGGTGGATGTTGGAGACCTTGCGCTCATCCACCTTCTGTTTGAGGATGCCCCACAGATCCTTAACCACTTCCCACCCGGCCAATGTATATATACGGCCGGGTGGGAGCCGCCTGCTCCTGATAGGACGTTCAGGAACGTCCTTCAGCAGTAGCGGGATCGCCCGCGCAGCGGCGCGATCCCGATGTGCTTGTGTCACCCGGACACGGCACATCTCAGATCGGCAGGAGGGCTCTGTGATTGGCCCTCCTGATCACATGACGGCCGTGTCCAATCACGGCCGTCATGTGATGTAAACAAACAGCCGGTTGCTAGGCAATCGGCTCTCCTCACACGGAAGTCATCGCAGAGGAGAGGAGAGCGGATCGCTGCAGCCGGCTGATGATCAGTGAGTATGGGCTGCTTTTCACAGCTTTTTACTCACTGATCATCAGTGTAGTGTCAACACACAACACACCACACAGTACAAACACAGTCCCCACATATGTCCCCAAAACACACATGTCCCAAAACATACATGTCCCCAAATAATAAAAACACATGTCCCTAATAATAAAAACATGTCCCCCACATATGTCCCACTAAAATCACATGTCCCAATGATTATCTGCACACATATGTACGTGATCACCTGCACACATATGTACATGATCATTTGCGTACATATGTCCGTGATCACACAAACCAATTATTATACACTTAACGGATTTTTTTTTACCAAAAACATGTAGCAGAATACATTTTGGCTTAAATTTATGACAAAATTTGATTTTATTGGATTTCTTTTCAAATAGAAAAAAGAAAATATTGTTTTTTTCCCCAAATTTCCGCTTTTTTTGCGCTTATATCGCAAAAAAAAAAAAAACGGAGTCGTGAATAAATACCACCAAAATAAAGCTCTATTTGTGCGAACAAAATGATAACAATTTCATTTGGGTACAGTGTAGCATGACCGCGCAATTGTCACTGAAAGCGCTAGAGCGCTGAAAGCTGAAAATTGGGCTGGGAAGGAAGGGGGTGAAAGTGCCCTGTATTGAAGTGGTTAATAGGGTTTAGGTCTGGAGTAGACGGGCGGTTTGTTTTTTTCCGAATTGTTATTCAGACACATTTTTCATTATTCGGAGATTCACATATATCGGAATACCCGAATTACAATAAACAAATTTTACCGAATGCTTCCAATAACATAACGAAATTTGGACTCCAATTAAAATCAAATTTTACATTGAACACCAGTCAAATTCTAACTACACTTATTACTGAAATCTAACACTGTGTGTGTTATTAGAGTACCATTTCGAACTAATGCTGTTTGTTAAGCCAAAGGTGATTTAAAGAGTCATTGTAAATTGATGAAGATTTTTCTACTGTTTGTTCACTTTGCTGCATTCAAGTCTAAAACAATATAACATTTTTGTTTCAACCGATTATAAAATGTATTGATTTGAACGTTTCAAAACGAAAAAAATCTGTAAATTCGAAGAAAATTGGATAATTCCGAATACGAATCAAACAAATCAATGGAATTGAACTAAACAAAATGACTAGATTAACGAATCAAAGCAAAACAAATTTTTTCGTAATGCATATGTCTTGTCTGGAGACATGCTTGGCCAGTCCATCACCTTTACCCTCAGCTTCTTTAGCAAGGCAGTGGTTGTCTTGGAGGTGTGTTTGGGGTCGTTATCATGTTGGAATACTGCCCTGCGGCCCAGTCTCCAAAGGGATGGGATCATGCTCTGCTTCAGTATATCACAGTAAAAACAAGGGTGAACAGCGGCGCTAGATATGGTGATAACATAAAATTATATAACAACTGGAATATAGGGATACATAAAATGTGTGTGAATAAGCACACATGATATTAAAACATTTGTTTAAAACATAATGTCCATAAATGATCCGAGATCTTGTATGATTAGCACCTGGAGGCAGCTCCCTTAGAGTGAAGCGATGAGCTCTGTGTAGAAATGGGAACAGAGGGGCGCCAGACTGAGTGCAGTATAAATCATATATTTAATAAAAACAAGTAGTAACTCACAGGTTAAATTAGATGAGTTCAGTATGCAGTGAAAATCGCCAGTCCTGGAGTCTCATAAATGTCTTCCCTTTGCAGCCTGGGGCACTGGTGTGATCTTACAGGGATCCAGAAAATGCTGGGAACCAGGAGGCAGGAAACAAGAAGCAGCTGGTCGTGACTTCACAGGAACAGGAAGTGTGATTATTCACAGTGGCAAGGAATGGTAATGCATTTCGAAGCTACAGCTTCTTCATCAGACCATGATTGGCTGGCAAACCTGGCAGTCTTATATTGCAGAGGAAATAGAAACAGAGAGATCTGATGGGCTGGCCAGCCCGTCAATCAAATACACAGATTCAAAGAGGTAGATGGCTGGAGACCGAAGAGAATGTAAATATGAGTAAGAAGCTTGCTGATTAATAGTGGAAGATAAGTTTATAACGTTTGCAGAAATCGATCAATTCACTAATTGATTAAATACATAAATATAAAATGTATAAATATACCTCAAATTTAAAATGAATACATTTTTATAAGTAAATTAACTAAAAAATGAATTAAGAAAATTATTAGCAATTTGGAAATCAATTGGTTATTATAAATTATAATGAATTAATAAAATGGTGAGAATGGAGGAAAGAGAGGACTCTATGCTAGGTATAATATTAAGGTTCTAAGTTATATCATGACCAAAACATCATGTACATGTTTACAACATGCAGTTGTAAACATGTACATGTGCAACAAACGCATGTATATACAAACATCTTTCTGTCCCAATACTCTCTAGAGGGAACATAATATTGTATAAAAAAGGGGAAGGGGAAGAGAAAAATAAATAAATAAATAAATAAATAAATAAATAAATAAATAAAAGGGGGGGGGAAGGGGGTGGTAAAAACAAAAACAAAAAGGGGGGTGGTAAAAATAAATAAATAAATAAATAAATAAAAAAAATAAAAAATAAAATAAAAGGGGGGGTAAAAAAATAAAAATAAATAAATAAATAAATAAAAGGGGGGGGAAGGGGGTGGTAAAAACAAAAACAAAAAGGGGGGGTGGTAAAAAATAAAAAATAAAAAAAAGGCGGTGACAAATTTGTGTCTGTTGCCCAAATGAGCTATTTAGTGGATAAAACTGGGTATCCATTCACCAGTAACCGGGCAACCCACTGAGGCATGACCAGGGGAAAATCACACCAGCACCTGATTAAATAACAGTGCTGATTTCGATCTCCTCGTTCATTCCTCTAGGCGACATAGTATCCAAAGTGAAAATCCAATACGTTTCCTGACGACACCGTCTTTTGAAACATTCTGCTGGGGGAAATTTATCTGGGATTGATTCAAGGACCCAAACTTTTAGATCCTTGGATGATTGTTTATGATATTCTAGAAAGTGGCGGGGGACACTGTGTTTAGGGAGACCAGCATCGACAAATCTGCGATGTTCCCCAAATCTGGCTCTAAGGGCTCTGATTGTACGGCCCACATATAGCATGCCACAAGGGCAAGCTAGACAGTAAACCACAAACATGGAAGAACAGTTATGGAAGGTGTTGAATGTGTATGTCTTACCCTTATGAGCAAAGGATTTTTGACCATGTTCAATATGAGCACAAGTCAGGCACAGGGATTTTTTACACTGAAACATGCCCACCAGAGGAATGAGTGTTAGTTGAATGTTATTGGATATAGATTGGGCAGATTTAATTTTGCTAGGAGCGATTTTCCCTTTTATATTTGGAGCCTTCCTATAGGCAAATTGTGGCACTGTAGGAATAGTGGTTTTTAAGTGTGGGTCTTGCTGTAGTATAGACCAGTGTTTTTTGAAAACGCTCTCCATTTTCCAGTGTTTGTTGTGATATTGGGTTATGAATCTTGTTCCTACATTTTCTTGTGATCGCTGTTTTGATTTTGGAATGTCATTGGTATTGTAAACCATATAAGCCTGATCGATGAGGTCTGGGGGGTAGCCTTTCTCTATAAATTTCTGTTTGAGGTGAACACTTTGTGCATTATAGTCCTCCAACCCAGTATATCACAGTACATGTTGGTATTCATTGTTCCCTCAATGAACTGTAGCTCCCTAGTGCCAACAGCACTCATGCAGCCCCAGACCATGATACTCCCACCACCATGCTTGACTGTGGGCAAGACACATTTGTCTTTGTACTCCTCATCTTGTCTCATCAGACCACAGGACGTGGTTTCAATAATCCATGTCCTCAGTCTGCTTGTCTTCAGCAAACTGTTTGCAGGCTTTCTTGTGCATCATCTTTAGAAGAGGCTTCCTTCTGGGACTACAGCCATGCAGACTAATTTGATGCAGTGTGCGACCTATGGTCTGATCTCTAACAGGCTGACCTCCCACCCCTTCAACCTCTGCAGAAATGCTGACAGCACTCATATGTTTATTTCCCAAAGACAACCTCTGGATATGACGCTGAGCACGTACACTCAACTTCTTTGGTCGAGCATGGCGATGCCTGTTCTGAGTTGAACCTGTCCTGTTAAACCGCTGTATGGTCTTGGCCACCATGCTGCAGCTCAGTTTCAGGGTCTTGGCAATCTTCTTATAGCCTAGGCCAGGGCTCAAAACTTCAAGTCCTGAGCTACTAGCCAGGCCTCAAGGGTTACTCGTCTCCAGTTGCCCCACCCAACCCCTACCCTCCCAAACTGCTAATTGCACCCCTAAACACACCCATATAAATTATCTCATGAAATTACACTTAAATGTTTTATGCAGAATTAAGTTATAAAAATAAATATTAGCAACAACTTTATCCGTGCAGCCTCACCTGTGCCCAACAATGCAGCCTACCTGTATCCATCAATGCCGCCTCACCTGTGCCCAAAAATACAATCTACCTGTGTCCATCAATACAGCCTACCTGTGCCCAACATTGCTGCTCCACCTGTGCCCAACGTTGCTGCTCCACCTGTGCCCAACAATGCTACTTCACCTATGTATATCAATGCAGCCTACCTGTGTCTGACAGTGCAGCCTACCTGTGCAGGGGAGGAGAGGAAGAGGATTGCCAGCCAGATCATCAGAGTGCCGAGGAACATCACTGTAACAGCTTTCATTTCAATTGCTGTTTGTTCCCCTGGCCTTGCCATCACATACAGTCCTCCTGGCCCGGGGACTTTGATATACGTCACATGTCCCGGGATTGGACAGGTATTCTGTCTATCAAAGTATCCAGGCCAGGAGACGGAGCTGTATGTGACAGCGAGTGCAGTTAACACATGGCAATTTAAATGAAAGCTTTTACAGCAATGTTCCTCGACGCGCTGATGATCCAGCTGACTCTATCTTCTCTCTTCTTCACTGGGAGAATGGCTCCCATTCAACCCCACCTTCCGGTGGTGCTCGCCCAACTTAAACCCCCCTCCCCCGCTCCCAAGGAAGCCCACGCTCGCCAGTCCTCATTTTCCACTTGCCAGCAGGTGAGTGCAAAATTCGAGGGTTGGCCTAGGCCAACTTTATTTAGAGCAACAATTCCTTTTTTTTCAGACCCTCAGAGAGTTCTTTGCCATGAGGTGCCATGTTGAACTTCCAGTGACCATTATAAGAGAGTGAGAGCGATAGCAACAAATTCAACACCCCTGCTCCCCATTCACACCTGAGACCCTGTAACACTAATGAGTCACATGACACCAGGGAGGGAAAATGGCTACTTGGGCCTGAATTTGGACATTTTCACTTAGGGCTGCATTCACTTTTGTTGCCAGCGGTTTAGACATTAATGGCTGTGTGTTGAGTTATTTTGAGGGGACAGCAAATTTACACTGTTAAACAAGCTGTACATTTACCTCGTAGCAAAGTGTAATTTCTTCAGTGTTGTTACATGAAAAGATATAATAAAATATTTACAAAAATGTGAGGGGCGTACCCACTTTTGTGAGATACTGTGTGTATATGTGTGTGTGTGTGTGTGTATGTGTGTGTGTGTATATATATATATATATATATATATATATATATATATATATATATATATATATATATAATTTTTTTTCAATATACACCTAATGCGCTGGCATGAGTTGATTAACTCTATCAACATTGAACAATGTTCAATGCAATTAAAACAATGTATTTCAAAAGAACACTTGTGCATTATGTTGATGTGTGCAGCCCTGCACTGAAAAAATAAAATATATAGAACATTCTCTACTTTTTTCCATGTTCCATGCACCAAAAATGCAGCAAGCAGAACTTTTAAAATGCAAGTGAACTTTGTGAAGAGTTCCATAGAATTTAAATGGATGCATTTTGTCATGCTTTTTTGCCTGCTTTTTTTAACTGAATCAAAACCCGAAGGGTTAAAACAAACTTTTTTTAACAGGGAAGGAACTTCCAAAGGTTGCTAGGGGTGCCTTGAGCAATTAGCAATTTCTGCCTCTCAGATAAATAACCACTGACCCCAATAATATTTTTACATTTCTGTAGTGGGAGGAATTCCTCCCAATCACTACAAATGTAAGGATCATTGTCCATCACACTAATTTACTGTGAGCTGTAGCTATAGCGGCACATTTTAAAATGCAACGCAGTATAGAAATGCATGTCAACACATGCATTTAGATGGGCTCAAAGCATACACTGTGTTGTAAATGGACCTTAAGAAAGGGTAGTGCCACCCCTAATTTTCAGAAACAGTCCTGGGTTATGACTATTTGTTCCTGGAAAATATTGTGATTTTTTTTTATTTAACCGCTTCGCGCCCACCCTATAGCCGAAAGACGGCTACAGAGCGGACGCTAACTGCCGGGAGACCGTCCCTGGACGTCCTCCTGTTTACTTCCCCTCTGCGCGCTGCCGCGGGCACGCATCGGGGAAGTTCTGTGCTGGCCGTGTCCCCCGATCATAAACATATGAGATCGTCTCTCATCGCCGCACTCCCTCCTCACACAGACAGCGTGTGAGGAGGGAGACATGAACCGCTGTGAGATCTCACAGCGGTTAGTGTAAAAAAATAAAAAAAGGAAAATAAAGTGCCCATCTGTCCCCACTGCCACCTGTCCCCACTGCCCCCACTGTCATCTGCCATCAGTGCCACCTGTCATCAGTGCCACCTGTCATCAGTGCCACCTGTCCCCAGTGCCATCTGTCCCCAGTGCCACATAGTGCCATCTGTCATCAGTGCCATGTGTCATCAGTGCCATATCAGTGCCACATATTAGTGCCATATGTCATCAGTGCCATCTGTCATCAGTGCCACCTGTCAGTGTCACATGCCATCTGTTATCAGTGTCAAGTGTCATCAATGCCAGGTATCAGTGCCATCTGTTATCAGTGCCATCTGTCATCGGTGCCACCTGTCCCCAGTGCCACAGTGCCACATAGTGCCATCTGTCATCAGTGCCACGTGTCATCAGTGCCATATCAGTGTCACGTGTCATCAGTGCCACATATTAGTGCCATATGTCATCAGTGCCACCTGTCAGTGTCATGTGCCATCTGTTATCAGTGTCAAGTGTCATCAATGCCAGGTATCAGTGCCATCTGTCATCAGTGCCACATATTAGTGCCATCTGTCAATGTCACGTGTCATCAGTGCCACGTATTAGTGGCATCTGTCATCAGTGCCATGTATCAGTGTCATGTATCAGTGCCATCTGTCATCAGTGCCACGTCGATGTCACGTGTCATTGTCCTGGTGCTCCAGGGCCTTCAAAAGTGTAATAGGTAGTCAACAAGTTAGATGTGTAATTTATGCTCCTAGAACACATGACGGTGCTCCCTGCATGTTGGGCCTCTCTATGTGGCCAGGCTGTGGAAAAGTCACACACATGTGGTATCGTAATACTCGGGAGGAGTAGCAGAATTTATTTTGGGGCATTATTTGTGGTATACACATGCCACGTGAGAGAAATAACCTATTACAATGGCAATTTTGTGGAAAAAATTAAAATAAAATAAAAAATCTTCATTTTGCAAAGAATTGTGGGAAAAAATGACAACATCAAAAAGCTCACCATGCCTCTTACTAAATACCTTGGAATGTCTACTTTCAAAAAAGGGGTCATTTGGGGGGTATTTTTACTTTCCTGGCTTGTTCGGGTCACAAGAAATGAGATAGACCACCAGTACATCAGATGTGATCAATTCGCACCACAGCTTGTGGACTCTCTAACTTTCACAAAGACCAAATAATATCCACTAATTTGGGTTATTTTACCAAAGATATGTAGCAGTATAAATTGTGGCCCAAATTTATGAAGAAAAATTAATAATTTGAAAATTTTTATCACAGAAACAAAGAAAAATGCGTTATTTTTTTCAAAATTTTCGGTCTTTTTTCATTTATAGCGCAAAAAATAAAAATCCCAGAGGTGATCAAATACCACCAAAAGAAAGCTCTATTTGTGGGGAAAAAAGGACAAAAATTTCATTTGGGTACAGTGAGTAATTGTCATTCAAATTGTGAGAGCACCGAAAGCTGAAAATTGGTCTGAGCAGGAGGGGTGTTTAAGTGCCCAGTAGGCAAGTGGTTAATTACATTTTTATTGTCTGTTGCCATTTCATAGCTCTACAACTGTCCCTTATTTGTAGGGACTGTCCACTTTTAACCACTTGCCAACTGGACACTTTTACCCCCTTACTACCCCCTTCCTACCCAGGCCAATTTTTCAGCTTTCAGCGCTGTCGCACATTGAATGAAAATTGTGCGGTCATACAACACTGTACCCAAATTAACGTTTTATAATTTTTTTTTCCCACATATAGAGATTTCTTCACCGCATTTTTTGCAAAAAAATTCAAATTTTTAGAAAAAACGTTTTTCTTATGGGTACTGATCGTTTGCACTTATGAACAATGATGGATGGCACAGATGGGCAGCACTGATGAGCAAGCACTGATGGGCACTGAAATGCAGCACTGACGGGCACAGAATGGTGTCATTGATGGGCACAGATTGGTGTCACTGGTGGATACTAGGGATGGGCCAAACACCCCCTGGTTCGGTCCGCATGCGAACAGACCAAAAATGTGTGCGAACATGCGAACACCGCTAAAGTCTATGGGACACAGACGTGTTGATTTTAAAGGCTTATATACAAGTTATTGCCATAAAAAGTGTTTGGGGACCCGGGTACTGCCCCAGAGGACATGTATCAATGCAAAAAAAAAGTTTTTATTACTGCCGTTTTTTCAGGAGCAGTGATTTTAATAACACTTTAAGTGAAACAATAAAAATGAAATATTCCTTTAAATAGCATGCATGGGGGTCCCCTTATTCTGCCTGTAAAGTGGCGCATTTTTCTCATGTGTTTTACTGTGCCGCAGCAAAATGACATTTCCAAAGGAAAAAATATAGTTTAAAAATGCTCCGCCTCGATGGGAGGCATCCCGTTAACTGCTGTCTCTTGGCTTTGACAGCTGTTATATAGACAAGGGCAGGGCCACTCGATAACATAACCAGATGACCCCTCCCCCCTCTAAAGGCACATGATCTCAGAAGGGGCGGGTCACTCTGTATGTCCCGAGGTGGCCCCACCATTGCTTATATAACAACTGTCACAGCCAAGAGAAAGCAGTCGGTGGATGGATGTAGCGGGACACTTTGATTTATTTTTATTTTTTTTAAATAAAGGACTTGCCAAAAGCTGTGTATTGTGGTTTTTACTTTTTGACACCTTTTTTGGTGAATGGGTAGGGGTACAATGTACCCCATAGCCAGTCACATAGTGGGGGGGGCGGGAGCTGGGGGCCCTCTTGTTAAGTCTCCTGTCCACAGACCCCCACAACCAATGGCCAGGGTTGTGGGGACAGACCCCAAAGCACCCGCCCTATTTTGAGGGCAAGCAGCCTGGTATGGTTCAGGAGGGGGGTCACCTCCCCATCCTGGCCTGCCAGGCTACTTGCTCAGATTAGGGCCTGGTATGGATTTTGGGTGGGATCCCACGCCATTTTTTAATAACATTTTGGCATGGAGTTCCCCTTAAAATCTATGCCAGACCGAAAGGGCCTGGTATGGACTGGGGGGAACCCATGTCTTTTTTTCCCCTAATTCTGTCACCTAATTTAACCACTTAAATACACTATATTATATACTGTACAATGCACTATATACCCCACACTAAATTATATATACCACACTGACTGCACTATATACTCTGAACTGCAGTGTATATATAGTATATGGACTTCACTATATACTTTGCAGAAAAATTGGGCCTTATGTGTTGGTGGTGCCAGAACACTGTAACTCCTCCTCACAGTTACTCTTGTTGGGTGCAGGAACGGGCCCTGCTGTTAAATATTATTTCAAAAATTGTAATTACATGCCACTGTCAAACAGGGGCAGAAAAATTTGGCCTTGGGTGTTAGTGATGCCCTAAACCAAAAATATTGTTGGAAGCTAGCATCGTCAAGATTCAGGAGGAATAGGATAGGCAGCATAGGCAGTCTTCAAGGGATCCCAGATCCATAGCAAATTCAATCAGTTACATCAGCGTCAGGGGCTTGATAGCTTCTAATCCAGGACAAATACATTTTTATAAATGTGAGCCTATCCATGCCATCTGTGGATAGGTGCACTCTTTGATCTGTTACAAACCCTTGAGCAGCACTGAATGCAGGACAAGCCAGTAGTTTGATTGCATATTGAGCAAGTTCTGGCCAGTGGTCCATCTGTTGGAAAGGTCTCCAAGTCTGCTCTTACCCCTAGATATTCCTGCACCATATAATGCAGACGCTGGCAATGGTTGTTTGAACCTCTCAGACCTTTGTGCTAAGGAATGAAAAATTGGAAGCCATTGGTCAGCCGGCCACCTTCTCCACCGCTCTTCCTCTGACTGAACGAAGCCTCAAAAACACGTTGTGCAGCACCAGCAAATAGTAACCTCCCAGGGTCTGGAAATGCGTTACACAAACTTTTCTTCAAGGCCTACTAAACAGGTTTCATCATTTGCACCCTCAGCAAAGGCAGAATGAGTTCTGCAACTTTACTCTTGTAAGGTGGACCAAGAAGGGTTGCCAGCCAGTATTGATCCCTCTCTTTGATACCATAAATCCTAGGGTCCTTTCACAGGCTTTGCAGAGTCAGGGAGGCCATGCAGCATAAGTTTGCAGAGGCATTCGATTCTGAGTCCTCTGGGTCACTAAGGATGACATCATCCATAACTACCTCCTCCCAACCACGTACAACTCCTTGGGTTTCTGGGAACTGAAAACCATCCCTTGAAGACTGCTGCGTGTTATCCTCTACAATACATCCATGCTGACACAATCCTCCTCCTCCTCTTTTTCCTGTGTGTTTGGTGGCCTCGCAGGAATGCTATCTGCCTAAAGGGGGTCTTGAGAGGAAAGGAAGTCCTCCTCATCCTCCCGCTGTTCTGCTTCAAGTGCCCTGTCCATGATTCCACAAAGCATGTGCTCCGGCAGGAAGACTAGAAAGACAGTGTCAATGATGCATGCATTGTCACTGCTCACCATCCTTGTGGCCTCCACAAATGGTGACAGGACAGTGCATGCATCCTTGATCAGTAGTCACTGGCATGGGGAAAAGAAGCAAATCTCCCCTGATTGTCCGGGTGCCATACTCGCACAGGTACTCATTGATGGCTCTCTGCTGTGTGTGCAGCCGCTGCAGCATTGCCAATGTTGAGTTCCATCTGGTGGACATGTCACAAATGAGACGGTTGGTGGGCAGGATACATTCCCGTTGAATGTCAGCCAGTGGAGCACTGGCATTGTATGACCGGTGGAAATGACCACAGACTTTTCTGGCCTGCCTCATGAGATCTTGTAAGCCTGGGTACCTGGTCAATAAACACTTCACCACCTAATTCAGGACGTGTGCCAAATATGGAACATGGGTCAGGTGTCCCTGTCGGAGGACAGAGAGAAGGTCAGTGCCATTTTCGAATACAACCATTCCTGGCTCAAGCTGCCATGGTGTCACCCACCTCAGAGCCTGCTCCTGCAGAGCTGAAAGAATCTCTGCCCCAGTGTGGCTCCTGTCCCCTAGGCAGACCAATTGTAGCACCACATGGCATCTGATAGCCTGACTGCTTGTAGAACCTCTTGAACGCTTCCAGAGCACTTCTGGTTCAGAGGAAAATTCTGCGGAAGAGGCCATAGAGGAAGAAGAAGTGGAGGGGGTGGAGCAGAGAGCTGTGACAGAATTACCACCAGCTTTTTGGAGGTGTGGTAGTGGAACAAGCTCCAACAACACTGAACCCTGTCCTGCATCCTTCCCAGCTACCAGCAGAGTTACCCAGTGTGCCAGGAAGGAAAGGTAAAATCCCTGCCCATGCCTGCTGGACCATGAGTCAGTGGTAATATGAACCTTACTGCTGACTACCCTGTCCAACGAGGTCAAAACATTGCCTTCCAGATGGCGGTAGAGAGGCGGTATGGCCTTACGTGAAAATAAATGCTATTTTGAAACCTGTCACTGTGGTACAGCACATTCCACAAATTCACAAAAGGGGGCAGAGTCTACCAGCTGAAAAGGCAGCAGTTGCAGTGCTAGCAAATTGGCCAAGCTAGTATTTAGACGCTGAGCATGTGAATGGCTGGGACAGAATTTCCTTTTACGGTTCAGCAACTGGGGTAGCGATATTTGCTTGCTGAAATCAACTGGTGGTGTACTGCTAGCAGATTGGCTGCATGTACTTGTGGAACCTATTGATATACCTTCATTCCCCTCAGTGCAAGTTTTTGAGAGGACTGGAGTTATAGTAGGGTTTGAGATACCAGATGAGGAGCATGGAGAAGTCCGCCTTTTTCTATGATGTGGATCTTTCAGGTGCTGTTGCTAACAGAATGCATGGCAGGTTGTCATGTGTCTGGTCAAGCATGTGATGCTCAAGCGGCTGCTGTTCAGACACAGGTTTCAAACTGCAATGGTGTGATCTGCTGCACACGTGTTGAAAAAAGCCCACATGAAGGTACTTTTGCAAGTTAGCGAGGTGTCAGCCGTGCCCTGCACCTGCAGGGCTCTGTGGTGTGATGCAATAGGGTGGCTGCCCTTAAACTGCCCCCTGGAGGACATCCTGCCTCGTTGGAGTTGTGCCTCCTCCTCCACACTTTCCTTCTCTCTTCTCTCAGGCACCGAGTACAGTCAGTGACCTCATCGTCCCCTCCCTCCTCGTCACTGGAGCAAACTTGGCAGTATGCTGCAGCTGGGGGAACATGACTGACAGTTTCTTGTCCTTCTGTGTCACCCCCTCTCTCTAGCTTCACGTTACTCCCTTCCTCAACCTGGGAACCAACATCGAAGCCTTCAAATTGCTGGGCATCCTCCAACAGCATGTAACCGACACTATGGTTGAATAATTCTCGTGCCTCCTCCGTGCATGATGGTGGGGCTATGGAAGGAGTAACTGTGGACAAGTAGGCGGTGGAATAGACCGCTTTGGTATATGCATTGGAAGGCAAACTACTATGAGCCTAGGTGACAGAGGATGAGGACAGCTTAGTTATCCACGCCACCAACTCTTCTGCATGTTGTGGCTCAATAACATGGCCAGCAGCAGAAAAAAAAGGACAACGTGCCCCACGGCCACCTGCAAAGGATGCACCATGTCCACGACCTTTATTATTCACTGTAAACACAGAGGCTGCTTGCACTCTTTTGGTGGCCTGTGAGCGTCTGCCTCTCCTTGGTGGCCTTGTGGACATGATGTTTTTTTTTTTTCTTAAAGGGGAGGGCCACCCTGAAAAACAAAAAAATGTTAAAAATTACAAAAAATCTAAAAAAAAAAAAATGAAAAAAATTTTTTTTTTTACTTACCAGAAATGCCTGTTGCTAGGCACTTTCTCCTAATCTTCCTCTTCCTCCTCCGCGGAGATCTTCTGTCTTCTCTCTTCGTCGCGGCGTCTTCTGGGTAATGAGTCGCGCTGTGTTCTGGGAACTGTGTGTTCCAGAACACAGCGCGTCCCATTCAGAAAGCGCTGCGGGACTCGCGCATGCGCAGTAGCTGCGGGACTCGCGCATGCGCAGTAGGAAACGGGCAGTGAAGCCATAAGGCTCCGCTGCCTGTTTCCCTTACAAGGGATGGCGGCGCCGGGACCCGAGAGCCGAGGGACGGGTCGGCCTCGGGCGGCCGACATCGCGGGCGCCCTGGACAGGTGAGTGTGTTTATTAAGTCAGCAGCTGCAGTGTTTGCAGCTGCTGACTTTTTTTTTTTTTTTTTTATAACCGGCCCTCCGCTTTAACAGCACATTACACTGTATTATATACTGTGTACACCACCTGCACTGTATTAGAAACTGTACACCGGCTGCACTGTATTATATACTGTATACACCGCCTTAAGTGTATTAGAAACTGTACACACTGTATTATGTGTGTGTGTGTGTGTATATATATATATATATATATATATATATAATATATATTACTGTATACCGTATTTATCGCCGTATAACACGCACACCAAGTTTAGGAGGGAATTTTAAGGAAAAACACTTACATTTAAATGTCCATCATTGCAGCTTGCCCAGTGTCCATCTGCAGCCTTTCCCAGTGCCTTTGTAGCATTGTCCAGTGCCTTTGCAGCCTTGCCAGTCTCTTTGCAGCATTGTCCAGCCGCTGATTATTTAAAATTGGCGCAGATCTCTGATGACTGTGAGCGGAGAGGAGAGAGCGTCGCCAACATACAGAAAGCCGTGTTTACTCGGCTAGACTCGGCTCCTCTCACAGTCCCGCCCATCTCCACTAATTGCAAGAGGCGACATACAGAAAGCTGAGTGTACTCTGCTAGACTCGGCTCCTCTGGCAGTTCCGCCCCTGACTGTGAGCAGAGCCGAGTCTAGCCGTGTACACTCGGCTTTCTGTATGTCAGCGCCACTCACTGCTCTCCTCACAATCAGCAGGGATCGGTGTATAACCAGCACCCACGATTATCCCCTGATTTTAAGGGGAAAAACGTGTGTGTTATACGCCGGTAAATATGGTGTGTGTGTGTGTATATATACTACCTGTGTGTATATATATATATGTTGGAAGGCTGGCTGTAGGCCAGCCTGTATTTGTGGGAGGAGTCGGAGACTATATAACCCTCCTCCTCTGTCAGGGCCAGGGTTGGGGTTTTCTAGGTGGAGGCAGCTCATGGGGAAGGGTTGTCCATCTATCACCCACCACTCACTTCTCTACAATCATGCTGGTGGAGAGGGGGTGCGTTCCCCTGTCCTGTTCCAGTGTGGGGAGAGGGGGGGTGAGCGGCGTTCGGCCGCCCCAGCTCCTCTCTCTCCCCACATGTTTTCTCTGTCCATCCGCAGTTTCTTCCAGTATGGGGAGGGGGGGGATCGGTCGCCCCAGCTCCTCTCTCTCCCCACGGTTGCCATGTCCAGCCGCCTGTTTCTTCCAGTGTGGGGAGAGGGGGGGAGTGTGATCGGTCGGCCGGGCTCCTCTCTCTCCCCACGGTTGCCATGTCCAGCCGCTTGTTCTTCCAGTGTGGGGAGAGGGGGAGGTGATCGACGATCGGCTGCCCCAGCTCCTCTCTCCCCACATGTTTGCTCCGTCCACCCGCCCGCCGGTTCTTCCAGTGTGGGAAGAGGGGGGTGATCGGAGATCGGCCGCCCCCGCTCCTCTCTCCCCACATGTTCGCTCCGTCCACCCGCCCGCCGTTTCTTCCAGTGTGGGGAGGGGGGGGGTGATCAGTCGCCCCAGCTCCTCTCTCTCCCCACGTGTGTGGTGCTCCGTCCGCCTGACGGTTCGGGGGGGGGCTCCACGTGGCGGCCGTCGGCCGCTTCTCCCTGGGGGGAGGGTGTGATCAGCGGGGCTGCTGGGAGCCCGCCTGGTGATCGGCCGCCCGCTGGCTTCTCTCTCATTGCTCACATGGGGGGGGGGGTGGTCGGCCGCCCGCTGGCTCCTCTCTCCCTTTGCTTGCATGGCGGGGGGGAGAGGGGGGGGGTCGGCCACCGCTGGCCCCACTCCCCGTGCATGTCCGTCGCCAGAGCTGCTGAGAAGCCGCCTGGTGATCGGTCAGCTGCTGGATCCTCTCTCCCCTTGCTCATGTGGGGGGGGGGGGGGGGGAGGGTGGTATCGGCTGGCTGCCTAAGTGAGCGGTGGGTCCTGGTGCTTGCAAGGGGGATGGGCTGTCACCCACCTGTTGCTCCTTTCCTCCCCACAGCGCAGACTGGCATCTCTGCTGCAGTGATGGAGGATCTCAGTCCACCCAAGTTGCTGCTTTACTTGGTGGTTTCTTTGGTCGGTGTTATATTGGGGTCAGCCCGGGTGTCTGTGGTAGCTTCCATCAGCAATTTTCTGTCATAGCATTCTGCTATAGTGTTTTTCCAGCGTTTTCTGTTATAGCGTTTTTTCCAGCGGTTTCTGTCATAGCGTTCTGCCAGCGTTTTCTGTCATATCGTTCTGCCAGCGTTTTCTGTCATAGCGTTCTGCCAGCGTTTTCTGTCATAGCGTTCTGCCAGCGTTTTCTGTCATAGCGTTCTGCCAGCGTTTTCTGTCATAGCGTTCTGCCAGCGTTTTCTGTCATAGCGTTCTGCCAGCGTTTCTGTCATAGCGTTCTGCCAGCGTTTTCTGTCATAGCGTTCTGCCAGCGTTTTCTGTCATAGCGTTCTGCCAGCGTTTTCTGTCATAGCGTTCTGCCAGCGTTTTTCTGTCACAGCGTTCTGCCAGCGTTTTTCTGTCACAGCGTTCTGCCAGCGTTTTTCTGTCACAGCGTTCTGCCTGCGATTTTCTGTCACAGCATTCTGCCTGCGATTTTCTGTCACAGCGGGCTATCCAGCATTTCTGTCACAACGTTCTGTCCAGCATTTCTGTCACAGCGTTCTGCCCTGCATTTTCTGGCCAGCATTTTCTGTCACAGCGTTCTGCCCAGCATTTTTCTGTCACAGCGTTCTGCCCAGCATTTTTCTGTCACAGCGTTCTGCCCAGCATTTTTCTGTCACAGCGTTCTGCCCAGCATTTTTCTGTCACAGCGTTCTGCCCAGCATTTTCTGTCACAGCGTTCTGCCCAGCATTTTCTGTCACAGCGTTCTGCCCAGCATTTTCTGTCACAGCGTTCTGCCCAGCATTTTCTGTCACAGCGTTCTGCCCAGCATTTTCTGTCACAGCGTTCTGCCCAGCATTTTCTGTCATAACATTCGGCTCAGCATTTTCTGTCATAACGTTCGGCCCAGCATTCCTGTCATAGCGTTCTATCTAGCTTTTCTGTCATAGCGTTCTGTCCAGCATTTCTGTCACAGCGTTCTGTCCAGGTTTCGGTCATAGCATTCAGTCCAGTTTTTTGTCACAGCGTTCTGTTCAGCATTTTCTGTCATAGCGTTCGGCCCAGCATTTCTGTCATAAGCGTTCCATCTAGCTTTCCTTTCACAGCGTTCTGTCCAGGTTTCGGTCAGCATTCAGTCCAGTTTTTCTGTCACAGCGTTCTGTTCAGCATTTTCTGTCATAGCGTTCTGCCCAGCATTTCTGTCACAGCGTTCGGTCCAGCATTTCTGTCACAGCGTTCGGTCCAGCATTTCTGTCACAGCGTTCGGTCCAGCATTTCTGTCACAGCGTTCGGCCCAGCATTTCTTTCACAGCGTTCGGTCCAGCATTTCTGTCACAGCGTTCGGTCCAGCATTTCTGTCACAGCGTTCGGTCCAGCATTTCTGTCACAGCGTTCGGTCCAGCATTTCTGTCACAGCGTTCGGTCCAGCATTTCTGTCACAGCGTTCGGCCCAGCATTTCTGTCATAGCATTCGATCTAGCTTTCCTGTCATAGCGTTCTGTCCAGGTTTTGGTTATAGCATTAGTCCAGTTTTCTGTCACAGTGTTCTGTTCAGCATTTTCTGTCATTACGTTCGGCTCAGCATTTTCTGTCATTACGTTCGGCCCAGCATTTTCTGTCTTTACGTTCGGCCCAGCATTTTCTGTCATTACGTTCGGCCCAGCATTTTCTGTCATACGTTCGGCTCAGCATTTTCTGTCATACGTTCGGCCCAGCATTTTCTGTCATACGTTCGGCCCAGCATTTTCTGTCATAATGTTCGGCCCAGCAATTCTGTCATAGCGATTGGTCCAGCATTCTCGGTCATAGCATTCTTTCTAGCTTTCCTGTCATAGCGTTCTGTCCAGGTTCGGTCACAGCATTTAGTCCAGTATTTCCGTCATAGCGTTCGGTCCAGTATTTCCGTCATAGCGTTCGGTCCAGTATTTCCGTCATAGCGCTCTGTCCAGCATGGCGGTCATAGTGGTTTGCCCCTGGATTCCTGTCATATCATTCTGCCCGGCATGTCTGTCATAGCGTTCCGCCCCAGGTTATCTGTCAGTGTTCTGCCCCTGGAGTTCTGTCATAGCGTCCTGCCAGCATGTCTGTCATAGCGTTCTGCCCCGGGATTTCAGTCATCGTTCTACCTAGGTTAACTTTTAGCATTTCTGTCATGGCATTGTCGTGACATTTTTCTGTCAGTTTTTCTGTCATAGTGTTTCTGTTCAGTGGTTTCTGTCATGGTGTTTCAACCTCTGTGTTTGGCTTCAGAGTTCGCAGAAGGGCGTTCACTTATGACATATTCTGGTTAGGTTTGTCTGCATTCATTGTCATGTCTTATCGTATCTGTGTTCATGTTTGTACCGGGGTCAGTTAGCTAGGGCTCGCACATCGGGATCTGTCACGTCTACAGATCCATACGGGCTGAGGTTTCGTTATTAATGATTGTTGACCACAATCTTCTCGCCTGTATACCATACGTCATACGATGCATGTTCATTCACCACACCTGTACGTCTACCCACCACGGTCTGTGGGTACTCTAGGCCTGAGTTTCTGTTAATTACCTGTCTCTGCGCTGCAGGTTACTCGGGTTAACTCACTATTTCTCAACTCACACATGGGGGGGGGGGTTCATCATTAGGTTCATTCATGCGCTGTGGTCTTGACTTTTCTGCCATGTTCTCATTCTTAGGTAGGCAGAGGGGCGTTGTTGTTGTTCTCATGTCTGGTTGTCTGTCTTTCCTTCTAGTTGCGTTTTCAGGTTGGGCCGTCTTGGCATCCATACCAATATCAACCATGCCTGCACTCACGTACAGATGTCTATTCGCCACTGGGCGCACCCTCAGGTTGGAAGCAGACAACAATTTTCTTTAGTGGACATCCTGTTGCATAGAGGCCCTGGTTACCGCCCTGGGATTCATACTCTCAGGGTGTGTCCAAGCCACGGTCCTTAGGTGGTAGGTTGGGCGACGTCGTCACCATTCTGGATTCCACTCTCAGCTCCGATCTCTTGTCTAGGAGGTTGCCTGGAGTACTGCTCAGGGACGTCGGTCCAGTCATCTTTGCTCCTCCCCGGTTTGTTCCAGGTGGGGAGGGGGGTGCTTTAGTCACTTTGGGCATGGCTGGTTCATGCTATGGGACTTATTCCCCTGGGTTGGAGTCTGGTTCTCCTTCCTCGGTTCAGGATTCGGTCTCGGTTGGGAGGTCTCGGGCAGTAGCGTGACCTGCTCGCATCCGGTGGGACCAGTTTGTCTTGGTGTCGCCATGTTGATGATGCTTGCCATGGCATCTACTCCATCACATCCATCAGGCAGCCAGGTTTCCTCTCCTATCACTGGTATTTTTGCCACTCACCCTCTCACATCCTCTTACCAGGTATGGGAAGGGGTGTTTTCACTGTGCTTCTTCTGGTGTCTGTTGTAGGGGTTCTTCGGGCCAGGCCTTGCTCTCTTTTCCCCACGTATCCTCTCATTCATAGCAGTTCATTCTCATGTCCGGGTCACCTTGGGCATCGGGCTCATCCTATCCTTCACGGGACGTTCAATTGGGTTTGCGTAGCTTGCAGGCTCTAAGGAGGTTCCTTCTCATCTCCAGGTCTGGAGTCGGTGGGTTCTACTCTCACAGCGGATACTTACCGGTTACTTACGGTTGGCGTTTGGGCATACGTCATTTTGGGGATGGGATCTCTACCTTCCCTCTCCCACCTAAACTTGTGTCTTTTTGCCCTCTTTTCAGGCATACTGACCATCCAGGCCATGGCACACCTCAGGCCTTGTTTCTTAAGTAATATTGCATTTCCCACTTGAAGACTCCGATTACAAATATATATATATATATATATTGATACATCTCCTGAAGTGTATTATATACTGTACACCACACCACTGAATGCATTGTGTGTGTGTATATATATATATATATATATAGTCTACTCTGAATGCAGAGTGTGTGTATTGTACAGGACGCGAAGGTTGGGTCCTGGACAGGTGGTATGTGGCGCCTATATTCGGGATATGGTCCCTTTAAGGGAATCATGGTAGGCCTCAGGGGGTCACCCAAAAATGGGTGACAAATTCCGGGGATAGTTTCGGGAGAAAACTGACTCGCGGTCCTCTCTATAGTTTAAGAGAGATAGTTGGGACCCGGAATTTGGGAGGCTCTGAAGTGACATTTGGGTGGGAAAGAGCTTCCCTCCCTGACCACAGGGATTCGGCCCACAGGGGGTTAACGGCCTCCAGGAAGACAGACAGCCTATAAGACAGAAAGCAGCAGAGAGGTGGTGGTGAGGAGGAGAAGGAGATGAACACCTGTCTGAGGAGCTGTCTGGCTGTGTTGTTGTATTTGCTGTTTTGCTGTTTTGGAGGCTGCAAAAAGATTCCTGCAAGGACTCTAAAGAAACTTTTTGGTGAAGACCTGTCTACAGAACTGTAGGTGCTTTTCTTTTCGTATTATTTGTGCTGAAGATAAGCGGACTTTAATTTACGTTTTTTATATGCTGAAGAAAAGCTTAATTTTTTATTTAATTATAAATAAATATATTTTTGGTTTCAACGGTTTATGCACTTAATCCCGCGGAGCTAGTATCCCCAAACTTCACAACTGGTATCTTGGATGCTGGCAAAAGTGCATTTGCAGCCGCAAAAAACTTTAAAAACTGACATTTAAAAGAGACTGTGTACAAATTGCATGTCTTGGGTGAAGCCAGCCCAGACGCTGCAAGCAGCAGGCAAAGACATGGAGGAGGTCATCAGGGCTTTGGCACAAGCCACCGTGACCCAGCAGCAAGCTTCAGCAGACGCAAACCGTCGCCATGAGGAAGCAATGGCTCAGCAACAGCAGGCCCTGGCACAGGCCATAGCTGCACAACAGGAAAGCACACGGCTGCTAGCCGCCCAGTTTACCACTCAGCAGGAGTCCACTCAAGCACAGGTGGCTGCCTTACAGGAGGCAGTACAGCGGCTGGCTCAGGGAAGTGAATAATCGGCTGTCACCGCTGGCAACCAGGTGTCTGTGAGGGCCAGCCATTTTTTACAAAAATTAACGCCCAGCGATGATGTGGAGGCCTTTCTCACCACCTTTGAGAGGATAGCGGAGAGAGAGGGGTGGCCCCGTGACCAATGGGCCGGCATTATCTCCCCTTTCCTCACCGGTGACCCACAAAAGGCCTATTTTGACCTCCCAGCAGAACATATCAGCGACTATGAGCGTCTGAAGGCAGAGATCCTGGCCCGCCTAGGAGTGACCACAGCTGTCCGGGCTCAGAGGGTGCATCGCTGGCGGTACAAACCTGACCGACCACCCAGGTCGCAAATGCACGAACTGGTTCAGCTGGTTAAAAAATGGCTGCAGCCAGAAAAACTGTGAGGCCCACAGATGGTGGAACGAATAGTGATGGACTGGTACCTGCGGTCCCTGCCAGATGACCTACAGCGCTGGGTAAGCCATGGAGACCCCACAACCGCTGACCAGCTGGTGGAGTTGGTTGAAAGGTACACCGTGGTGGAGGACCTACTTGGGCCTGCCAGGCGTAGGGAACCCACACCAAGGGCAACCAGACCAGCCATAGCGCCTAGGAGAGAAGCCCTGCCAGGCGGTGGGATACGCAAAACCGCATCATCTGCTACAGAACCTCGAAGGGTGGTTCCTGTCCCAAGAACAGGAGACCTACAGTGTTGGCGATGTCGGTCCTGGGGACATACCCGGGCGCAATGCCCACTTCAGGAGGAGCCTATGGACTGCGGGAGTGGTCGGAGAAGCTCCTTCTATGTGCAAAGAGTCTGCACCACTCACCTGGATCCAATTGCAGGACAGTTTGAGTGTGAAGTGTGGGTGAACCACCTTCCTGCCAGGGCGCTATTAGACTCTGGTAGCATGGTAACATTGGTACATGCCAGGGTGATTGGGAGACTTGGCCCTGTAAGGAAAACCCTATGGGTAGTGTGCATCCATGGGGACACCAAGGAGTACCCCATGGTTTCGGTGACTGTGTCCTATGGCCATATCTCAGTGACCCAAGAGGTCGGGGTAGTGAGAAGTCTAATACATGACATTATAGTGGGGCGGGACTGTCCACTATTTTTCGAACTGTGGAGCCAGGTACAGATGGGGCTGCCAGGACAGCCAGGAGAGTCTGAGGAACCTGGGCCTGAAACCCCCACAACCCACCCCACTGATACAGAGATGCCCATTATTGATAATGATACTGTAGAGAATATTAAGTTGAAGGATGTGTCTGTTTCAGATTGCAAAACCGAGTTAAACTCTGAGGGGGGAAGTCTTCCCATTACAGGTTATGCTGGGGGAGGATGATAAGGAGCTTTCCCCATTGCAGTCCCCGGTTGAGGAAAGTGAAGGGGAAACATCCTCAAGGCCAGTACACCCAGATCTAGATGTACCCAGGGGTACGTTTGGCACCGCCCAGCTGCGGGATCCTACCTTGGTCAATGCCCGAGAGCAGGTTTCTGCTGTGGATGGGGTCTCACAAATGCCAGGAGCAGATCAGAGGTTTCCTAATTTTGCCTTAAAGGGGTCTTGCTTTATCGAGTGGCTGAAAGCTGTGGGGAAACTATAGAGCAGTTGCTGGTTCCCCAACCGTATAGGCGGATGCTACTCGATCTAGTCCACAATGACGCACTGGGAGGACACTTGGGGGCATAGAAAACAGAGGCAAGGATAACTGACCGGTTTTACTGGCCAGGGGTGAAAGTTGAGGTTAAAAGATATTGTGCATCTTGTCCCGTTTGCCAGTTAACTGCCCCAGTGCCCCACTATAGAAGCCCTCTGGTACCCTTGCCAATTATTGAGGTTCCATTCGAGTGGATCACTATGGATCTCGTGGGACCCAAGGTAAAATCGGCAAGGGGGCACCAGTATATATTAGTCATCCTAGACTATGCAACCAGGTACCCAGAAGCAGTTCCTTTGAGGAAAACTTCCTCTAAAGCCATTGCCTGGGAACTATTTCAAATGTTTTCGCGAACTGGTTTTCCCAAAGAGATATTAACGGACCAGGGCACCCCTTTTATGTCAAAGGTGATGGCGGACCTGTGCAAACTTTTTCAAATTAAGCAGTTGCGGACGTCCGTCTATCACCCGCAGACCGATGGCCTAGTGGAGAGGTTTAATAAAACTTTGAAGACCATGCTAAAAAGAGTCGTCCAGAAGGACAGGAAGGATTGGGATATGTTACTCCCTGCCCTCTTGTTTGCCATCCGGAAGGTTCCACAAGCGTCCACGGGCTTCTCCCCATTTGAGCTAGTGTATGGGCGACGGCCTCGGGGGTTGCTGGATCTGGTAAAGGAAACGTGGGAAAGTGAGTTCTCACCACACAAAACCATAGTAGAGCATATCTCTCAAATGCAAGAGAGGGTGGCTAAGGTGATGCCGCTGGTGAGGGAGCACATGCAGAGGGCCCAGGAAGCCCAAAGAAGGGTGTATAACCGGTCTGCGAAAGTCAGACAGTTTCAAGTAGGAGACCGGGTGGCTGTCCTAATACCCACAGTGGAGAGCAAGTTCTTGGCCAAGTGGCAAGGTCCGTTTGAGATAGTGGAAAAAGTGGGGGAGGTAAACTACAAGGTACACCAGCCAGGGAAAAATAAACCATACCAGATCTACCACATGAATTTGTTGAAACCCTGGAGAGACAAAGACCAGGTATCCACGGTGGTAGCGGTACAGTCAGGAGACCATGCAGGGATCGACCTGGTGCAGGTGGCTGTTACCTTAAGTAGACCCCAAAACCAGCAAGCAAAGGAGTTTCTTCAAAGAAATAATGACATGTTTTCAGGGTTGTCAGGACTCACCAATGTCATCGAGCATGACATTGTAACTGACCCCAAGGTAAAAGTTTGGTTAAAGCCTTACCGTATCCCAGAAGCTCATAGAGTGGCAGTGTCTGAAGAGGTCAAAAGAATGCTCGAGCTTGATGTCATCGAGGAATCGCAGAGCGAGTGGTCGAGTCCAATCGTGTTGGTACCCAAACCCAACGGCACTCTTCGCTTCTGCAATGATTTTAGAAAACTGAATGAAATCTCCAAGTTTGATGCTTATCCCATGCCACGGGTAGATGAGCTCATTGAGAGGTTGGGGCCTGCCAGGTATATTACCACGCTGGACCTCACGAAAGGGTACTGTCAGATTCCCCTGACCAAGGAAGCTAGGGAGAAAACTGCCTTCTCTACCCCGGAAGGCTACTTCCAGTACAAACGAATGCCATTTGGTTTACACTCTACACGTTCCAAAGGGCCATGGACAAAACTTTGCGTCCACATCATCGGTACACTTCGGTTTATTTGGATGACATCGTCATCTTCAGCCCTGATTGGGAGTCACATCTTCCCCGAGTTCAGGCAGTCGTAGACTCCTTGAGAAGAGCAGGATTCACCATAAATCCAGAAAAATATGCAGTTGGGGTGGAGGAAGCCAAGTACCTAGGGTACATTGTGGGTAGAGGGCTGGTAAAGCCCCAAATAAGTAAGGTGAAAGCCATACAGGACTGGCCCCGTCCCCTAACCAAGAAGCAGGTCAGAGCATTTTTGGGCATAGTTGGCTACTATCGGAGGTTTATCCCCAACTTTGCCACCATTGCTGCACCCTTGACCGACCTGACCAAAGGCAGAAAGTCGGTGATGATAAAATGGAATAACGATGCCGAAAAAGCTTTTCATGGCATTGTGCCAGGATTCGGTGCTTGTTGCTCCAGACTTTAATAAGGATTTTGTTGTACAGACAGACGCTTCAAATGAGGAGGTTAGGAGCAGTCCTGTCGCAGGTAATCAATGGGGAAGAGCACCCCGTAGTTTTCCTAAGTAGAAAGCTGACGGCAGCGGAGAAAAACTATGCGGTGGTGGAGCGGGAGTGTCTTGCCATTAGGTGGGCCTTGGACTCCTTGCGGTATTTCCTCCTAGGCAGAAGGTTTCGCCTGGTATCCGACCACGCCCCACTGACCTGGATGAGGCAAAATAAACACACGAATGCAAGAGTAACAAGGTGGTTCCTGTCTCTCCAGGAGTTCAATTTTGTGGTGGAGCACAGACCCGGGAGACTACATCAGAATGCCGATGCCCTCTCCCGGGTCCACTGTATGGTGTCAAATGGTGCCTCCAACACCTCTGCGTTGAGGCGGGGGGGGGGGATATGTACAGGACGCCAAGGTTTGGTCCTGGACGGGTGCTATGTGGCGCCTATATTCGGGATGTGGTCCCTTTAAGGGAATCATGGTAGGCCTCAGGGGGTCACCCAAAAATGGGTGGCAAATTCCGGGGATAGTTTCGGGAGAAGACTGACTCGCGGTCCTCTCTATATTTTAAGAGAGATAGTTGGGACCCGGAATTTGGGAGGCTCTGAAGTGACATTTGGGTGGGAAAGAGCCTCCATCCCTGACCACAGGGATTCGGCCCACAGGAGGTTAACGGCCTCCAGTAAGACAGACAGCCTATAAGACAGGAAGCAGTAGAGAGGTGGTGGTGAGGAGGAGAAGGAAATGAACACCGGTCTGAGGAGCTGTCTGGCTGTGTTGTTGTATTTGCTGTTTTGCTATTTTGGAGGCTGCAAAAAGATTTCTGCAAGGACTCTAAAGAAACTTTTTGGTAAAGACCTGTTTACAGAACTGTAGGTGCTTTTCTTTTCCTATTATTTGTGCTGAAGATAAGCGGACTTTAATTTACGCTTTTTATATGCTGAAGAAAAGCTTTACTTTTGATTTAATTATAAATAAATATATTTTTGGTTTCACCTTATAACGGTTTATGCACTTAATGCACTTGGAGCTAGTATCCCCAAACTTCACAGTATATATATATATATATATATATATATATATATATATACACAATAGACTGTGTGTGTGTGTGTGTGTGTGTGTGTGTGTATATATATATTTCTCTTTCGTTCACTGACTGACACAGCTCCATTAATCCTGACCATAGGGTTGTTACGCCACCTTCAGGAGAGGACGAGGCAGAACATGTTATACATGTGAAAAAACAGAACTTTACAGTTCCACCCAGGGGGGCAGTCCCTCCAGTAACATCCCCTCAGCCTGCCTGGTAAAGGAGATGGACCCTGCGGGCCCATCGGTCCTGTTTTTTTTTTTGCAGAAGTTTGTCTTTTGTGCAAGATTTGGATCTGCCTGGCTGGGTGGCAAGATGGATACCCTTATCCTTTTAGTCTCCCCAGCCTGGCCATCAAGCGTGTGCAGAGCATAGCTATGTGCTGGGTCAGCCACGACATGCCCCTCAGACTCCATGGGTGGCCGGTGAGCACAACGCTTCGGGGCACACATATGACCGGGCTACTGATGACTGAGTCACAGTGTGTCGTGGCCAGCAGCCACCCAGTACTCTTCGGGAGTGGGTCTGTGATGGAATGTCCCCAGCTCGTCCGGATGGTAAGTACAGCTCTCCCTGCCTAGGCAGGGTTGAGCAGCTGGGCATTCCCTGGGAGGTCGATTCGGGGGTCCCTCTCTTCTCTCCCTGTCCCTATACCTATAGCCAGGGGTCTCCTGGGGGGCTCTCACCTTGGATGGGGGGCTACGCTGGGTGGCTGTGTCCCTGGGTGTCTGTGATCTCCCCACTGGAGGTATGCACATGCTGATCGCCATAGCGCTCAATGGAGCTGTGTCAGTCAGTGAACGAAAGAGAAAATAGGATTTTTGTACTCCCTGTAAAATCCTTTTCTCTGAAGTTCACTGACTGACACAGCTCCCTACCCTCCTATTGATCTACTTTATACTGCTTGTTGTCAGAAGGCAGGCTGAGGGGATGTTACTGGAGGGACTGCCCCCTGGGCGGAACTGTAAAGTTCTGTTTTTTCACATGTATAACATGTTCAGGCCTAGTCCTCTCCTGAAGGTGGTGTAACAACCCTATGGTCAAGATTAATGGAGCTGTGTCAGTCAGTGAACTTCAGAGAAAAGGATTTTACGGTGAGTACAAAAATCCTATTATATCCGAATCTGTCCAAATCTGTGAAGCCTGTTGCACTGCCACCTGTAATTAGGCACTGACGGCCATGGAGGAATAAAACTCGGAGGCACCTTCGCCAGAGCACTCCCCGCCACTAAACTACCTCCGCCAGAGCCACTGGGGATCATGAGAGCGGAAGAAGGAATAATCTGCACTCCACTCCTCCTCTCAATACAGACTGACCAAAAGCTTGTTTAGTGTGTGAGATCCATGTTCAGGTCGGCCAGGGACTGCTATCCGCCCTCCTATCCATTTAGAGCACTGACAGCGGGCTGGAGGACAAGCAGATCTCACTCAGAAGGAGAATGGGCCCTGCCCGCTGCTGGTCAGTATGAATATCCTGTGGAAGGTACTGGGTATCTTTCTTATCTTTCTTATCCCCCTCTCTGACCCCACTTTGACCCTCCCTCTGACACCCCTCTCTCTCTCACCCCACCTGACCCCTCTCTATCTCACCCCTATTGCTCTCACCCACCTCTCCCGAGTGACCTCTCCCTCTCTCACATGCAGGCAGGGGGAACTGAGTGGACAAGTGAGTGTCACTGATCTGCACTCAGCACTGCCACTGATCACATCCACCCAAAGCACGCACTGCCACTGATTTTCCCCCTCCCTTACAAGCACTGCTACTGATTCCCCCTTCCAAGCACTGCTACCGATTCCCCCCACCCCCAAGCACAGATACTGATCCCCCCAAGCACTGCTACTGACCACCCCTCCCAAGCACTGCTTCTGATTTCCCCCCAAGCACTGCTACCGATTCCCCCCCAAGCACTGCTACTTATCCCCCCTCTCAAGCACTGCTACTGATTCCCCCCCAAACACTGCTACTGATCCCCCCAAGCACTGCTACTGATCCCCCCCCAGCACTGCTGCTGATTCCCCCCCCCCAAGCACTGCCACTGATCCCATCTCTCCACTAGCCCTGCCACTCATTCCATCCGCACCAGCACTGTCTTCACTCATCCCACCCCCATCCCCCCAGGTCTGCCACTGATCCCATCCCCAGAGCACTGCCATTGATTCCATCAACTCCCAGCACTGCCAATAGACACACCTCCCCCTCCCCCAGCCCTGCCATTAATACCATTCCACCCCTCCCCCCCCTACTTCCACTGATCACACCGCCCTTAGTCCCAGAAACCAATGGGTGTGAGGTGATGATGTGCAGTAACCTCTAGCAACCAATCAGAAAGCAGAAATGATATTCTGTAACCGCTAGCAACTAATCAGTGAGTGGCAATGTTATGCTGTAATCTCTACCAACCAATCACAATTGTTGCCTGATCCGCTACAGTAAATTGAGTTTACCTGCTATTTATTGTAGTTTACAGCAGGTGGAGAGCAAAATTGCATGCAGGGGAGTCCAAAGAAAATTTTCGTCCAGGGTCCAATCAGTATTAAAGATGGCCCTGTATGGCTGGTGTGGGTAGGTAGCCTATCGGTAGCCTAGCCTCCTCCTCACTAGTATCCTGTTAAATGTTGCTGGACTGGGCTGTCTCTTGCTGGACTGAGCTGTCCCTTGCTGCACTGGGTGGTTTTGGGGGGGGAATGGTTCTATGAGGTGGGTAGGGGCATGAACCAGGAGGGGGGGGGGGGTGAGTTCCTGCACCTTTTTTCAGAGAAAAGCCATCTATCTATCTATCTATCTATCTAGTAATTGTCATTCAAAATGTGAGAGTACCGAAAGTTGAAAATTGGTCTGGTTAGGAAGGGGGTTTAAGTGCCCAGTGGGCAAGTGGTTAATATGGTTGAAGAATCTTTCATTTTTAACAACATTTTATTCCACGAAAATTGTAAATGTTGGTTCAGATTTTTGAAAGATGTGTTTGCGATATGAGAGGGTGACTTGAAAACTTCATCATTATTAATTACCTATATTAACTATTTGATACCTGGTCTGCAGTTTATTATGACTTATAGTCAAGAAAAATGCCCTTCTTGGATACATGGTATATGGTATGGTAAATGGAAGACTTAGTATTGATTTATACACAAAATCGACCAATGGTATTCAACTTTTGTATTTCAATAGATTCCTAGATTGTAAGCTCTAATGAGCAGGGCTCTCTGATTCCCCCCTGTATTGAATTGTATTGTAATTGTACTGTCTGCCCAATGTTGTAAAGCATTGTGTAAACTGTCGGCGCTATATAAATCCTGTATAATAATAATAATAATAATGATAATAGTTTCCACCCATCTGGGGTATTCAAATCAATTCCCAAGAGTCAGCTAATTAGGGTAAATAGAATTGTTACTAATAGTGAAGACCAAGATAAATGTTTAGTTGAAATGGAAAATAAACTTGCTCAGAGGGGGTATCTCATATAGAGACTATTAATCAAAAGAGCAACACAGGGTGCTGGCGCTTGAAGCTCAGATGTTTGATTAAAATCAGTCTAAATGTTAAAAGTTAATTTAAAGCACTTTCAAAGTTTAAAAGGTACTTGGGCTCTGTAAAGGATCCAGTAGGGGTCGCTTGCTGTCTGTAGTGGATGGGGGACCAATGGTATATTTGCACAATCACTGGCAGGAGCTCCTCTTCAGAGTGAAGTCAGCTCATAAGCAGGAGACAGATATAGAACACAGAAGAGTGCCAGTTCAGTAAAAATGCATTTATTTCATATCAAACAAGTAAAAGTCTCACTTACATAGAGAATCAGTAATGTGTGGATAAACGCTTAGCTGTTCCCTCAAGCAGGCAATGTCTCGGAATAAAGATGTTAACGATATCATCCGCAGAGCGCTGGGGGAAGCTCAGCTATGCTCTGCAATCCGTAGAGACACAGACCGGCTCGTGAGGACAGCGTGTGACGTCAGCGGGGGACACCAGAAGACACAACGCGCTTCTGAGCATGCGCCAAGTCCAGAACAGACATGCACGCTTCTTTTTCAAGTGTAGGTGTAAGGAAAACAGAAAATTCAATAATTAATTAAATAATAATAAAAAAAAAAATGGATCTGAAAATAAAAATAAATATAAAAATAAAAATAAGAAAATTAAAATAAAAAAATGAAAGTTTAAAAATAAAAATTAAGATGCCAAAATCAAAATCAAAATAAAATCGATTATAGTAAAGCGAAAAAAAAAGAATGAAAATAAATTAAATATTTGAAATAAGTAAAAAAATAAATGGAAAAATAAATAAAAATAGAAATAAAAATAAATATAGAAATAAAAATAAATAAAGAAAAATGAAAAAGAGAAATAGGATAAAAAAATAATTTGGAAAATAATTATAAGAAATTATAATATTCATGTTGTCCTTAGTGACCCAGAGAACTCCGGACCGAATGCCTCATCTAACCTACGCTGCATGTCCTCCCTGATCCTGCAAAGCCTGCAGAAGGATCCTCATATTCTTCGGATCAAAGAGAGGGGCCATTACTGGCTGGCCACTCTCCTTGATCCACGGTACAAGGGAAAGGTTGTGGACCTTATCTTGCCGTCGTAGAGGGAGCAGAGGATGAGACATCTCCGGGAGGCCTTTCAGAAAGGTCTGTGCAATGCATTCCCAGAGACTGGGAGGTTACAAACTCCTGGTCCTGGACAACGTGTTGTTGAGGCTTCGGTCAGTCACAGAAGGAGTGGTGGAGAAGGTGGCCGTCTGACCAATGCATTCAGACAATTTTTTATTCCGCAGTCCCAAGGTATGATTGGTTCCAGCAACCATGGCCAGCATCTGATTTATATGGTGCAGGAATACCTAGGGGCAAGGTCAGACTTGGACACCTTTCCCACCGAAAATCCTCTGGATTACTGGGTCTTGAGCATGGATCACTGGCCAGAGCTTGCACAGTATGCAATTGAGCTACTGGCCTGTCCTGCATCCAGCGTTCTTTCGGGAAACGCACCTTCAGTGCTGCTGGTGGCTTTGTTACCGATCACAGGGTGCGCCTGTCCACGACTCGGTTTATTGACTGACCTTCATAAAGATGAATCGGTCTTGGATCACCACCAGCTACCAAGCACCTGAAGCTGATGTAATCTAATAATTTTTTTTTTAAATGTCACATCCCTTCAAGACTGCCTATGCTGATGCTGAGTGACTGTCCTGTTATGTTGACTGACTATACTCTTCCTCCTCAATGATCCCGCTGATATCTTGGAAGAACATTTTTGCTTCTGGGCGATGCTACCAGCCCTATTTTTCAGCCCCTGTTTAACAGGGGCGTGTAATTAAAATGTTTGATGCAATGCTTTGCAGCAGGGCTCATTCCTGCACTCCAACTAGAGTATGTGGGAGAGGTCGCAGTGTTGTGGCACCAGCAAGCAGTGCTTAAGACCTAATTTTTCAGCCCCTGTTTAACAGGGGCATGTAATTACAATTCTTGATATAATATTTCACAGAAGGGCCTGTTCCTGCGCCCACTGAGAGTAACTGTGAGGGCTTATAGTGTTGTGGCACCAGCACCACCACCACAACCACTAAAAGCCCAATTTTTCTACCACTGTTCAACAATGGCATGCAATTACAATTCTTGATATAATCGTTCACAGCAGGGCGCTCCAGCGCCCACCAACAGTCACTTTTAGGGCTTACAGTCAGGGCAGGACTTAGGGTGGTGGGGGCCCCTGGGCTTGAGTCACTTTCGGGCCCTACCTTCTATACATTATCGGATTTATCGGCGTATAACACGCACCCGAAGTTTAGGAGGGGATGTAAGGAAAAAAACTTTTAGGAGGGAAGTTTAAGGGAAAAACTTACATTTAAATGCCCATCAATGCACCCTTATCAGTGTCCATCTGCAGCCTTGCCCATCCATCTGCAGCCTTGTCCAATGTCATCGCAGCCTTGTCAGTGTAGCCTTGCCATTTGCAGCCTTGTCCCAGTGTCATTTGTAGCCTTGTCATTGCTGTCTTGAAGTTTAAAAATGGCTCATCTCGGCGACTCTCGGGTCCTCTTGGTGGCTCTCGGGTCCCGTCGCAGTCCCAAGCAGAGCAGAGAATATCCGAGTGTAATCGGCTTGGCTCACGTTCACGCCCAGTCCCTGTGTTATGTCCATCATAGGGCGGGACTGGGCGTGACTTTGAGCAGAGCCGAGTACACTCGGCTTTGTATCTCGGCGGGGCCCCCTATTTGACCGGGCCCATGGGCTTGAGCCCAGTCAAGCCCAATGGTAAGTCCTGCCCTGCTTACAGTGTTGTGGCAACACCAACACCTTAGGCCCCCATTTCTGCAGAGCATATAGGGCAGGCCCCAACTTTCAAACATCCAACTTACAAACATCTCCTACTTGCAAACGGAAGGAGACAACAGGAAGTGAGATGAAAAAAGACGGAAGGCATAAAAAAATTATACAGGGGTGATAACCCTTCCCTATGTTTTCCATAAAGCTTAAAAATAGATTTTTTGACTGGAGCTACACTTTAAAAATGTACCAGATCAAAATTACAAACAGATTCTACTTAACACAACAAACCTACACAGTCCCTGTCTTGTTTGCACTGCCTGTATACTGCTGTTCTGAGTATATAGGGCCTGGGGGCCCCACGCCTTTCCTTTTTTTTTTTGGGGGTACGGGTTCCCCTTAATACCCGTACAAGACCCAAAGGGGCTGGTAATGGGCGGGGGGGCTACCCATGGCATTTTTTTCTCAATGATTTTCATCCGTATTGCTGGAACCAGACATGACATTAAATGTCATTTTGTGCAGGGACTGTTCTAAACACGGGAAACACATGGCACTTCACAGGCATACCCCCCAGGCACGATATTTAAAGGAATATTTCACGTTTTTTTTCACTTTAATCTTCATTAAAATCAGTGCTCCCGAAAAAACAGCAGTTTTTAAAAACATTTTAGGCATTGACCCATGTCCCCTGGGGAAGGAGCCTCGTACCCAAACCCTTTTTAGGATAATATCTTGCATATTAGCCATTCAAATTAGCACTTTTTATTTTGAACGTTTGCGTCTCATAGACTTCAATGGGGTTCTAAAGTTCGCACAAATTTTAGGTCCATTCGAACGTTCTGGTGCGAACCAAACTGGGGGGTGTTCGGCTCATCCCTAGTCCAGACCAATTTTCAGTCGAGGGAGAGTATCATCCCAACTTCCAAGTCTGGATCCACCAGCTGCCTTGATTGATGTTAGTCTCAGCGAGCTGCTGAGACTGCCTCTCCCCGCCCCTCCACAGCTCAGTGCTCCAGTGAGCATGGAGAAGCAGAGTGGAGAGCTGTTGATTGACAGTCAGCAGCTCTCCTCTCTGGGATCTGGGAAAACCAAGCCATCAGCTGAGTTTGGCAGTTCTCAGTGCAGAGACAGCAGGGGACAGCTGCAGCATCGGTCTGATGCTCCATTCACATAGGTAAGTATGAATATAAAATAAAATAAAAATCCCATACTTCTTTTTTAACACTAACAGTGAAAATCTTAGTATACCTTACATTGGTGGTCAGTGTCTTCTTATATTGGTAGTTGGTATAGTGGTTGCATATGTTGGTGGCTAATGGACGAAGGACCCCTTATATTAATGGTCCTTGGAAAAGGGACACTCTTACATTGTTGACCAGTGGGAAATCTGCCCTCCCTTACACATAAAAAGATCATTGATATCAGTGTTTACTGGGAGTTAAGCTGGGTATACAGTAGTAGAATTTGAAAATGAAAATTCTTTAGGAAAATTCATATGAAAATTCTCAGAACATTTAAATGTTGTTTGAAAGATTGTGTTTGCTTTTAACATTCGATTTTAGAATCAATGGAGTTTGCTAAAAAAATACATCAAAATTTCCATCCTGCCCCTTCAAATTTTCTCATTGCTGTGTTCTTAAACGAACGTTAATTGCCCCTCTAATGATTATAAAAATGAACAAATGTGCTTATAACATTCTTACAATGGAAAAAGGTTGAATGAAATTCTACTAGTGTATATTCCACTTAAGAAACTCTTCATTGCTCAAGGAACCCTTAGCAACCTCTGGAGGAGGAGCTCAATGGTCAAAAGCACACTTTATATTCTGTAAGCATATATTGTGAGTTATTATTCTAGTGTTTACCACTGCTGTGACCTTTACATTTTTACTAAATGTGTAGTTATTCCCAATAAATGTAGACATTTTTAGATGTAATAAGTAAATATAACTGCTCCACGAGCATGTATAATAACAAACGATGTACAAAAACATTGTTTTTAGGCACCTTATGCCATAGCACCCCAAAGTTTCTCTCTGATTCCTACTGTGCCCTGTGTGTTTGCTGGCAACTGCAGATATGGATGGTATTTGCTCACTTCTAGGCATGTCCCCATATGTGACATTACTCAGTCCTTGTGATTAGCCATTCAGGTGCTGTAGCTCATACAAGATGGCAACCTAATAATTTATGGCTTCATACCAACCACCAGAGTCTACTGTTTGACCTCCACTAAATATTTAAGCCCTGATAAAGGGGCATCCTTGAGCTGCTGAAAACACTTAGGCCAGCCATGGCCAGTTTTGATGTGGGAATCCCTTCTGCCAAGCCATTATCTTCTCCGGTGGGGGAAGCTGTTCTCTCCGGGAGAGACAGTGATTATTGCTAGCAGCTATAACAGCCGCTTGCTATAAACTCATTTAAAGTTCGGCAGGCTGGTTGTACATTCAGCCTGCCCATATATGGTTAGAATCTCGGCTGGTTCCTGCTGAACCGCCCGAGATTCAAGCAGTCTGTGGCCGGCCCTAGCCACTTTTGGACTTTTATTGGGCTGCCTTAGTGAAAAAAGAATATATGTGTTGGACTCTAAAGAGTGTCAGCTCTGGTATTTTACATAAGCTGTTGTCAAGTGTGAAGGAGTCCCTCCGCCACTGAAGGGAGCAGGCAAAGATGCAACATTTTTGACAGTGTTCTGTCTTGGTAAGTAGAAAAGGTTGTAAGTGGTAAAGGTAACTAGATCAAAATTTGAACTAATTATTTTTAGTTTCACAGCTCTTCTTAAAATAGTATCCAGGTTTTCCATTAGGCAAGAATACTCTCAACTGGTGTTTGAAAAAAAACCTTCACATGGGCCTCCAACAGGTCTTTACTTAGAACCCAAGAATATAAAAACCACAGATCCAAATTCACTGGTTCAGTCAGAGTCGCTAAAACATTTTTGGTTCAACTCATCTTTAACTCAACAGTTTGAAGATGTCCACGCAGAACATGCAAATACTAGCAAGCCCCTAAGGTAGGCTTTACTTCATGTGACAGCTTTAAGTTGTCCATTTGTCTCCATTGGCACTGCAGAGCAAATTTTCTTCTGTTGCTCCACATGTGTGACATAGACTTTGAAGCAAACATTTTACCACGAGCCCTGGATGTGTGTCTTCTTAGCTCACAAATGCAAAATTCCTAAATCATATATTCAAAGCTATTATTTATATTACTAATTTCTTTTTTTCCAGTGTGTGGAAGACTGTGAAGATGCTCTTCCTGATCTGCATTTTTTCCCTTGCTCTTTGCAGCCAGGCTTCAGGTATAACACCTTGGGTGTTTATAATGTTGGTTAAAAGGGAATTGTTTTAACTTGTAGGATGGATAACTAAAATTCCTGTTTATAGCTGATTTTCTAAGCCGCTTGGATGTAAAGGAACACAAGTGACCCCTTATTCTAAAAAAAGATGTGTGTACTTACCTATCTTTAATCTGCTCTGGTCCGGCCACATGATCCCACAGCTCCAGCATTCCTGTGTCGGTTTCTGAAGGGAAGAGGAGGGAGCGCCAACAATAGCTGGGCCATGGGAGCCTATGGGTGACATTACTGCTTCTGGAATGCAAAGCTTTTTCGAGCATTCCCTGAGCCAGAACTGCAAGATCATGTGACCAGACAAGAGTGGATTAAGATAGATAAGTACCCACATCTTTTTTTAATCCAGGCTAGGTAGTAGGGGGTAGGAAACCTTTTTAAGAATAGTTCTAATTAGGGTTTTCTTGCACCTTATCTTGGACATTAGATTTGTATACTTGTTAGCATTGTCA
This sequence comes from Lithobates pipiens, assembly GCF_037356315.1. Taxonomy (NCBI): domain Eukaryota; kingdom Metazoa; phylum Chordata; class Amphibia; order Anura; family Ranidae; genus Lithobates; species Lithobates pipiens. Next base: position 185,926,493 of record NW_027507685.1, on the reverse strand, counting down.
GAATGGGGTTAGCAATGGCAACAAGGGTGGCCTCTTGAGATTGCTTTAGCCTGTAAACCAAATCTTCCATCTCATCTCAACCCCTTCACCTAAGCTTAACCTATTAGGCTACTTTCACACTGAGGCGGTCGGGCGCCTGCGGTAAAGCGGCACTATATTTGGCGCCATTTTAGCGGCGCTATTTGGCCACTAGCGCCACTGCAGCAGTGCTTTGCTGGCGGGTTTGCAGCACTGCCCCATTGTTTTCAATGGAAAGGGGCGCTTTAGGAGTGGTGAATACACCGCTCCTATAGCGCTGCAAAGATTCAGCTTGCAGGACTTTTTTGACCGTCCTGCAAGTACACCGCTCCAGTGTGAAAGCCCTTTCAGGGTGCTTTGCAGATGCTATTTTTAGCACTATAGCACCTGCAAAGTGCATCAGTGTGAAAGTAGCCTTATACTAAGGCTGGCCAGAGATGATTTTTTTTCCCGATTAGCCACAGGTGAATGGAGGAATCCTCCCTGCTGTGCTGTTGCGGAGGAGTCCCCACTGTCAGAATACACTAATCAGTACTGCAACTGCTTATCAAATAAACATTTTCCAACAGTCCTGTTAGATAGAAGTCGATGGTTATATCAACTTCTTTTAAATGGGAATGGCCATAGATGGTACAAAATTCAGCTGGTGGCTGCTGAATGGCCAAATTTAGATCCATCTATGGCCAGCTTAACCCTACATTTAAGAGAAAAGTAAGCAAAAATACATATCACAGTAACTGTGGTATTAGTAAGATCATTGTTCCAAAAATCTCATGCACTAAATGGGATATTTAAATTCTGATGGCTATATAAATACATATGGGCTGTTCACTTTGCAAGGGAAGTTTCCCCTGGAATGTCAATTTTCCTCAGAGCTTAGTAAATGAGGTGAAGCTCTTCTGACTTTCTTCATTCAATCATATGCAAGCAAAAATGCTATTTATTTCCCCTTGTGCCTCATTGAGTATTATTTGCAAAGTAAAATTTCACCACATTCACCAAGCTCTGGGGAAATTTTCCTTGCAAAGTGAAGTTCCCTTTGCAAAGTAAACAGCCTATTTGCTTTTAGGAAATTCATTCAAATGTGTCAGTTTATTAGATTTGATAACCTATGTTTTGTACAAAGTGAAACAATCCATACTTAAACAACTCACACATTCTGATGATATTTAACTATTCATGTTTTGAATGCTCTTGCATTTGATTCTCTATTTTAGAAGACTGGTGCTACGAAGACCTTCTGTGCGGTAAGTGTGTTTGTCTCTAATAAATAAATAATTTATTTACCACAATAAATTTTAAAAGCAAATGCCTAATTTGGAATGAAGTAATAGATTGTAGAGTTAAAGAATGATACAGTGGTGAAATACTAATTGGGTTTAAACTGTTTATGGTCAGTCAACATTGTGGCTCAATGGAACTGAGTATGAGCACTCCCTGGCCCCCCTCACGTCAGCAGTAGCACACAATGGATTAACACCTCTTCTGGAGCCCCACAGGACTACCTCTTCCTAGCTAAATAAAAGACAACCCCTCCCCCAAGATAATCGTTCTTCTTTTTTAGTCACTTCCAGTTCAGGTGTCTGCCTTTTACATAACTGGCACAGCCCCAGGAATCTTTTGAATAGCTTGTTGACAGTGGTGATACCTTGGTCTAGTTGGCACATGAGGGTGTTTCAATTTGCCTTCTTTAGTCTATGAGCTGTGCTGTCTATGAATCAGAAAATCTTTGTGCCTATACAAATTCAGCAAGAACTGGAATTTTGGACATTGCCACTCTGCTTCTTTGGGGCATGCCTCTCAGCCCAGGAGATAGGATAATTCCAAAGCCAGATGCCAGTCCACAATATGAAGAATCAGGTGCAAGGCCATTGGAGCACGGTGGAATGCAGATTCCCCAATCATCATGCATGCAAAGAAGCCTTTCTAGCATTGCAAGCCTTTCAGGATCTTCTTCAAGGGGGAGGACAAGACCGTAGTAGCCTACATTGCCTGCCAACTATATCTATCTCCAAAGGTCAATTTTTAAAGTGGTATCCAGTGTCCAGCAAAACTGGGAAGTAGTCTCTTTTGAGTTTTAACACCTGAGTCACTGAGTGCACAGCAGGAAGACTTCAGTTCCTTACAAATGGTCAGGTTACTAACAGTGTACTTGATCAAAAGAGGAAAGTGGACAATCTTTTCATTCAGCCATCAAGTCCTCAAGAGTCATCCACTGTTGGGTTACCAGGATGATTAGATTGGCATGCAGGAAGTAGGCCTTTCTGCTCTAGAACAATTGCATGCTTATTTGACTAGAGGGATGGCAGCCTTTAGGGCAGTTATGCCAGGATTGCTTGGAAGATATATGTCAAAGTCTTGTGCGGCCTTCATTCAACCTTACAAACTAAATGTTGGGTCAGCAAGTTTGGGACAAGAGAATTCAATTATTTTTGGCTTTAGCAGCTTTTCTTTGATTGCCAAGGTCTCGTTTAATTTGTTTTCTCCCACCCATTTTTTTTGGTATATCCTGTTGTGTGCTGGCATGAGGTGAGCCACGAAAATGGATAATTGTTATCAAATACTTACCGTCATATTCCTTTCCTGGCCCATCCGCACGTCAGCACAGGCTCCCTCCCTAGTGGCCGGTTACAGGCTAGGTTTTCGAACACCTATGTTGAGGGAGGGGTTGTCTTTTATTTAGCTAGGAAGAGGTGGTCCTGTGGGGCTCCAGAGGAGGTGTTAACCAATTGTTTGCTGATGTGAGGATGGGTCAGGAAAGGAAATTACGATAAATATTTGATAACAATTTTCTGTTCATGTCTCCTGTGCTGAAAGAGTTTTATTAAAGGGGATCATCACCCTTTGAAAAAAGTTTCCTCATCTCCATCCCAACACACATGCACACAGCTACACAAATATCTATCTTTTTTTCTTTTTACTTTTTTTTTTAATGAATAGGTTTTGGCCCATTTTCCATCTATTTCCTTGCCTAGAAGAATGATGTCAGTACCCCCAATGCCTCCTGGGATATTAAATGTGCATATCCAAGGAGGTACAAGTAGCACTTCAGTAATTCCACTTACTAGAGGGGGGGGGGGAGGGAGTCAGGCCTAGCAGCATGTCATTGGGAGGCAGCACCTGAACCCAGAAGAGCCGACAGTCAACCGATGATGACACAGGAGAACATGGTGGCGCAGGACCCCAGCAGTGGCTGTAGAGGAGAGCATCTCAGCAGGACAAAGCTGGGTCTTCTGGGTGGATGAGTACCACACAGCATCAGGTAAGGTCAAAATGAAAAATGAATGGGGGAGGGTAAAGTTCCTCTTCAATAAACTAAAAGAAGAATCAATGAAGTATAAAAGAAAAAGGAGTTAGACAAGAAGGCAATGAAAGCAATTCCACAACCCTCCACCTTATTAGAAAATCACAAAATTTGGTCCAGACGACTCACAATATAGTTGCGATTTATTCACACTCAGTCACACCTACAGTGGTGTGAAAAAGTGTTTGCCCCCTTCCTCATTTCCTGTTCCTTTGCATGTTTGTCACACTTAAGTGTTTCGGAACATCAAACCAATTTAAACAATAGTCAAGGACAACACAAGTAAACACAAAATGCAATTTGTAAATGAAGGTGCTTATTATTAAAGGTGAAAAAAAATCCAAACCATCATGGCCCTGTGTGAAAAAGTGATTGCCCCCCTTGTTAAAACATACTATAACTGTGGTTGTCCACATCTGAGTTCAATTTCTCTAGCCACACCCAGGCCTGATTATTGCCACACCTGTTCACAATCAAGGCATCACTTAAATAGGAGCTGCTTGACACAGTAAGGTCCACCAGAAGATCCTTAAAAGCTACACATCATGCCGAGACCCAAAGAAATTCAGGAACAATTGAGAAAGAAAGTAATTGAGATCTATCAGTCTGGAAAGGGTTATAAAGCCATTTCCAAAGCTTTGGGAATCCAGCGAACCACAGTGAGAGCCATTATCCACAAATGGCGAAGACATGGAACAGTGGTGAACCTTCCCAGGAGTGGCCGGCCGCCCAAAATTACCCCAAGAGCGCAGCGACGACTCATCCAAGAGGTCACAAAAGACCCCACAACAACGTCCAAGGAACTGCAGGCCTCACTTGCCTCAGTTAAGGTCAGCGTTCATGCCTCCACCATCAGGAAAAGACTGGGCAAAAATGGCCTGCATGGCAGAGTTCCAAGGAGAAAACCACTGCTGAGCAAAAAGAACATCAAAGCTCGTCTCAATTTCTCCACAATACATCTTGATGATCCCCAAGACTTTTGGGACAACATTCTGTGGACCGATGAGACAAAAGTGGAACTCTTTGGAAGGTGTGTGTCCAAGTATATCTGGCGTAGAAGGAACACTGCATTTCATAAAAAGAACATTATACCAACAGTAAAATATGGTGGTGGTAGTGTGATGGTCTGGGGCTGTTTTGCTGCTTCAGGACCTGGAAGACTTGCCGTGATAAAAGGAACTATGAATTCTGCTGTCTACCAAGAGATCCTGAAGGAGAATGTCCGACCATCTGTTCGTGTACTCAAGCTGAAACGAACTTGGGTTCTGCAGCAGGACAATGATCCACACCAGCAAGTCCACCACCGAATGGCTGAAGAAAAACAAAATGAAGACTTTGGAGTGGCCTAGCCAAAGTCCTGACCTGAATCCTATTGAGATGTTGTGGTATGACCTTAAAAAGGCCATTCATGCTCGAAAACCCTCTAATGTAACTGAATTAGGACAATTCTGCAAAGATGAATGGGCCAAAATTCCTCCAGGACGCTGTAAAAGCCTCATTGCACGTTATCGCAAACGCTTGGTTGCAGTTGTTGCTGCTAAGGGTGGCCCAACCAGTTATTAGGTTTAGGGGGCAATCACTTTTTCACACAGGGCCATGATGGTTTGGATTTTTTTTCACCTTTAATAATAAACACCTTCATTTACAAATTGCATTTTGTGTTTACTTGTGTTGTCCTTGACTATTGTTTAAATTGGTTTGATGTTCCGAAACACTTAAGTGTGACAAACATGCAAAGGAACAGGAAATGAGGAAGGGGGCAAACACTTTTTCACACCACTGTAAATGGCCTATCCCTGCTAAAGGCCAATAATGGCATCTATTCCTTAATACTTTAAGGGGTTTTAATTTCATTAGGTCATCAGTATGGCAAGTGTCTGGAAAATAATCAAAAACATTTTTAAAAATGTTCTTGTACTTATTGATATCATAAAAATAATTATTAGCTAGGCCACAGATGTCCCATTTTATATAACCTCTATGTATATGGCCATTCTTTTAACATAGTAGTTGGAAGTGGACCTGTGTTTTGGAGGGACACTGCCTAAACAGGGGAGTCGGCAGCTTGGATTACTTTTCTGTAGGGTAGCCAAGAAGGACTTGTTTGTGTAATCTGTAATAGCACATAGGGAAGGAAGATTGAGGAAATAACACAGGGAAGTGTAAAAAAAAAACTGGGTTAGTAACACAGGGAAGTAAAAAAAAAAATTGTTGTTTTGTGGGCAGTATTAAACTTCCCACCTACAGATTGCCGCATTTGTGTTTTTGGTTGTCCTGGTAGTTCCAAAATCCTAGTGTGTAAATTAAATTCAATGTATCTTATGTCAGCAATATGGACTGTGATCTGGGGGATGTTTAGCTCAGTGGCAGATGCTTTATTAAAGTGAGCCATGGCAGTCGGCACTTTGGTTTAGAGGCGTGGCAGCCCATTTTGTTTTAAAAGGAAATATTTAGAAAGTTCTTACAATAGCAGGTTTCCCATGCATGGGGTTCTTTCTCAGCAAACACAACTGATGAAAAATACAGTGCCACTTGGCTCACTCAGACTCAATTGCAGTACCTTGATGCACAGGCCCACTCCTGCCCTCCTAATATGGTTCTGCAGCCCCTTCTGGGTTTGCTCACTCTACCCAAGACTTCTGGGCATCCTCCAGCCTCGTTAGCCTGGACTTGCTAGCCGTCTGGCTTCCCAAGCCTCCCAGAACTTTTGGTCTCCTAGGCCTGCGTAGCCCTCCCAATCTTCCCAGTCCTTCAGGGAAGAAGTCCCCTCACCAGGGAGGCAGTATCTGACAGAAATAACAAGGTCTCCATAACATGGGTCTGTCTCCAAATGTTATCAACTGGCCCAAGGTATGCCTAGATCTGGCGTATAACAATAATGACCACCTGTGCGCTCACACAGGCTGTGAGCAACTAGCAAAGCCTGGACACAGGACTGAAGGCCACATCCCACCCAATGCTCATTGGAAACTCCAAGCTTCCAGCCCAGATCTGGATTTATCAAATTCAGAGAAATATTAAGACAGTTGTGTCTGCTCACAAAACAACTGCTGGTGCTTCTCAAATAAACTCCTTGAGAGTCCTGTATCCATTTCAAACCCATTTATATAGTGGCAGGGACTCCCACTGTCACATGAGCCATGTTAAAGTTTCCAGAAGTTGGACTGGGGGTGGTGGGAGAGGTCTGGCTGGAGAGTGCTCTTATAGCGTCCTAGCATTTTTACACAGAGCAATTCCCCAGCTGGTGGTGGGTCACCCAGTATCGGAGGTCTGAAAGGGGATCACAATATGCAATTTCTATAACCAATGAACACCAGTAATTTAACTTAATGAACCAATTTGCCATATCTGCAGCATGAAAGGTGTACACATAGCTGGGAGCATGATGAGTGTATACAAGGCACTTAAAAATGGCTGCATTCAGCATTTTCAACAAATTTTCCATAATATATAATTTACAGATCTGAGATGCACTAGGAAGATCCTTGTTACCTTAATAAATTCAAAAGAGAAACAATAACCCTTAGCGCAGAGATAATGCTGGCAATATAGGCTGAAGGCTTTGAGGAACTCTGTAAATTAAAAAAAGTAGAGGCTGTAAAATGTGAATATACTTATTTTTTAATTAAACAAAATGAAAAACTTCAAATTCAATTTAAAAATTATGTATGGCTGCTGCATAAGCGGTTTGTATTGCCTTTCAATTTAAGTTTGCAAACAGATTTCATTTTATATAACTGGCATGAGTTTGTACACAGGCCTTCTTGGTATACCCAACTGCACCTCTTTGTAATTAGCTGATTAGCTCCCTAGAGGTATGCACAGTGGAATTACATGTATTTGCAAGTATCATGACATGATTGGCATCACCTATAGATTAACAGCACTTGAAATTTTATCTTTGGTGACAAACGTGCATACCCAAAGGGATACCAGGGGGTGCAGTGTTTCCTACTGCAATCCTGGCACTCATTCTCAACATCTGCAGAACAAAAGCAGTTAAGGATCTGCAATATAATCTACTAAATTCATAAAATCCTATATTTTAAATTTCAATGTTTTTATTGAAATACTTTCCATAAAAGAGATTACAAAGGTTATGACAATAGTTGCGGATCCTCCACTGTGTGAAATACATACAAAATACGCAGTAAACCAAAAATAGAAAAAAGAAGATCCAAAAGGCGTAATCCAAAGACCTTCACATACATGATAAATTGCATTGTTAAAATATTATATTTTAATTTGTACACATAGAGTACACCAGAGGTTTGGTAAAGCATTTCTCTAACAGTTTGTATATATGTCATTTACTTATTAGAACCTGCAACCTGGAGCTCACATTATCCAACATGTGGACAGAACTCCCAGTCACCTATTAATATCATAACATCTGAGACCAGAAGCTATGCTAGTCTGGGCCCACTACAAGTTACTGGTGTATCAGGATCTTCCTCAGCTGTTCTCACTAATAATGGCCACACAGGTAAGTGTGTAATTTTAGGCTGCATTTCTTATGAAATGTTTATTTTAAGGAAAATGCCACCATTAATGCATTGTTTTTCTCCAAAACTCCCATTCTGTGATTATCAAAATCACTTTGATTGTCAATGATCCTCTGAAATTTCTATGACGACGTACTCTAGTACAGTCAAAGCTCATTTGGCTGTACACCACCTGTGCATCGTTCAGCACTCCCGTGACCCGCAGACAGCTGGCTGAAGCAGGTCCAGGCTCAGGAAAGAGCGTGACCATATGATCAGGATTCACCCACATGCCTGGACCAGCACCAGGCTCAGTCTCTCAGTGAGCCGCTGAGAGGCTGAGCTGGCCACTCCCGCCCCTCCACAGCCCAGCAATCCAGTGAGCGCAGGGGGGGGGGGGGGGCAGAGCAGAGAGCCGGTGATTGACAGTTGCCAGTTCACTGCTCAGGGAGCTCTGAGAACCGAGGGATCAGTGGTGTATGATCGCTTGGCTGTCAGCCTTAGAGCTGGTAGGGGAGGACAGATGCAGTCCGATGCTGCATCTATCTAGGTAAGTATGATTAAAAAAAAAAATGTATGCTTCTCTTTTAAGTAGAATCAAGCAAATCAAGTAATTCTATAGTGATTAAAGTCAACCATGTATTAAAATGGAAGCCTTTTTTCTTATTTTTTTTTGTAAATGCTTTCACTGAGAGTTTATTTCATGCAAAAGGGATAGGGGGGCTGCAACATAGGATGACCTTGCAAGGGTGTGGGGGGTGAGAGTCTGCAACATAAGTGGACCCTGGAAAGGTGGGGGTTTGCTACTGTAAGCGGACCTGGCAAGGTTGGGGAGGTGCAACATAGGTGGACCTTGCATTTGTTTGCAAGTATCGCTTTAGGGGCATATACAATAAAGTGTGTGAGTTTTTACCATTTCATGGAGGTTGTGGATCACTTGAAAACCCAGACACAATGATATTACCAGCTTTAAAGAACTCTCCAACAAAGGGAGCATAAAGTCCAGGTAGTAGTATAAGCAATCTTCAACTTCAAGGACACACACAACTTCAACACAGTACTTACAGAGGTTAACTTCTAAAGTGTGAAAAGTGCAGCCATAAGCCGGTTGATCCCTGAACTATGACTGAACCCACTATCTAGACACCCACCTTCTTGGAACAAATGCTGACCTATACAGGTCCAGTCTATTGATCTCTGTAGGCAGTTATGTACTGACATGCATCTCTGCACTTCACTTTTTCTCCACGTTTCACCCAATGCTTCAAGTTATTTTCAGAACAGGTTCATATGGTGTAGAAAAACCTTCTTAGACTGAGTAGTCACATAGGTATCTAAAGGCCAGCCTAGAGCTCTACAGTAAATACCTCTTTGTGACATTTAAATTTTAAAGGTGCAATTTTGAAGCTGTGGCTGTGTTAAGGCTGTTACTTTGTACTTGCTCCAGTTTTTGTTCAAGATATGGCTCTTGCCAATGTGACTGCATGGAAAATGAACTTAATTAATTATTAATATACATGTGTTCACTGATATGTGGAATATGCACAAGGCCTTTCTTTGGGGATGGCCCCACTTAAGAATCTTATATCATACATTAAGAAAACCATTAGCCTAGATCACAGGTCTCCAAACTTTTCAGTATGAGGGCCACAACGTATATTTTACAATTATTCGCAGGAAGAAGAAAAAAAAAAGTCAACTATTCTTTGCTAATACAATCCTTCCCCTCAGCCTGTAGTAACATATAAGTTTTATAAATTAAGAATAATTTAAACATTTAGGCATTTTTTTTATTACAAAAGGTTACCTCTTTCTGTTACTGTATAACTCCTTGAACATCCATAATTCAAATTATGTTCATAGTTAACTCACAGACCACATAAAGAAAATCAAAATCAAAATCCTCTATTCAGAAAACATACCATTTTAAATATACAAAAAAAAACATTCTTTACAGAAACAGCTTCCTCCTTCATATGGAGTGATAAGTAAAGTGAACAGCACCACAGTGTCCAAATCATTAGCCAGTAGGACACTAAACTAAAATGCAGGCAAATACCTGATAGTCATACCCCGAATTTTTAAACATCTCATGCCAGGCATCTAAAACATATGTCCACTTAGCCCTTGTACACACGGTCGGACATTCCGACGGAAAATGTCCGATCGGACCATGTTGTCGGATAATCCGACTGTGTGTGGGCTCCATTGGACTGTTTCCGTCGGAATATCCGACCGACAAAGTTTTAGAGCTGGGCTATAAAATTTTACGACAACATGATCCGATCGGACTTTGTCCGATCATTTGTAGAGAATTCTAATCGGACAAAGTGCCACGCATGCTCAGATCAAATTCCTAGACCAAAGCTATTGGCTAATAGCCTGAATGTAGTCCCATCGTAACGAAATTACGTCATCACGTTACGAAAGATCAGATTTTCCGACAACTTTGTCCAACTGTGTGTATGCAACACCAGTTTCGGACAAAATCGGACGGATTTTGTTGTCGGAATGTCCGACTGTGTCCACAAGGGCTAAGAGGTTGTGGAATGTAGTAAAAATGATAAAATATACCCAGATACCTAACTTAGGCGTTGTAGCTATAGTTCTTCGGCAGTGGCAGCCCGTCCATTAGGGGTAATCAGGGGCCGCCCCCTCTCTCCAGGCCACTCCCTATATGGTAATGGATAGATTCATGCATAGCATGAATCTATCCTTGGCCACCCTATTCATGCATCTGGCCCATTTCGGGTCACCGGGCGCATGAATTACAGCAGCAGGGGCTTTTTTGAAGCACCTGATTAGAGCCATGGGCTCTAGTAGTCTGCAAAATTGGGTGGGCTCTGGTCACAGAGCATGCAACCTGGAGCCCACCCAGGTGTGTTACAACAGCAAATAAATATTCGCTGTTGAAATACTCATCCTCAATCCGGCCAATCGGAAGCAGGTGTGAGACCCGTTTTCTGATTGGCCGAAAAGAGAAGAGTCCCGATTGGTCGCCAAGGAGGGAGCAAATGGAAGCCACCGCCGCAGAGAACAGGAGAACAAGAAACCATCGGTGATGAAGAATGGGAGGCTGCTGCTGAGCAGGGGTAAGTCGCCGGTGATGGGGTAAGTGCTCTCAACCGACTGACCCAGTGAATTTTAACCGTTTCAATACAGGGCACTTCCCCCCCCTTCTGGCCTAGGCCAATTTTCAGCTTTCAGTGCTGTTCCACTTTGACAATTGCACGGCCATGCAAGACTGTATCCAAACAAAATTTTATTATTTGTTTACCACCTGTTGCTGGTATTTGGTCCTCATTTGGGTTTTTATTTTTTGCGCTACAAATAAAAAAAGATTTTTTCCTTTGTTTCTGTTACAAAACTTTGTAAATAAGTATTCTTCTTCACAACGGGCACTGATGAGGCAGTACTAATTGGCACTGATGAGGTGGCACTGTTATGCAGCACTGATGGTCACTGATAGGTGGCACTGGGCACTGATAGGTGGCACTGATAGATGGCACTGTTAGGCCTCACTGATGGGCACTGAGTGCCATCCCTATTGGGCATTGATTGGCATACCTATTGGTCCTGGGTGGGCATGCTCGGGGGGTGGCTGCACTGATAATCATTTAGCCCAGCCCCCCCATCAGGAGAGCAGCCAATCGGCTCTCCTCTACATGCTTCTGTCAGTGCGAGTAGAGGAAAAGCCGATAGATGGCTCTTCCTATTTACACTGTGATTAGCTGTGATCGGACACAGCTGATCACGTAGTAAAGAGCCTAGCAGACTGATACACCACACCACCAATCGCCACGCTGCACGTCCCATGGGCGCACGCTAGCGGCTTAACCTGCTGGACGTCATATGACACCCAGTCATGATAACTGAACCACTTTCCGGCCATCATTCTGCATTCGGTGGGTGGGAAGTGGTTAAAGTATAACAAAAGGCAAAACTTATTTTTTTAGTGGAGAGAGAATAGGAACCTGTCAGGTTTGTATTGCTGCCTTGTGTCCCTGTTAGGGAGATTCGTTCCTCTCTGTCTGTCCTATTTTATCAAAACTGAAAGTGCAAGAAAATCCTAAATTTTGGGTTGTATCCAGAACAGTAATTGAAAGGAAGTCTTCTAATGAGGACACTAGTTCTGGTGACCCTGGTGACAAGGGATAATAAGTGATAAAGGATTTCCTCTTAATTCCTGTTTTGGCTATGGGACAGGAGGTGAAAGGTAATCTCCCCAATGGAATACAGATGCAAAAAAACTGACAGGGGTTATAACCCTCCCTTACTCTTTCCAAAATGAAAAGAAACATTTGCTTTTAGTTCTACTTTAAAGGTTGGTTGGGTATTAGAGTTAATGGCTTGGGTAAATTAACGTTCAATATTTTTTGACCTAGATGTTGAAGACCTTTTTGAATTATCAAGAGCTAGGCTCCTATCTCTAAAACCTAATCTTCTGAGATTTTACATCCGGTCCTACCACTATTTACTCCAAAAAAGCCTCAAATCGCAATCCCTAAGGGTACATTTTGAGACCATCACCCGATACATCCAAAAATGGCTATACTGGACAACTGTGCCTTGTCAGTGGATACTTACCAAATCAAAAATTCCAGAAGCGAAAAGAACTGCCTGCGAAAATTTTGGGGAATTTGAAATTGCTCACAGAAAATATTGCTTTATGTGCTGTCATGAGAAGTATAAATACTTGTAACTTGATCAGTGCCCCAATGTTGTATATCTCTGCAGTTGAAGCATCATTGAGTTCAGAGCATTATCTGTCGAGGGTAGGACTTGAAAACCTCTACAAACTTACTGCTTTTCACATTCACTTTGGAGATGAGAATTCTGCTAATCTAGGTTCAGAACATCTGATCGATGGCCAAGGTTTTCCATTGGAGGTAAGTGACTTTTTTGAACAATAATTATGTGGCTTTTTTTTTATATAGTGTCAAGTCCTGTTGAGTTAAAGGCAAAGAAAATGTAATATTTTCTAAATTGGAATTGATAATTTAAAAATGTTAATCTATATGATATCAAATTTTTTGCATGCTTTGGTGTTTAGAAAAGGTTTTTGGTTGATAGTACTTAAAACAGAAGTGCAGTTTTACAAAAAACAAACATACATACTCACTTAGGTGGCTGCATCTAAGACCAAGAGCCAAGCAATTAAAGACCGCTGAGTGCTCAGTTCTCAGTCTTCAGTGAGCACAGATCTGACTCTGCTCTGCCCATCCAGTGCTCATTGGAGCGCCAGGCTGTGCAGTAAGCAGAAACGCCTGGATCAGTCTCGCAGCGGCATGCTGAAGGGTTGAGCCAGCTACCAGTCAGGGATCTTGGCAAATCCCGACATTATTTTGATCCCTGCAGAGCCTGGACTGGCTCTGTGACATGAGCCGACAACGGGCTTTAGCCCGCTTTTATCTGAATCTGGGTGACAGGAGTGCAGAACTAAGTGCACTTGTCTCTGGTGTGACAAGTTCACATCACTGTATTACAGGGGGGGGGGGGGGGTGCCCTGAAAAACAGTACTGCATACAGTACTTTTTTTCCATAGTATCGCTGTCACAGATAGAACTTTTTGAAATGTCACTGTGCACTTCAAAACACCAGCTGCTGCATTGTAATGAAGTGGCTAGTGTAAATGTACACTTATAGCATGTTCATAGTCCATCTCATGTTACATGTCTGCAGGCTCTGGTAGTTCGCTGTACCATTATATTCACTAAATATTATGTCCTGCCCTTTGGTGATGTCAAGGGCTGCACTAGAAGCCCCCTATATCAAGTAAGCTGAAAACCACTGCATTACATTATTGGTGGTGAACCCAGGAATCTCCATAAACTTTGTACACAGTGCATGGTCTCCCTAGTCTTTTTTTCTCTTTTTGTTGAAAATTAGACCTGTGCAAGTTGTTTTGTTCAGAATTCATTTTTTTACTAAATTCAACAAATTCATTAATTGGGAAACGTTCGAATTAACAAAAACGGGTTTAACTAATTTTTACGAAACTTAGAAAATCCGAAATCTGAAAATTCAAAAGAATGAAAATTTGAAAACCCGAAAATTTGAAAATGCTAAATAATAACAAATAATAACAATTGCTAACTATTAAATTATAGGTATTGGAATTTCCTTTCAAATTTGGCTGTTAGTGAACATAACTAATACGGATTTATCCGAAGTTACGAATTAATGCGGAATAACGAATTCTGCATCTAAACAAATAAAACGTAAAAAATGAATAATAAACATTTTTTATGATTGTCATTATTTATTCATATTTGTTACATTCCGTTTGTTTAGATGCGGCATTGGTTATTTTGGATAATTCATAACTTTGGATAAATCCGTATTAGTTACGTTCACTAACAGACAAATTTGAAAGGAAAGCCCCTGACCAGGGTAGTCTAAAGGTCCCTTTTTTACCTGTTACCCATTCCACTCCAACCTCCACCCCATTATCAACCCATAAAGTAAGAGACCACACCTTGCTTTGGAGTAAAATGGCCATAACAGCCTTTATTACGATACTCAAATACTCCAATCAAATTATATATAAATATATCTATATCTATATATAAATAACCAAACAGTATAAATATAACCATAAATATAACCATCCATATAACCATAACCCACAACTGGTAACGAATAGCATATAGCTAACATGGCCGGTCTGGTGATCTCTGACGGTGACCCATAACTTTACCAACCAACTTTACCAACCAACCAATCACTGCGGTACCCACTTGTAACTTTTCCAGGCCTCCAGCTGTGACCGCTCGGAGACAACCTCCGCAGTGACAACCATAACGGTATTCCCTCCAACGTTCAGGAATACACCGGAGGGACCCATCCTAGCAATGGGCCCCCCACCCCATATCAGATGACTTCTGATTTACCGCCAACCGTCAAAGACCACCAGACACAACTGCCAACATCCAATGCCTTCTGCACAGCTGTCATGACATCCGATACCGCCACCTGAAAAAGAAGAAAAGAAAACAACACCGGCAAATCCCAACAACCGAAACATAGGGCGGGAGGGTGGGAAAAACTGCCTCCTCTCTCTGTCCCCTCCGTCGAACTGGACTTTGCTCCGCCCACTCCCCCTCTTATAGGGCTCCTCCCCTGTCCCCACACTCACCACCAGCTCCTCCCCCTAAGGCTAATCCGCTTGCAGCTTAACCCTCTAGTTCCCTTAAACATCCCTGTCATGCCCGGCCCTCCATTACTTCCCTCCTAGTCCATTCACTCCGGGCCTCACTTGACCAGGGTAGTCTAAAGGTCCCTTTTTTACCTGTTACCCATTCCACTCCAACCTCCACCCCATTATCAACCCATAAAGTAAGAGACCACACCTTGCTTTGGAGTAAAATGGCCATAACAGCCTTTATTACGATACTCAAATACTCCAATCAAATTATATATAAATATATCTATATCTATATATAAATAACCAAACAGTATAAATATAACCATAAATATAACCATCCATATAACCATAACCCACAACTGGTAACGAATAGCATATAGCTAACATGGCCGGTCTGGTGATCTCTGACGGTGACCCATAACTTTACCAACCAACTTTACCAACCAACCAATCACTGCGGTACCCACTTGTAACTTTTCCAGGCCTCCAGCTGTGACCGCTCGGAGACAACCTCCGCAGTGACAACCATAACGGTATTCCCTCCAACGTTCAGGAATACACCGGAGGGACCCATCCTAGCAATGGGCCCCCCACCCCATATCAGATGACTTCTGATTTACCGCCAACCGTCAAAGACCACCAGACACAACCGCCACAGCCCAAAAGGGTGACTCCCTTACCCTTGAGGGCCACCCCACACCCCCGAGGCCACGTGGATATCCTCCTGCAACCCCAATGACCACAAGTCAATCCCCCCATCCGACACGTGAACCCCATCCCGTCTCAGGTACATGCCCACATAACCTTCCAGTTCGCAGTGGCGAACCACGATCCCACCCTGTTGGGCCACAAACCTCCCCACCACCTTATTGACCCCAATAAGGGTCCTGTGGATGCTCGCCACCGAACGAGCCCAGCGCCAGGCCATCCTCGCCACAGTGCCCGACCACACCAGTACAGTACCCGGCAAACGGAAGCTCAGCCGCCTGAAATCGGACTTGCTGTCCGCAATCAAATCCCAAACCCTCCGTACCCCCAGGGCGTTCCCCCCCGCATGGATTACCAGCACCGCCGGTGGACCGTCCCGAGACACACGTCTCTCAATCTCCTCCATCAACCGTCCCCCCCGCAGTCCAGGGATACCCAACCACTGCAAGCATGCCTCCCTCCGGGAAATCCCAAGTTGCCTTCCCTCGGGCCGTTGACCACCTCACCAGGCCCCCCAACACACGTAGGAGTGCCCCCCGATCCAGACGAGGCGAGCCGGACCTCCATCCGAAAAGAAAAATCAACAGCGTAAACAGCCGCCACCCAGTAACACGGCATCCACCCCGACAAGACAACAACCACGCCAGCCCCCCAAACCCAGAGGAAGCCCAAAAGATTAGTGCCGGCGTGCAACCCTAAGAACATAATGTCTGCTCGATACGTTTGTATTATTCCTGCGTCATGTAAAGTTATGTTTTTTTTTTTTTTTTTTTTTTTTTTTTATATATGACCATCAAACCACCAACTGTGGCCTAACATAAGAACGAAAACGCCGAGACTCCCCTCTCCCTATCCGGCGCTCTGCCGCCTCCCCCAAACCGCACCGGGCCGCCTCCGTGGTAGCCCCTATCCGGAACGAATGGGACGCAAATCCCTCGCAACCAACTCCACCACCCGCAAGCACTTCCGAAACACCGAAACAAATTGGTACTTAGACAAAAAGGACCCACCCGCATGCCACCGGAAAGGGCCCTCCCCCCCCCCCCGTCTCACCGCCCGAAAAACCCGTACTGCCGCCACCGGGCACATACTGGAACCCGGCAATGCAAACAGGGACACCAGAACCCCCTAGCCCAGCCGATCCCTTTTGGACCTGCGGAGCCAGAGCCCCACCCGGTCAACTGCAACTCGAACCTCCCCAGCCAACAAACCCCCTGCCACCTTCTTGGACGGGCCAACCAACTCCCCAAGCCTAAACGCCCCATAGACGGCCAAAGAAAACGCCGCTTTGAACAGCCGCGTCACATATTCCAAAGAGCACACCCGCTCCAGCTGAGCACAGATCGCCTGCAAGATGGCAAACGTAACCTGCCTCCGCGTATCCCTCGTCCCGTGTCGCCTCCCACAACCCTTCAGCGCCCGACGAACCCAAAAATCCTAAGTCCAGGCCACCACCCGCAACAGCTCAAACAAAAACGTCAAAACCGCCATATTCCGACCGAGCACAGAAACCGACACCCCCCGTTCCATATTCCGGGCCCCAAAATAAAGCACCAACAACCGCAATCGGAGCCTCGATCACGTACCCCAGTCTCCCGAACCAGACCAGACCTTGCAGACCAACCTTGGAATAGGCCGCCCAGGTGGGCGCACTCACAGACTGCCGGATCCATCCGGCGGCGACTCCAATGGCAACCCCCCAAATCCACTCTGTGCAACGGGCCCCTTCCGCTTCCGCGCCCGGAGCCAGCTCCCTGAACCTGTCCCACTGAAAAACGAGACGGAGTCAGCCCACCCGAGGTCCACACCCAGTAAGTACACAGCGTAAGCAAAAAACATTCAACTGTAACCAACCAAGGACCAACTGCCGCATCAACCGTCTCACTGGAGGGGATGAAGCCGACACCCGGTTCACCACCTGCATCACCCCCATGATGTCGCAATGAATGCGCAACTACAGATTCTCACACTCCACCCCCCACAGTTCCAAAGCCAACACCGCCGGAAACAGTTCCAACAGAACCAGATTGCCCAAAAACCCCGCCGTTCTCCAAGCCTCCGGCCACGTCTCCACGCACCACTTGCCCCTGAAAAACGCCCCGTATCCCGTACAACCGGCCGCGGCCGTGACCACAGCCCAGTCAAAATTGCCGACCGGGCCCGCCACCCACCTGGCCCTCCCATTGTCCGAGCCCAAAAAACCCGTGCCAAAACCCGCAAATCCACCCGGTGCTCCCTCCCCAACCGCACAAAATGGGTGGGAACGCTGACGCCTGCCGTAGCTGCCGACAGCCGCCGGCAGAAAAAACCTTCCGACGGGACTGACCCCACGTGCGAAGTGCAGCTGACCCCAGAGCGACTGTAACATCCACAACCGTACCTTGCGCCGACCCCGAATATCCTTAACTACCCGCCGAAGCTCCACCAACTCGTCCTCCGGCAGCCGACACTCCATCCCCCGGGAGTCGATCACGATCCCCAGGAAACTCAGTTCCGACGTCGGGCCCACCCTCTGATCGTCAGCCCAGGGAACCCCAAACCTGCCCGCGATGTGCTGCAACGTAGACAGAAAATCGCACACACGGCGGAGGCAGGCGGGCCCACACACAGGGAGTCAGCCAAATAGTGGACAACCGACTCCCGACCCGAAGCGTCCCTCACCACCCATTCCCAAAAAGGAGCTAAACGTCACACAGTACGCACACGAGGTCGAGCAACCCATCGATAGGCACATAGCCACGAAATACTTGTCCCGCCAGTGGCACCCCAGCAGCCGAAAGCCATCCGGATGAACCGGAAGCAGCCGGAACGCCGATTCCACCTCGGTCTCGGCCATCAGCGCCCCCCGGCCCGAACGCCGCACCCCCGTACCGCAGCGTCAAACAAAGCGTAGGACACCGTGCCCACCTCAGGGTCACTGAAATCACGCCCGGAGCCCCCGATAGGAAAAAGGTGAGGAATAAGCCGAAACTGCCCTGGCTCCTTCTTGAGGACCACCCCCAACGGGGAAACCACCAAGGCGGGCCACGGCTTATCCCCAAACGGCCCCCCCCATGCGCCCCCACGCCACCTCCTTCCGCGGCTTGTCATCCGCCACCCACGGATGTTCCAATGGGGACTACAAGTTTTCCGCAACCCGCGGCACCTCAGGCAGCGAACACGGAACTTGCTGCCCCGTCCGGCAGCACCGGGACCACATGTGAGTCCCGCCGCAACCGGACCACCCGTGCTTGAACGTGCACGCTCCTCCGAACCTGCAGGCCCCCACGGTGTACCGCCAGCAAACCCCCCCCACTTTGTTCCGGCCGGCAGCCCCAAGGTAAGCGCACTCCTGGCCCCCCCCGAAGAAACTGAGATGGGGGCCCCCGCCAACGACATAAGCCGCATCCCGAGGCTGATGTCCTTGTGGGCCCAGCGCAATTCCGACCGCACCGCCTTGCGCTGCCGGAACTGCTCATCATACCGGAGCCACGCCACCCCCATAAACCCGACGGGCCTCCACGATCGCCGCCATATAACAGAAAAAGCGCCAAGCAATGCTCGGGGCTCTTCCCCCCAATGACGCCAGCCAAAATGGCAAGCGCCTGGCGCCACTTGGAAAAGTACCACCGCTTCCCCCAGCGGCCCCTCGAAGCATACATACCCCGCACACCGCGCCGCGTCGGCCAACCGAACCATGTCCGACCGCGCCACCAAATCTTGTTTGCCCGCGTAAACCCCCGATGCCCCACCCCCCCTGTAGACGGCACCAAAGGTGCCCCCGGCGCCGTACACCCCGGGGTATCTGAGGCCACCCCGAGGCCCCCCGCCGGGGGAGCCACCCATGGGGTCGCTAACGACGGCTAGGCCCGCCCCCCGGTCAAAACGCCCCGCCAAGGCCCGCAACCGCCCCTGACCCGCCGATTCCGCACCCGCACCTCCGGGCACCGCCGCCGCAGGAACCCCCGCCACCCCGCGTCCCAAACCCCAGGCGTCACTGGCCCCCCCGCGCACACCCGCACCACCCCCCAACGAACCCTGCCCCATGCCCGCCAGCACCACTCCCAGCAAACCCTGCAATGCATGCGACACGGACAACGCATCAGGGGACTCACCTGGCGGCCCAGGGACGCTCCTCATGCCGGACTGGCGACCGCACCACCTGGACCAGGCAGTTCGTCATCATCCGCGACCTCCCCTCCTGACCGATCATCCGGACCCCAGGTAGCTGGGGTGCAAGCCCCCCGGGGGAAGAGACCCCGGAGGCCGACGTCGCAGCCCGCAGGGGTGCAGCCACGCTCCCGGCTGATCCCTCCCCGGCAGCCTGGTGATGAGAACCAGCCCTGCCAGCCCCTGGAACGGCAGACCCCCGGGCACTCACCTATCCCCGCCGTGTAGAGCAAACCGCAGGCGATCCTCGAACCTGCACAAGCCGGACGACATCCCCCCTGGTCGGAGCCCCCGGGTCCCCAGCAGAGCCATCCCGAGCCGTCCCCCTACCCCCACAGCATGGCGCCCAGCAACAGACTCCACACCGCCCCCCCCTGCAGGCAAGATGGCCGCCCGCCGACTGCGTGACCCACCCCCCCTCCCCCCCCCCGGGGCCGCGGCGTGAGGGCCGCACAGCTCCCCCCAACCTGCACAGGCCGGACGACAGCCCCCCTGTTCGGAGCCCCCGGGTCCCCAGCAGAGCCATCCCGAGCCGTCCCCATACCCCCACAGCATGGCGCCCAGCAACAGACTCCACACCGCCCCCCCCTGCAGGCAAGATGGCCGCCCGCCGACCACGTGACCCCCCCCCCCCCCCCCCCGGGGCCGCGGCGAGAGGGCCGCACAGCTCCCCCCAAAGTCCCCTGTGTCCGCTCCGCGGGAGTAAGCGAACGATCCTCCCCAGGGCAGCGCACAACACGAGGTGGCCGAGGGTCAGGCCCAGGAGAAAAACGCGCCGGAGGCCGAGACCTCCGCGCGCGCGGTAGCAGCTCACCCATCCGAACGTCTGCTCCGGCCGACCCCGCCAGTCCTCCGAGGCGATCCCGAAGCCAGTCCGGCCCTCGCTCCTCCGCCCGACGCCGCAGCTCAGCCAGCAGTCGATCCACTTCGGCCATCTTCAGAGGAGCAGTGAAAAAACTGCCTCCTCTCTCTGTCCCCTCCGTCGAACTGGACTTTGCTCCGCCCACTCCCCCTCTTATAGGGCTCCTCCCCTGTCCCCACACTCACCACCAGCTCCTCCCCCTAAGGCTAATCCGCTTGCAGCTTAACCCTCTAGTTCCCTTAAACATCCCTGTCATGCCCGGCCCTCCATTACTTCCCTCCTAGTCCATTCACTCCGGGCCTCACTATACACACTATAAGTTTTTCCTTAGGAGTTTCAATATTTCAATATGTATGAAATCGGGCAGGCCCTTGCACTACATGGTTTTGGTAACCCCGAAGGAAAAGCTCAGCAGAAAAACTGATAGAGTGTATGGGACTTTACAGTCAAATTTATTTTCGGATCTTTGAATTTTCTAATTTTGGTTCCTATTTTCAGAAATTTCAAATTTTGGATTTTTGCAAATTTATTCAAAATAACGACTTTCAATCATAACGAATGACCCGAAAAACAAAAAACAAAACAAAAAAACAAATGAAACTGAAACTAAAATGAAACCGAACAGATTTTTCGGCAGTGCACATGTCTATTGAAAATAGCCTGTAGTGTTGGGCTATTTGCTCTACTGCTAGAATGTTCTTTAACCCTTATGCCCCGTACACACAATAGGATTTTCCCACAACAAATGTTGGATGTGAGCTTGTTGTCGGAAAGTCCGACCGTGTGTATGCTCCATAGAACATTTATTGTCGGAATTTCTGCCAACAAACGTTTGAGAGCAGGTTCTCAAATTTTCTGACAACAAAACTTGTTGTCGGAAATTCCGATCGTGTGTACACAAGTCCGATGCACAAAAGTCTACGCATGCTCGAAATCAAGCATAAGAGCTGCACTGGCTATTGAACTTCATTTTTCTTGGCTTGTTGTACGTGTTGTACGTCACCACGTTCTTGAAGTTCTTAATTTCCAACAATTTTTGTGTGCCCGTGTGTATTCAAGACAAGTTTGAGCCAACATACCTCCACGGTTTTGTTGTCGGAAAATCCTATCGTGTGTACAGGGCATTATGGTTGAATGTTTTTAAAGTGGAACTCCAGTCATTTTTTCATCTTTCCATCTATTAAATCTTCTGCCCTTGTTTTAACTTTGGATAGTAAAACCATTCTTTTTTTGCCATTAAATACCTTATACAGCCCACTTCCCGTTTCTTGTCTGGAAAAAAGTCTAGGCTTATGACATCATGCATAGCGCTCTCTCTCGCTCTCTCGTGAGAGTTTGCCAGGAAGGGAGGGGAGGATGCCCCATAAGAGGGCCAATGAGAGCTGCAGAGCTGGAGGTGTGCGAGACTTAGTGGAGGAAGATTTCTGCAGCATATTTCGCAAGTACAGAATCACAGTATAAAATATGCAAAGTGGTTGGAGGGAAGCTTCAGAATGGCAAAGATGCTTTTATTACAAAGTATGTGTGCAGACTGCAGTTCCTCTTTAAGGCTTTTTTTCCTCTTAGGATAGAATTTGAGGCCCCATTCGCAATTAGCGATTTAGAATCACAGACAGAATCAGGGGAAAATTGAGCTAAAATCATGTCAAATCCACACCATGTCTCAATACCTAAACTTGGTCCCTAAGCTTTTTTCCCTTGGCAAACGCGCATATGGCAGCCCATTGAAGTGTATGGGTGGAACACATGTGGAAAAGCTTGTGAATCGATAAATAAAACATTGCGAGCGGCAACGCATGTTCTTGCTACGTTAAAAGGGGAATGGGACCTAAGGGAATATTCTCACTGTGAAAGATAACAAAAAGAAACTGACATTTCACACATTTTACAAACCTTACAGGGTTTATTTATGACTTTTGAGCAAATGTTGAGACATTCACAAAGCAAACTTTTTTTATACTTAGACCCCTAAGTATAAGAATGGAAGCGATGGGAAAACACATATCCAATTTTACTGTTAACACATTGGTGTGTATGTAGCCTAAATGTCTATTGCTTGCTGTGAAGTTACTTTAACCTTTTTTTGTCATTTTAGATGCATTTCGTGTTTTACAATACAAAGTATGGAGATATGACAACAGCCAAACAATACTCAGATGGTCTGTCAGTAGTTAGTGTACTTTTTGAAGTAAGTTGCATTATCTCTAAAGTAGCATTTGTTAGGAAACGGTAGACAGTTTTGTTTAAAGATTTGTAGTATGGATGCTTCCAATCCTTGATGCTGATGAAGATGGGACTTTTTGTTTTCCCCAAACCATACGCTAAACCCATCCTCTAGTCTACACCAATCCAAACAAATGCTTATATACTATTACCACTAATACAATGTTTATACCTTTATATTTTATGTGCCAACTTAACTTCTTATAGTGCAACGTGACAATAAAAAGTGCCATTAATTGTAAAATGCAATCAGAAAAGAATCACAGTTTTAAACTGTAGACATATAATATTTATCTCAAATGTCCATTGGCATTTAACATGTATGTTCAAAGTTCTCATGTGCTTGAACTCTCACCCGTGCTGAATAACCATGACTTTTCCCCACTTCTTGTGCCACCACCACCTTCTAAAATGGTGACTTACCAGAGTCCAGAAAAAGTTTTGCCTTTGGTTCATATAGGGATAACCACTCCACTATCCTGTCGTTCCTCTAGTTAGTTAGCCACTAGACGTTCCTTAATCCTCCTTGCCCAACATTGGTGTCTCATAAGAATTAAATATTTATGGAAAAAATAAACCGCGCTGGGAAAAATAGTGAAAAAACAAACTAACAATGTGTGATATAGGCAGCAGCAATAAATGCGATATGGCACTCAACAACAATACAAAAATACAGAAAGCTGCGCCAACCCTCTAATTAATTATATAACAAAAATTAGATATTAAATTATGTGAATAATTAATAAATTGATACGATCAAAAAACACCTCAAGTGCATAAAAATCACGAAAGTGCATAAAAATGATAATACAAAAAAAATCCAATCATAAAAAGTTCATATGTAGGTCCATATAATAAACATTTATGTTCTTAAATGGCAGCACCCCAGTGGATCAACACACTCTGAAAGCGCACGAAGTGCCCGTCACCATATAGTGAATGCGCTTACCAGAGAGTATATAAATTGGAGCGTTGTATATAATCGGTAGGTCACACCAAAGTTATCCTCCTTTCAGTGGGTCAGCTTTCCGTCTCACAACAGTACTTCCCAGACAGTGATATATTCCGTGGTCTCAATAAGGAACTCAGTGGTCCATAGGAAAGAAAGGAACCAACATGGCATAATATCGTAGAGACAATTTATTAAAAATAAAAATAAAAGGTAGCACACTTACATTTAGGTCGAAAAATTACAGCGTATAAGAACAACATAAAAAGCCGGCCGGACGGGCTCCTGTTTGCCGGCCGGCTTTTTATGTTGTTCTTATACGCTGTAATTTTTCGACCTAAATGTAAGTGTGCTACCTTTTTATTTTTAATAAATTGTCTCTACGATATTATGCCATGTTGGTTCCTTTCTTTCCTGTGGACCACTGAGTTCCTTATTGAGACCACGGAATATATCACTGTCTGGGAAGTACTGTTGTGAGACGGAAAGCTGACCCACTGAAAGGAGGATAACTTTGGTGTGACCTACCGATTATATACAACGCTCCAATTTATATACTCTCTGGTAAGCGCATTCACTATACGGTGACGGGCACTTAGTGCGCTTTCAGAGTGTGTTGATCCACTGGGGTGCTGCCATTTAAGAACATAAATGTTTATTATATGGACCTACATATGAACTTTTTATGATTGGATTTTTTTTGTATTATCATTTTTATGCACTTTCGTGATTTTTATGCACTTGAGGTGTTTTTTGATCGTATTAATTATTCACATAATTTAATATCTAATTTTTGTTATATAATTAATTAGAGGGTTGGCGCAGCTTTCTGTATTTTTGAATTAAATATTTATCATTGCGCAGTATTTTTATAAAAGAGATTTATTTGTAGCCAGTAAAAACGCATAAACAATGCTCACTCACAATTTATAGTGCCTTAGACCGACACTGAGTCTATCCAGCGTTCTGTTATGGGGCTCTGTTGCGCCACTTCGGTCCTTATTCTCGGCTTGCACTCCAAGTCTAGTTTTGGTTCGGGTTAGTGACCGGAAGTGATGTCCGTAATTACACAGTTACACTATTTGAATACATCCCTACCTATACAGGGTATAGGACAGGGATATGCAATTAGCGGACCTCCAGATTTTGCAAAACTACAAGTCCCATCGTGCCTCTGCCTCTGGGTGTCATACTTGTGGCTGACAGAGTCTTGCTATGCCTCATGGGACTTGTAGTTCGGCAACAGCTGGAGGTCCACTAATTGCATATCCCTGGTATAGGATATCCTAACTGCAGCAGACCAACTTAGTAAATATATATTTTTTATTTATATTACTACTGTGTCAGTGACACTTTCACATCCTCTACACCAGCCTTTTTAAATCCTTTTTTGAGTCACGGGCCCGTTTATGAATCTGAGGAAATCTATGGACCCCCTGCCCAGAAATATTCACATAAACACAACTTTGCACGCAATGAATATATGTATTTAGAAAGAAAACAAGCACCAGTGACTCCTGTGATTGAGACATGCTTCCATAAGTAAAGAAGTATCCCTTTACAAGTCCAAATCCAAACAAATTTGCTTCACTCTTATTGTGTAAAGTGTTAATCCACCAAAA
The DNA here is from genome assembly GCF_037356315.1 of Lithobates pipiens. Classification (NCBI taxonomy): domain Eukaryota; kingdom Metazoa; phylum Chordata; class Amphibia; order Anura; family Ranidae; genus Lithobates; species Lithobates pipiens. The sequence goes on along the minus strand of NW_027507685.1, from coordinate 185,901,027 downwards.
GATGCCACCTCTCTAACGTGCTTCACCACTCCAGGAGGATAAAACACTCAATAATAACAGCAATAACACAAGGTTTTGCCTCTCGTATTTAAAGTAAGGCATAAAACGCTTTTACCATATAGATGTCATCAGGTAAAACCAGAATCCACATGAGCTTCTCCTTATCTCCTCAGTCACATATGTCCCTGGAATGGTTATATAGAAAAACATGTGCTCCAGTAGTAAAGTATGTTTGAAAACCATGTGATTTTTATTAAAATCCTACTGACAATAAAAAAAAAAAAAAAAAAAACATGAAGACCGCTTATCATATACAACACTGTGAACATCTCTCTGTTCAACTAACTACAGCTGCTCGGACGATTCTCCGTTCCGGCCAGGCACAGTACAGATATCACTTCAGGTCTCCGCTCTGGCCACACACGCTCTTATACGTTTCACCACATCTGACTTTATCGAGGTTATGGAAAACCGGAACACCTCTATGGCTTATATCCACTTCCTTAACTTACCTGAAATTTGATTGTCTCCTACAAATATGACATACACAAAGTTTTGAATACTTAAACAATCTAAAGAAAAAACTCACTGCAAAAAAAGTAATGGCTACTTATTATCAAAAATCAAATGCAATCATTTGCCGCAAATGAAACAATTTCAACTCTGCTCAAATCTACTACTACTAATACTACTACAAAATCAGAATTAGTCATTGCTATTATAAAGTGGCACAAGATGGTGGTTGTGCAGAAAAATAAAAATGCTAAATGTGGGGGAAACCATTGGTTGGGAAAAAGGGCCGGACTGTATAGTAAATGTATTTTTTTTGTTTATCTGATCCTCACAAACCCCCTGAAACCCATCTATGGACCGCTTAGGGGTACACGGACCCCAGGTTAAGAACCCCTACCTTAGAGGAACCCTTGAAACACTTGGGGCATGAGGAACCCATGCTACAACCAAGTCATTGGGGGTCATTAGAAAAATGCATCTAACATTGGTGATCAGTGAAAAGACTGCCCCCCCTTACAGTTGTGGTCAGAATGCCACTCAAACAGACATCTAAAAAGATCAATGGTGTTATGCCTTTGTGTTTGCCAGGTGGCATTGACCCTGTAAATATTCATATGCACCCTCAGATGGAAGGTCAGTTAGCCATAGCTCAAGGAGCCACTAGCAACCTCTGGAGAAACCCTAGAGTACCACAGAACCCTGTTTAAGAATGGTTGCTCCACACCCTGCCCCACCGTACATTGCCCACACCTTCTGATTCATTTTGAATGCTAACATACTTCTGGTGTCTTGTATTCAGACCATCATAAAAGATTTTTTTTTATTAAAGCTTGGATCAACAAATGAAGCTCTTGTCCCTTTAATTGATGCTCTCCCTTACGTGGCCTACAAAGGTAAGCTCCTCTTCCTTTAGAAATATATTGGTACACCATAAAATGTATTAAAAAAAGTTATAAAATGTCTTTGTTTTATCTTTTCACTTAGATATGTATTTTTGATTGGATTTTTCAAAAGAACTGTATATATTTGTAGCAATAGGTATTTTAATTGATGAATATTACCCTCACTGTATATATTGTCCATACTCTAACCTGCATACCTTCACCATGGCGTTTTACATAGTGGGGGGAGATTTTCTAAAACTGGTGCACACAGAATCTGGTGCAGCTGTGCATATTAACCAATCGGTTTCTAACTTCAGCTTGTTCAATTAAGCTTTTTCAATTAAGCCCCCTTCACATCGGCGCAATATGACATGCCAAATTGCAGGCTATTTTCGGCAACGGCACTGTCCCTATTGGTGTAATGCCGACTTTGTGGTGCCACACAGATTTCCAAAAGTAGTTCCCGCACTACTTTTGGTGACTTTGGGGGCAATTTCAATAGACATCTGTGCATGAACCCGCACAGATGTCTTTCAAATTGCCCCCGAACTCGATGTCTTTCAAATTGCCCCCGAACTCGCACTGAAATACGGGTTTAAAATCATGCAAGTTCAGCTGAACTCGCACAATTTCAAACCCACGTTAAGTGTGAACGTACCCTCAAACCTGGAAGCTGATTGGTTATTATGCACAGCTGCACCAGATTCTGTGTGCACCAGTTTTATTAAACCTCCCCCAGTGTGTAACAACAATGTTGGACTGGGGTACTTGGGTCCAAAGAAATTATAGCGACATGCCATACTCAGTCAGATGTGGGTAATAGGTTTTGTAAATTGCATGGTGTGGCTTGCTGGATGTAGCCATGATTTAATGATTGTGGTATATTCTAAGTTAGCATAGTAAAACGGGCAATTTGGGAAAACAATAGATCAGAATAGTTTTTGTTTTTCAGTAATAAGATCATCTACATGCATCCCTATTACTGCCCCAATATTCCAAGGGACTAATTACCTTCAATGAAATGCAAGACACCCATGTCCAAACCATGAACTCGGAAATTTTCAGGCAATGTAGGCAATTTTAGACCAATCTAAGACCAAAAAGTAATTGGGTATCTATACAAGATATTCAGAAATCTATCAGCATCTGCTCACTTATGCATAGATTTAGGTGAATTGAAGTGCTGCATTCACTATTCTTGAAATAGCCCCTTTGAAGAAGGATTTTTACAGCATGGACATTGCTGTCCTAATATGGAGCTGAAAAAAAAAAATGAAATTAAATCCAAAAGCAAACATTTTATTATATTGCAGTCGACCAATTCTTAGATGTGATGGCTGCATTTGCTCTCTTTTTTAGGGCACTTTCACGCTGAGGTGCTGGGGCTTTACAACCGCTAGCGGGTTGCTTTTAACCCCCGCTTTTATGCGGAAAAGGGTTTAAAGCGCCGGCAAAGCTGCTTTTCCGGGGCTGCCCATTGATTTCACTCAGCAGGGGCGCTTTAGGAGCACTCTATACACCGCTCCTAAAGCGCCTCAAAGATGCTGCTTGCAGGACTTTTGTTTAGCGTCCTACCAGCGCACCAAATCAGTGTGAAAACCCGAGGGCTTTCACACTGGAGTGACAGGAGAGGCGCTTTACTAGCGTTTAGCGTTCTAGCGCCTGTAAAGCGCCTCAGTGTGTAAGTAGCCTTGGTCTTTCTTTCCATTATTTTCACTAGATGCTTCAGCCAGTAAGTCTCATTTTTAAAAAGAACAAGCTCTTTTGCAGATGTAGCAGTTACAGGGATGAGACAAACCATTTACCACTAATAAGGGTACTTACAATAGTCCAATTTTATTTATTCATGTAAAACCCTTATCCCAAAAGGAAAAAAACTGTTTGCTGTAAAGGCTTACAAAGTGTGAGCTGGAGTCCAGCTTCAATTAGTGTATCTAAAGCCTAGTACACATTATTAGAAAATTGGATGCCAATATCCATATTAAGAACAATCATTCAATTTTCTGTTCGTTAGTATACTTCAAGAAAAAATTTCAGCCACTACATCTAATGTAGGGTACAAACTATAAGAAAAATCGGGCGAACGAGCATCTGATTTTCCTTGTTGATTCACAGCAAATCGGAACTCGTATTAAAATGAAAATTCTCATACGAGAAAAGCTTTTTTTTGTCGTTGTTGTTTATGGTTTCTGATCATGCGCAGTCTTTCATCTCTGATTTTTCTTATACAAAAAATCGTACAAAAAATGTTTGTTCTGTTCCCATACGAGAGTTTGTCCCTGTTGGGAATTTTCTTACGAAAAGTCTGAATCAGCTGTCAAAAGTTGTGTAAACACTATAATCGCACGTAAGTTCTTTGGATGAAAATTGTCGGCCGATTTTCTTATAGTGTGTACGATTCTTAAAAGAGAAGTATGGTGTTTTTTTTTCCTGCTAATCATACTTACTACGGTGGATGGAGCATCAGACTAATGCTGCAGCTGTCCCCCGGCATCTCTGCACTGAGAACCGAGCCATCGAATATCACTGATGGCTCAGTTCTCACTCCTTCCGAAGCGGAGAGATGCTGACTGTCAGTTAGCATCTCTCCTGCTCTGCTTCTCCATGCTCATTGGAGCACTGAGCTGTGGCTCGCTGAGACTGCCATCAATAAAGGCAGCTGGCGGATCCAGACTTCGGACTCGGGATGACGCGGTGCCTCGACTGATAGCAGTGACGTCAGTGGAGAGCAGACTTCAGAGCGCGCTCTACTGAAAACGGGTCACAGGAGTGCAAAACGAATTGCACTCCTGTGACACATAGGAGAAACCCAGCCTAAAAATCTCAGGCTGGACTTCTCCTTTAATGATTGATAAGCTGCAATATATAATAATTTTGGTTTTGGGTTAATACCATTCAAACACTTATACACATGGTCAGACTTTCCGACAGAAAATGTGCGATCGGATCTTGTTGTCGGAAAATGCGATCATGTGTGGGCTTCATCTGACTTTTTCCATCGGAATTTCCGACACGCAAAGTTTGAGAGCTGGATCTAAAATTTTCCGACTACAAAATCCGATTGTTTAAATTCCGATCGCGTGTAGACAATTCCGACGGACAAAGTGCCACGCATGCTCAGAATAAATTACGAGACAAAGGTTATTGGCTACTGGCTCATTTATAGTCCCGTCGTACGTGTTCTATGTCACAGCGTTCTGAACGATCGGATTTTCTGACAACTTTGTGCGACCGTGTGTATGCAAGACAAGTTTGGGCCAAAATCCGACCGAAAAAATCTGACGGATTTTGTTGTCGGAATGTCCGACCGTGTGTACAGGAATAGGAAGGAGGGAGCACCCACAGTGCCACATCCGTAATGTATCAAGGGAAAACAAAGAAGATACCAAATAGATATCAACAGGTCGGACTTTTAAGGCATGGAAGCAAATAGGAAAGTAGAAAAAAATATTTATTTTATTGAAAAATACAATATCATAACACTGTTCAAAACAATATAAAAATCATATGAAATGATATAATTTGTACATTGAGCCCTTGTGTGTCACGTCTACGTGTTTTGCCGTAAAGGCTTCCTCAGGACACCGAAAAAGGTTCAAAGACGTAGCAAGAGAAAACAACAATAAATCTCACTATCTGAAATTAGATATATCAGAGTTAAAATTCAAAAACAAAGCATATATACATAAACTTTGCATTGTATGTCACATTTAAAAAGCATGTGCTCAACTATCCAGAACGCAGGGAGGCAAGCATAATTACAGGGCATTACTGTCCGCATAACATCTTTATAAGGCGGCAAAGTGGCTCACTTGTGCTGGATCACGTACCTCACTGTGCACTGCATGTGGTTGCGGGGCGCTAGCACAGCAGTATGTTTTATGTTGTTACAGTAAAATGGAGCAACTGGAAATATCCAATATCTAAAAAAATGAGGGGAAGACAAGAGAAAAAAGTAAAAAAGCAGCCCTGGCCTGCACTATTTTTATTTTAAAGAGTGGTCTGTGTAATACTGTTTTATTTATCTAATGTTTTTATATTTATTTTCCAGGACAGTCAACCTCAATTAACTTTAACCTTCGCAAAATTCTGCCTTACCAAACATCTGGGTATTACACATACCAAGGATCGCTCACAACTCCTCCTTGCTCTGAAGTTGTGACGTGGCATATCGTAGCACAAATTCAACAGCTAGACCAATTACAGGTAACCTAACCAACAAAACCATGCACTGCCCCATAGGATACACCCACATTTTGGATGCTGAGATAAAAAGTTGAATACTAAAAAAACATACCTAATGAGTGGTAAATCGTCCATTGGCTAACATTAGCCCCCCACATTTTTCCACATTTAGTTATGTTCATATCCATTTTCCCCAACATCTCATTTATCATCTTTTAAAATGATTGCAAAGGCATAACCATATTTTTTTAAGGAACAAACAAGTCATACTTACCTGCTCTGTGCATTCTATTGCACAGAGCAGCCCTGAACCTCCTTTTCTGGGGTCCCTTGCTGGCAGCCCAGGCTCCTCCTCTTTTTCATAAGCCACCATAGTAAGACGCTTGATGATTCACAGGTAAGTATTTAGGGGGCTTAAGGGGGTGATGAGAATGCTGGGACATTTTTTATCCTAATGCAGGGAGAATGTCTTAAGGTAAAAATGTATTGGCTTTAAAACTACTTTAATGTGAACCAGTAGCGGCTGGTGATCAATATTTGGGGGTTGGGGGTGTGGTAACCCAACAAAAGCAGCTGTTCCCCCCCCCCCCCCCCGTGCGAGAGACAGACAGGGTAATGCAAGAATGCTGTGATTCTCTCCCCTCAACGCAGGAGACGGACAGGAGTGGCGTGGATCCTGGCTGCAGCTCCTCGCCCCCCGGGGCCATCACTTCTCCTCCAGCCCGGAAGGAAGCGGGTCCTGACTGAGACCCAATTGGCCAGGAGTCTTAAGACTCCCTGGTCAATCGGGTCTCGGGAACTGCTTCTTGATTGGCTGTGAGGAGAATCAGAAAGACAATAGCAAGTGGGTGGGCTTGGGGCGCAGTGCTCTGCGACCCAAGGCCACCCTATTTTTGAAGCCCTAATCGTGCTTAAAAAAAACCAAAAAAAATTGAAATTCATGTGTCTGTCGCCCCGCATGTAGTTTAGGGGCCGGATGCTTCGACAGGGGGGCGGCACTTGTGCACCCCATATGGAGGGGCCGCCACTGATGAGAATAGTCCTCTGTAACACCTACCAAATTTTTACCAGGCGCACGTCACGTACGACATGACATTAGCAAATTTAAAATTAATTGTATTCAAATGGCAAATGATTTTTTCCAGTGATTCAGCAATACTTCTCTGATGTGACCTGTCATGCTCAGTCTTAGGCCTCGTTCACAGGGGCATGTGTTTTATAGGACATTTCTAAACACTAAGTGGTCCATTATAAAAAATTCACTGTATAAATGCCTTAAACATTTGCATAGCCATCATGAATAAACACTGTATTGTGTATAATATTTTTTCCTTGTGGTCACCCTCAGCTCCATCTAGTGGCCATATTACAGTATTTTCCTGAAATATACTACAATCAGGAAATACTGCATAATGGCCATTGGATGGAGCGGACAACCATAGGAAAATTAACATAATAAATACAATATGAATGTTTAGGACATTTTTTTTATAAAGATATATAAATGCATGTAATAATTTGAAATGATATAATAAGCACTATGCATTTACATTCCCACTCTCAATGCATGTGGACTGGTATCACACTGCACGCCCGCCACTCCTTTGCTAAAGGGATACCATCTTGTATACTGGAGTGTGGTTATTACAGAGAGGGGCCAAGCTGTGTTTTTTGCTCAATTTTTTTCAGTAAAAAAAACATGTAGCTGATCCTGTTTTAAAAACAAGTGTTCATCCCTTTCCATAACCTAAAAAATCCACAACTTGAAAGAAAAGAAAATATACATTCCCCACTTCAAACTAGAGAATGGTTTTGAATATTGTGCAAGATGGAAAATGGCTGAATGTTGAGCAAAATTTTGAAAAAACATCTACATTTCTTGAGTGATAAATATCATTATTAGTACAGTAAAGCTCTTTTCCATTGAAGAACAGATGTTGGGAAAATCCTGTTTTAACATGGGTAAATCTTGTTTGAAAATGGGCGAAAACTACTACAAGAAACAGAGACTGTAGAAAATCGAATACTGGTGAAAAAATGAGTGTCGTTGAATGATGATGGGGAAAGATGTGTCCACTCCGATGGGACATGTCAAGAAACCCTAGTGTTTTTTGACTGATTATGTGGTGTATTCCTTCTATAGTGTAAGGGGCAGTATTGGGGCTACATTTGCTTAGGGTCCACCCTTGTGAAAAAAACAAAAAATAAAATAAAAAAAAGTATTTAAAAAAAATGTATCAAAATTCATACCTGGCACTTTATCCTTTACTCCCACAGTATGCCGCAATCACAAGTTCACTTTACTCTACTACGATTGATGAAATACTAGCCGTGAAAATGGAGGACAACTTTAGACCAGTCCAGCCATATAATGGAAGAAGTGTGTACAGATATTAGCGGGGAGCTCGATTGGATTCATGTACAAGAAGCTTTATTATTATGGATTCCTTATTACCTAAATAAATCTCCCTTACTGCAAGAATAAGCTTTGATTTCTTTCTTTAGTGTGTATCCACCATTACATTTACCACATCAGAACCTGTCCACAACTGACCTTTTCCTAAATTACCCATGTATGAGCTAAAAAGTGGCTTTTAGACCATCTGGCACTTACCCCATCAATGGCGCGGGTAGTGCTTCCCTTTGGGTAACAAACAAACTCAAGGATAAATCGAGGAAAAAAAACAAGCTTTACTTACCACCAGTCCACAGACAAGCAATTAACCTGTCTAACAATATGCGTTAAAAAGAGGGGTTTAGTCTGCACACATTTGTGCTTCCCTTCGGGCAATTGGCGGTGGATTCTCCTGTGTCCCCTCAGGCCGTGCGTCTCTTCCCTCCTCTTAGGCCAATAGGATCACTTCTCCTTTTGGCCAATCAGGAAACGGGTCTCAAGACAAAACAAGATATTAATTCGCTATTGTCACACAACTGGATGGGCTCAGGTGCAGTGCTCTGCCCCCTGAGCCCACCCTTTTTTTGAAGCCTATTAGAGCCTCAGGCTCTAATCACGTGCTTAAAAAAAAAAAGCCCATTCAAATCCATGCGCTCAGCACCCTGCATGTACATTAGGGGGCCAGACGCATGGATAGCGGACAGCACCCCTGCACCCTGCATTACAGGCCGCCACTGATTCACCTCTTGTGTGGGTCACAAGTACAGGGCAAATGAATATTAAGATCCCCTAAACACTTCAAAGTTACTCCATACTGTGATCTACATTTTATGGCCCATTTACAAAATGCAGGCTACAGTGTCTGCACTACATCACTGCTTATCTTAACACAGTACAGAGAACCCTGTAATTGATTTTTTTTTTACATTTATTAATTGTATTTGTGCACTATGCTCATTTGTGAACACACAGCCGTGTAGTGATGAACCAATCTGCCTGGGTTCGGCAAATCTCATCCCAAAACTGGTGAATACAATCCTTTTGAAGGCTGTGGGGAGCAGATCTTGTTCCATTTTGGGCATTGGGCATTTGGGCATAGATTAACAAAAAGGCATGGGAATTGGGCACTGTCATAAGCAACATGTAACAAAGCAAAACAAAAAAAAAAAAATGATTAATACAGTTAAAAAAGGGTTATTTAACTATGGTTTTGAGAGGGACAATCCTTTGTTACATGCTTGGGGGTGGAGCCTTTAAGCTGTATGTGGTGTTATAGAACCGTATGATTTCAATGGACAGCCTTGGTAACAACTGTAAGCTGGCATCATATATTGTGTATGAGTAATTGAGTAATTGATTTTTTATCTTTTTACGCTCAGTTACATGAAGAAGCAAGACCCCGGTCTGATTTATTTGAAAAGAAAAAAGCAGGTAGTTTCAGTGATTTTGGCTGTGATAACCTGCTTTTACATCTAACAGTATTTGACCTATATTGACTGAAGTAGCAGCCAATAACATACCGTATCTCAGAGCTATAGGAAGATATCCTCTTTAAAAAATAAAATAAAATTGTAAATACCTTTAACTTATTTCTCAGGAGTCATTGTACAATGTTAGATTTAGCCAGTCCCAAGTCTGTCCTCATTAACCACTTTCAGACCGGACCATTTTGCTGGTAAATGACCAGAGGTCTTTTTACACTTTGGCACTGCGCTGCTTTAACTGGTAATTGCGCGGTCATGCAATGTTGTACCCAAACAAAATTTGCGTCCTTTTCTTCCCACAAATAGAGCTTTCTTTTGATGGTATTTGATTGCCTCTGCGATTTTTATTTTTTGCGATATAAACGTAAAAAGACCGCAAATTTTGAAAAAAAATGATATTTTCTACTTTTTGTTATTAGAAAAATCCAATAAACTCAATTTTAGTCATACATTTAGGCCAAAATGTATTCAGCCACATGTCTTTGGTAAAAAAAAAGTCAATAATTGTATATTTATTGGTTTGCGCAAAAGTTGTCACATCTACAAACTAAGGTACGTTTTCTGGAATTTACGCAGCTTTTAGTTTACGACTGCCTATCTCATTTCTTGAGGTGCTAAAATGGCAGGGCAGTACAAAACCCCCCCAAATGACCCCATTTTGGAAAGTAGACCCCCTAAGGAAATTGATAAGAGGCATGTTGAGCCCATTGAATATTTTATTTTTTTGCCTCAAGCGATTGAATAATGACAAAAAAAAATTTTTTTTTTTTTTTTTACACAAAGTTGTCACTAAATGATATATTGCTCACACATGCTATGGGCATATGTGAAATGACACCCCAAAATAAATTCTGCTGCTTCTCCTGAGTACGGGGATACCACATATGTGGGACTTTTTGGGAGCCTAGCCGCGTACGGGGCCCCGAAAACCAAGCACCGCCTTCAGGCTTTCTAAGGGCGTAAATTTTTGAGTTCACTTCTCACTAGTGATGGCCGAACGGTTCGCCCGGCGGTCGTTTCGCGGCGAATTTCCGACTTTCGCCGTCCGCGGGTTCGAACGCCTTTTTCCGTCGTTCGCCCCGGCGGACTTACGTGTTTAATGTATACAAGAACTTTAACCTTTCGTGACACGTTTATCATGTGTTACAGGACAACCAATTGAGACATGACAGCTCATGGACACTTGGACATTCCCCCTAACCTATAAATACACCCGATCCGGTGGCCATTTTACATTCTTTCTTCTGTCACTATAGGGAAAGGATCCTGTGTGGAGTAGGGACAGAGAAAACGCTAGCTATTTGGTACACAAAAGTTCTTTTCAGGACTGGTATAGGTGTTAGGTCAGCAGCCTGAGTTTCTTTTGTCAGTTTAGATAAAGGGACAGAGCGCTGTATGCTGCTATTTTAGGGACAGCTCAGCCAGATTAGTCTTTCTTCATCATCATCATCATCATCATCATTAGCTGTTACTATCAGGTCCACAAAAGAGCTGTTCCAGCTAATCGTTCCAGCCTACTCTTTTTTGCCAATTTGTATAGGGACAGGCAGGAAGCAGTGTGTCAGGCAGTGAGGATAATTTTAAAGACTTGCTGTTACTATTAGTTCCACAAAGGTTCTTTTCAGGACTGGTATCAGTGGTACGGTAATAGGCTTGTACACGTATAATATTCTTTCTTCCAAATATAGAAAGAATATTATACTTGACTGCTGCCCTTCTGCTGCAGTCTGCTAATCATTCACAACTCACTTGTTCCACAAAGCTCTTTATCAGGACTGGTAACTTGGTCTGTCTAGGGTGCTACGGTACATAGGCTTGGGTGCGGTACAGTCTGCTGTTCTGTAAGGACCGCTATCGGTCCACAATACATAGGGTTGCCGTGCACTACTGCTGACCGCTGCCCTATACTGCAGCAGTCCTTCAGCGGTATAGGGACTGACGCACAGTCTGCTAAACACTAATACACAACCTGCTTGGTCCACAAAAGTTCTTATAAGGACTGGTAACTTGGTATAGGGTGCTACGGTACATAGGCCTGAGTGCAGTACAGTCTGCTGTTCTGTAAGGACCGCTATCGGTCCACAATACATAGGGTTGCCGTGCACTACTGCTGACCGCTGCCCTATACTGCAGCAGTCCTTCATTGGTATAGGGACTGACGTACAGTCTGCTAATCACTAACACACAACCTGCTTGGTCCACAAAAGTTCTTATAAGGACTGGTAACTTGGTATAGGGTGCTACGGTACATAGGCCTGAGTGCAGTACAGTCTGCTGTTCTGTAAGGACCGCTATCGGTCCACAATAGATAGGGTTGACGTGCACCACTGCTGACCGCTCACCTATACTGCAGCAGTCCTTCAGCGGTATAGGGACTGACGTACAGTCTGCTAATCACTAACACACAACCTGCTTGTTCCACAAAAGTTCTTATAAGGACTGGTAACTTGGTATAGGGTGCTACGGTACATAGGCCTGAGTGCGTTACAGTCTGCTGTTCTGTAAGGACCGCTATCGGTCCACAATACATAGGGTTGCCGTGCACTACTGCTGACCGCTGCCCTATACTGCAGCAGTCCTTCATTGGTATAGGGACTGACGTACAGTCTGCTAATCACTAACACACAACCTGCTTGGTCCACAAAAGTTCTTATAAGGACTGGTAACTTGGTATAGGGTGCTACGGTACATAGGCCTGAGTGCGTTACAGTCTGCTGTTCTGTAAGGACCGCTATCGGTCCACAATACATAGGGTTGCCGTGCACTACTGCTGACCGCTGCCCTATACTGCAGCAGTCCTTCAGCGGTATAGGGACTGACGTACAGTCTGCTAAACACTAATACACAACCTGCTTGGTCCACAAAAGTTCTTATAAGGACTGGTAACTTGGTATAGGGTGCTACGGTACATAGGCTTGAGTGCGGTACAGTCTGCTGTTCTGTAAGGACCGCTATCGGTCCACAATAGATAGGGTTGACGTGCACCACTGCTGACCGCTCACCTATACTGCAGCAGTCCTTCAGCGGTATAGGGACTGACGTACAGTCTGCTAATCACTAACACACAACCTGCTTGTTCCACAAAAGTTCTTATAAGGACTGGTAACTTGGTATAGGGTGCTACGGTACATAGGCCTGAGTGCGTTACAGTCTGCTGTTCTGTAAGGACCGCTATCGGTCCACAATACATAGGGTTGCCGTGCACTACTGCTGACCGCTGCCCTATACTGCAGCAGTCCTTCATTGGTATAGGGACTGACGTACAGTCTGCTAATCACTAACACACAACCTGCTTGGTCCACAAAAGTTCTTATAAGGACTGGTAACTTGGTATAGGGTGCTACGGTACATAGGCCTGAGTGCGTTACAGTCTGCTGTTCTGTAAGGACCGCTATCGGTCCACAATACATAGGGTTGCCGTGCACTACTGCTGACCGCTGCCCTATACTGCAGCAGTCCTTCAGCGGTATAGGGACTGACGTACAGTCTGCTAAACACTAATACACAACCTGCTTGGTCCACAAAAGTTCTTATAAGGACTGGTAACTTGGTATAGGGTGCTACGGTACATAGGCTTGAGTGCGGTACAGTCTGCTGTTCTGTAAGGACCGCTATCGGTCCACAATAGATAGGGTTGACGTGCACCACTGCTGACCGCTCACCTATACTGCAGCAGTCCTTCAGCGGTATAGGGACTGACGTACAGTCTGCTAATCACTAACACACAACCTGCTTGTTCCACAAAAGTTCTTATAAGGACTGGTAACTTGGTATAGGGTGCTACGGTACATAGGCTTGAGTGCGGTACAGTCTGCTGTTCTGTAAGGACCGCTATCGGTCCACAATAGATAGGGTTGACGTGCACCACTGCTGACCGCTGCCCTATACTGCAGCAGTCCTTCAGCGGTATAGGGACTGACGTACAGTCTGCTAATCACTAACACACAACCTGCTTGTTCCACAAAAGTTCTTATAAGGACTGGTAACTTGGTATAGGGTGCTACGGTACATAGGCTTGAGTGCGGTACAGTCTGCTGTTCTGTAAGGACCGCTATCGGTCCACAATAGATAGGGTTGACGTGCACCACTGCTGACCGCTGCCCTATACTGCAGCAGTCCTTCAGCGGTATAGGGACTGACGTACAGTCTGCTAAACACTAATACACAACCTGCTTGGTCCACAAAAGTTCTTATAAGGACTGGTAACTTGGTATAGGGTGCTACGGTACATAGGCTTGAGTGCGGTACAGTCTGCTGTTCTGTAAGGACCGCTATCGGTCCACAATAGATAGGGTTGACGTGCACCACTGCTGACCGCTGCCCTATACTGCAGCAGTCCTTCAGCGGTATAGGGACTGACGTACAGTCTGCTAAACACTAATACACAACCTGCTTGGTCCACAAAAGTTCTTATAAGGACTGGTAACTTGGTATAGGGTGCTACGGTACATAGGCTTGAGTGCGGTACAGTCTGCTGTTCTGTAAGGACCGCTATCGGTCCACAATAGATAGGGTTGACGTGCACCACTGCTGACCGCTGCCCTATACTGCAGCAGTCCTTCAGCGGTATAGGGACTGACGTACAGTCTGCTAAACACTAATACACAACCTGCTTGGTCCACAAAAGTTCTTATAAGGACTGGTAACTTGGTATAGGGTGCTACGGTACATAGGCTTGAGTGCGGTACAGTCTGCTGTTCTGTAAGGACCGCTATAGGTCCACAATAGATAGGGTTGACGTGCACCACTGCTGACCGCTCACCTATACTGCAGCAGTCCTTCAGCGGTATAGGGACTAAGAGTTTTGTCACAGGGTCATTTAAAAAATGACATGCAGAGGAAGAGGCAGGCCCTTCCGCAGGGGTGGTAGGGGTAGGGCAGGAGCAACAGGCTTGAGCCAAAGTGGGAAGTTGCAGAAGGTGCGTTCAATTACTTTAAAGGATGCACCAGACTTGGTTGAGTGGCTCGCTCAGCCTTACTCTTCTGCACCCTCCTCATCCTCTCGATCTGCACCCTCTTCTTCACTCTCTGCTATGTGCACCCCCAAAGACACTACCACCAACAACACGACCACCACCACCACCACCACATACCTTCCGCTTGAGTCACTGGAATTATTTTCCGATCCATATCAAGAGGACATTTCTGATGCGCAGCCACTCTTGGTATTGGATCAGGAAGAGGAGGTAGCAACAAGCGCTACTCAGCAGTCTGACGCCAGTACCCAGATCAGCCCAAGGAGGAGGTTGGTCCCCGGTGTTGCTGCCTACTCTACTTATAGCGGTGGGGAAGGTGACGTTGATGATGACGTGTCTAGTGATGTCACGTGGGTGCCCACAAGAGAGGAAGAGGAGGGGAGTTCAGAGGGAGATATGGACCAGCAGATAGGGAGGAGAAGCAGCAATGACTTACATTGCACAGCAGGGACAAAGCAGACTGCAAATGTATCAGGAGCGAGTCATCGACCATGTACGGTCACATCTGGCGCTCCCAGGACACCGGCACATGGCTCCGCAGTGTGGGCTTTTTTTAACGTGTCCGCTGCTGACAATAGCGTTGCCATCTGCAATCTTTGCAGTCAACGCGTTAGTCGCGGTAAGCCCAATACTCACCTAGGGACGACCGCCTTAAGAAGGCACATGAGCAGCCATCACCGAGCCCAGTGGGAGCAACGGAACACACAAAGCCACACTGCAGGCTCTCACCGTCCAGCCTCGTCTTCTACTTCTCCTTCTCCTCTCTCCTCACAATTGTCCTCCACTCCACCTTCCATCACGCCAAGCTCACATTTTTCTGCAAAAAGGCAGGCTTCCGTGGGCCTAATGTTTGAGCGTAAAAAAATGATGACGCCGGATAACCCTCTTGCCCAACGGTTGGCGGCTGGCTTGTCAGAACTCATAGCCCGCCAACTACTGCCATATAAACTGGTGGACTCGGAGGCCTTTCGCAAATTTGTGGCCATTGGAACACCACAATGGAAGGTCCCAGGAAGGAAGTATTTCTCAGAGAAGGGCATCCCAGAGCTATATGGCCATGTTCAGCGGCAAGTGAATGTATCTCTGGCACACAGTGTCGGTGCCAAGATACATCTGACCACAGACACGTGGTCTAGCAAACACGGGCAGGGAAGGTATATCAGTTTTACTGCCCACTGGGTGAACCTTCTGACGGCCGTCAAGCATGTAACCCGTGGCACCCGTGTAGATTTGGTTTTACCGCCACGGATTGCATGCAGGCCTGACTCTTCTTCTCCTCCTCCTACTCCATCCTCCTCCCTCTCCTCCTCAGCTGCCTCCTCCTTTTCCGCTGCTAGCGTCTCTTCCACTGCACCGCCCAAGCTCCCCAGAACCTATTCCACATGCCAGGTGAGACGTTGCCATGCCGTGCTGCGTCTGTTGTGCCTGGAAGCAAAGAGCCACACTGGCCCGGCACTCCTTTCAGCTTTGCGTTCACAGGCAGATGAGTGGCTAACACCGCTCAATTTGACAGTTGGTAAAGTGGTGTGTGACAACGGTGCCAATCTGCTTAGCGCATTGAAACAGGGCAAAATCACGCACGTGCCGTGCATGGCACACGTCTTAAACTTGGTCGTGCAGCGATTCCTTGTCAAATACCCTGGGGTCCAGGACATCTTGCGGCAGGCAAGGAAAATCTCGGCCCATTTCAGAAGATCTTACACGGCCATGGCTCGCCTTGCTGACATTCAGCGGCGACACCATCTGCCGGTCAGACGTCTTATTTGCGATTGCCCGACGCGATGGAACTCAACCTTCTATATGCTTGATAGGCTGCTCCAGCAGAAACGTGCAGTTAACGTCTACCTGTATGAACTCTGCGAAAGAAACGGTTCTGGGGAGCTGGGTTTTTTTTCACCGCGCCAGTGGCTGCTCATGCGCGACACATGCAGACTTCTGCGGCCATTTGAGGAGATCACCAAACTGGTCAGTCGCAGCCATGGCGCCATCAGTGACATGGTACCTTATGCCTTCTTTCTGGAGCGTGCATTGCGTCGTGTCATTGATCAGGCTGTGGAGGAGCAGGAGCGGGAAGATGAGGAAGTCGCAATGCTGGATGAATTCCCAGGGGGGGCTACTCTATCTGAGACAAGTCAACAACAGGAGTCTGATGAGGAGTCAGAGGAGGATGGTGCCGGGGCGGATGAGCAGGAGCAAGAAGAGCATGCTTTAAACCTTTCTGGGATCCCTGTTGTGCGAGGATGGGGAGAGGAGAATGAAGAGGACGACATTATCCTGGATGATGAGCAGGAGCCAGGCCACCACACCGCTTCCACTTTAGTGCAAATGGGGGCCTTCATGCTCCAGTGTTTTAATAGGGACCCCCGTATAAAAAGCATGAGGGTCAAGGACCAGTACTGGGTGGCAACGTACTTAGACCCCCGGTACAAACACAAAATGGCGGAAATGTTACCGCCGTCGCAGAGGGCTGTCAGAATGCAGCACTTCCAGGCCTTGCTTCGAGAAATGCTGCATTCTGCTTTTGCGTGCGCTGGCAGAGGAGCAATTCCCACTCCCAGAGAAGGATTTGCGGGTACCAATCCAACAGCGCCTGCAAGAAGAGGCCGGTTTGAAGATGTGTTGGTGACTTCGGATATGAGGTCATTCTTTCAGCCGACCCATCGACAGGTGTCATCCGGATCCAGCATCAGGGAACGCCTAGACCGTCAGGTGTCCGACTACATTGGGTTAACGGCCGATGTGGACGCTCTGAGGAGTGATGAACCCCTAGACTACTGGGTGGGCAGGCTTGACCTCTGGCCAGAGCTTGCCCAATTTGCAATCGAACTGTTGGCTTGCCCCTCATCCAGTGTCCTGTCCGAAAGGACGTTCAGCGCAGCAGGGGGGATTGTGACCGATAAGCGTACTCGCCTAGCTCACCACAGTGTTAACTACCTCACATTTCTAAAAATGAATGAGGCATGGATCTCGGAGGAATTCAACACATGTGATCAGTAGACCATGTATATGTCTATAAACAATTTTTGGAATCAAGCACACAGACCTTCTTAATTCATTTGGCTCACTTCCCTGACCCAAAAAAGCACACCGTACTATATGCCCCTACCCTCCTCTTTGAAGAGGTTGAGCGGTGTCATATTTCTACTGGGGCTGCTTATTATGAGGGGTTCCCACCATCCCTGTGCTGTGCTGACTTCCTCCTGGGTGTTCTTATTATGAGGGGCTCCCACCATCCCTGTGCTGTGCTGACTTCCTCCTGGGGGTTCTTATTATGAGGGGATCACACCATCCCTGTGCTGTGCTGACTTCCTCCTGGGGCTGCTTACGGTGCTGCTGTCAGCGCTGTATGTCACGGAGCTGCTGTCAGCGCTGTATGTCACGGAGCTGCTGTCAGCGCTGTATGTCACGGAGCTGCTGTCAGCGCTGTATGTCACGGAGCTGCTGTCAGCGCTGTATGTCACGGAGCTGCTGTCAGCGCTGTATGTCACGGAGCTGCTGTCAGCGCTGTATGTCACGGAGCTGCTGTCAGCGCTGTATGTCACGGAGCTGCTGTCAGCGCTGTATGTCACGGAGCTGCTGTCAGCGCTGTATGTCACGGAGCTGCTGTCAGCGCTGTATGTCACGGAGCTGCTGTCAGCGCTGTATGTCACGGAGCTGCTGTCAGCGCTGTATGTCACGGTGCTGCTGTCAGCGCTGTATGTCACGGAGCTGCTGTCAGCGCTGTATGTCACGGAGCTGCTGTCAGTGCTGTATGTCACGGAGCTGCTGTCAGCGCTGTATGTCACGGAGCTGCTGTCAGCGCTGTATGTCACGGAGCTGCTGTCAGCGCTGTATGTCACGGTGCTGCTGTCAGCGCTGTATGTCACGGAGCTGCTGTCAGCGCTGTATGTCACGGAGCTGCTGTCAGCGCTGTATGTCACGGAGCTGCTGTCAGCGCTGTATGTCACGGAGCTGCTGTCAGCGCTGTATGTCACGGTGCTGATGTCAGTGCTCTGTATTACGGTGCTGCTGTCAGTGCTCTGTATCTCCTGCACCCTCTTGTTTGCCTACCCTGGTCCCTGACCTTCCCTCTCCTCCATTGCCTTCATTAGCTCCATAGTCCTGAATTGTCAGAACAATTTCCCAAATAAAAAAAAAATGCTTGTAGTTATCGATCCCAAATTCACCTCATACATGTATTATGCTATTGTCCAGGTGGTGGGACTACGTGCTACCCCCTAATAATTACCCCGTGGCCGCAAATTCGACCTAAAGGTTTGCGAAATTCGCCTCCCATTGAAGTCAATGGAGCCCGCGGCGAACGGTCGTTTTCGCGAACGTTTGTGTCCGTTCGCGTTTCGCGTTCGCGAAACGTCCCGTCGGAAGTTCGTCCATCACTACTTCTCACTACCTATTACAGTTTTGAAGGCCATAAAATGCCAAGATGGCACAAAACCCCCACAAATGACCCCATTTTAGAAAGTAGACACCCCAAGCTATTTGCTGAGAGGCATGTTGAGTTCATGGAATATTTTATATTTTGCCACAAGTTGCGGGAAAATTACAAACTTTTTTTTTTTTTTTTTTTTTTTCACAAAGTTGTCACTAAATGATATATTGCTCACACATGCCATGGGCATATGTGAAATGACACCCCAAAATAAATTCTGCTGCTTCTCCTGAGTACGGGGATACCACATATGTGGGACTTTTTGGGAGCCTAGCCGCGTACGGGGCCCCGAAACCAAGAACCGCCTTCAGGCTTTCTAAGGGCGTAAATTTTTGAGTTCACTTCTCACTACCTATTACAGTTTTGAAGGCCATAAAATGCCAAGATGGCACAAAACCCCCACAAATGACCCCATTTTAGAAAGTAGACACCCCAAGCTATTTGCTGAGAGGCATGTTGAGTCCATGGAATATTTTATATTTTGCCACAAGTTGCGGGAAAATTACAAACTTTTTTTTTTTTTTTTTTTTTTCACAAAGTTGTCACTAAATGATATATTGCTCACGCATGCCATGGGCATATGTGAAATGACACCCCAAAATAAATTCTGCTGCTTCTCCTGAGTACGGGGATACCACATATGTGGGACTTTTTGGGAGCCTAGCCGCGTACGGGGCCCCGAAAACCAAGCACCGCCTTCAGGCTTTCTAAGGGCGTTACAGTTTTGAAGGCCATAAAATGCCAAGATGGCACAAACCCCCCCCAAATGACCCCATTTTGGAAAGTAGACACCCCTAAATTTAGGGGTACACTAGTGAGACTAGGTAATAAATGGCGGGTGCCCTGAAACTATAAAAAAATAACTAACCAACCAGCGTCACCTGTAACAGTTATATGGTGATCACTGGTGAAAGGGTTAACTAGGGGGCAATCAGGGGGCTTTATGCGGTAGTATATGGGGGTCCCTGGCGCTATAAAAAGCTGCGGCGAACCTAAATACCTACCTGCCTAACTAGCGTCACCTGTGACACTAATACAGCGATCAGAAAAACGATCGCTTATTAGGCTGGGTTCACACTGGAGCGATGCGGGAACGCCACGAATGCGCGGCGGGTTCCCGCATCGCATGCCTCCCGGCGGCAGTTCACACTGCCCTATGCGAACTGCTGGGAGTGTCAGTGAAATGTTACTGACACCCCCAGATCAGTTCGCATATCACAGTGCGATCTGCAAACTCGGATCGCATGGTGTGAACACCCATGCGATCCGATTCTGCTGCGGGCCAAAAAAAGGGTCCCGTGCGAATTTGCGGCGGGTGCGGCGGGTGCGGCGAATGGCTGAACTCGAATCGCACAGAGATCGGATGTGATTTGCACTGCAGTGCGGTGCGAATCACATCCGTTCTCAAACCGCTGCAATGTGAACCCAGCCTTAGTGACACTGGCGACGGGGGGGTGATCACGGGGTTAAACCTTTATTGGGGGGGTTAGGGGGGTACCTTAGAACTAAAGGGGGCTAACCCTAACTGCCCTAACAGTTATTAGTCACAAATGACACCCGCCGGGTGATCAGGGGGTTAAACCTTTATTAGGTAATAAATGGCGGGTGCCCTGAAACTATAAAAAAATAACTAACCAACCAGCGTCACCTGTAACAGTTATATGGTGATCACAGGTGAAAGGGTTAACTAGGGGGCAATCAGGGGGCTTTATGCGGTAGTATATGGGGGTCCCTGGCGCTATAAAAAGCTGCGGCGAACCTAAATACCTACCTGCCTAACTAGCGTCACCTGTGACACTAATACGGCGATCAGAAAAATGATCGCTTATTAGGCTGGGTTCACACTGGAGCGATGCGGAAACGTCGCGAATCCGCGGCGGGTTCCCGCATCGCATGCCTCCCGGCGGCAGTTCACACTGCCCTATGCGAACTGCTGGGAGTGTCAGTGAAATGTTACTGACACCCCCAGATCAGTTCGCATATCGCAGTGCGATCTGCAAACTCGGATCGCATGGTGTGAACACCCATGCGATCCGATTCTGCTGCGGGCCAAAAAAAGGGTCCCGTGCGAATTTGCGGCGGGTGCGGCGGGTGTGGCGGGTGCGGCGAATGGCTGAACTCGAATCGCACAGAGATCGGATGTGATTTGCACTGCAGTGCGGTGCGAATCACATTCGTTCTCATAAACCGCTGCAATGTGAACCCAGCCTTAGTGACACTGGCGACGGGGGGTGATCACGGGGTTAAACCTTTATTGGGGGGGGTTAGGGGGGTACATTAGAACTAAAGGGGGCTAACTCTAACTGCCCTAACAGTTATTACAGTCACAAATGACACCAATGCAAAAAAAAAAAAAATGACATTGGTGTCACTGTGACTGGGGGGCAGGGGTAATTGGGGGGGTGATCGGGGGGTAAAGGGGGGGTGTGAGTGTGCCTGGCATGTTCTACTGTGTGTGTAGAGTGTTGGTGCAACTCACCGATCCGCTCTCCTCCGTGTCGGAACGAAAAATACCGACACGGAGGAGAGAATACATCACTTCCTCTCCTGTGTTTACATTACAGGAGAGGAAGTGATGTCACGGGGGATTTCCATTCGTCGAGAGCGATCGCGAGGGGGTGGCCATGAATGAATGGCCGCCCCCTCATCCCGGATCGCTCTCGAAGGAATGCCGACCGCCGCAGGCACCGGGGGGGGGGCCCGATCGGGCCCCCCACCCGCGGGCAGGCAGGGACTTATATATACGCCCATATGCCTGCCCGTGCCATTCTGCCGACGTATATCGTCGTGCGGCGGTCGGCAAGTGGTTAACAAACAATGCAAGAAGCCCAGCCTCTACACCCTTTCTTAGGACAGACGGTGTTCAAATCTAGTTACAATTGATAATGAAGATCTGTTTGCACAGTACAAACAGGGTTAATTATCATAAACACAACTGCCCACCCCCCTCATAAACAAAGAGAACTATCCTATATGTTTCCATGCTGGGGGGTCCAGAGCATCTAAAAAAAGGTAAGCTATAATTTTTAAAATCTTTTTTTTTTTTAAGTTAAGCTATGTGAATGGGGATACGTAGCAAATATAAAGTAAGTCACCCCCCGATTTGGCTGCAAAAGTGGAAATACACTTTAACGTTGTCCCACTCTTGCCGCACTTGCAAGCCCTCAGCTCTTTACTAATGTGATCACCTGTGTCCAATCACAGCTGATCACATGTAAACAGGGAAATGCCAGTTTTAACGGCTTTCCTCTCCTCACACTGACAGCGTGTGAGGAGAGGAGAGCCAATCAGTGGCATTTCCTTACAGGGGAGATCTGCAAAGATAATAAGGGCACTGATTATTAGTGCCCTGATTACCTTCGCAACCCAAACAGTGCCCAGCAGTGATGCCAGTCAGTGCCCATCAGTGCTGCCTTTCAGTGGTCATCAGTGCCACCCATCAGTTCTGCCAAATGGCGCCAGTGGCACCTATCAGTGCTGCATATTAGTCTATCCTCATCAGTGCCCCCCAGTCAGTACACATCAGTGAAAGAGGAAAATTACTTAGTTACAACATTTGCAGCCTTTTTTATATTTTTTTGCAAAAAAAATAAAAAATCCAGTGGTGATTAAATACCACCAAAAGAAAGCTCTGTCACTAAAAAATGATAAAAATATAATTTGGGTACAGAGTTGCATTACCCGTGCAATTGTCATTCAAGGTGCGACAGTGCTGAAAGCTGAAAATTGGCCTGGGTAGGAAGGGAGTGAAAGTGTCCGATATTGAAGTTAAGGAGAGATGAGGCATGTTTTATCTTGAAATAAACAATGGAGTGTATTATCTGTGAGACAATAGCCATGAATACTTTAAAGTGGCAGGACAGTATGAAAGCAGCTTGGTTAGGTTGCAATTTGAGAAGGAGAGAAAAGGCAGATTTTATGTTGAAATAAAAAAAAATATTTTATAGAGGAAAGACAGTATGGAAGAAGCTTGGTTAGGTCACAATTTAAGAGGGAGACATAAGGCAGATTTTATCTTGAAATTCAAACTAGAGTGCATTATCTTAGAGACAACAGTCACAAATATTTTTGTGTGACAGGATAGAACTAGAGCAACTGTATGGGCAGCAAACTTTAAAGTGATTGTAAAGGCTCCTTTAAAAAAATAAAAAATGCTTACCTCCACTGTGCAGATCGTTTTGCACAGAGTGGCCCTTGAACATCCTATGGAGCCAATGGCTGCGCTGCTATCAATCTATCCAATCAAGAGCCGAGGACCCCCCCGGGCTGAAGAAGAGTGCGTCTCCGCCGGGTGAAATTCCAGGGCTCAGGTAAGTAAGCGGGGGGGGGGGCTGGGGGGCCGGTCACTTACATAAGTTTTTTTGACCTTAATGCATAGGACCTCCTTTCTCTTTCCATATTGTTATACAAGATGTGCAACATCTGTCCTGGCATTGGCAGCCTCTTTCATCCTGCTATTTGGACTTTTAATTTGGATTGCAGCAACACTTATTTCATGTTGGGTTTTACACACATTCCCAGCTGCCCCCAGCTGCAGTGTGTGTGTACACCCCAGAAGCCGACTGTTGGCTTTCTAATGAAAGCAATCTGGCAGCTGTACATGGTGGGTGTCACTGGGTGGAGGGGAGGGAGACCAGTGAACATCAGTTTTCTGATCTCCCCTAGCTAGAATTAACCTGGAAGCATTGTTTAAAACCTCACTCCTGGTACACTGGTCTTTTTCCTTCACCCTTACTCCATTAACTTCAATGTTGGGCAAGTGAGACACCAAGGGTCTCACCCCTAATGTCTCATTAACCGCTTGCCGACCACATAACTTAGTTATACGGTGGCCAATCAACTCTCCTGTATCTGATCATGTACCTAGTATGTGATCTGGCACTTCCGGCTAGGGGGCGCGTTAGCGTATACCGCCGGTGTCCCGGCTGTGCTGTGATTAGGCACAGCACAAGCCGATCAGCGGGTGCCAGCCAATGGATGTCCACCGACACTGATCGGTGAAGCGAGACATAGAACAGAGCTCTGTAAACAGGGGAAGAGCTGTGTTCTATCAGCAGTGATCTGTAGACTCTACTTTTGTGCAAACCAATCAATTAAGGCTTATTGGGATTTCTCTTATATTCACCGACCGACACAGCTCCTCTCTTAGACCATTGGGTTGTATACCTTTCCCTTTAGGAGACACTAGGCAAAGTTGTAACACAACACTCAGAACTTTCAGTTCCGCCCAGGGGGCAGTCCCCTAGGTATCAACCCTCCACCCTGCCTTGCAGTAATCAGTAATCAGTTTTATTTTCCCTAGTGAAGGAGACAGACCTAGGAACCTTGCGGGCCCATAGGTCCATGTTTTTTATGCAGAAGCTTTGCTTTTTGTGCAAGATGAGTGATCCTGTGATCTTCTATCAACAGCCGGCTGGGTGACAGGCTGGTTCACTTATCCTTGTAGTCTCCCCAGTCCGGCCATCAAGCGTGTGCAGGTCGCAGCTACGGCTCGGCAGGCCACGACATGCCCCAGCTCCAGAGGTGGTCAGTGAGCTTTTATGCTCCGGAGCATACATATGACCGGGCTACTGATGTCTGCGTCACAGTATGCAGAGGCCAGTAGCTACCCTGTACTGATCAGAAGTAGATCAACAAAAGAATGTCTCTCAGCTCTTCAGGACTGGTAAGTACAGCTCTCCCTATTCTGATGGGGCTGAACAACTGGGTATTCCCTGGGAGGTCGATTCAGGGGGCCCCCTCACCTCCCTATCTTCTCTCCCATGTCCTTATCTTCCCTCCCTCCCCCCTTCGGGGGGAATGCTGCATGTTGCTGCTGAGTGGAGTGTGTGCCTATATAGGGCTCTCTGTGGGCTCTCATCTGACATGGGGGGGGACTGGCTGAATGGCGGTGGTCCTGGGACCTGTATGGTATGCCCCTGGAAGGTGCCTGATGTGCCTCTGAGGGTCTGCTGGGAATGGTGCAGCGCTGTGGCTTTGCAGGTTTTTTTTAGGTGTGGGCAGAGCAGGCTGACTGTCTGGGCTTCAGCTGCCATTTTCTATGTGATTCCTATTCAAGGTGCTGGTGGCCATTTTCTGGAAGCCTGAACATATTTCAGTGTTCCCTGACAGCAGCATGGCTCATGTGCTCTCACAGCCTTTTTTTCCTGTGTTTCCCGTCTGTGTACTGCACGCTGAGCGGCCAATTTATGGAAGCCTGAGCATTTTTTCTGATCGTTTTAGTGATCGTTCCAGCGGTTATAATCAACTCAGTTTTTGTTTTCCTCTGCACCTGGGTGCACTCAGGGATTACAGACACCACTTGTGGACAGCGCAGAACTCCCCAGAATGGTGAGTCCGGCGGGAATGAGCCCCATGGCGGTCCTCAACTCGTTCATTGCTAGATGGAAGCAGTGCGTGGGAAGATGGGTGCACTAAGGTGGCCCCTGTTCCCACCCGTCCTCTGGGGAGAGCTCTGGCACAGACTCGGGCTCTGCTGAGGCTGGTGAACCCTGCTCTGTCTTGTCAGATGACCCTGACCAGGACCGTTCGGACAAGGAGGATGAGTCCCCGTCCGGGTCCGTACACGACAAAGCGCTTGTTGGAGCACTTATTACAGCTGTGCGTGATACCCTGAAGATTCAGGAGCCAGCAGGTCCCCCTGCTGATGTACCGGTCCCTTTTGGGTCCTGTAAGCCAGCATGTTCACCTAAGGTGTTCCCGTATCTGACTTATTTGCAAGTTCACTTACAGGGAGTGGGGTCGCACGCAACAGGGCTTTTTGGTCCCCAGACACATGGCGGTGCGTTACCCTTTTGAGGAAAGCCTTCTCACAAGTGATCGGCTCCTCCGGTCATGGACCTCCAGTATCCAGGTTAAATAAGTAACCATGATCCCCGTAGTGGGAACTCCTGCATTTAAGGATTCCACAGACAGAAAGGCCTAAGCAGTGGCTCGTTCCTTGTTTACGGTTGTGGGGTCTGCTGTGCAACCAGTACTGGCATCCGCACTTGGGTCACAGACACTGACTGAGCAGGCAAAACGTTTGCACCGCAAATTGGGAGAGCAACATTCTTCTCCTGTCTGAGTGAAATTAGCAGACCAACTAGTGCAAGGCCTTAAGTATGTTGTGACGCGGCCCTGGATACCCTCCCTCTGTATCTAGGGCTTCAGTGTCCACTGTGGTGCTGAGGCGCCTGATTTGGCTAATATGCTGGTCTGTTGACCAGGCATCTAAAAAAGCCCTGATGGATCTTCCCCTCCTTGGCGACCGGCTCTTTGGAGCCTCTTTGGATGGCATTAGTAAAAATGCCGCCGGTGGTAGAGTACACTTCTCCCACAGGCTAGGAAGGCTAAGGAGCCACGCCGTAGGCAAGGGCCCCTTTTTCTATTCACTAACGGCTTTTCAGTCCGCCTGGAGCTTCGGTATAAAGTCCCCAGCCTGACAGGAAGACCACGGATGGACAAAAACGTCCCTGGAACCGCAAGCCTAACAAGCCTGCAAGTATAAGTGCTACTGCGTGAAGGTTTGTCCCCAACCATGTCTCGGGTGGGGGGTCGCCTTTGGGAGTTTGCAGACCGGTGGTCCCCTCAGTTTTCGACCAATGGACCTGCGATCTGATTTCCTGGAGAACTGGCAGGCGGACTTTCTGAGTCGCCAGATGCTGGACCCAGGAGAATGGGCGTTGCATCCAGAGATATTCAGGTTACTGTGCCTGAGGTGGGCCACACCAGATGTGGATCTTCTGGCCCCCCATCTCAAACAGAGGGTGCCAAGATTCATGTCCAGGATAAGAGATCCATGGGCAGACGCGTCAGACGCACTGGTGGCTCCGTGGGATCAGTTCCAGCTGATCTTTGCCTTTCCTCCACTGAAGCTGTTACCACATCTGATTCGCAGAGTGGAAGCCGAGGGGATCCCAGTAATACACTAGTGGTCCCAGATTGGACTCAGTGTCCCTGGTATGCAGACCTGGTGCATCTTGTGGTAGAAGCTCTTTGGTGACTGCCATTACAAGAGGACCTTCTGTCCCAAGGTCCGATTCTCCATCCTGCTTTACCATCCCCGGCTTTAACGGCATGGCTATTGAGAGCCAGGTGTTGAGGAAGCGGGGTCTGTCGGACTCGGTGATCCCAACTATGTTGAGAGCACAGAAATGTCTTCTTCTCGGAAGATATATCCTTGTTCCTGGAAGGCCTACATCTCCATGTGTGCGGAGAAAGGTTGGCATCCACGCTCTTTTTTTTTTTTTTTTCATATCCAGAATCCTGCTGTTTTTTCAGCAAGGAGTAGACCAGAAAATGGCGTTAAGCACTATTAAGGGGCAAAAATTTCAGCTTTGGCTGTCTTTTTTTCTACGACCCCTGGCGTCTCACTCATAGTGAGTACCTTTGTTCAGGGGGTTCGTCGTGTAGTCCCTTCGGTGCGTCCACCGTTACCCCCATGGGATTTGAACCTGGTGTTGTCGGCGCTTCAAGACCCGCTGCTTGAAAATATCAGGGAGTTTCCCCTGTTGACTCTTTCCCAGAAAGTGGTCTTTCTAGTGGCCATCACCTCGGCCAGGAGGGTTTGGGAACTGGCGGCCTTGTCTTGCAAGTCACCTTATCTGGTTATCCATAAGGATAAGGTGGTGTTGCGTTCGCAACCGTCCTTTCTACTGAAGGTGGTCTCGGCTTTTCACATTAATGAGGATATTGTGTTACCATCTCTCTGTCCTAGGCCGAAACACCGTAAGGAGGTGGACCTTCACGCTCTGGACGTGGTTCGGGCTCTGAAAGTGTATTTGTCTACCACTGCTCCCTTTCGGAAGTCAGACTCGATGTTTGTCTCGGTAGCTGGTCCCAAGAAAGGCATGGCGGTCTCATCAGCCACCATTTCCAGGTGGATCAGACAGATTGTAGTACAAGCCTATGTCTTAAAGGGGCAGGTGCCCCTCTTTCCGGTTACAGCCCATTCCACAAGGGCAATCAGAACATCTTGGGCCTTCTGACACCAAGCGTCTGTCGCTCAGGTGTGTAAGACGGCGACCTGGTCATCTGTTAGGAACGTCTAGTATTGAGTCTGACTTGGTGGAAGGGGACCTCTCCTACGGCTCTGGTTCCGGTCTCTCTGGAATGGAGACAGGGAGACAGGAGCGCAGCGGGGTAGAAGAGTCCGGCCGGGTGCAGCAATCGGTGCTGGGTAGATGAGGATCCTTGGAGCAGGAACTCCCAGTAGTACGGAAGAAACAAGGAGAAGGCTGCTGACTGTGGATCCTGGATGGAGGAGGTCCGCTGGACGAGGAGGTAGCCGACTCAGGAACAGGCAGGAATCAAGCAGAGGTGTCAGGTACAAGCAGGAGGTCTGGCAACAGGAAAACAGTCCAAGAAGGGTCAAACAAGCCGGGGTCGGAGCAGGAGAGGTCAGCAAGGTCAAACGGAGCCGGGTCGGGTATCAGATGAGTAGCAGGCAGGTATCAGGTAACTTCAGGCACTAGCTGCAGACGAGACAGCACAGAACCACAACAACTGTGCCCTTAAAAAGGGTCACTGGCGCCGATCGAGCTAACGTACGCTCGTGCGTGCGTGCGCTGCGCGTACATACGATCGTCGTGCACCCGCGCGCGTCGGAAGGCGCTCGTGCCTACGACGACCCGCAACACGAACGCGTGTGCGCGCACGGAGAGCCGATCGAATGGGACGGACGGATTCCTGACATTGCCCCCCCACAAGGGGCAACCTCCGGGTGCCCCTAGAGGCTCTCTTCTCCGGGTGAGCAGCAAAGAAAGCCTGGATCAGTCTATTGGCATGTACATTAGAAGCAGGTTCCCAAGAATTACTCTCTGGGCCATAGCCCTTCCATTTAATAAGAAACTGACCTTGTCCCCGTCGTCTTCTGAAATCCAGAACGGCCTCAACTTCAAATTCTTCATTGCCATCAACTAGCACAGGGTCAGGTGGTCTTGTCTCTCTACCAGGGAAGGGATCAGGTACAGCAGGCTTAAGAAGGGCTACGTGAAAAACTGGGTGAATTCTCATGGAATCAGGCAGGAGCAGCTCATAAGACACCTCATTGATCTTTCTCTTAACGGGAAATGGACCCAGAAACTTGGGTGCCAACTTCCTGGAAGGGCATGCTAACTTTAAATTAGAGGAAGACAGCCATACCTGGTCCCCGACTTGGAGGATTAGTTCTCCCCTTCTTCCTCGATCGAAGCTCCTCTTACTGTCAGCCTGAGCTTTGGTTATGACCTCCTGAAGCGTCCGATTGTTCTGTTGCAGGAAGGATATCCTATCCTGGATCGCTGGAACCTGGGATTCTGTAGGAACATCGGGAAGAAAAGACAAATTAAAACCGTAGTTGGCAAAAAACGGGGACTGCCCAGTGGTGGCATGGCTGGCATTGTTATAGGCGAATTCCGCCAGGGGTAACAGGGGAACCCAATCGTCCTGGACGAAAGAAGAGAAGCATCTAAGATATTGCTCGAGGGTCTGATTGGTGCGCTCCGTTTGCCCGTTGGTCTGTGGGTGGTAGGCGGAGGACAGAGCCAGTTCAATTCTTAAAGATTCGCAAAGGGCTCGCCAGAAGCGGGAGGTGAACTGGACCCCTCTATCGGACACAATATTGATGGGTACCCCGTGGAGCCTGATTATTTCTTTAATAAAGACATGGGCAGTCTCGGTTGCAGAGGGGGTTCCCGCCAAGGGTAGGAAGTGGGCCATCTTGGTCAGACGATCACAGACTACAAATATGGCGGTGCAGTTTTCAGAAGGGGGAAGTTCCACAATGAAGTCCATTGTGATCATCTGCCAAGGGCGGTCGGGTGCGGGAAGAGGTTTAAGCAGCCCCCAAGCCCGATTTCTGGGAACCTTATTCTGGCTGCATACGGGGCAGGTGTTTACATATTGCTTGCAAAATTCCCTCATGCCTGGCCACCAGAAGGAACGCTGTACTAGTTCTAAAGTCTTGCGGACACCAAAGTGCCCAGCGAGCGGGTGGTCATGACAGAGACCCAAGACCTTAATCCTCACGTCTTCAGGGACGAAAATCAAGTTGTCCTTCCAAAGCAGACCCTCCCTGGATGCTAGCGAGATTCCCGGGGGACCGGAAGAAGAGGAGGAGGCATTCTTGAGTAGAGTTACTAGATCTGGCTGGATGAGAAGAAAAGTATGAGCAGGGAGGATGGTATCCGGGGGTGTGGT
The DNA here is from genome assembly GCF_037356315.1 of Lithobates pipiens. Lineage (NCBI taxonomy): Eukaryota > Metazoa > Chordata > Amphibia > Anura > Ranidae > Lithobates > Lithobates pipiens. Next base: position 185,871,001 of record NW_027507685.1, on the reverse strand, counting down.
GTCCTTAGGGCTGTCAAACATACGGGAAAGTGCATCAGGCTTAACGTTTTTAGATCCGGGACGATAAGTTATATGAAAACAGAACCGGGAGAAAAAGAGGGCCCAGCGAGCTTGCCGAGGTTTCAGGCGTTTTGCGGAGCGGAGGTACTCGAGGTTCTTGTGGTCCGTGTAGATGAGCACGGGGTGTACCGCCCCTTCGAGTAAATATCTCCATTCCTCCAAAGCGGACTTAATGGCAAGTAATTCCCGGTCGCCTACATCATAATTCCTTTCCGCTGGAGAGAGTTTTCGGGAAAAGAACCCTACGGGGTGCATCAGGTCGTCCACGCCAAGGCGCTGGGAGACTACCGCCCCTACTGCTATCTCAGAGGCGTCAACCTCTAGAATGTAAGGTCTGGATGGATCCGGGTGTCTGAGGATAGGAGCGGAGGTGAACAGGTCCTTAAGTCTCTTGAAGGCAGCCTGGGCTTCAGGACCCCAAAGAAAGCGTGTATTTTGCTTGGTAAGCTGGGTGATGGGGGAAATAATGGCAGAGAACCCTCTAATGAATTTTCTATAAAAATTAGCGAAGCCCACAAAGCGCTGGATGCCTTTCTTGTCAATAGGGGCTGGCCATTCAAGGACAGCAGCGACCTTTTGCGGGTCCATCCTGATGCCTGCTGGGGAGATTTCGAGGCCGAGGAATTGGATCTCCTGCTGTTCAAATTTGCACTTCTCGGCTTTAGCATAGAGTCCATGTTCCCGGAGCCGAAGCAGAACTCTGCCGACGTGCCCCCGGTGCTGCTCCAGGGACCTGGAGAAGATCAGAATGTCATCAAGGTATACGATGACAAAGATATCCAAGAAATCACGGAAGACATCATTAATTAAATGTTGGAAGGTGGCTGGGGCATTACACAACCCGAAAGGCATTACCAGATACTCGTAGTGCCCAAAACGAGTTCGGAATGCGGTCTTCCATTCGTCGCCTGCTCGTATGCGGACCAAGTTATAGGCACCTCTTAAGTCCAATTTAGAGAAGATGGTAGCTGACCTCAGCTTCTGGAAGAGCTCAGGAATCAGGGGTAGGGGGTAGCGATTTTTGATCGTAACCTTGTTCAATTCCCGATAGTCCACACAGGGTCGAAGAGATTGATCTTTTTTGGTAACAAAGAATATTCCAGCCCCGGCAGGGGATGTGGAATGACGAATGAACCCCTTTTGGAGATTCTCGGAGATGTAAGCCTTCAGGGCCTCTTGTTCCTTTTCGGATAAAGGGTAGACACGTCCAAACGGGATCTCAGCCCCAGGAAGGAGCTCAATGGGGCAGTCATAGGGACGATGTGGGGGTAAGGAGTCAGCCCCCCGTTTACTGAAAACGTCCAGAAACTCGTGGTAAGGTTCGGGGACAGATTGGCATAAGTCCAAGTCTGGGTCTAGGCAGAGGAGTGTTCTGGAGTGTATGGAAGCCCCAGGTAAGCAGTGGTCCCGGCAGTAAGGGGAGAGGAACTTCACCTCCCTTGTAGTCCAGTCAATGGAGGGATTGTGGGCCTGCAGCCACGGGATGCCCAGAATCACAGGGAAAAGTGGGGATGAGATGACATCCAGGGTTAATAGTTCAGAATGTTGGCAGGGAGTAGAGGCGGATAGTGGAAGGGTCTCCTGGGTGACTCGGCCGGACTTAATCTGAGAACCATCGGCCAAAAAGATAGCAAGTCCATGAGTCTTTTTCTGTAGTGGAATCGAATGCAGGTCGGTGAAGGCGGAGTCGATGAAGCAGCCGCAGGCTCCGGAGTCGAGAATGGCATTAACGTGTATGGTTCTTCCCGGCAGCTGAAACGAGAGCAGAAGGACAACATGGAGAGGGTTGGAAGGTGGGTTAAAGGAACTGTGAGACACAGGTGAGAGGCACTTACGTGGCTTTACAGGACAGTTGGCCACATAGTGTCCGGGGCCGCCACAGTATAGACACAAGTTCATTTGACGGCGGCGGGCTCGCTCTTCAGGAAGCAGAGAGGGTCGGAGTAGTCCAAGTTGCATCGGTTCCTCAGGAGCAGGAGGCACACTGGTTGGTCCCCTTTGAGGAGGCGGAGAGAAGAAAGGTGTAGGAGACGAGGTCCTAGCCGTCATCCAGGCAGGTCTCAGTGTTTGGGAAGAGCGTTCGGCCCTACGCTCGCGAAGTCTGCGGTCTATTTGGATGGCCAGAGCAATTAAGTCCTCCAAAGCGTCAGGAGTGGAGACACGAGCTAACTCATCCTTGAGGCTTTCAGACAGGCCCATACGGAATTGGTGTCTAGGGCCGCCTCATTCCACAGGGTATCTGCGCTCCAACGTCTAAAGTCAGAGACGTAGTCCTCCGCCGTCCTGCGGCCTTGCTGGAGCGCAGTTAGTGCAGACTCTGCGGTGGTAGCCCGTTGGGGATCATCGTAAAGTTGCGCCATCCCCTCGAAGAAGGTGGCGAGAGTCTGTGTAAGGGGGCTGTCATTCTCCAAGAGATGGTGGGCCCAGGACTGAGGCTCTCCTTGCAGGAGAGAAATGACAAACCCCACCTTGGTGGCCTCCAGAGAGAAAGTCCTGGGCTGGAGGGCAAAGTAAAGCTGGCAGGCGTTGCGAAAGGCCCGGAACTTGGAGCGGTCCCCAGAAAATCTCTCAGGAGTGGGAACCCTAGGCTCAGGTGGGAGCATCATGACTGTTGAATGTGCAGCTGGCTGGACAGGAGGAGGCTGAGGTATGGCGTCAGATGACCCCGGAGTAGAGAGGTGCTGGACACGTTCCTCCAACCTGGAGTAGCCATCTTGAAGGGATTTCACGGCCTGGGTGAGGGCCGCAAGGTGGGAGCAAATCTCCTTCATGGCGGAGGTCCCTTCCGCAGACTCAGACATGGCTGTCTCGTACTGTTAGGAACGTCTAGTATTGAGTCTGACTTGGTGGAAGGGGACCTCTCCTACGGCTCTGGTTCCGGTCTCTCTGGAATGGAGACAGGGAGACAGGAGCGCAGCGGGGTAGAAGAGTCCGGCCGGGTGCAGCAATCGGTGCTGGGTAGATGAGGATCCTTGGAGCAGGAACTCCCAGTAGTACGGAAGAAACAAGGAGAAGGCTGCTGACTGTGGATCCTGGATGGAGGAGGTCCGCTGGACGAGGAGGTAGCCGACTCAGGAACAGGCAGGAATCAAGCAGAGGTGTCAGGTACAAGCAGGAGGTCTGGCAACAGGAAAACAGTCCAAGAAGGGTCAAACAAGCCGGGGTCGGAGCAGGAGAGGTCAGCAAGGTCAAACGGAGCCGGGTCGGGTATCAGATGAGTAGCAGGCAGGTATCAGGTAACTTCAGGCACTAGCTGCAGACGAGACAGCACAGAACCACAACAACTGTGCCCTTAAAAAGGGTCACTGGCGCCGATCGAGCTAACGTACGCTCGTGCGTGCGTGCGCTGCGCGTACATACGATCGTCGTGCACCCGCGCGCGTCGGAAGGCGCTCGTGCCTACGACGACCCGCAACACGAACGCGTGTGCGCGCACGGAGAGCCGATCGAATGGGACGGACGGATTCCTGACATCATCTGTCCACACGTTTACCAAGTTCTACAAGGTAGACGTCAGTGCATCGGCTGATGCCTGTTTGGCCGTAAAGTTTTTGCAATTGAATATGCAATATTTTTTTGTTTTTTCTGTTTTTTCGATAAAAACACATTACCTTTTAAGAATGCACTGTTGCATTACTTCCGCAGTTTTTTTTTTTTTGTGTGCGGTTGTGGGTAGTCACTTCTGTTGAGGGTACCCTGATTTTGTGGTGGAGGTTTCCACGCACTGTTGTTTTGTGGGTACAGTTTTACTAGTTCCCACTTGCCATGGTGGATGAGGTTTTTATGCTGTTTTTCCCACCCTTCGTTTGGCACTGCTTGGGGACGTCCCAATGGTCTAAGAGAGGGGCTGTGTCGGTCGGTGAATATAAGAGAAAATAGGATTTTTTGTACTCACCGTAAAATCCTTTCCTCTGTAATTCACCGACCGACACAGCACCCACCCTCCTTTTATCTTTACGTTATACTGCTTGTTGACGTAAGCAAGGTTCCTAGGTCTGTCTCCTTCACTAGGCAAAATAAAACTGATTACTGATTACTGCAAGGCAGGGTGGAGGGTTGATACCTAGGGGACCGCCCCCTGGGCAGAACTGAAAGTTCTGAGTGTTGTGTTACAACTTTGCCTAGTGTCTCCTAAAGGGAAAAGGTATACAACCCAATGGTCTAAGAGAGGAGCTGTGTCGGCCGGTGAATTACAGAGAAAAGGATTTTACGGTGAGTACAAAAAATACTATTTTTTCTTTACCAGAAAACATATTGACCTAAATTTATAGAGAAATTATTTTTTTTACATTTTTTTTATTGGATATGTTTTATAGCAGAAAGTAAAAAAAATAAATTTTTTCTCAAAAGCTTGCAGATTTAAAGCTTGACATGTTGGGTGTATTTACAGTTTATAGTTCAGCTATGTTTTTTATATTTTATTGCAAATGTGTGCTTTTAGAAAATACATACTATTTGGGGGTTTTAACTATTTTCAGGCCTAAAATTATTTTTAAACGTGTTCAAAGAACTCAAAGATGACTCTAGCAGTGAAAGGTTTAAAGCTACTTTTGTGAAAAAAAAAAAATAGTAAATAATTTTATATATATATATATATATATATATATATATATATATATATATATATATATATATATATATATATATATATATATATATATATATATATATATATATATATATATATAGCAGCCCTTAAAAATTCCACTTTCATTTTGCGAGTGGATTTTGAGGGCTGGCGAGCTATGGCTGCCTGGGAGCGGGGGGGGGGGGGGGGGGGACGAGCACTGCCAGCAGGTGGGTTGTATGGGAGCCGTTCTCCCAGTGATCGGAGGTGAAGAGAGAGGAGAACCACTGCCTGATTGATTAGAGCGTGGGGAACATAACCGCTTTCATTTCAATAGCTGTGTGTTACCTGCCACGTGCCGTCATATATAGCCCCTCCTCTTTGTTCGGGCACTTTAATAAACAGATCACCCGTCCAATCCTGGGATGGGTAATCTGTCTATCAAAGTTCCCCAGACAAGGGGGAGGGGCTGTATATGCCAGCGTGGAACACACAGCTATTGAAATGAAAGCTGTTATATTCCCCGCCCTCTAATCAACCAGGTGACGGCTCTCCTCTCTCTTCTCCTGGACAGGTAGGCTGCATTGGCGGACACAGGCTGCACTGGAGGACACAGGCTGCACTGGAGGACACAGGCTGCACTGGCGGACACAGGCTCGCCATTTTTTTTCTTTTTCCAGTGTTAAATTATGTATTTTATTTCAACAAATTTTATACATATAAAACAAAACAATTTTAGTTGCATGTGTATCAGAGAATATATCTGAACACAAATCGATTCTGTTTAAAACTACTATATATATGGCCATTATTTGAACAAGAAAATAAAAAATAAAATACAAAAAAAAAAAAGACCAAGGAAGAAGGGGTGTTTCCCCCTCTCTATAATATATACATTCTACCGTTCATGTACATTTTTCCCCTTCACGTCTCACTTATACACAGGTAAGATTTACCGGCAAAAAGTGATAGTAAATAAAATAAAAAAAAGGTCTTGTCTCCAAGCAGAGTTAGATTCTCTCTCTTCCTTCCCCCTAAATCCCACAATCACCATTTTATTCTCTAGGGTCTCTGCTATATAAAAAAATGATAATGTTTGGGGGTTTTAAGTAATTTTCTAGCAAAAAATAATACTGACATTAACTGCTTGTAAGCAACAAATGTCAGAAATGCGTTAAAGGGTTAAAGACCATAGCGATTATATATTAGATGTGAAAACTAAACAAATAATATAGTATTAAAGTGAAGGGGAAATAATCTTGCCGCCCGCCCATATTACATTTACTCTGGATGGATGGCAGCTACAGGCTAGGTATCCATACGTTGCCTATCACATGTGCACTAGCACACATTTTTGGTATTCCTTTTTTTATAAAGCAAAAAAAAAAAAAAAACTGTGGTGATTAAATACCACATCTTATATGCAAATTGCACTTTTTGTTTGTAACCACTAGATGGAGCAGGTGTATCATTTTTACTATACCTGCTCAAACAGATGTAAGTACAATGTATTTTTACAGAATTTAAAGTAGCAAAAGAAACAAATGAAGGTAAGACAAAGTATCAAATTAGACATCTGTGTAAAATAATGTGATTTAGTAGGATGACATGATCAGTGACAATACTCCAATGTAATCAATTTGTTAAACTCGTAGTCTGAAATGATTTTCGTTCTTTCAGATTTTTGTTCTTTCGGGTTTTTGTTCTGACAATTCGTTTTCGTATCCTTTTATCAAAAGTGTCTTGTTTATTCAGATGCATCTGAAAGAATGAATATGACGAATTTTTTAAAACGAATTAGTAACGAAACTGATAGCACATGTCTAGTCCCATCCCACAGGAAGCGTCTGTATTGAGAATGCTGTATAATGTATGGCCTCCTTGGGATTGTATAAAATGGAGCCTGCCGCAAATCACAAGCCAAGGGACTGAGTCATACAGGTTTTAAAATATTCAGAAAAAAACTGGGGGTGGGGGGTAAACTGAGTTTTCCCTGATTTATACATCTTTAGTGATCGGATTAGATATTGCCGAGTTCCATGCATAGATGCTTTGAAAACCCTATTTGTGCAAGTATGCTGCCACCTGGTGATCAAAGTGTAAACTGCAGAGCACAAAATCTGATAATTGTAAACCTGAAGAAAACTTCTAAGGGGCTGACCAGTTAAAAGGTAATGTGGATGGGGCTACGATCGTCCTCTGTGCTTCAATACATTGGGAGCCATTTAGGCTGGGTTCACACTAGTGTGTCATTGGATATGTAATTTGCACTGCACTGTGCGATGCAAATTCAGACATACATATTGTATTGCATGTCACATTCGCACCAGAATGGTGCAAGACCCTTTTTTGGTCCGTACTGGAATTGGATGAACACCCATGCCATCTGATTCCTGCACCGTTTGACAGTTTGTACTGTGATATGCAAACCGATCTGGGGGTGTCATTAACATTCTATTGACATCCGCAGCAGTTTGCATAAGGTAGTTTGAACTGCCTGTGAGTCCTATGCGATGCGCTTTATCGTGCTGGTGTGAACATACCAGGTGGTGCCCCAGAATTTCAGTGGCCCTAACATTTTTCTAAAACTGTGACTGTGTAAGTAGTTTACCACTAGCCGACCAGCGCACGACGATGATCGTTGGCACAATGGCACACTGGGCAAATGGGCATACAGGTACGTCTCCTTTAAATCTCGGCACGTGCCCGCGGACTCTATGTCCGGCAGGGGGCCCGTGATCCTGTCATGGAGCGGAAGAATGGGAATATGTAAGCAAGGCATTTCCCTGTTCTGCCTAGTGACATGACAGAGATCTACTGCTCCCTGTCATCAGGAGCATTGATCGCTGTCATGTCCTAGGTAGCCCACCCCTACAGTTAGAACACCTCCCTAGGACACACTTAACCTCATGATCTCCCCCTAGTGTTTAAACCTTTCCTTGCCATTGTCAGTCACACAATAATCAGTGCATTTTTATAGCATCAATTGCTGTATAAATGACAATGGTCCCAAAATGGTGTCAAAAGTGCCTGATGTGTCCACCATAATGTCGCAGTCACGATAAAAATCTCAGTTTGCCGTCATTACTAATAATAAAAAATAATAATAATAAAAATGCTATAAATCTTTCGACTATTTTGTAGACAATATAACTTTTCTGCAAACCAATCTATATACGCTTTTTTTTTTTTTTTAACAAAAATATGTAGAAGAATGCATATCTGCCTAAACTGAGAAAAAATATATTTTTTGGGGATATTTATTATAGCAAAAAGTCTGTCTACCTGGGTTTATAAAGGACACTGGACATTTGTTAGTCGATATGCAGGACATTTTTTGGTCCCCAGAATGCATTTAGATAACCATAGATGTTAGATCTCTGTAGAGTTCACCTGTGTGCACCACCTGACTCAAATAGTCTATTTGGATTTGACCTTGATTGGGCATCTAGATAGCAATACAGTGACTTCCAGAACTTTTAGAAAGTCCTGTGCAGGGAATTCCCTTTTATTGGCCAATAGCTGTCACCCCGGTCACACCATCAAGCCTTTGCACACTGGTAAATTCATCAGGACCAGGAGAAACTGCTCTACAGACAAGGATTTCTTGCAAGAATGCACAGCAATTCAAAAGCGACTCAAAGGAAGGGGCTATAACACACGATCAATAGCTAGAAGTAAAAATATAGCATTTCATAGAGATCGGGTGGAGATGATTCAGAATTATGGCACAAATAAACACAGTGTAGTGATTACAATAGAAATAAAGTTAATTTTGTCACTACATTTTCTTTAGAATACAACAAAATCATTGCGATTCTTAAAGCACATCTCCCTATTTTGTATGCTGACAAGGATCTGCACTCTGTTATCCAAGGGGGTTGCCATTTTTCCAGTAGAAGTGCCCCCAGTCTGGAAAGTATGCTGTCACTCAGCTTGTTTTGCTCTCAGAAGTCAAACAAATCACAGACCTGGCTTTCCATTGTAGGTTCCTACATGTGTGGCCACATTTTTTCTTTTTCTACCAAGAAAACATATACCATCAAACAATACATAAACTGCAACTCTAAATCAGTGGTATATGTTATTCAGTGTAGTGCCTGCAGTCTACAATACGTTGGGTGCACTATACAGCCATTGAGAGTTAGAATCTCGGAACATGTGAATGACACTACAAATATTAATGCTAAAAATATCTCAAATGTGTCAAAACATTTCCGGGAATTCCATCATGGTAATCTTGACACTTTTTCCTTTTTTTGGTGTTGAACAGGTTAAAAATAAACCCTAAGAGGAGGTGACCCTCATTGTATTTTGCTCAAGCGTGAAGTGTGGTGGATCCATACCATCAATACTAGAAAACTGTATGGTTTAAATGATAGGATGGACATAAATCTTTTTTTTAACATAATCGCATTTTTTAACAAAGTCACATTGTTTGATACATTTATTGCACCATTTTGAATATGTCTTATGATATGATATGTCCCTCAGATGCCCGCTCTCCTCTCTTTCTTTTCTCCATGTGTTTTTAATTGTTTTGATTGCTCTGATTAGTGTGTGCAGTGTGCAGAGTGTGCAGAGATGGACCTGTCATCTTCCTGCAAGCGGATGTCCACGTGGCGAAAGAGCCCTTACTCTGTTATAAATCTCAGTTTTTAAATCAAACATGTATGCTTTGATGAAGGCTTCTTAGCCGAAACGCATAGCCTGTACCCGTGTACCCATGTAACCAAATAAAGGACTTTTATTCAAGAGCATCCGAGTCGCCAGCCATTTTCTAATTCAGCACAGTTTGGCATCTTTGCCCTGGGCACTAGATGACCTTGTCCTGGCACTGACTCCTCCATTGTCTTTTGCTATATTTTTATATAAAAACAAACTGTAACTGGAAAGAATATTTGCCATCATTAACCCTGTCTGTACAGCCCTTAAAAATCAATATTACCATTTGTAAACTAGATGTGGAGGACTGCCTGTCCTAATAAAGGGTTAACAATCTCAAGACTTGGGTGGCACAATGTATGTAAAATGTTAGACATTCTCTGAAACAGGAATGTTTGTTTTATTAATATACTGCTGACCATACTTTATACAGTTTTCTTGTTCAATTTCCTTTAGATTTACCTTCAACTATGTAGTGTAAGGGCCTGCCTGATTGCATACAAATTGAAAGTGTTTAGGTGTGACCTCATATTAAAGGTTTTGGTAAATCTAAAGTACAGCCTCGTACACACGATCGGACTTTGTACAAACCCTGTGGACTTTTGTACAAAGAGCGTTGGCCATGGACGTGTATTGCATGCACACGATCTGACTTTTTAGGCAACAAACACGAACGTAGTGACGTTTCAACGTACTGGCAACCCTTCAAAAGAGGACGTCCAGTGCCACCCTTTGGTCAACTTCTGTATTGTTGTCTGATCTTTTGCATTGGTTCTGAGCATGCGTGTTTATACTTTGTACAAAAGTCCGATGGTTTAGTGTACACACGATCGGACTTTGCTGCATCGGACTTAAGTTGTCAAAAAGTCTGTCCATTCGCACAGCCAACAAAAGTCCGATGAAAACCGAAAAAGTTTGTCCGATGTCACGTACACACGGTCGGATGTTGCCTTAAAACAGCTAATTTGCATGTTTGTTGTCAAAAAGTCTGTACGGGCCTTAACATTGTACAAGAAAGTTGTATGGTGTATGGCTAGCACTAGGTGTTAATTACTTCTAAAGGAATTCAGTCACTACAGGTGTCCTAATTAGAAGTTGTTAGTGTACCAGGTGCTTATAATGAGTGCGGACCCTCCCAGTCAGGGACCAGGCCTGGTTCATATCTATGCATTTTTTTGTGCATTTTCAGTTTTGCAGAAACACACTGCAGTCCATGCAACATGGCTTCCTATGGGCCATTTTCACATCTGTGCATTTTATGGAAAGGGCCAGGGTTTTTTTTTTCTTCCTGGTTTTAAGTCCCATTGACTTCAATGGTTTAAAGATGTATATTGAAAAATGCAAAATGCACCTGGAATATGCAACCTGCACGAGTATGAAATGCATTTTGACAGGTGGCCATTCTGATGTTGTGAGTTCCATACCAGCAGCTGATGAGATTGACTTTGAGATAAGCCAATGAACCCCTTCTTCCTCCTCAATGGACCTCAACATACAGTTCCACCTAAAGTCAATATGCATGTCTATAAAAAAACATTCAGAAGAACTGAATGGCTCTCATCTATAGAAAATAATAAAAAAGAGTGATATACTGCACTAAAATATATCTAAACGTGAAATGAGGACTGGGGACTGCAGCGATAAAACCAAGTGATATAAACCAGGTAACATACATAGACAACATAAATCATGCTAGTCTGTGAATGTAAACACTCCTTATAATGCTATGACACACTAAACAAGTGAAACATCATAAATGTGCAATGTGCAAAAAAACAGTTCATGAAATCACTAATAATAATACATGAGTCTTTTGAGTAAAAAAGGAAAAAAGTCCAAGAATAAGTGTACATTCCACCACCAAGTGAATTGTTGTAGGGTTTTCAGTGGCACACCACATATACTACTCAGGGACTCTTACCAGATAGTTGGGACCACCTATCACTAGGATGGTCATACAGGGTGGCAGGAACCTAGCCTCCAAGGGCAATGGGATGGTGGATGAATCCTTCACAATAGTCACACCTCACAGCAGGATCTCCCAATTGTCCAAGGGCAGAAGATATTCATACAAAAAATAAAGCTCTAATAGTGTAATACCATTAAGGCAGAGTTTTTGGAAAAGGAAGGCCAAATGGCTACTTACAATGTACAATTCATATGCGCACATCAAATAATTTGCCGGTGTTCTGCCGTATAGTGTCTGGCCATCAAATAGTGTCCGGACCGTACTGCGCATGCGCAGTACGGAGTAGACGAAGCTTCGGAAAATCTCCGAAGCTGAACGGCGCCTGCGCCGTGAGTGGAGGTGGTAGCGGACATAGGGTTGTGAATATTAGAGGGACCCTCGCAGGCGAGCTTCGCTGCGCTCGCTGCGCTCGCTGCGCTCGGCTCTTTTTTATTCCTACTCTATGTCCACTTGGATAGTGGGGATAGAACCTGGACTCACGGCGCAGGCGCCGTTCATCCTCGGCAATTTTCGGAATCTGTGTTGCTGTGTACTGCGCATGCACAGTACGCAGCTGACACTATCGGATGGAGGACGTTATTTGACAAGACACCGGCAAAGACAGAACAAACACCCGCACTCCAGGGGTCACATGGGGCACGATGATGTCAGCGCTTTGCACCGCCCGACATGTTTAGTCACACGTGTCCGCTATAGCAGGTGACTCCAAACTTCAGCCAGTGGGTCAAATTTGGCCCATTAAAGGATTCCATCCGGCCTGCAGCTAGGGTCAAGTTCTACCCACTGCACTGATTTTCTCCAAGATATTTGATTGCTAGGACCACCGGTGTGCTTGCTTCAGCAGGAGGATAGAACTTGCTCAGTCCATACCTGCTTGGCATTCTGTCTCTCACCCTGCTAATACACTGATTACAGCCATGCTGTGTAAGCAAGGTAAAGGAAGAACATTGATGGGGACTCTAATGTGGGGGGCTTTAATGGGAATACTGATGTAAGGGTGCTCTGATGGGGACCCCAATCTAAGGGGGGGGCTCTGGGGGGGGGCCCTGGTGTAATTGAGGACTTTGCTGGGGACTCTGGTATGAGGGGGGGGGGGGGTCTCTGATGGGAGAATTCTGAAGGGGACCCTGATTTTAAAGGTGGCACAGATGTAAGGCAGAACTTTCTCTTTCATTCTGAATCATATGTTGGAAAAAAAATGCAGTTATAATGTATTCATTTTATTATGCATTGATTTATAAAAATAATGAATTTGTAAAATATACAACATGGCCCCTGTACTGAAAAGTTTGGAGACCCCTGTTCTAAAGTCTTTAAGAAATGTAAAGCTCAGCTCATGCAAAGCAGCACATACGCTGATGAAACACATATACTGTATGTGAGATGTTTTACCCAACAAAGGAATTGTGTTTCTGTCCAGAGATTTAAAGTAGCTGTGAGCATATTATTTTATAGACCAGCCATTCCCAACCAGGGTTCCTTCAGAGGTGGCTATGGGTTCCTTGAGCTGTGGCTGATTTAGCTCCTGTTTGATGGAGCCTGCATATTTCTGAGCCAAAGCCACTTGGAGGAGCCAGGGGTATGACACCAGTGATATTTATACCTCTCTGTAAGGGGCCCATTCTTACCACCACTGTAAAAAAGGGCACTTTTCTCACTGAACACCAAATTAAGGGGCATTGTTCCCACTGACCCCCAATGAATAGGTTTTATCGTTGGTTCTCCGAGACCCCGTTGAGGGAGGCTGTTATAGACACTTCCTAATACAGTTAAAACTATACAGGTAGCAGTTTCAGAAATGATCTATCTTTTTTTTTTTTTAACAGTAGAATAGAAATGATCTGTTACCTTTTTTTTTACAAGGTTAAAAAGTTGTGACCATGCATCTCTTCTTCCTCCTGATAGTGGAGGGCGGGGGGGGGGGGGGGGCAGGACACTGTGCAGATGCATATATGTTTGTATTCCATAGTCTGGTCATCCTGAGGCAAGAAGCAGACTATGCTTGAGCAGGGTTTAAGAAGCAGGCTGTGATTGGGAGGAGGTGTGTGCCCGAGGCAGGCTGTGATTGGGAGAAAGTGTGTGCCCGAGGCAGGCTCTGATTGGTTAGGGGGGATGTGGTGGCTCAACAGACTACCCATTACAGCAGGGGTCTCAAACTGGTGGCCCTCCAGCTGTTGCAAAACTACAAGTCCCATGAGGCATTGCAAGGCTGACAGTTACAAGCATGATGGAGGGCCGCCTGTTTGAGACCCCTGCATTATAGGCATGCTGTGTGTCTGCACAGTACACAGTGTACCTCTTAATGGCCAACCAAAGAAAATTGACCATGCCAACACAGATTCTGTGCTTTTGTGTGGTTAGTTTAGAAGGAAGAAAGGTGACTGTCAGGATGAACTAGGTACTTCCGATGGAAGAACCACATGAGAAAGACAGACCATCATTTATAAAATACACATGTGAACACACACACACACACACACACACACACACACACACACAGACACACACACACTACATACCCCTGCTCTCTATTCTGAAATATACCCTCCGCAGCTGCTGCAAGGAGAGGAGGGAAGCTGGCAGTGCTGCAGTGGAGGGGGCACACAGGAAGGCCCCGGACAGCAGGGGGGTGGGGATGCAGCTACAATCCCTCCACAGAAAAAGAAGATGGCAGAGCTGCAAGGGGAGCCACAAGAGTTGGCAGTACAGCCTTAGCTCTTGCTTGGCAGGTGCTTGGGCCCCCCTTTTGAACTGCTGGGACCTGGGCCCGGTACAGGAGGGCTGGCTGTACTGCCTTTATAAGCAGCCCTGAGCATGACCCTTGTTATTACATGAGCACTTTATTATAGGTAATTGGCTTCTTCCTCTATTAGTCAGTGCACTGAGGTAAAGTAGATTACAAGAGTCTCATATTAGGTCAGATTCCGTTGCTTACACTGCTTGCATATAAAAATGCAATTTACAATGTGTTAATGAATACAGAGCTGCAATCATTTCTGTATTTTATATCTGCATTAAGACAGCAAAAAGTTTAGATTTAATGTGGTTGTAAAGGCAGAGGGTTTTTTTTTCTTAATGCGTTCTATGCATTAAGAGGATAAACTTTCTACATGCATTAGCCCCCCTCATACTTGCCTAAACCCCATCTCGATCCAGCGATGTTGCATGACACTTGGCTGTCCGGTACTCTCCCTCCTGATTGGCTGAGACTAGGGTTGCTACTTTTTCTTCAAGCCAAACCCAAACACTTTAGCGGCCTGGGTCAAAGTAGGAGAGTAGTGATGTGGTGCACAAAGCGTGCCACAGCGAAATTGGGGGGGGGGGGGTGGCCAAATGACTCTTCCTGAAATAATCAAATTACTCTTGCTGAGTGGACACACAGAGCAGCAGCTCGGCTCAGGTGCTCCCATAGCACTTGGCAGGAGGGAGGGGCCAGGAGCGCCAGCGAGGGACCAGAGAAGAGGAGGATCTGCGCTGCTCTGTGTAAAACAAACCCCACAGAGGAGTTAAGTAAAACATGTTTGTTATTTTTTTAACAACACAAACCAAGATTTTAGTATCACTTAAAGGCTGGATTCACACCTATGCATTTTTTTGTGCTTTTTGCAGATTTGCACTACAGTCCATTTAACATGGTTTCCTATGGAACACATTCTGTAGTGCAAATCTGCAAAATGCAAGAAGGACTTAAAATGCATAGATGTGAATCCAGCCTAATGCCGCGTACACACAATTGAAATTTTTGTCAGAAAAAGCTCTGATGGTTTTCCCGACTGAATTTCCGACGGGATTTCACTCAAGTTGTCTTGCATACACACGATCACACAAAATTCCGACCGTCAAGAACTCGATGACGTAAAACACATACGACGGGACTAGAAAAAAGAAGTCCAATAGCCAATAGCTTCCATCTTGTAGTTGAATCTGAGCATTCGTGAGTTTTTGCACGTCGGAATTGCATACTGTTGTGGAAATTAGATTGTATAACATTTTATTCTAGGATGTGTGTTTTTATAGATTGTTATCTGTCTCCCTGTGTCTGGTTTAATCGAGGAGCGCTCTAGCAGAGCGCACTTGGGTCGAATCGAGACCAGTGGTAAAAACGGTCAGTATGAAAACCTTCTCATCGGATTTGAGACGTGTTCTCTGTGTCTGTGGATGTTTGTTGGTTTGTAGGTACCAAGCGCAATGCGCTGGGCTTCTTGCCTTCAAATGAATATGGGCATTAGAGAAGCGAAGTCCACATAACAAGATAAACATATTATTTGATCTCTGCGTGGCTACGTTATCCCTTTTGGATACATATCTGCTTTAATAAGAGGACATTGGTATTTCCCTTGTTAATATACTAGTACCGTATATTGACAACACCAGTAGCAATGTCCCCGCAGATTGTCTCAAGATTATAAGAACCAGTAGAATGAGCTCACTCCATATTGTTTACTTTGAAACACTATTGGCTGGGCTGCATGCTGACTAAAAGGGGGTATGTGCACTTCCTCTTGTGAGTGCCCTCCCCTTTAATGTATGTGTCATTTCCTGTGATGTCATTTGCTGTACTGAGGAAGTGCTTGCCTGTTGTGGGCAATCACTTCCTGTTTGGCATTCTTTTGGAGATAATAAAAGGGATGCTGGGCCCCCGGGGGGGGGCACAAGCATGGAACTGAGTACATAAGAAGGATGGTCATGTCTGTTCATTGGGATGAATGGGTTGGAAGGTAAGCTAAAAGTATTATATCATTAAGATGGAAATGGGTGCTTATATGAGCACAGTAGATGTGGCTGTGTGCATAGCATACAGCCAAATTGCTATGACAATACACATGATCGTAATTTGCGATAGAAACTTTTTCTGTTGGAAAAATTGAGAACACGCTCTCAATCTTTTGCTGGCGGAAATTTGGCCAGCAAAATTCCAATGGAGCATACACACGGTTGCATTTTCTGATGAAAATCTCTCAAAGGGCTTTTGCTGGCCGAAATTCTGACGGCGTGTATGCGGCATAAGACTGTGTGAGGTACATCCAGTCATTGCAGCTTTTGTTGTTAATTCTTTGGAACACACATGATCCAATGTATACCTTTTTTTTTTTTCCCCGAAGGTTTGGTCCTTTCAGAATATTGTATGGTGCTGAACATGGCTGTTAGAGGTAACATACTCCATTATTTAAGGCACAAGTCTCCTATAGAATAATATGTGCCCTCTTTCCTGTTGCAGTGAGCCTAGGACATTTAGATAGAGGGGTTAACAAATCCACCGTTCTTAAAGTGAACAGATGAAAGGCTGACAGGTGATTATGATGACACTGCAGGGTATCCACACAGCCGAGGGCAACACACTGGAAGTGAACAGAAGATAAATGGGAATGAATATGAAAGAGCTACAGTATAGATATGGAAAGTTCCTGGGTGTTCTTCACAGCTGCATCTTTGGAAATACCATCATCATCATCTCTGCCAGCAGCTGCCCTAGTGGCTGCACTGAGCAGGTACATTAAAGCTAACAACCCATAATTAAACCAGCTATGTCTGTCTTATCGCTCACTAATGAGGCTCAATCTGCTAAGTAAACCTTGAAGTAGCTGAACTGATAGGAGTCATTATATATGCTGCCTGTCTTTGAAATAGTATTCATCCTAAGTTGTAATGATAACTGACAACAGTCTACTTTTACCTTGTATATAGATGTAAATGGTTTATGAACATTTTTAAAGTGAAACTTTTCCACCCCCCTCCCCTTCCCTAATTTTCACTTTCCACTTAACTCCATAGCCATGTTGTATACAAAGACATTATCACATGCCTGGCGATCCAGCAGTGTTCTCTAGGGATGCAACGCAGCATACCTGGTCCCAAGCCACTATAGCAGTGGTTCTCAACCTTTCTAGGGCCGTGACCCCTTGATAAAATTTCACAAGTTGTGGGGACCCCTAGCAGTAAAATTATATTCCTTGGTCATTTCATTGCTGTAATTTTGCGACTGTTATGAATCAAAATATAAATATCTGATATGCAGGATATAGTTTCATTCTTACAAATTTAACATCTTAAAGCCTAGTGATTAATCACCAAAACAATCTGTAATATACAGAGCAAAATATTTATTTAAAATGAACATATAAGTTACAAATGAATAAACTGCCCTACCGAGAGACAGGGTAAGTCCGGAGCAGATGGCGGGGGGGGGGGGGGGGCATTTGATGGGCACAGTGGCGTCAATTGATGGGCACAGTGGCAGCATTTGATGGGCACAGTGGCGGCAATTGATGTACAAAAATGCTTTTATTAATTAGTATGGAGGGTGTCTGAGAAAGGTATCCCCTTATCAAAAAAAGAATATCCAATCTTGTGAAAAGAGAGAGGAAGAGCATGAATGGGAGGGTGAAGGTCTGCTTTAAGACAGGGGTTTCTAATTTAGGCGCTTACATAAAGAAATATTATGCTATCACAGCAAATTAATCCAGTGAGCATGAGACTTGTGGGTGGGGGCATGATTTCAGGCCCAGTCTCATTCAGGGGTTTGTGTAATCATGCGAAGTGGATGTAGAAAGACTGGGTTCTGTAATGTATGCTTCAACACACTGTGTTCCTGGTCAGTACTTTAACAGGGGAGAGGTGATGCCATATGATCATAGAGAGGGTAGCTTTAACTTGAACATTACTAAACATGTGCAGAGTTTGATTAACAACAATGCAAACAGGGTCCAATAATAACACCATCGCTTTTGGCTCTATAAGGACACAGTTTGCAGTACAGCACAGTCTTTAGAAGTCTCTGTAACAACAAGAAGCTGGAAAACTACCTCTACCTTATTAAACATTGCAGTACTTAAACAGCTAATTGGGTTAGCCTCTGCAACAGCATCTCTCACAGTGAAGTCCAAGGTAGGTCTGGGTACACAGAAAAACAGTTGGCGGGATCGCTGAGTTGGTACAACAGACGAGTGGCTGAAGGAGTTCCAGGGCTGATATCACAGGCGGACAGTTGGAGATTCAGGACCAACCCCCTTGAAGCACAGTATGCTGGTAACAATTGGTGCCATGCTTTTTCCAGTAGTTGGGCTGCCTACATGTCAAGACTAACTATGAAGGTTTAACCATGTTGTGGCTGATCTCTAAATTTAGAGATCACATGCCCAGCCGCCTCTGCCTTAAGTCAGATCCTGCTGAGCAGAGGATGCAGAGGGTGGGAAACGGGTAAACTTTGGACATGTCCCCTGGGCTCCATGTGGAAACCCAAGTGATTGTGGTAACCCAAGGAATTGTGAGAAAGAGTTAAACACCTACATCTGAGCATGGTGAGTCAAGGAGCGCTCTGCTACATTTCTGTATGGTCACAAAAGAGGGGAAGATGGGACACCAGCCTCAAACACAGGTTAAGATGGGTGAGTACTTGCCTGCAGAGGACCGCAATGGATACTTGAAGCCAGAGCTCTGCACCGCTGATAGGATCCAGCACAACTGCAGCCAACGTACCGACCCCTGATCTGGCCACACAGAGGGGAAAAGTACTCAGGACCGTCCCGGGCATGTCTAGGAGGCTAAATAAGCTGCCAACACCTCTCTGCTTAACGGATTATTATCCTCCCTCAGCTATTAATGGCCAGGATGGCCCCAGCGCTGGGAACATCGCCTCAGAGACATCCTGCCCTGCACACACACACCGCCCGAGTATGGACGTCAGGGATAACATCAGACCCATTTCATATCATTAATGGCACAAGGCAAGGGTGCCTACTTCCCCCTTGATTTTTGCCATGGTAATGGAACCACTTGCTCAAATCATTAGGTCCACATCGGCAATTATGGTCATCAAAATAGGAACTGTTGAACATAAAATAGGTCTTTACGCGGATGATGTTATCATCACCCTAACAAACCCTCAATCTTCCCTTCCCAGTGTTCAAAGGACCCTAGAACAATCAGGGCAGATCCCAGGGTCACAGACGCCTGGGTGCAGAAATATTTCTGGCGCATCCACATGGGTGTGGTCATCTTACTAACCCCTCCCCTTTACAAATATTTCTATGGCAATTACTCAAACATGCTCCCCTAAGGAGTCTTCGTTACTCTGGGATCCGCCCATGATCGTGGTACTCTCTCTCTCTGGTGGTGCAGGTACAGTGTGGTGCTCTCTCTCTGTTGGTGTGGGTACAGCGTGGCTCTCTCTCTGGTGGAGCAACTACAGTGTGGTGCTCTCTCTCTGGTGGTGGGGGTACAGGGTGGTGCTCTCTCTCTGGTGATTCGGGTACAGTGTGACTCTCTCTGGTGGTGCGACTACAGCGTGGTGCTCTCTCTGGTGGTGCAGGTACAGCGTGGTGCTCCACAAGGGTACAAGTACAAGGGTAGGGGCACAATATGGGGGGAAGGAGGGCACAGTACAGGTAGAGGGTAAGCAGACACAGTACAGGGGGCAGGAGAGTACAGTATAGGGGCAGCAATGTATACTACAGAGATGGTCTCCTCAAGCAGAGCTGCTCAGAGAGTTACAGATCCCACCTATTCTGGCAGGTTGTCACTGGGCTAAGTCAAAACTGGAATGACATCTCCCCCTCTACCTTACCCTGAGGAGTTTCTAGCTCTCTTCTGGCACTTTGCAGGGGTTAAGGAAGAACCCCGAGGGAAGCCTCTTATTACTGTTGCTGCTTGTGTGGGTGGGATGTGTACTGCACCAATCCCTGCTGACCCTCCTCTGCTATTCATCCCATGTGATTGGTGCAGTACACATCCCACCCACACAAGCAGCAGAAGTAATAACATGCTCCACTTCAGGGTTCTTCCTTAGCCCCTGAAAAAAATGGGGGTGGGGGATGGGGCAGCGGGTAAGAGATGGGGGGTGGGTAGAGGAGAACTGGAGTGAAACTGGGGATCCTGGTCTGTATAGGGATAAAGAAGGAGGAGGATTTGTGCTGGCATGAGGGAAGGGGGGAGGAGAGGCAAATAGATGGAGGTCAAGGGGCTGGAGAGAAATGGATTGTGGCCATTTGCAATGTTCGTGTATGGGGGGTGCGGGGGAAACACCTGTGTGAAGGGGAAGTGCCTCCAGAGAAGAAGACTAGAAGGGGGGAGAGGAGTGAGGGACTATTGTTGGGAAGGTGTCAAGAAGAGAATTCCAGTCACTTGGGAAGAGGCTAAATTAGCATGGCTGATAAATGTTGGCAAACTACCTGGCTGGGAGAAGGTAGCAAGGGTTAACAATGACCTGAGAGGGAGGCAGTGTGACTGACAGAGATGGATGGATCAGTGCAAGGATGAAAGGGAGCAGGAGGAGATAGTGGCTGCTGAGGGGAGGGAGAGACAGCTGGAGTCTGGAGATATGAGAGATGGATAAGGTGACTGACCTGACATGCAAAATAGCCAACCACAGCGAGGGAACTGTTGGCAGGACAGTGAGTGCTGGGAGGAATCCTCAAGACCCCTTCATGCACCTAGGACCCCTGGGCAGTTCCTAGAGGTGACTGTACATTAAGAGCCCTAACTGTCACTGGAGACACATCCACCGGGACAGGAAAGCGCTGGGGTGCCCAGACACACACGGGCGGATCATATGTGACCCAGACAGGGAAGCAGATCAGTGTGGTGTGACAAGTACAGGAATGATGCCCTGTGTGTCTCACCCTCCTGCATTCAGCTCACGGAAGGAGAGACACACAGGGCATTGTTCCTGTACTTGTCACTCGCACACCACACTGATCTGCTTCACTGTCCTGGCCCTCCTGTGTTTTTTGCGGCCCTGTTAACGCCACTGCACACAAGGAGAGGAGGAGGGAGGGGAGCACTCTGGCACTTTGGAGCCCCCCTCCCTCTTCAGCGCCTGGGTGCAGAGCACCCCGTGCACCCCGCCCAGGATCGGCCCTGAGAACAATTCAGTTCAGTCTCTCTTTACAAAATAAAGCACAGTAAATCCACAATGCTGAACTTAGGGATAAACCGAACCATACAGAATATATTGAAGGGAATGCCCTTCACATGGTCCAAAAGCTCATCTCTCCCGTATTTAGGGATTCACCTAACCTTCCCGAACAAGTCACTGATTACAGTGAACTATGCCAAACTACAAGAGAAGCTTCTGCGCATCTCCAAAGATATGAGTAATTGCACCGTTTTCTGGGCGGGTACAATAGCTCAAGTCAAAATGTCACTACTGACCCATATTTTGTATATTATGTTCCGTACACTCCCCTTGCCTTTGCGTCTCAAAAAAATAGTGCAAATACAAGGAATAATCAACAACCACATTTGGCAATAGAATTGACCCAGACTCAAAAAGGACATTCTCTTATCCTCTGTACAAAATGGAGGGATGGGAGCTCCCAACATCCGAGCATACTACAAGGCAGTAGTTCTGGATCAATTACGAGAATTGTGTTCACCCTCCTCAACTAAGACATGGACTCAAATTTAATCCGTGGCTCTTAAGACAAACCTGAGAAAAACTCTGATGGCTACCGTGCTAACTCTGAAATTGCACCACCACTTTCTACAATCTGTAACAGCAGCGTTACAAGTGTGGTCAGCCATTGCACAATGACCCAAAGGATTACCCAAATCAATCCTCTCCAAAATCCACATTCAAGCGTTGGAACTAATTTCACCGGACCTACCCCCTCAAAATCTGGATACAGAAAGGATCACTAACCTAGGGCAATTCATGTCCACCTCGAGGCCACACCCATTCTCTCAACTGCAACAACTTTTCAACCAACCCACCACTACGTTTTTTTTTTTTTTACATTTACGACTCTGATCCATCCTCTCCTCCTTGGGCATCACAGAAAACAACACTCCACTGGTTGATATCTTGAAATTCTACGATACCCCTACTCCAGCAATAAAGGGTATCACGTGGATCTACAAGCTCTTAACAACAATCTCCACAGAGAAAACTTCTTCGTCTATCAACTTCTGGTCATCATTTACGGACACCCCTCCACAGCCTCCATCTTGACCCTCCCCCTCCACAGCCTCCATCTTGAACCTCCCCCTTCATAGTATTTCCCACTGGGAATCAGTACAAAAGTTGTTCCATAAGTGGTACTTTACCCCGGCCAGATTGGCTAACATCTATCCATCTACTTCGTCTCACTGCTGGAGAAACTGCACGGGCAGAGGTACCCTTTAACACATATGGTGGGAATGTCCTAACATTCAAGGTTACTGGCAAGAAGTCTCTACCCTCCTATCCACGGTATGCAAAGTTCCCCTACCAATAGCCCCGTTAGACCTTCTTCTGGGCTTCAATATCCCTAAATGGCCTAAACGTATCAGAATTATGGCAACCCACATGCTAATAGCAGCTAGATTGGCTCTAGCGAAAAAGTGGAAATCACCACAGTCTCCCACCAGCTCAGATCTCCTTATTCTGTTGAACAACCAATTCCAAATGGAGTTCTCCTTCGCTAAAGCTAATTTAACCACTGCATCGTTTCTTCTCAGCTGGGAACCCTGGATCACTGATCCGAGAAGCACAGAACTAAAATAATCATCGCCTATTCAAATATGGATCCCTTTGGTACCAACAACCTACAACTGGACAGGCTGTTGCATCTAATACACACGTAACGTACGAGCTCCGCAACTACCCAACTGCTCCACATAGACACTTGTCTGCCAGGAGCTCACAAGGAAGGGACTCGTTACTGAAAAATGTGTAAGCACCTAGTAGGTCTACAAATTGTCGCTGATCTTAAGTCTTAAGCTCTGCAGGTTTATGTTTCTTGAAAGTTCTACGAATACCTAGATGCTGTTGGTCGACAGGTGACGAGGCTGCCTCCCATCCCATGGCACAGTGAGTGCCCAAGTTGGGGTGACGGGGTGTGGAGACAGCGCTGAACACACCAAACACACAAAACAAATTATATACCTATATCATACTTGACTCAGAAAGTTTCAACACAACGTGGTTATGCACACTCTTGTTTCTTTTAATTCAAGATGATAATGTACATGTAATTTAATGAGCAGTTGTTTATCCTCTGAGGCTGGGTTCACACTATTGCGAATTGGATGTGGGTCCCCCCACATCCAATTTGCAATAGCAGGAGACTTTAACCACTCTCTATGGAGCCGGTTCACACATCTCCACTGCGGCTCCCGTCGAATTTACACAGGAGCCCTGTGTGTCTTTTGTTCCATTTCAGGTCCAAATTTGGGCTGAAATCAGACCTGAAATGGTGAACTGGGATGCACCGGACTCCTGCTGTGAGCTACATGCAAAGATGGTGTCAACCCAGCCTCAAAGGCTGTCCTGGAAGATGACTGGAGGAAAACCAGAGTTAGACCTACGAGCAACTCAAGTTTCCAGGAGCCTTCCAGGACAACACCTTCCCACCCTTTGTATTTATAAGGTGATTTGGTGTACTGTTTAACTAACTATTTTTTTTAGCTCCGTTCGGTTCTTGGATAAACTGGCAAGATGCCTGAGGGACTGCCTTTTAAAAAGCTTGTGGCAATGTGTTTCCTGTCTGGGGAAAGGAGCTCCATCTCTCAAGGGTTGTCCTGCAAAAAGAGTTACCAGTAAGTCTAAAGCCCCGTACACACGAGCGGACTTTTCAACATCCAAAGTCCGACGGACTGATTCCGTCAGACTATTCGATCGTGTGTGGGCTGCAACGGACTTTTGACTCGCCAAAGTCCGAAGGACTTTAGAATATGGAACATGCTTCAAATTTTTCCGAAGGAACTCCGCCGGACCCGGTCCCTTCGAAAAATTCGCTCGTGTGTATGCTATTCCGACGGACTAAAACCGACGCTAGGGCATCTATTGGCTACTGGCTATGAACTTCCTTATTCGAATCCAGTCGTACGTCATCACGTTCGAATCCGTCGGAGTTTAGTGTGATTGTGTGTGGCCAAGTCCGCTCAGCCGAAAAGTCCGTCAGAACTCCGGCAGAACTCCGACGGAACTCCTTCGGAAGTCTGTCGGACATAAGTCCTCTCGTGTGTACGGGGCTTAACTCCAGTTTTCCTGCTTGGAAAGTCACAGATGACAATAGGACCTTATGAAATTTAATTCATTTGATGGGTCCATGCGGTAGCACAGGGAGAACAATAGGATCTGCTGTTTAGATCTCTTGGCTACAGTAATGTGCCAGCACATTTTTCACATTTTCAGTTCAGCAGAAGACTGAATTTGGCATGACATTTTTTTTTTTTTATATATGCATCTCAATGTATAGCAGAAAAAATATATTGGCACACATTAAATATTAATCAATGCATGCATTGTGCAAAATGCGTGTTTAAAAATCTATGGGCCCATCCATATAACTGGCTCCTATATATACTTTTCCATTGGCACAATAGTGAAATTAACTTTCTGCCACTTGGCTTCTCTGCCAGTGTAATGAAGCTCCACAGGTGGAGCTGATCTGAAGGACATAACCACAAAAAGATAAATAGCGTTACACTTGGGGAATATGCATATATATGCTGCTGGGGATGGTATACTACTGATGTGGGGAATCATTTTACTTTAAAGCCCTATTAAGCTTTTCTCATTTTTACTAAACAATGCCTCCTTTTTGTCAGAGGATCAACAGACTTCAACGTCAGTGCTTCCCTGTGTGCCTGCGGGGTAGACCAGCGCAGAGGCGCACACGGGTGCGCGATACGGCGGGTTTGCACATCACCTGATCACTCTGGCAGGCCTATAAAAGGCAGCCATTTGCTCTGTGTCTTTGCTGGTTTGTCTCCTCAGGTCACCAGTGTTCATCTGCTTCCTGTTCCTGTTTACCACTTCCTGTTGTGACCCGGATTGCCTGAAGACTGCACCGATTCTCTCCTGACCTGACCCCTGTCTTGTTTAACGGACTTCCTGCTCTTAGCCTTGCTGGCTCCCAGACTCATACCTGTGTTTGACCCTCAGCCTGCCTCTGGATTATCCTCTGCATTCAGCCTTGCTGGCTCCTGGACTGATTACTTGTGTTTGACCCTCGGCCGGTTTTTGCACTTTTCTTACCTGTTTTACAGACTGGCTTGCTACTTGCCTTCTGGTCTGGTCCATCCTGCACTAACGCTCTTCCAGACCTTCACACAAGTCGGGTGTTAGAACCCCTGCCGGGCGTTCTCTTCAAGAATATTCCAAGGCCATCTGCACGGGCATCTCTTCCTTCAGAAGACTTCCTGCATACCAGTCACCTGCTGGCAACCCGTGCCCCTTCGTGCCCTGTACCTGCTGTTCCACACTCAGGGGTACTGTGCACCCAGTTGCAAGGGAAGCCGCTCTCAGCACTTTGGCCCCTGCTGAGTACCTGACACTTTTGCACCAAAACGCCTATATAATAAACTAGTATGGGAAAAAACATATCTATTCAAATAAAAAAAGGCTTTAAACCTATAACTTTATGATTCTAAATGCAGAAAATCTGTGAAAAATTAAGAATGAAGAAAATTATGACTTAATACTCTTAAGTTTGCTTTACTGCCAATCTTGCAAAGCAAAACCCGTGATCAGTTTTTGAATTCAGGTGGTTTATCTGGAGCATATAGTCCCTTGGTAAAGAAGTCATTTAGGCCTTACTCCCTTTAATTTCCTAAGTGATTGCACAATAGGTGTGTGTTTCATGATGCATGTGGTCTTTAGGGTGCACCACACCATCATGACCCAAAATAACTAAAGAAGGATATATATACTGTATGTATCATGATGACATTATGACCATGTGACACATATTCAGTCAGGCACGCTTGCCTACTAGTTTTAAAAGTCACCATGGAGTGGTCTGTGTACTACATTCCCACTGGACATTGTATAGGAAGGCTGCTGCACACTATGATTGTGGTAGGTGAACTTCTAAGTGGTGGAAAAAACGATTCACAAGAAAATTGTGCTGTAAAACAAATCAGAAATACAGGGCAAACATTTCTTTGCTGCGGATCTACCTCATGTTCATGAGGCACTAAACTGAAGATTTTTAAGATGTGGGGAATCAACTTTGACAACTTTATTAGAAAAAGACAGGAAGACAACATGGATGCATGCCTAATGTAGCACTGTCCCCGTAGGGGTTGCTGAGTGTTGACTTCATAGGCCTCTCTCTGGGTACCTGCACTTGGTTACTAAGGGTTTCCACTTGGTTGCTAGGGGTTTCCATTTGTCCCATCCTTACTCCCGCTTGCTCGTTACTCAATGACCAGTCCAGGGTATTTTTTTTTTGTATTTTATTTTGGAACTTGGATGGGAGAAGGGATTAGTGGGATACTACAACTGGTACTATTCAGTGGCTAAGGATGACTTTCACTTGGTCTTACTGGATTATTTGTGGAAGCAGTCGCACTGCTTTAACCATACAGCCACATGTATGGAGGAAATAAGTCTTCTTGCTCTCACTAGCAGAAGACTTGATGCACTATATCATCTTCATGATACTCTCCACTTTACTAACAAACGTCCACTGACTCTTCTAGCTGAAGGGGGCGGCCCCCACTCGACAGTAGAGCTGCACAATTAATCGTAAAAAAAATTGTGATCTCGATTCAACCCCCCCGACGATCTCTATTGCAGAGTTTGCAGATTCTTTCATATAACAAGTGGAGAGACTTATCTGATCACTCAGCTGTCAACAGAAAACATCCTGGCAGTCTGCCAAGTTTTTAACATGAAACATTGTAACCAACTCCTTCTTAGATCAAAGGGATAACCTTCTGTGTGTAAAGAAAAAATCCAGGCAGTCTGCCAAGTTTTTAACAACGTGTAAATGCATGAAGTATAACCACTTAAAGTCTAAATCTTTTTCTGACACTTGTTTCTTAAGTTAAAATCAATATTTTTTGCTAGAAAATTACTCAAACCCCAAACATTATATATATTGAGACCTTACGGAATAAAATGTCAATTCCTGCAATATTTTATGTCACACTGTATTTGCCCAGCGGTCTTTCAAATGCAATTATTTGGGAAAAAATACAATTCAATGAATAAAAAAAAAAAAAAAAAAAAATGAAACAGTAAAGTTAGTCTGCATCTCCCCAAGGTAATACTTAAATTCTGGCCTGTTAGGTCCTGAGAACCACTACTCTAGGCCCTTGGTTCGACCACACGACCACCTTTGTGGAGGAAAGGGCAGGCGCCCCTCCCTCCGGGACTCTGTTCCCTGGCTCAACTAACTCTGAGCACATGTACCCTGGACTCATATACAGTATCCCAACATGCAATGCATCACTTTTCCTCTGCCAATTGCCAGGACTGTACCAAAGCTTGTGCACTCACTTGTCAGGTCCCCTCCCACGTTCCAATATGCCTCTCTATTGGACCAGTGAGGGGCAGTCAATCAAGCTGAGCTGTACCTGAGCATAATGAGCAGACCTAACCAATAGATCCTGCTCCCTGGTAGGCAGAGAGCACTCTTTAAGTTTTACCTAACCATATTCTTGGTAAGCAGAAAGATCAAAAACTATACTTTCTTCTAGCACCTACCTAGGAGGGTGTTACACTAAGGACATTTCGGCATTACAGGGAGAGACAATGGGGTTAATTCACTTAAGGCAAATGGGCTGTTCACTTTGCAAGGGAAGTTGCAATTTTTACCCCATTACTGAATGTGGTAAAATGCCACATCGCGAGGAATACTAATAGACGTGCAAGGGAAAAAAAATAACCAGCATTTTCTTAGGATATAGTTGGATGAGGAATAAAAGGCATAGGTTATTGGGGTTCAGCACAATTGCTTATTTTAAACACCTTGCTAAAAATGGCCAAGATGCTGGCATTTGCAGATGACTGCAAAACAAAAATGAATGGATGGATGCAAAAGCGCCTCCAGAAAACATGCCACGTGTTCTCATCTGATGCCTTTGTGTATAGGTTCTAGGTGAGAAGGTTGATGTCCTACAAAGGGTAAATTTTGCCATGGGGCATATGTCTGATAGTAATATGCTTAAATATGACAAAAAATCTACAATTTCAGCTTACAAAAGTGTCCATTATTTTGCAACAATGAAGTTTTAGGTTCACAGAGCCTATGGGGCTAAAGGGAATAGTGCAAAGAGATCATAGGTCTACAGTTTGTGTTTCCTGAAGGAACTGTATAAAAAGTACAGAAACCTTGACATGAAGCCAATGAGCCATGGAACAAATCCCCAGAACTAGTCCATTAAATAAACACTTGATTAATGCAGGTAACTCACAGGCTGAGGTCTTGGTTCATTAATTGGTATTACGAGCTAAAGAGCTGCTTCAATGAAAAGTCTTCAATAAATAACATTATACATTATAAAAAAATACAGCAAAATTCCATCTATTAGAAAATTGAGGTTAAACATGCAACACTTATTTTTTTATTTTATTTATAATGTTGTATCTTATCGCATATTTACACATTTTATGATCATAAGCATATTTTATTGTACTTCCCTTCTATTCTCCTGAACACACAATGCTTCCAGAGGCTGAACAAGCTGGTCCTACACATCACAGCAAACATTTTCCCTTGTTTATTTTTGATGCTTGTGAACCAAAAACTTTAGCTCTTGGTTCCCATAGCTTTAATTTGCCACTGAACATGGAAATTCGATCACAAAGACTGGATTGTACTCAAGCTATTAACTCATATTATATAACATGTGTGTCCGATTCCCACGTTAAGCGTGTGGCCACATTGCATTCAATTTGGACTTGTGGCAATATTGCCACACCTCCGAAACATTTTAAAGTGGCATTTGACAGTTGGTGACATATTGCCTCCTCATCACCTTTTTAAGCCTGTAAATGCAGTACCACTACACCACAACCACATGCATTGTGGGACATTTGTGACATGGCATGTGAATACCTCCATCCACTGACTTTTCAGTTTAAAGAGGGGGGGGTAAAAAATCAGCTCAACTGTGCTTTTTTTTTTACCACCACAACCCACTCCCCTGAGGCACAAATCTAAATGAGCCCTTAGCCTGGTTCACACCTATGCAGGTTGCAGTTTGCATATCCCAGGTGCATTTTGTGTTTTTTAATACACATTGTTGATCCATTGAAATCTATGGAATCAAAAACCAGAAAGTCCCTGGCCCTTTCCATAAAATGCATAGATGTGAACTACATCCATAGGAAATGTACATGGACTGTAGTATGTTTCTGTAAAACTAAAAATGCATAGGTGTGAACCAGGCCTAAGGGTCTACTCACACACAAGCATTATTAGATATATTTTTAACATTGCAAAGTTTATTTTGTTTACAGGGAATAGTAACACAAAAGAGATTAGAATAGAGCTGAAGGCAATTTTATTTTCCATTTTGGATAGAGTAAGGGAGGGGTACAACCCCTGTCATTTTTTGGGCCATCTGTGTTCCATTGGGGAGATTTCCCTTCACTTCCTGTCCCATAGTCTAAACCGGAATATGGGTGTCACATGTAATATGTTACAAAAGATGAAAACTTAACTTATCCTATAATGAATTTAAAACTAAACACATTTTTCAGTCGTGCACATCTCTAGTACAGTCTTGTACATTGGAAGGACAAAACAACCTCCCAAAAAAGGAATGGCCCAGCAAATTCTACAGGTCAAGATTGTCAATAGCAGAATCTTCTTCTCGTAGATACTTGACAATCAGCTATTCCAATAGACTCACTCCAAAGCTGCCAGAAAATCTCCAAGCAGCACAATTGCCACAGCAGCCTCTGAGAGGATTTAGGAATAACTTATTTAATGGGGTTAGGGACTCTTGTCCTCCTTGCATTTCTTCCCTGCTAAATGTGGATTTTTACTTTATTGCAAAAAGAAGCCTCCTTCATATTCTGTCCTGTCCCCCCCATTCGCTTGCTTATAAAGGTCCTAGTATGTGAACACTCCGATAAACTGACCATTCGCCCTCTTCGTTCCTCCCAAGACCTCCTGCTCTCTAGTTCCCTCATCACCTCCTGCCATATCCGCCTCCAAGACTTCGCCCAAGCCTCGCCCATCCTCTGGAATTCACTACCCCAATCTATCAGACTGTCTCCAAATTTATCCACTTTTAGGCAATCCCTGAAAACTTTCTTCTTCAGAGAAGCCTTTCCTGCCTCCATCTAACAACTGCACTATTTTGTCCACTAGCTCATCCCACCCCACAGCTATTACCCTTTTGTATAACTTGACCCTCCCTCCTAGATTGTAAGCTCTAATGAGCAGGGCTCTCTGATTCCCCCTGTATCGAATTGTACTGTCTGCCCTAATGTAAAGTGCTGCGTAAACTGTCGGCGCTATATAAATCCTGTATAATAATAATTCTGAGAGGATGTCCTCCTGGTATTCCTGGGTCTCCTAAACAAAAAGGAGATGCTGGAGCTGCTGGTTTTGAAAGGCAAGTACATTTCATATAAAGAATAAGGTTTATTGAAGGCAGCCTTTCTCAACCTTTTTTTATAATGAAGGAACCTTTTGAAATAATGTTCAGGTCTCTTTTTGCTAAAAAAAATTTGCTATCTGCAGATTGTGAATTTAGCCAAGCCATGCTGGTGATCAATAAGAGAAGGGCACACTTACACTGGTGGTCAGTAGAAAGAATGCCTAAGAGGAGAATTTCTACCAGTACAGTGCCAATAGCTCTGCCAAGTGATGTTGGTGGCACAACTATGCAGGCACCATCAGGCAGGTAAGCAATCCACTACTTGCTCAAGTATGTCAATGTGATGTTAGATGTCACTGCCATCCTAAAAGAACATCTGTAAAATGCAGAAACTATACAATTGTGGACGTTCCTTTCTTATTAATATAAAGATAAATGCCTGGGGATGCTATGGGTAGGTCTATGGCAAAGAGTTGGACACAATATAGTGAAGGCTTCTAATTAACAGCAGTGAATCCAAGAACAGCAGTCCTATCCAAGAAGAAGCAAGGTGGGGGCAGGTCTAGTTTGGTGGCAACAAACAGCAATAGTGGTTCCCCTTACATATCAATACCAATGAAGGCTTGCCTCTGTGATAACTAACAGTTTTCAGTGTGCTTATGTGCTCTCAATCGATCTTTCAAGCCCTCAAATGGCTGGTGTCATAGATCTATGCAGAAATTTATAATAACCAGTAATAGATGATTTTTTTAAAGCAATCGGATATCGTAGAGGGGAAGGGGGGCTGAATCAGTTCTTTGCTGACTTGATCCATCTCTGATCATTTACCTCCACCTAATCCGATTAGTCTATTGCAGGTCATTTATAGGCTAAAAACACCTTATCTGAGACTGCTTTTACTGGGCAAGAGGAAAACCCATATTACTGTATTCAGGAGCACTTAGGGCTGCACAGAAAAGTGCAGAAGGGCCTCAGGTTGGACACCAGGGGTGTAAAGACTAGTTCCAGATAGCATATACAGTATTGAACAAGGCACTATATCATTGTTAAGGTAAAGTATGATGTGTGGCCACTCTGATGGTATTCACAAGTTTTAGCAAGACAAGACCTATGAGTAAAGTTTTGAGTAACATATCATGTGTGTGTGTGTGTGTGTATATATATATATATATATATATATATATATATATATATATATATATATATATATGTGTGTATATAAATATTATTATTATTAATATATATATATTATATATATATATATATATATATATATATATATATATATATATATATATATATATAATTTTTTTTTTTTTTTTTTTTTTAAGGAAATAAGTCAAGGGACTTCAGGAAAATCTGGTCCTCCTGGGTGAAAATGGGTTTGTAAAGGCCATCAATCTATCTATATCGGCCTTCCTAAACCTTTTTAACCCAGAGAAACCCCTCTTTTTTTTTTTTTAGGTCTCAGGGAACCCTTACTAAAACCAATTCACAGGGTACCAATCGCAAAAATGCCCCTTGCATTGGTGGTCAGTAGGAAGGATAGATACAACCATTACAATGGTGGTCATAATGCTGATGGCTTTGCCAAGGGGCATTGGTCTTGGAACGTTGCAGGCACCATCAGATGGGAGGTCTATCAGCCATGGCTCAAGGAAACCCAAGCAAACTGAAGGAACCCCAGGGTTCCATAGAACCCTGAATGAGAATTGCTGATCAATATTGCTACCTCCTAGTCTGACTTCTGCTCACTGTGCAACACAATGTCAATCTTAGTTGAAAATATAAATAAATAGAGCCCATGATGTCCAAAGAGTAGTAACTCTTGGCTATTAGTCCGCAATCATCTTTATTAATGGTTTTATGTAACCTTGATTGAAACATTTTGTGATATAAATGTGTAGAAAATGCCATATTAACGTCTTGTTGACCAGGTGACGTGTATGTGTGCAGCAGAAGGAGGGGTGGACCTTAATGACCACATGCCACACATATGCCCCCGAAAAATACCTCTGTGTAGGAAGGAACAGAGTGAGAAACTATTGTAATGTGATGATAGTACAGTAGACATAAGCAGCCATGGGTGACTAAGCCCAGCAGACTACACTTATAACTGAAATATCAGTTTTGGATGGACTGGCCTTTTAACTTTTACAGGTGTTACAAAGGACATGGACTGTGTGTAAAACCCCTCACTGCTGCTGATGTATGGAATACATTAGTGGGTTAAAGGGTATGTAAACCCAAACAATGAACTTCTCCTATTTGGTCCTATTTAGAAAAAAAAATACCTGCCAGAAATCCAGTAAGCTTGTAAGTTTCTGTGCCTCTGCTGCACCAAAACCTTAAGGCCGCGTACACACGGGCGGACTGTTCGTCCAACTTTGTCCGCTGAACAGTGTTTCAGCGGACAGTCCGCTCGTGTGTGGGCTTCAGCAGACAGTTTCAGCGGTCTGACGAACAAAGTTTTTTCGGAATTTCCGTAAGACTGTCCGCTGAAACTTGGTTTGAGCGGACAGTCCGCTCATGTGTAGGCTTGTTCGTCAAACTAAGTTCCGCGCATGCTCAGAAAGGATTTACACGCCGAAGGTTGCATTGTAGTGTATAGGACTTCGAATCTCTCGTCCCGTCGTACGTGCCGTTCACGTCATCGCGCAAGTTTTCAGCGGACTGTTCGTTCGTCGTGTGTGGTCAAGTCCGTTCATGCTAATTTTGAACGGACTGTTTGTCAAACTGTTTGACGAACCTAGTTGGGCGGACAGTCCGCCCGTGTGTACGCGGCCTAAGTGTAATTGTCAGCTTTGTTGAGTTCTCCTCTATAGAATCCTCTAACACTTTCCCTCATGAAGATTGGGAAAGGGCATGTTCTATAGTCCTAATACACTTTTTGCGCAAGAGTGACTCTGATGCTTTTCCATACATACAGTACGGTGAATAATTTTTGTCACCCTGTTTTCATTAAATTAAAAGAAAACAAATGTGGCTACCACATCTTAAGACGGGTAAACTAATAAATTACAATTTTATTGCCACCCTCTTTATGTACACATACTCGCTTTCCTTTTATTCTCCTGCCATTCCATTAAAACTCAAATTAACCTTTAGTTAAAATGAGCCAAATACTGTACATTCCAGGTGCATCATGATAAAAAGGCATTTAATGTATTGCAGTGATAAAATGCAGCCTGCCAGCAGCTGCAAAGTGGGGCCCTTGCTTTCTGTGTGGAAGCAATGATCTCTCTGCAGAGGTGCAACATGCCCCTGTGGAGTCTGAGCTATAGCACTGCAATCAATACAGCTCAAGCTTCCTGCTATTGGAAAGCTCTAGCTCTGACCCTTCAGGGAGCAAGCTGGACCTCTGCAGAGAAACAGCTGCTTCCCCCTGTAGAGGAAGGGAGCTTTCCTGCAGCATGCTGGCAGGGCAGAGGCTTTTCTAGTTGGGCTGATGTTTAAAGATGACAACCTGTATGGCACTGCACACATTTTTTGTTTTTATGCTTCTGGTTTGTACTGAGCTAATTTAAAATAAAAGTTTGGCTTGGCTTTAAGGTCAGGGATTAAAGTGAGCCTGTGGTGTGCCTATAGAGGGCAGTTAAATCTGTCAGCATTCGCTAAACAGAAACCATGCAAGAATAGAATGTAATGGTACAGCTGTGCATTGTGCTCAGAACAGACAAAGAAATCTGACGTGCCCCAATTATTCTAACATGCGATGTGGTGTGCTGCAACGCATAGGTATTGGAAGTGTGCTGGGTCAATGTACTAGGGTGCCATTGACAATGAATGGCACTGCGACACACTAAGGCATGTAATATGTGTTAACATTACTTGCAATAATGCAAAAAGTGTGATTCAGTGATTAAGCCACTATAGCCTATTTATATAATCCTCTGTTTCCTAATCTTGTGTGTTATTTATTTTTAAAAAAAATGCAGCAATATACCTGATTTCAAAGTACCGATCGGTGCTCACGTGACCGGCTGCCTCTCTCCCTGTCTGGCAGCAGGAGGGGTCGAGAATCCCCCATCGACATCAGTCAGGAGGAGAGGAGGAGAGAGGAGGCCAGCCATGTGAGCGGCGCTCTGACATAAGGTATAGACGGCTTTTTCTTTAATAAAGCATATACACAGGGGCACATAGGATTAGGATATAGAGATGATTAACTAAGAATGGCAGTTATTTTAGCAGCAGGAGTGGAGGGGTAGACACTGTCACTAGCTGACAGGCAGGGAGGGGAGGGGGGAGGGGGGAGAGGAGAGAGGCGAGAGCGGATGACGGAGGCACGTAAACTAACCAATGTGTCAGTGGAGGGCAGGATCAGTCAGGTATTTCAGGTGATACAGAGGGTCACATTACACAACACAAGCACTGTGCTGCATAACTGCACTTGGGGGCTAAGAATATGCATACCAATGGTCTTGTGTCCCCCAGACACGCCGCATCTCTGATCGGCAGGAGGGCTCTGAGATTGGCCCTCCTGATCACATGATGGCTGTGTCCAATCATAGCTATCATGTAATGTTTACAGAGAGCCGTTGCCAGGTGATCATCTCTCTTCCTTATATGGAGACTGTCATTGAGGAGAAGGAGAGTGGATCTGTGCTGCGAGCCATGGATCAGTGTATATGAGCTGTTTTTACACACTGATCACCCAGCTAGTGCCCCCCAAAACAGTGTCCTGCCAGTGTCCTCACACAGTAAAAAACACCTGTTGCACATCTGTCCCAGTGCACATCGGCCCACATCTGTCCCAGTGATCAACATCTGACAATCTATCCCAGTAATCTGTCAACATGGCTAAAAAATTATTCAGCAGTGGGGAGGCTTTCCATATAGTCCAGAGTATGTCGGACATGGGTAGCAGGGAATATTCTCTCCGACAGACTCGGATAGCGAGTATTAGCCAGTAGAAAGCAGTGGAAGCTGAGGAGGTCTGAATCCTAACAAAGAAGCTCAGGAGCCTTCAAAAATGTGATAGATAGTCAGGAAATGAAATGTCTAATTTGTGCCTTTTAGAATGCCTGACCATGCTACTTGAATATTGGGTCTCTGTATGTCGCCAGGCTGTGGAAAAGTCTCACACATGTGATATTGCCATACTCAGGAGGAGTAGCAGAATATATTTTGGGTTATAATTGCAATTTTATCTAGGCCATGTGTGAGAAATAACTTGTTAATATGACAATTTTGTGGACTCACTATGCCTCTTACTAAATACCTTGTACTGTCATCTTAAAAAAAATGGGTAATTTGTGGGGTATTTGTACTGTCCCGACATTCTAGGGCCTCAAGAAATGAGATAGGTGGATAGTACATCAGGATTGATCAATTTTCAGTGATACATACCATAGCTTGTAGACCAATTATCACCCACTTATCAGATTTATTTTTTTTTTTTACCAAAGACATGTAGCAGAATACATTGTGGGCTAAATTTATGATGACATTTGATTTTATTGGATTTCTTTTAAAGCAGAACATAGAAAATCTATATATATTTTTCACAGTTTTTTTTTTTGCTTATATCGTAAAATATATATATAAATATCACAGAAAAGAACAAAATTATAAAAATGTCAGTTGGGTACAGAGTAGCATGACAGAGTAATTGCCATTCAAAGTGCGAGAGCACGGAAAGCTGAAAATTGGTCTGGGAAGGAAGGGGGTGAAAGTGTGCAGTATTGAAGTACGGTAGTTAGTCTTTTTCTTTTTTTTTTTTGTCCCTAACTCTAACATAATTTCCAAATTGTGACATACATAGCAAGGAATACATTGAGGGCCTAAACTACTTAAAAAAAAAATGTGTTTAAAAACAGAGGTTTTGGTTACATATATTTGCAATCATGTGTGAAATCGCCTTCCCTTAGGCTGGATTCACACCTATTTGCACTACAGTCCATTTAACATGGTTTCCTATGGAACACGTTCTGTAGTACAAATCTGCAAAATGCAAAAAGCACCAAAAATGCATAGGTGTGAATTCAGCCTTATGGCTGATCTAAATCCCACCTGAAAAAACTATCGGCCTCTTGAACCTGGACCTAAAGATTCTCTCCAAAATCCTTACTAACCATCTTTTACCACGTCACAAATATCGTGCACCTGGACCAAGTATGATTTCTCCCCACTAGGGAGGCCGGGGACAAGTCATCAAAGACCAAAAGCAATCAAGGACAGAAGCTCACAGAGCAGGCTGCACCCGCTGCACTTCAAACAGGGTACTGAAGATACTGCAAGCAGCACTTTTCAAAATTACAGCTCACTGTAAAAAACACAGCGCACAGATGTAAACAGTTAGATTGGATTTAACTAGGAGCATTTTTCACGTGCGTTTGATGCGCTGAAGAAATGTTTTAGCATGGCAAAAGCACACATGTGGACAGGGTCTAAGTAAAAGCACTTGTTTGCTTTTTTTTTTTTTTGATAGAATATGGACATTCTGTTCAGTCTCTATCCCAGATATAAACAAGAAGGAGATCCCATCATCTTATCATAGGTACAGGTGTCCTACTATTTTTGTTCTGGTCACAACTGTACACTTTGGGAGTTTTCCTTACTTTCCGTCACAGTAACAATGATCGTAAAAACAAAGAGAGATGGTGAATCTTGCCAGCATGGATACAGACAGATCTAAATAATAAATACTGGCCTCCAGCCTCCCCTTGTAGCCGGTCCAACACACGCCTGGAAAAATTAAATACCAGCATCAAAACTACCTTCATTTCCGGCCCAAAAGCACCTATGCAAACAAAAAAGTACCGCCCTCCAACTTCCCTCATAGCCAGCCAGGGGCGTTGCCAGGAGCCCATAGCAGCGTAGTAAAGAAAGTCATACACTTGGGTGGGCATACACATGTATATACAGTAATGTGTGTGTGTGTGTGTGTGTATGTGTATATATATATATATATATATATATATATATATATATATATATATCCCCAGAGAGCTTGCCACTTACATCAGGGTCCCCAAAGAGCCTCCTCCTTGCATCAGGGTCCCCAGGGAGCCCACCACTTACATTGGGGTTCCCAGAGAGCCCCCCTTACATTAGGGTCCCCAGAGAGCCTCCCCCTTAAATCAGGGTCCCAGGGAGCCTCCCCCTTAAAATCAGGGTCAGCAGAGAGCCCCACCTATTACATCAGGGTCCCTGAAGAGTCACCTCTCCCCTTGGGGACCCCTGCAGAAACTCGGAGATATGGGCCCCAGATTCGGAGCTATAGCTCCAAAAGCCACTCACTAGCGATGCCACTGTAGCCAGCCCAGTAT
Organism: Lithobates pipiens; assembly: GCF_037356315.1. NCBI lineage: Eukaryota > Metazoa > Chordata > Amphibia > Anura > Ranidae > Lithobates > Lithobates pipiens. The sequence continues at coordinate 185,833,203 of NW_027507685.1, read as the reverse complement.
CCTGGAATGAAGTCTTAATGACAAAAACATCGGCATGCCAGAAATGCCATGCCAGAAGGTTCTGATTTTAGCATGCCAGAAGTGCTGATTTTAGAAGTGGTTACAAGGCATAGATTTTAATAAATATGATTTTATAAGGATTTACTGCACTATGGTCTTTGCACAATATTTTCTGCATGGGAACCCTGGAGAGATGCTGGAATGAAGATGGTGGACTGTTGTAAGTGGATGATTTTTGTGGAAAGTGATTTAAGGAGTACCAATCTGGTAAGGTGCATGGAGTTATACTATTACACACTTGCATGCGGTGGATTTGGACCACTTCAAGGGATACTGTATGCACTTTTTTGGTAATATGGAAACGTGAGTGGTTTGAAGCTTATTTTAGGTGTTGTGGATAAGAGGTATCACTATACGTTTTGTCTTTTACTTCTGGGGAGTTCTGCTGAAGAGCAGAAAAAGGAACAACGGTTTATTAAAGCACAGGTTTTTGAAAGTCCGTTAAGGTGTTTGGAGTGTCTGAGCTGAGCTTATTTACTTGGTGGAATTTTTCTGTGGGTACTAATAAGAAAGGCACAGCTAACAAGGGAGGCGTGATTGGTTTAGCAAACTACACTAGATTTCTTTTATATATTTTTTTGCGATCACTGTAAAGGAAGATTGGAATCAGAGGAAGGATAAAGAGAGGAATAACAGGAAGAAGTTAATGGACATATGACATTCTGATTTTCGGTTATACAGAGACATTATTAAACTTGTTATCTAGAAAGCCTCCAATTGCGCGGTCATGCAACGCTGTACCCAATTTAAATTTTATATCATTTTTTTTTTCACACAAATAGAGCTTTAGTTTTGTATTTAATCACCACTGCTAATTTTTTATTTTTTTTTGGCTGTAAATTAAAAAAGACTGAAAATTTTGCTTTCTGCTTTCTGTTATAAGACCTATCCAATAAAAAAATTTAATAAAATAGAATTTCTTCATTTAGGTCAATATGTATTCTGCTACATATCTTTGGTTTAAAAAACTCCCAATTATAATATTGATTTTGTTTACACAAAAGGTATAGCATCTACAAACTATGGTGTTTGTATGTGTGTATGTGTAACATATACTGGAATTTATTTATTTATTTTTTAAACCAGTAATGGTGGTGATCGGTGACTTATAGCAGAACTGTGCTATTAAGGCAGACAATCTGATGCTAATTGACACTTTGTGGGAATCAGTGACGCTAATACTGTGATCAGTGCTAAAAAAAATATGCTGTCGCTCTACTAATGACACTGGCTGAAAAGGGGTTAATATCTAGGGCAACTAAGGGGTTAAATGTGTGCATAATTTTGCTTTTCAGGGAGGCAAAACTGATACATCTCTGCTGACAGGACAGAGCTCTGTATTGTTTTCATTCACAGAGCTCTGTCCTGTCATCTTATTTGGTGATAAGTGGGTGCCGGCGGTCAATCATTGGCTGAAACCCACTGATCGACTTGTGCTGTGACTTATCACAGCACGGCCGGCGCGATGGCCACTCGCATCCCCTACTCAGAAGTGCTGGATCACATATTCGATAATCTAGCGCAAAACAGCCGCTCTGCTGCCATACTCCTATGTGAGATGGTTGGCAAGCAGTTAATGATGCTCTTCTTTATGGTAGGCTCAGCCAAAGTGTTTTCTATCTATACCATGTGTACAGAAAAGCATATGCAATGGAAGAATTTCAGTTTTGAAAAATTATTGTGCAGAGGTTTATATGTGTATGTGCTTAGCTCCCCAACATATCAGATTCCTCTAGTAACACTGATATCCATGAGAACAGAGGCAATAGGATAGTCTACAAAGGTGGGGGCTGGAAAAAGAGAACAATGCAGAGGGGGCGACCGCCATAGATTTATCTGCAATGTGATGTGTAGTGCAGCAAAGTTTTATAATACAGTGTGCACATGTGCCTGTGTTATTTATTTGGCTAGCGTTACCTGATGTGGTCTATTGTCTTTGTCAAATTATATTAGCAATTCATTATGTATCATTTTTTTAGTTTGGAAAGCAAGCCCCATTTATTTATTTTCACTGCACCCCCAGATCAGAAAGCCTAGATCCAGCCCTCCCTGTCAGAGAGAGTAGATACTCCATGTCTTCCACCGCTTGCTCTGTTAAGAACTATGCAGGCACCGCTGAGCCAGAGATTACTCCATCTGGCAGGAACTGCCTCTCAGTTTGGTCCTGCCAAACATTGGGTAGCTCATGCCTTTAAGTGCTGTGGTCTAGGAATTCCCATAGTATATACCAAAAAAAAGATATTATCTTCTTGGAATTTATTCCACACCCTTTGCTTTATGCATTTTTCTTCCAAAAAAAAAAAGGCTATAGCTAAGCATATATTTTGAATGTAAAATGTGCCAGTTTCCCTATGGCATTGGTTTTAAGTTCTGTGGTCCAAATACATGGTAACATCATGTAACATGATGGCTGCATATCATTATATATAGTCCTGGCAGGGTCATGGGAGGAAGGTACCATAGCACTGACCCACTCAGTGCTACCCACTGCCACCAATGACATTGGGTAGTAGATGGCAAACAAGCACCTTTCTAACTTTCATGGACTATGGTCTAGAGAAAAAACAATTCCCCCTGAGCTGTGGTTGTGGGTTACCATCTAGCCTATCCATTTGGTGTTCTATCTGGGTTAATCTTGTTTTCCCAAATGTAACATTCTCTAGAAGTGTGCTAGAGTTAATTTAGGTTTGTTAGTGTAGGTGTAGTGTTAGTGTAATCTGGGTCAGGGTTTAGTGACTCAGGCCTGGGTGACTCATCCTAGCAGCTTCTCTGGGACATTGGAGAATGTTCTAGACATAGTGGGTGAAGATTAGGAGGGACTGCTTGGAATATTTAAGGGAGCCTGAGCCAATTCCCAGTAAAGGGCTGGCAGGGGGCAGGCCACCTCATAAATAGTCATCAGTCATGCCAGGGAAGGGCAGTCAGGTGGAAGATGGAGATGGAGTGCTAAAGAGGCTGTCGTGACCCTTAAGAGCCCCTCTAGTCTGGGGGGAGTGACCTCCAGCCTGGGGCTCAGATGGTGGACGATTCCTAAGAAAACACAAGGAGGAAACCCTTCCTGGAGGCACAGGAACAATGAGAGAGTCTAGCAGGAGCAGGTCAGCACATCTGTAAGATCTCCTGAGAGTCAGCCAGGTGGGCTGGTGAGTGTCAGTCTGGACGACTGTGGGGAGAAGTTAGCCAGTGGGGCTAGTGAAAGGGGTAGTGAAAGGGGTAGTTGCAGCCAAGTGGGCTGGCAGTGCCTGAAGAGGTTGTGTTGGGATCAGTAGCCACAGGCATGATGTAATCTGGACTCTGAAATTCTGCTATATAATTAAGGGGCCTAAGGTTCCGGCCTATAAAGGGCTATTGCTATTGCTATAATTCTCAGGTAATCAGTATTCCAGCTAGGTGCTGCAAACCGGTGTGTGTGCTGAAGAAACAAGAGGAGCTGTATATAGAGACTGTATATAGGAAGCGTTGCCTCCCATCCCTATCCAAATTCATTAACCTCAATAAAACCATAAAATTGCAGTCATGGACTGTGTTCTGACTCAAGTGTGCCTGTTAAGATTCAATGTGCCTGGCTGTTCAGGGTGGGGGAACCCCAGTATACTTGCAGCTCCTTTAAGGGGATGCGCTACACATATAAACTGTAGTATATGTCACAGAAGTTTTTGTAAGTGTATAAGGTAACCATTTAGCTTTCAACAGATTATAAAATCAAGATCTAGCCCTATAGATATGCATAAAGGTTCATTGAAGCTGTAGCTCAGTGACTAGAACCAGCAGATTAGAGTGTCCCATTGGCTTTTATGTCTTATACCCTTTTCCTTAATTCCTTGTCTCTACGTGGTCCCTGCTGAGCCCATGACCTTGATTCTATCTAATTTACATGGTGCATTTTTCATTCAGTGGAAATATCTCATTTCGGGACCTTTCCATCATTAACTGAATTTACAGCAATTTTCTCATGTGTTTTCTCCAAGGGATTCTGCTTTGAGATGCACATTAAATCTCCATTAATACCTCATTATCCCGCTGATACGATTACCACGATAATGAGGCAGAAATTCTAATTGTCCCTGGATCTTACTGTACAGTTCATATACCTGGCAAAGCATAGGCAAAAATTAAATAAATAACAGTCATCCTTGTCTTACAATATCAAGTTATAATCTTGGTGAGATAGAGCCTTAGATTTATGAGATCCATAGAAAAGAAACTGTAGTTTAAAAAAGGTTATTGGACTTGTTAATCCAAAACATTGTGCAAAGGTGAAACCTAATCATATTGTCCTAACTTACGTTAATGGCGACATGGGTTTACCACTTTGTTTTGTTTTTTGTTTTTTTATAGAAACACTTGGGAACACTTGGATGCCTCAACCTCACTCTCCCTTTTCCATTTACTTATAGTGTCAAACATAAACAGACTATCTTACTAGGGAAGTACAAAATAGAATAACTATGGGTAAAGTACAGAAACCATTATTAAGAACTAGTAATAAAAACCCTGTATGGGCTCAACCAACTCAATAAGGTAAAAAAGGTAAAAAGAATAAGGAGAAGAAACACAGCCCACTGTACAGCAGCTGAATCAAGATTTATTATATGAAAAACACATATATGGAATAGCAAATAGAATAAAACAAAGTCATTCAAAATGTGTCAGTCATTCTATATTAAACTCAATGTCCACCATTCATGCCCTCATCCAGTGACAGTAAATTGCTGAAGCAAAGGAGTATAAAGACACAATAAAAAAAAACTCAATCCTAAGCATCGCCAATGTAATAAGAAATAAAAAAATGGCATGCATGTGGATTGGAAATAATGCTAGGTTGGCTTCCAGCATCCCAGGTCCTGGGATGGTCAGACCTAAATCCTGGGAAGGAGGCACACTGGCAAACTATGATGGATACTGGCTCCTTGGTGTATCCAACAAATGGGAGATGCAGGAGGTAATAAGAGAACAATGGGTCAACAGTGGTCCAGAGGAGGCATACCAAACAAGAAAGTACATTCACAATGTGTGTATGGCACGAAATGCCATGGGGTAATGAAGATTGAAGTAAAACCATGTCCTGAAGCCTCCCTCTAACTGTTGCATGGCTCAAATTAATAGCCCAAACTTGCGTGCAAACTACCAGTCCTGGTCCCTAAAAGACCATATACAATCCAAAGCATCAAGTCCCAAGCTGAGATAAGGTAGATTGGTACCTAATGTATAATGGAAGAAGGAAAAGTCTTCTGTGCCAGTTGTGGAGATTTGAAATATTTGCAGCTTGTGCATCTGGAATATCCACCATCTCTGTGTCTATTACCTGGCGTGTAGTGTGACGCAGCTTTGTGAGCTATGTGTACACTTCCACGGTTAACATGTTATTAAGGCTGACGTCATCTGTGGCGTGTTTTGATGCTGACTCAGCACGTCAGGAGACATGTGAGGACCACCATTTATAAGCTCAGGGGATCTTTGTGTGGAGGCAGGATTACATGCCTCTGACGCAGCCGGCGGTGACCGGCAAAACCAGTTAGGCTCAATCTCTCTGTCCACCTCGTCCCTGTGATCGGAGGATATGAACATTTGCTCATGCTTGGCAGGCCCCACTGGGAATTGGCACTTTAACTGGCACTGAGGACTTCTCGTTCATCCATCATATGATAAGTACCATTCTACCTTATCTCAGTTTGGCATTTGATGCTTTGGATTGTATACGGTCTTTTAGGGACCAGGACTGGCAGTTTGCACGCAAGTTGGGGGTATCAATTTGAGCCATGCAACAGCAAGAGGGAGGTTTCAGGACATAGTTTTACTTCAATCTTTATTACCCAATGGCGTTTTGTGCCGTACACACATTGTGAATGTACTTTCTTGCTTCGTAATGCCTCCTCTGGACCACTGTTGACTCATTGTGCTCTCTTACTACCTCCTGCATCTCCCATTTGTTGGATACACCAAGGAACCAATATCCATCATAGTTTGCCAGTGTGCCTTCTTCCCAGGATTTAGGTTTTACCGCTCCAGGACCTATTTCATGCTGGGAGCCAACCTAGCATTATTTCAAATCCACATGCATGCCATTTTCATTTCTTATTACATTGTCGTTGCTTAGGATTGAGTTTTTTTTTTATTGTGTCTTAACATCCCTTTGCTTCAGCAATTTACTGTCACTGGATGAGGGCATGAACGGTGGACATTGGGTTTTTAAATATAGAATGACTGACACATTTTAAATGACTTTGTTTTATTCTATTTGCTATTCCATATATGTGTTTTTCATATAATAAATCTTGATTCCGCTGCTGTACAGTGGGCTGTGTTTCTTCTCCTTATTCTTCTTTTTACCTTTTTTACCTTATTGAGTTGGTTGAGCCCATACAGGGTTTTTATTAGTTCTTGATTATGTGTTACTGAGAGCTCCCACTCCACTCCTTTCCCCTCTCTTCTTTTAGCCTAGTGTGTGTGCGTGTGTGTGTGTGTGTGTGTGTATATATATGTATGTACGTGTGTGTGTGTGTATGTATATATATATATATATATATATATATATATATATATATATATATATATATATATATATATATATATATATATATATATCATTTATTAGGGTCCAGTCACACATATTTGTATTAATAGATAGCACTAGCAGGGATTTGCACCTTGAGAGATCATAATTAAAATTTTCTACAGTAACCATTACCAACCAATCTTATTGCTGGTTACTGTAATAAGTGCACCAAGCGCTGCGCAAACTGTTGGCGCTATATAAATAATAATAATAGTGATAGTAATAATAATTAACAATAACCTTTTTGGTTGGAATTTCCAATACAAAAAATGTCCAGAGGAACTTAGTGAAAGGAAACTATAATCTAGGCCGAAATTACTATCAAATTGTTTTGTGTAGACCTACAAATAAGCTGATGCTAAAAATCTAAATCTTATTCACAGTAGCTACCCATCTGCATGCGGGTAAGTGTGCTTGTGGATTAAATGAGAATGTATGTATTGACTAGATGTGAGCAAAATTCCAAAATACAGTGTTATTTTACTTAAACTGAAACAGCATGCCAAACATCTGCCAGGTTTTTTCCAACAATTATGTGTTTCCTGGGATATATCCAGAAGTCCCTAGGAAGGTGTACAGTACAAAAGTTCAAATGGTGAAAATCCCATGGATCACTGCAGTATGTCCCTTATTTTAAACATTGATTATAGTAACAGAACATCTCAGTCTTTTATATCCTTACCAACAACTTTTTTTACATACCTTTCAAGGCTATTGAATTTTGGCCTGAATTGACAGATGACAGTGTCTCTAATAGGTATTTCCAGAGAATAGTAGAATGCGGCTTTGTAAAGGAGAAAAACTGTTTTGCGGAACAACATCCATTTAGTCAGTGGACTGGGACACCAGTCTCTGGTACAATATGTAGCGGATGACATTTTGGACAAAATGTCATACGCATGTAAATTTTGTTTTTGCCTCAGAACAGTAGGGGTTCTGAGGGTTAATTACGTAGGTTGGCCTTGACATCAGTCTGGTCGGGCTGTGTTGGAAGTTCTGCCTGGTCATGTGAGCAGTGAGGTGCACATGACAGGCCAGAACCAGGGCTGGTTGGACGTTTTGAGTATCGACCTTCTCGGAACCAATAAGTGGGAGTGCCGGGCCTGCTGGGGAGTCTGGGAAGGGGTACTTAAGATGTGTGGGTCACGTGTTAGGAGGGGAGGCGTTCATGAGACAAGTGTGGTCTGTTCTGGTTCCAGGACCGGGGTAGCCCGTGAAGGGTCCCGGTCACGGGGTGTTTGACATCCCGCAACATGTTCCGGTTAGAGGCCCCTGACAGACCCTTCTGGTCTGCGGTAGGAATCCGTCTGTTCCCGAGTCTCGGACCCTGCTGGTCCGAGGCGCAGTAACTGAGGGAGGATTCAAGGTGTCCGGGTGTGCTCTTAGTTTGGAGAGGCACCACAGCTCGTGGGGAGGACTCTTTGGAGGAGGGCCGGCAAGTGGCATCCTGGGAAGTGCTAGGTTACTGAGTTGGGAAGGACATTGACGAATTATCGTTTTTCCAGTACCATTGAGGAGACAGGAAACGTTCCAGGTACAGAGGAAAAAGGTTCCTGCTCACTTTTTTTTTTACTATAAATCTTTATTGATTCTTTTTCAAATTTTACAAAACATTCGCAAACCACTTGCATCTAACAATACAAAAGTGGTATTAATTTCCCTAAAGCCGCGTACATACGATCAAACAATTTGGTGGAAAAGTCAAACAATCCGCCCGTGTGTGGGCTCCGGCGGACTTTTTTTTACCCAAAAGTCCGGCGGACTAAGAAAGTAGTTTTGCACATCAATCTGTCTACCGGACTCGCATTTCGGTGGACAATACGGCCGTGTGTGTGCTAGTCTGGCGGACAATACGGCCTTGTGTGTGCTAGTCCGCCGTACTTTTGAAATTAACAAACTTTTCCCGCCCAGAGAAAAGTCCGTTCATTTTGAGCGCAGCTCCAGGTAGCTCCAGGTAGCCGGGACCGGCTACCCGGCTGGCCAAGAAAGGGGGTGGGGACGAGCGAGTGCCCCCCCTCCTGAGCCGGACCCCGAAGTCTGAAGAAGAGGGCGGCGGCAAAGAATAAAGCCAGGCTCCTCCGCTAGTAAAAGAGCTAGCAGAAGATAGCGGAGGAGTCCCGCGAGAATACCCCCGGGGCTGTGCAATAAACTAATTTAACCCTTGTGTGTTGTGTTTTTTTTACATTTTTTTTCACAGGTGAATGGGTAGGGGTACATTGTACCCCATACTCATTCACATAGGGTGGGGGGCTGGTATCCGGGGGCCCCTTTATTAAAGGGGGCTCACGTATTCCGATAAGCCCCCTGCCTGCAGACCCCGACAACCAACGGCCAGGGCTGTCGGGAAGAGGCCCTTGTCCTCATCAACATGAGGACAAGGTGCTTTGGGGTGTGGGGGCCGCGCAGCCCCCCTTCCCCAAAGCACCCCCCTCATGTTGAGGGCATGCGGCCTGGTACGGCTCAGGAGCGGGGGCACTCGCTCGTCCCCACCCCCTTTCCTGGCCGGCCGGGTAGCGTGCTCGGATAAGGGTCTGATATGGACCTGGGGGGGACCCCCACACAGTTTTTTTGGCGTAGGGATTTCCCTTTAAGTCCATACCAGGTGACGGGGCCAGCGACGCTTCCTTTGCTGGTCCCGGCTACCTGGAGCCGCTCTCAAAAATGAATGGACTTTCCTCCGTGTGTTGGCGAGTCCATTCATTTCAAATGTATGGCGGATAGTCCTAGACCTAGTCCGCCGCAAAAGTACCGTGTGTGGGCAGGTAGCTCGTTCGGAAAGTCCAGCGGACGTGTGTACGCGGCATTAGTTACACCTACACCATCATTCTCTCATGTCACTCTTCCTTACTTCCGATACCTCAACCATTCATCACTCAACAAAATTGAGTATCCTTATCACCTAGACCTTGCCCTTACATGTGTTTATACCTCCACTATTCTTTTTCTCGTTCCATCTCTTCCAGATTTTGTCAAATTTCTTAAAAGCACCTTGCTTAACCACTACAATACAGGGCACTTTCGCCCCCTTCCTTCCCAGCCCAATTTTCAGCTTTCATTGCTCTTGCACTTTCAATGACAATTGCGTGGTCATGCTACACTGTACCCAAATGAAATTTTTATCATTTTGTTCGCACAAATAGAGCTTTATTTTGGTGGTATTTATTCACGACTCCGGTTTTTATTTTTTGCAATAGAAATGCAAAAAAAGCGGAAATTTGGAAAAAAAACAATATTTTATTTTTTCTATTTTAAAAGAAATCCAATAAAATCTAATTTTGTCATAAATTTAAGCCAAAATGTATTCTGCTACATGTTTTTGGTAAAAAAAATTCCGTTAAGTGTATAATAATTGGTTTGTGTGATCAGGGACATATGTACGCAAATGATCATGTACATATGTGTGCAGGTGATCACGTACATATGTGTGCAGATAATCATTGGAATATGTGATTTTAGTGGGACATATGTGGGGGACATGTGTTTTTTTTATTTGGGGACATGTCTTTTTATTATTTGGGGACATGTGTGTTTTGGGGACATGTGTGGTGACATGTGTATTGTGGTGACATGTGTGTTTACACTGTAGGTTTATACTAGACTGGTGATCAGTTAGTAAAAAGCTGTAAAAACAGCTCATACTCACTGATCACCAGCCGGGTGCAGCGATCTGCTCTCCTCTCCTCAGCGACGACTTCCGTGTGAGGAGAAGAGAGACGATTGCCTAGCAACCGGCTGTTTGTTTACATCACATGACGGGCGTGAGTGGACACGGCAGTCATGTGATCAGGAGGGCCAATCTCAGAGCCCTCCTGCCGATCCGAGATGCGCCATGTCCGGGTGACACGAGCACATCGGGATCGCGCCGCTGCGCAGGCACGCACGCGCGCGATTCCCCTCCTTCTGAAGGACGTTCCTGAGAGCTCCCACCCGGCCGTATATGTACATTGGCCGGGTGGGAAGTGGTTAATGTATGACATCCTTTCTTTAAGAATCACCACTTCCATACTATGTTCCCATTCCCTACTGGATGGAGGAGTGGAAGATTGCCACCTCTGGGCAATGAGTTTTCTTGCCTGGAAAAGGCATCTAAGGATTGCTAATTGGGTGTCTTTTGGTCTACCTTCTCCCTCTGTCCACCCCAGGACACATAGGATCGGGTCCATGTCAATATGTACTTCAGACACCTGGACGATATAATCCACCACCTCCCTCCAGTACCGAAAGAGTTTTGGACATCTCCAGAACATATGGATAAGGTCTCCACCTCTCCTACCACATCTCGGGCAGGAGTCGTCCTATCTTCGCCCAAACCAGAAGAGCTTTGTGGCGTATAATAAGCCCTATATAAAAGAAATAGATGTGACATCTTCTGCGGGGGGGGGGGAAATCGAGACCCATGAGACAAGTTCCAAAATCCTTCTTTCCCATTGTGGTTCCGATATGGATCCCACGTCTTTCTCCCATTTCTTCCTATAGGGTCTTATTTGCTTCCCTTCATGACTCCCTTTATATATACTTGCGTATATTTTGGATATTAAGCCTTTCCGTGAGTTAGCCTTGATAACATTCTGTAGGACCGGTATATTACACCATTCTATTAACCTCTCCTTAAACTGTTCTGTTAGAGCATGTCTTACCTGCAGGTATCTGAAAAAGGATTTATTAGGGATTGCAAATTGGTCTCTTAATTCCTGAAAGGATTTTAGCTTCCCATCATGATAGATCTGGGAGATAAGCTTTAAGCCTTTTCTTTCCCATTCTCTAATTGTCCCCATTTTCTGCACCTCGTCTAACTTCCTATTTTCCCATAAGGGGGAGAATTCTGTGAATCCTCTGTATCCCATAATATTTTTTGCCGCATCCCACACTCTTGCCAACAAGTCCAGAGTGGGTAGCCCCCGTAAGAAGGTCCCTGCCTCCAATGCTTCAACCAATGAGTTGTGCGCAGAGTTGCGTAGGAGAGTATTCCATCCTCGACCATGTTCCTCAAGTTCACAACCACCCATATGTTGGAGCTGGGCCACCAGTAAATAGCTATACGGGTGAGGGAGGGCAACTCCTCCCTCATTTTTTGGGAGTTGTAGGATATCAAGGCTAATTCGTGATATGCCCCCTTTCCAAACTAATTCTGTAAATAGAGCATCAATCTTGTAGAACCATTTTTTATAGATCCATACAGGGGAGTTATGCAGAACATATAAAAGCTGTGGCAGAACTATCATATTGATTAGATTGCAGAGACCTGCCGCGGATAGAGGACGTTTTTTTTGCAGAATTTAATTCTTTCTTTAAATTTGTTTAATAGTGGCACTAAATTGGTTACTATAAACTGCTTAGGGTCCCTCGTAATGTTAATACCAAGATATTTTAACCACTTGCCGACCGCCGCACGACGATATACGTCGGCAGAATGGCACGGGCAGGCATATGGGCGTATATATAAGTCCCTGCCTGCCCGCGGGTGGGGGGCCCGATCGGGCCCCCCCCCGGTGCCTGCGGCGGTCGGCATTCCTTCGAGAGCGATCCGGGATGAGGGGGCGGCCATTCATTCATGGCCACCCCCTCGCGATCGCTCCCGACGAATAGAAATCCCCCGTGACATCACTTCCTCTCCTGTAATGTAAACACAGGAGAGGAAGTGATGTATTCTCTCCTCCGTGTCGGTATTTTTCGTTCCGACACGGAGGAGAGCGGAGCGGTGAGTTGCACCAACACTCTACACACACAGTAGAACATGCCAGGCACACTCACACCCCCCCTTTACCCCCCGATCACCCCCCCAATTACCCCTGCCCCCCAGTCACAGTGACACCAATGTCATTTTTTTTTTTTTTTTTTTTGCATTGGTGTCATTTGTGACTGTAATAACTGTTAGGGCAGTTAGAGTTAGCCCCCTTTAGTTCTAATGTACCCCCCTAACCCCCCCAATAAAGGTTTAACCCCGTGATCACCCCCCGTCGCCAGTGTCACTAAGTCTGGGTTCACATTGCAGCGGTTTATGAGAACGAATGTGATTCGCACCGCACTGCAGTGCAAATCACATCCGATCTCTGTGCGATTCGAGTTCAGCCATTCGCCGCACCCGCCACACCCGCCGCACCCGCCGCAAATTCGCACGGGACCCTTTTTTTGGCCCGCAGCAGAATCGGATCGCATGGGTGTTCACACCATGCGATCCGAGTTTGCAGATCGCACTGCGATATGCGAACTGATCTGGGGGTGTCAGTAACATTTCACTGACACTCCCAGCAGTTCGCATAGGGCAGTGTGAACTGCCGCCGGGAGGCATGCGATGCGGGAACCCGCCGCGGATTCGCGGCGTTTCCGCATCGCTCCAGTGTGAACCCAGCCTAATAAGCGATCATTTTTCTGATCGCCGTATTAGTGTCACAGGTGACGCTAGTTAGGCAGGTAGGTATTTAGGTTCGCCGCAGCTTTTTATAGCGCCAGGGACCCCCATATACTACCGCATAAAGCCCCCTGATTGCCCCCTAGTTAACCCTTTCACCTGTGATCACCATATAACTGTTACAGGTGACGCTGGTTGGTTAGTTATTTTTTTATAGTTTCAGGGCACCCGCCATTTATTACCTAATAAAGGTTTAACCCCCTGATCACCCGGCGGGTGTCATTTGTGACTAATAACTGTTAGGGCAGTTAGGGTTAGCCCCCTTTAGTTCTAAGGTACCCCCCTAACCCCCCCAATAAAGGTTTAACCCCGTGATCACCCCCCGTCGCCAGTGTCACTAAGGCTGGGTTCACATTGCAGCGGTTTATGAGAACGGATGTGATTCGCACCGCACTGCAGTGCAAATCACATCCGATCTCTGTGCGATTCGAGTTCAGCCATTCGCCGCACCCGCCACACCCGCCTCACCCGCCGCAAATTCGCACGGGACCCTTTTTTTGGCCCGCAGCAGAATCGGATCGCATGGGTGTTCACACCATGCGATCCGAGTTTGCAGATCGCACTGCGATATGCGAACTGATCTGGGGGTGTCAGTAACATTTCACTGACACTCCCAGCAGTTCGCATAGGGCAGTGTGAACTGCCGCCGGGAGGCATGCGATGCGGGAACCCGCCGCGCATTCGTGGCGTTCCCGCATCGCTCCAGTGTGAACCCAGCCTAATAAGCGATCGTTTTTCTGATCGCTGTATTAGTGTCACAGGTGACGCTAGTTAGGCAGGTAGGTATTTAGGTTCGCCGCAGCTTTTTATAGCGCCAGGGACCCCCATATACTACCGCATAAAGCCCCCTGATTGCCCCCTAGTTAACCCTTTCACCAGTGATCACCATATAACTGTTACAGGTGACGCTGGTTGGTTAGTTATTTTTTTTATAGTTTCAGGGCACCCGCCATTTATTACCTAGTCTCACTAGTGTACCCCTAAATTTAGGGGTGTCTACTTTCCAAAATGGGGTCATTTGGGGGGGGGTTTGTGCCATCTTGGCATTTTATGGCCTTCAAAACTGTAACGCCCTTAGAAAGCCTGAAGGCGGTGCTTGGTTTTCGGGGCCCCGTACGCGGCTAGGCTCCCAAAAAGTCCCACATATGTGGTATCCCCGTACTCAGGAGAAGCAGCAGAATTTATTTTGGGGTGTCATTTCACATATGCCCATGGCATGCGTGAGCAATATATCATTTAGTGACAACTTTGTGAAAAAAAAAAAAAAAAAAAAAAAGTTTGTAATTTTCCCGCAACTTGTGGCAAAATATAAAATATTCCATGGACTCAACATGCCTCTCAGCAAATAGCTTGGGGTGTCTACTTTCTAAAATGGGGTCATTTGTGGGGGTTTTGTGCCATCTTGGCATTTTATGGCCTTCAAAACTGTAATAGGTAGTGAGAAGTGAACTCAAAAATTTACGCCCTTAGAAAGCCTGAAGGCGGTGCTTGGTTTTCTGGGCCCCGTACGCGGCTAGGCTCCCAAAAAGTCCCACATATGTGGTATCCCCGTACTCAGGAGAAGCAGCAGAATTTATTTTGGGGTGTCATTTCACATATGCCCATGGCATGCATGAGCAATATATCATTTAGTGACAACTTTGTGAAAAAAAAAAAAAAAAAAAAAAGTTTGTAATTTTCCCGCAACTTGTGGCAAAATATAAAATATTCCATGAACTCAACATGCCTCTCAGCAAATAGCTTGGGGTGTCTACTTTCTAAAATGGGGTCATTTGTGGGGGTTTTGTGCCATCTTGGCATTTTATGGCCTTCAAAACTGTAATAGGTAGTGAGAAGTGAACTCAAAAATTTACGCCCTTAGAAAGCCTGAAGGCGGTGCTTGGTTTTCGGGGCCCCGTACGCGGCTAGGCTCCCAAAAAGTCCCACATATGTGGTATCCCCGTACTCAGGAGAAGCAGCAGAATTTATTTTGGGGTGTCATTTCACATACGCCCATAGCATGTGTGAGCAATATATCATTTAGTGACAACTTTGTGTAAAAAAAAAAAAAAATTTTTTTTTTTGTCATTATTCAATCGCTTGAGGCAAAAAAATAAAATATTCAATGGGCTCAACATGCCTCTTATCAATTTCCTTAGGGGGTCTACTTTCCAAAATGGGGTCATTTGGGGGGGTTTTGTACTGCCCTGCCATTTTAGCACCTCAAGAAATGAGATAGGCAGTCGTAAACTAAAAGCTGCGTAAATTCCAGAAAACGTACCTTAGTTTGTAGATGTGACAACTTTTGCGCAAACCAATAAATATACAATTATTGACTTTTTTTTTACCAAAGACATGTGGCTGAATACATTTTGGCCTAAATGTATGACTAAAATTGAGTTTATTGGATTTTTCTAATAACAAAAAGTAGAAAATATCATTTTTTTTCAAAATTTGCGGTCTTTTTACGTTTATATCGCAAAAAATAAAAATCGCAGAGGCAATCAAATACCATCAAAAGAAAGCTCTATTTGTGGGAAGAAAAGGACGCAAATTTTGTTTGGGTACAACATTGCATGACCGCGCAATTACCAGTTAAAGCAGCGCAGTGCCAAAGTGTAAAAAGACCTCTGGTCATTTACCAGCAAAATGGTCCGGTCTGAAAGTGGTTAATTGGTTCACTAGTTGTAGCCGTGCCGCCTCTCTGGGCAGAGGGCTACCTATTGGATCAATTGGTAATAGCGAAGATTTTTTCCCAATTAATCCTCAGTCCTGAGAGATGACCAAAGTTACTAGTTTTGCACATAGTCTCCCTCAGTGAGTCCTGTGTATCACTGAGCAATAGCAGAAGATCGTCCGCAAATAATATTACTTTGTCTTCTTCCTCTCCTCGTTTATATCCTTTTACCCCTGGAGAGGACCTAAGGAACATGGCCAAGGGCTCGACCGCAAGGGCGAAGAGAAGGGGGGACAAAGGGCACCCCTGTCTCGTCCCCCTCAGCAGTCGAAACCTGGCAGAGTGCTCGTTATTCACCCTTACCCTCGCCCCAGGTGACCCATATAATAACTTTACCCAATTAACAAAATTCGGTCCTATCCGGAATTCCCTCATGGTTTTCCAGAGGAAGTTCCATTCTAGTGTATCAAAGGCCTTGGCGGCATCCAAAGAGAGAATCGCCCTGTTCCCCTCCTCATCCGTAGGGAGTTGAAGGTTAAGATATAGTTGTCTTATATTTATACTGGTAGATCTACCCAGTATAAAACCTGGTTGATCAGGATGAACAAGATTATGTATGACTCTGTTTAATCTAGTCGCCAAGACCTTTGCCAAAATTTTCGTATCAGAGTTCAGTAAGGAAATGGGGCTATGTGAGGCAGGGTCTAGCGGATCTTTATTTTCCTTAGGGATCACTATTATTGTGGACTCCATGGATAGGGGGAGCTCTCCCTTCGCCACTGACCAGTTAAAAACCTTCAGTAGTTCGGGAAGAAGCACCCCCCCCCATAGTGACGGTAAATTTCAATAAGAAGACCATCCGGTCCTGGGGATTTTTGACCCGCCATTTCCTGAACGGTCCGCTGGATCTCCTCCAGCGTTACAGGGCTGTCCAACACAGCCCTGTCCTCGTCAGAGAGACCGGGGAGCGCCAGGTCTCAAAAAAAGTTATCCAGTTCTTCCCCCCTTTTCAATGGATGGACCTATAAAGGTCTTCATAGTAGTTCCTAAAGCTGTCCACTATTTGCGGCGTGTATGTAGAGGACCTACCCTCGAAAGTAGTGATCATTGGGACTACCGATCCCTAAGGAAAATAAAGATGGTTAGTTTGTTCGAACTAGGTGGGCCAGCATCTGATCCACCCTTTCCCCTTCCACAAAGGCTATTTGTTTCTGGAAGATGTTTTTATTCTCAGCTTTAGCTAAAAATGTTAGCCGATAATGCTGCTGTGATTCTGTCCAAGCCCTTAAGTTCCCAGGTGTTTGATCGATAATTTATTGCTCTTCTGTTAATGGCACTTTTCTTGCTGCAAGTTCTTCCCCTTCCTTTGAATTTTTTTTTTTGATTTTTGAAATTTGCTGGATCAATAACCCTCGGAGGAAGGCCTTAAGTGTGTCCCAAACTACCCCCTGAGAGGCTGTACCTGTATTCAGCTCTAGACATTCTCTCAAAGACGCTAAAACCTCCTGTGGTTCTCCCATAAGTTCCAACCAGGAGGGGCTGATTCTCCATTCCTGATAGGGACTTCTCTCCCCTACCTCCAAAGAGGCTATCATTGGTGAGTGGTCCGATAGGCCTCTTGGCAAGTAATTAAAGCGATTTATCATAGTGATCACCTCCTCATTACCGAGCATCATATCAATCCTCGATAGTGTGGAGTGTGTACTGGAAAAGCAAGAGTAGCTCTGGGAATTTGGGTTCCTTATTCACCAGATATCCTTCAGACCCATCTCACCCATAAGGAGGGATAATCGACCATCCATTAACCGGGCCTGATGTGTCACATGAGGGTACCTGTCTACTGACTGGTCGATGACCATGTGGAAATCTCCTACAACCAAGACAGGGAGACCCGGCTTATCCAACACAAACTCCACCAGATCGAGCAGAAGCTCGACACTAAAAGGGGGTGGTATATACACATTAGCAAGTACGATCTTACAGTGTAAAAATATATAGCGCCCCTGTTCATCAATCCTGGTCTGAATACAGTTAAACGTGGCCCCCGCTTTAATCAAAACACTAACTTCTCTAGACAAGGAAGTATAGACCGCGTGAAACTAAACCAAACTCTCTCCATCCCAGATGGGGTATAGAAGTATTTGTGAGATGTGTCTCCTGTAAACATAGAATTGTGGTCCCATAAGTGTTTGCCATTGACAATACTGCAGCCCCTTTCCCTGGGTTTCTTAACCCCCTCACATTCCAAGAACATAATATTATACTTTTTCTCTTTACCCGTGTATTTTTAGACATTAGTGCTATCAATTTCTTGTTAATTTAGTGAATTTATATAGCAATCCTTTGCTAATTAATGCGTGCCCTCTTGTGATCAAACTATTTACTTTGGATATCTTGCTAATCGAGTGCAATTTGTGAGGGTCATTTTTAACTTGAGTGCGCATCTTACAATCAGCCCTACACCTTGCATACCCAGCCCTACACCTTGCATACCCATTGTGCCCTAAGACCCATACAAACTTAGCATACCACTTGCACCCGCCACTTCTCCTATTTCCATCTCTCATCACACACCTTGTTTGGAATAAAGTTCTTGCAAATTTTTTTTGTATTGTCACCCCCCTCTCTAACCCCCCCATCACAAAAAGAAAAAAACACACAAAAAACAGCCAAAGACAAAACACAACATAAGATAGAAGAGAGCATTGTGCTTCATAAGCTTCATAAACTAAGGATAAGAAGTATGCCCCTGCTTCCGACCTTCCACTTGGCTATAATGACCCCACACCGGGAAATTTAGCTACAATAGTTCAAAGGCATATGGTGTGTGGGGGGGAGAGGGCAGTTAAAACAATGACAGTCCGTTCAACCCGCCTCCTTCCTTCACATGTACCCCCACCGAAGACACAAAATACGCTTCCCCTGTCCTTTCCTTTATACATAGAGAGAAAAAAGAAAAATACTGGCAGTTTCTCACCCATCCAGATCATAGAAGGGCAGCTCAAGTCCTGACGTCCTAGGTGGGTATGCAGTGGGAGGTAAAATAGCAGACGTAGCAGATGGAAAGGGATCCAAGAGGCATCAAGAAAAGAAGGAAATCAGGCATTGGCACTAATACTACTTCCGCAGGGCTTTTCCTTTACTCTGAATTGCCTGCCATCCAAGTGATCAGTAGTCAGACTGTATAATCAGATATATGGGGGGGGGGGAACCCTCACACCCCCTCTGGCGCTGAAAGGGTGATTCCTTTCACCATCCCCCACCACAACACACTGCCATGTGGATCAGCTGGGATTGCTCCGTCCAATCCGTCCGCTTTATCAGGGAGCCGGCTGAGGCTCTATCAGGAGAGTCAGGAGGGAGGGGGAGATGGAGGGGAAATTGCTGAAGTCTCTCACTCCCCAGCAGCCCCTCTATGCAGCTCCACTAGCCGGCATCAGGCTGTACTTCTCCCCCGCACTCACCGCCAGGATTGTTCCTCCTCAGCCAGCTCGATTTCAGCCTTGCTCCAGCCCTACAGGCAGGACGAGCGCCAATCTCCCCGCTAATGCCGCTGCACAGGTCCCAGGACTCCCAGAGATCGTCCACGTCAGAGGGAGACAGAGAGGTTAGAGGATGCTGGGCTCACTCACTCACTCAGCTGCATCCGGTCTCACCCCCTGATTGCCATCTCTTGAAAATTATTGCAGTCCCTGCTCACCCTTAGTTACAACTTGTATACGTTCATAGGATTGCTTCAAGTTTTGAGTCAACGTGCTGACTGCCATGATCTCTGGCTAGAGATCTGTTCAGCCTTGAAGTCCCCAGCTGCGAGTGGCTTATCTCTGGGTGGAATTACAGACTTTGCTAGACCTGCAGTTCAAGGTGCCTGAGTTCTTCACCCGTGCCCTCTGTTCCCATGAGAGACTGTGTTATTGGATGTTACTACTGCAAAATAAAACCTTTTAAAAAGGACTTTATCCGTGTCAGTGTTCAAGTCGTTGAACACAACCCTGGGGACCGCTAGATGTGGAAGAGCAGGCCAAGAGAATGTAACTGGTAAGCCCAATAAGTCAAGGCTGCCCTGCAAGGGATGTGGCCACTACAAATAAATAAAGTCAAATTTCTCAAACAAGTACAGGATTAAAAGACCACTCCCCGCAAAAGTGTGAGTAAAATCATGGCTTAGGTGCAGGATAGGATATCTGCAGTCATGCCCATAGTTGGGAAACATATGCAGCAAGCCCAAGAGTTAAAGGCCAGAGTTTATAACCGTCTGCTAAAATCAGAAATGTTAATCCAGAAGACCATCCTAGTTTTGGGGCCTACTTTAGAGGATGCATCTGTAAGATAAGAGGGAACATCAGTGATGTCAATCACAAGGTATATCAGCCTGGAAAGAGAGAGTCCCTCTGAAAATACCACGCTGATAAAGTATAACCATGAAAAGGTATACCAGAGGTTAAGATGTCAGAGACCTCATCTGTTACTTAGATTCAGAGATGAGAGAGTTCGTGCATAAAGAATGACCTGGCCAAACTAACGTAATTTATTATGATATTGTGACTGATCCTCATGTAAAAGTGAAGTTAAGATCTTATCGAGTACCTGAAGCTCAGAGAAAAGCCATTTCAGAAAATTTTAGCCATTGGGATCATAGGGAAAACCAACAGAGTGGTCAAGTCCCATAGTGCTCATGTCTACGCTGAATAGCAGCCACAGGTTCTGAAATTATTTCAGGAAACGAAATTATCCAAATTTGTTGCTTACCTTATGTTCTGGATGAACTGACAAAGGTTGAATCTAACCAAGTGTATTGTGTATTAACAGATTCCCTTGAAAAACAGTGAAAAGACAGCTTTTGCAACACCAGATGGACTGTACCAGTACGTGGCCCTCCTTTTTGGCATACATGGGCTCATTCCTAAGAATTATAGATCACATTCTTAAGCCCCAGATAGTCTATGCTTTGGTATATCTAGACGATGTGATTTTAGTCATGACTGTGATATCCACCAACAGATAGTCCAGGCAGTTCTAGCCAATCCCAAAAAATGCATGATAAGCTTGGAAGAAGTCTGTAAAGATGTTGTAGGATACTACCAAGGATTTGTACCTCCATGAGTTTTGACACTATAGTAGCTCCACTTACTAGTTTCCCCAAAGGAAGAAACACACCATGGTGAAATGAAGAAGCAGGAGAGCTTTTTAAAGGGCTGAAGGCAGTATTGTATAAAAGACCAATGTTTACAACTCCCAGATTCGGTCAAAAAATTCTTGTACTAACATAAGTCTCAGATGTTGGCATGGGAGCAGTCCTGTCTTAGGAAATCAGTGGGGATTGGCATTCAGTAGCATACCTCAGCCATAAACTCACCCCTGCAGAGGAACAATTTAACCACTTCAGCCCCAGAAGGTTTTACCCCCTTCCTGACCAGACCATTTTTTTGTAATATGTCACTGTGTTTCTTTGACGATTGTGCGGTTGTGCGACAGTGTACCCAAATAAAACTGATGTCCTTTTTTTTTTTACCCACAAATTGAGATTTCTTTTGGTGGTATTTGATCATTTCAGCTGTTTTTTTTTCTTCTTCTGTTTTTGCATTATAAACAAAAAAGCCCAATTGTTGAAAAACAATATTTTTTACTTTCTGTTATAAAACACATCCAATAAAAAAAATTTAAAAAATCTACTTTACTTTCTTCATCAATTTAGGCCAATATGTATTCTGCTACATGTTTTTGGTAAAATATCCCAATTAAAGTATATTGATTGGTTTACACAAAAGTAATAGCGTTGTGGTAGTGTGGTACCCCACCAGCAGAAGGATGCAGGGTTCTCAACCAGGCAGGTTGAGGGGCTCCAGGGGAGTTGTTTATTTGGGAGGAAACTGGCTTTTCAGTTTCCTCATTATTTACTAGAATCCATTTTGGTATCTGGAGCCCAGGAATTCTGTAGCGATCCAGGTGGGATGAAATCCTGGGTCCAGATTTTGGGATGCAGAAACACAAGATCTCCATTTTCTTCCCTCGCAGAACGGCAGTCTGCCTTATTAAATAGGCAGACTGCCATTCTGCCTTTCCTCTGATCGCAGATGGCTGGCGGCCACTGGACCCACGGATTGGCTCCCGATGTGCCCAATCAAAGCGGGAGCGGGTCGTGCGCTCCAGATCTTGTGCACAAAATTGCGTACAGGTAGCCCTGCCACAGTATATCTATGGTGGGCGGTCCAGAAACAGCTAATAATGGACAGGAAGTATCTGCCCATGAGGTGGGTACTAAAGTCATTGAGTTATTACCTTTTGGGCAGACTGTTCACACTATTTATAGACCATTCTCCACTAAAGAAGGTGGCTTGGATCAAAGAGGAGCAATGCAAAGGTCACAAGATGGTTTCTGGCTCTGCAAGGCTTCATGCACACTGGCATAAAAAAAAAAAAAAATTGCTTCTACAGGAGTTTTGTGTTCTCCTGTAGAAGCAGCTCAATGTTATCCTATGTGTCCATGCACATTAGGACGTTAAGAGACATATTTTGAGTTTAAAGTTTAGCGGCAGAAAAGAAAACTCTTCTGGTTCGAGTTTCTGATTGGAGCTTGGATGCGGAAAAAACTCTCCTAAACTCGTTTAAAGTTTGTACAAAAAAATGCTCTATATGAGTATTTTTTACTCCCGAGATAACAGACATTTTTTTTTTAAGCCCGGTGTGCATGGAACCCAAAACTTAAATTTCATGTAGAACACAGGCTGGAGACAAATCAAGGGAATTCTGGACTATCATGTGTTCACTGTATGTTGGCAAAATGTGCTCCTTTCACAGTTTTGAGTAGAGGGTGAAGGTATGTAAGGCACTGACTAACAGGATTGTGGACCATATATATGTGTACCCTCAGTTTCTCATATACACATGGTAAGGGGCTTCAGGGTTTACGACTGATATGGAGAAAACAAACTTTTTTTCTCAGACTCGGAATAAGCTCTGTTCTGGGTCCTGGAGCCACTGTAGAGCTTTGGGTGGGAATACACCTCCATTTATAGATCCACGTCTTACCTGGTAGCCAGACCCTATTATTAGTCTGGTATGCACTATAGATGTGAGCTGACCAATGCTCAGGGTTCTCTTGCTTGCTCTCTCTGCTGTGGGAGCCTTCTGCTGGGTAAAAAGGCAGACTCCTGTTTTGGGGAACCCAGTAGGGGACACCATGTTAGTCAGTTATGCCGCGGATCAGACTATCTGCCGGACTTGGTCCGTCGGACCAGGGTCTGGCAGGCCAGAGTCCGCCGGACAATCCGCCCATGTGTGGGGTCTGGCGGACTTTTTCTTTCCAAAAGTCCGGCAGACTTAGAAAGAAGTTTTGACTGAAATTGTCTGCAGGTTTGCCCGCCGGACCTAGTCCGCTGGCAAAGTCCAGTCGTGTGTGGGCAGGTCCGCTCGTTCGGAAAGTTCGGCGGACCTCCACTGCAAAGTCCGGCGGTTTGTCCGCTGGACTATGTCCGCCGGATAGTCCGATTGTGTGTACGCGCCATTACCGACATTAGGTTAGTTAGTAACTCGTACAAGCAGATTTTTTTTTCTGTTTTATGCTATGGACTTGCTGTACGATACCCTCCTGCATTTAAACTGTTTGCTTGATGTCTTCCTGGGTTTACCTGTCTAGTGCAGGGTTTACCGCTGCCCAGTGGCGTAGCGTGGGTTGTCGGCACCCGGCGCAAGGCAAGTAATTTAGTAGTAGTAGTAACACTACTGGCCACTGCAGCCCCCGCACCCACCACGCTATGCCACTGGACTGGTCCAATGGTGACCTAAAAGCCAAGAGAAAGGGGCCAGCCTTTGAAATGTCAACATAGTGAAAATACTACAAATAACATATGAACAACATCATAAGATAAGCACAAAATAGAGTACATATGATATCCAATCCTTCATTTACAGAACATAATTCATATTTTACATTAATCAATATTCATTCACAGGGCGCTGGACGCTGAACATGGCGGCAGGAGCACGGGGGACACAGGAAATTAAAATGAGGAGGAGGCAGCCAGTAGTGAGAAACTACTTGCACAAAATTTTGCCCCCCTAAATGTCGTGCTTGGGGCCACGGCACCCCCGCACCTCCCACGCTAAGCCGCTGCCATTATCAATTTAGCCTGCCCCTCCTTAATAAATAAAGTAAGATTGATATTGATGACCATACATCTGCCTTTACTAAATTAATGATGCATCCCACTAGGTGGACATTGCTGTATGAAATGTCTAATATGAGACCAGATACTTGGTTTTGTTTATATGCCTTTTTAGATGCAACACTTAATTCATCTAGGTAAGAACAGATTAGGATGTTGGATGTGCTGTCTTAATACCATCTGTCAGTTTCAGTATTGCATATTTTGTGTATGATTATTGTAGGCAGACCCGACTAAGGACAATGGCTCACCTTTTTAAAGCTTTAAACATCTTGTGTCTTATCTATTTTTATCATTAATGAATCCTTTATATAGGTTGCTCTCATATTGGCTAGAAGCAGCTGGACTCATAAAATGGAAACATATATTTGGTAAGATGTCTCGTAGATATATGGGGAAAAAGCTTTTTGTATTATCTCAGAAGATCCAAATTAATATTTCAGTCAAGTACCTGATTATGAGAAGATCATTAATTTGCTGATAAACAGCTTGACTCTTACATGACATGATAACAAATCTCATGGCTGAGAGAAATATTGGTTGGACATCAAAATAGAAGGATGGAAATACAGTTTAGTGATGTGAAGTATAAAGGTGATTGTAAATAACGTTCTGTTGAGCCTAGCTCTACCCAAGTTCTTAGTCCAGAGACCAAAATTTACAGATTTGCCATACTGTAGCTGTCATTTTTTTGGGGGGCTTTGAATGACTCCATGGGTCATGAAAAAAGCAGTAGTAGTCTAAAGACTCAAGGCTCTTTGGTTCAGTTGAGAATATCAAATTCGCTCTACTTTTCATGGGTGTCCAAAAATGGCTGACTCTTATTATTTTACCAAGGTTCTCTTTTAAGTGGGAGTGAAATTCTGGGAAGATCAGCATGGAGGACTTCCATAAATGCTCAATTGTTTGCTTTGTGGCAGTAAAGATAAAAGTGAATAGCTTTGCTTTACAATGTGAAACACCCTCAAGGGGTGTTTAGCAGAGCCTCTATTGGCCAGGTCATTTCTAATTTCAAAGTCCCCCTTACTGACTTGAATGGTACCAGCTGATATAGCGTACAGCAAATGTGGGACGCATTTACAAAAAAGGATCAAGATGTATGCCCAGAAACTACTGACCAGTCAGCATAGCATCAATAGTATGTAAGGTGTTTGAGGGAATAATAAAGGATACTATACAGAAATTTGTGTGTGATGAAGGTATCAAAAGACCATCAGCATGGATTTATGAAAGACTGTTCTTGTCAGACCAACCTCTAATCATTCTATGAGGAAGTAAGTCAGAAATTGGATGGTGAAACTCCAGTGAATATAGTTTATCTAGATTTTGCTAAAGGTGTTGATACTGTATCTAATAAACATTTAATCTATAAATTAAGGTCTGTTGGCATTGCTAAAATTGTATGTACATGGATAAGAAACTGGTTACATGAACGGACCCAGACAGTGATAAATTACATTCCCTAAATGGTCTAAAGCAATGATGGCGAATCTTGGCACCCAGATGTTTTGGAACCACATTTCCCATGATGCTCAACTGCACTGCAGAGTGCATAAGCATCATGGAAAATGTAGTTCCAAAACATCTGGGGTGCCAATGTTCGCTATCACTGGTCTAAAGTTTTGTGAGGTGTAGCCCCAGTGTTCTGTCTTGGGGCCAACGCTGGCTAATTTGTTTATTAATGATTTA
Source organism: Lithobates pipiens (assembly GCF_037356315.1). Lineage (NCBI taxonomy): Eukaryota > Metazoa > Chordata > Amphibia > Anura > Ranidae > Lithobates > Lithobates pipiens. The sequence continues at coordinate 185,807,668 of NW_027507685.1, read as the reverse complement.
GAAATTGGAATCAAGAGCTCAATAAACGGCTTTGCTGTTGATGCCAAATTATGCTGGGAAACCTTCAGCACAACATATAGCATCATAATCTTGTGTAAAATAGGGGGTTGGGCAGGTACATCGCAGATGAGGTTCAATATTAAGAAATGTAAAGTGCCAAAAATACACATGCATAATACACATTTGGAGGGGTTCCCTTGTGTATCAGGAGTATCTGTAATGGAAAATGATCTAGGGGTGCTTGTAGATCAGACTTGGCAATGGCATGCAATGCCAAGCAATGACTAACAAAGCTAGCAAAATATTCTAATGCATTAAAAGGGGCATATATTTCAGACCTAAATGATTAAATTCTACCCCCTTACAATACACTGGTTCAACTTTATCTTTAATGTGCAGTTCAGTTTTTGTCTTCATTCCTCAGGAAAGACATTGCTGAATCAGAAAAAGTTCAGTGAAGTGCAACAAAATAATAAGGGGGAGGGAGGATCTTGGCTAAGAGCATCAATTAAATAATTGGTTATTTACTATGGCGAAGAAGCACTTAGGAGAGGATATGATTACAATATTCAGAAACATATTAAAGATGACTCAAGTAACTGTAATAAGCTGTTTATTCTATGGTCCCCGAAGAGCACACACAGCCATTATTTAAGGTTAGAAGTAAAAGAGGAAAGGGTTGTGGAAAGGGTTCTTTACTGTTAGAGTAGTAAAATGTGGAGTTCCCCTCCTTTCCGATGAAGTGCTACTAGCTGAGAGCATTGACCATTTCAAAAAAATGTAGATGTCTTCTTCAGGATGCAGGATATGAGAATTGTTAGACTAAAAATCACACACACCTAGGTTGAACTCGATGGACCTGTGTCTTTTTTCAACATAGTAATATGTAACTATTTTCACTTTAAAGCAGTAAAATGCAAGGTCCACTTAATATACTGTATGTGGGCCCCCTCCTACATTCTATAAAGCAGCATTAAAGTAAAACAAAATATAGGGAGAAAGTGATTAACTACAGTATACTTGCCTTTCGCTGACTTCCACCTACAGTGTCTATTGTTATTATTGTTATACAGGATTTATATAACGCCAACAGTTTGCACAGCACTTTACAACATCGGGGAAGACAGTACAGTTACAATGCAATTCAATACAGGAGGGATCAGAGGGCCCTGCTTGTTACAGCTTACAATCTAGAAGGGAGGGTCAAGTGGAACAAAGGGTAGTAGCTGTGGGGGATTATCAGATGGACAAAATTAAAATACAGTTGTTATTAGTGGGTAGGATAGGCTTCTCTGAAGAGGAGGGTTTTCAGGGATTGTTTAAAAGCTAATAGAGTAGGAGACAGACGGACAGATTAGGGTAAGGAGTTCCAAAGGCTTGGAGAGGCTCTGAAAAAGTCCTGGAGACTAGCATGGGAGGATGAGTGAGCTAGAGAGCAGAATTTCTTCTTGAGAAGACTGAAGAGAATGGTTAGGTTGGTATTTTGAGACTAGGTCAGTGATGTAGCTGGGGGAAGAGTTGTGGATTGCTTTGTAGGTAGTTGTTAGTATTTTGAATTGAATTTGTTGTGTGAGTGTAAGCCAGTGGAGAGATTGACAGAGAGGAGTAGCAGAGCGGTTGGTAAAGTGGATGAGTCTGGCAGCAGCATTCATGATGGACTGAAGGGGGATAGAGTATGCAGAGGTAAGGTCATGACATTTATTCCACCGAGATTCCAGGGAATGCTGAGTAGTCCAAATGTCATGAAGTTTAAACTTTTTTTTTTTTCTCTACTTTTTTTTTTGTGCTGCATTATGTTTTTGAGTCTTTATTTTACTTTTATTGAATAAGAGTGTAGGATCTTTCAAATCCAAAAACAGAGCTGTGATGGAAATTACAACAACCTAAAAACACAGTGAATAACTGATTAAAATAAATATAAAGTCCATATATATCCAATTCCAGTGTTTGTGGAGTAATCTTTATATCCGTACTTCAACCAAATAAATGTAAGTGAAACCTCTCCCCATGGGCAGAAATGTACCAAATTCCTTTTGCCTCTCATTTTGCCTCTCATTTACATGATCGGCATAAAGCGCTTGTGTCTACCATTAGACCTGTGGTACTTCAAATGCATCTTTCCCCCCACACTTCATTTACTTGGCTCATTCACAAACACATATAATAGAGTGTAGTATTTAGAGCACTCGTTTATTAAAATGCCAAACTTACAAACTACTGAATAGTTCTGCTTATTAGTGTTAGTGCCATCAGACAGAGAGTTAGAAGGATTTACATTGGCATTCAACCCACTATACACGTTTGCTTTTCCCGATTCATTACTTCTGGCTCTGACATCACATCTGGTTGCTGCATAGCCAAGCTCCTTGAGTGTTTCGTCCTTCTGACTTTATCACAGGGGGTAAGAGAATGCTGAAAATGTTTGTCCTTCCTTTATTGCTATTGATAGGTTTAGAGTATCTTGTAACCCTCAACCCCTCCCTTGGCAGCAATAAATACTAGGGATGAGTGAACGGTTCACTTTGGTTGTTCGGATGTTCTGCGAACACTGAACAATATGCAGTGTTCGGGGCAAATTCGGAACACCGTTAGGCTCTATTCACATCTATGCATGTTGCTTTTGAGCATTTCTGCAGTGCTTTTTGCGGTGCTTGCCGCGTTTTTGGACATGTGTTTTTACTGCGATTTTGCCGCGTTTTGCATTTTTTTTACACTGTATCTAGCTGGTTGCTAAGGAGAGGGCCGGGAAGCCGGACGCCGTGTCCTTAGCAACCAATGAGTCATCAGCTGTCAGCTGACTTCCTGCTGAATGTAAAAAAAAAAAAATATGCCGGCAAAAAAAAAAAAAATCGAGGGGTCTATACCAGTCCCTAGGGTCTAGTATGAATTCACAGGGGACCCCCACTCCAACATTTAAAAAAAAAAATGGCGTGGGGGTCCCCCCAAAATCCATACCAGACCCTTATCCAAGCATGCAGCCCAGCAGGTTAGGAAAGGGAGGGGACGAGCGAGCGCCCCCCCTTCTGAACCATACCAGGCCGCGTGCCCTCAACATGGGGGATGGGTGCTTTGGGGCATAGGGGGATCTGCGCCACCCACCCGAAAGCACCTTGTCCCCATGTTGATGAGGACAAGGGCCTCTTCCCAACAACCCTGGCCGTTGGTTGTTGGGGTCTGCAAGGGGGCATGGCAATCGGATTACGTCACCCGGAGGCCATGCCCCCTTGTGACATCACTGGCCTGGGTGGTGACATCACAAGGGGGCATGGCCAACGGGTGACATAATCCAGTTGCCACGCTCCCTCGTTATTTACGGAATGCAGGACATTGACGCCGACAGATCATCGAAGGAGTATCATCGGTGGGAGCAGCAGCAGCGGCGGTGGTGGCGGCAGTGGCAGAGGGAGAACACTACCGGAGACAGAAGAGAGGAAGAAGAAGGCCGGAGGATGAACATGCGGAAGTAGATGGAGGAAGAAGCAGCGAAGAAGATTTTTAATAAAAGACTTGTCAAAAACTGTCTACTGTATTTTTTAACACTATACTACTTTTTTCCAGGTGAATGGGTAGGGGTACGATGTACCCCATACTCATTCACATAGGGTGGGGGGCCAAGATCTGAGGGCCCCCTTATTAAAGGGAGCTCCCAGATTCCGATAAGCCCCCAGCCCGCAGACCCCGACAACCAATGGCCAGGGTTATCGGGAAGAGGCCCTTATCCTCATCAACATGGGCACAAGGTGCTTTGGGGTGAGTTGAGCAGAGCCCCCTGCCCCAAAGCACCCATCCCCCATGTTGAGGGCATGCGGCCTGGTATGGTTTGGGGGGGCGCTCGCTCATCCCCTCCCTTTCCTGACCTGCCAGGCTGCATGCTCAGATAAGGGTCTGGTATGGATTTTAGGGGGGACCCATGCCATTTTTTTGAAAATTTTTTGGCGTGGGGGTCCCCTCCGCCTTTTTTTTTTTTTTTACATTCAGTGGGAAAGTCAGCTTACAGCTGATGATTCATTGGTTGCTAAGGACACGGCGGATGGCATCCTGGCCCTTTCCTTAGCAACCAGCTATATACAGTATAACATTTCTTTTTTAAAATGCAAATTGCAGTAAAATCGTGGTAAAATACGCAGTACTTGCTTTTTGGATGCGGGTTCATTGAATTCTATTAAATGCAAAACGCTGCATTTTGCGGGAAAAAAAGTCCCCGACCCTTTCCAAAAACGCAGAGGCACTAAAATTAATTGATGTGAACATGTTAAAAAAAATGTCTCTGCATTTCTGCAAAATGCATCAAAAAATGCATTTGTGTGAATCAAGCCTTAAAGTCTATGGGACACTAACATGAAAAATCAAAAGGTTCTAATTTTAAAGGCTTATATGCAAGTTATTGTCATAAAAAGTGAAGCAATAAAAATGAAAATATTCCTTTAAATATTGTGCCTGGGGGTTGGCACATTTGTTCCGTGTTTAGAACAGTACCACAGCAAAATGAAATATCTAAAGGAAAAATTGTCACTTAAAATTGATTGCAGCTGTAATGAATTGTCGGGTCTTGGCAATATAGATAAAACTCATTGAAAAAAAGAGCATGGGACCCCCCCGCCAGTCCATTACCAAGGTGCTTTGGTAGCCCCCCAAAGCACCTTGTCCCCATGTTGATGGAAACAAGGGCCTCTTTCCTACAACCTTTGCCCGGTGGTTGTGGGGGTCTGCGGGCGGGGGGGCTTATCAGAATATGGAAGCCCCCTTTAACAAGGGGACCCCCAAATCCCATCCCCATGTGTGAAATGGTACTGGGGTACAAATGTATCCCTACCATTTCACAAAAAATGTGTCAAAATGTTAAAAACGACAAGATATAGCTTGGGGACAAGTCCTTTATTAAAAAATAAAAAACGTCAGTTTTAAAAAAATAAATAAAAAAAATATTTATATATTTGCATTGATACATGTCCCCTGGGGCAGGACCCAGGTCCCCAAACACATTTTATGACAGTAACTTGCATATAAGCCTTTAAAATGAGCACTTTTGATTTTTCATGTTAGTGTCCCATAGACTTTAACGGTGTTCGTGTGTTCTGCCAAATTTTTTGCATGTTCGGTATGTTCTGGTACAAACCGAACTGGGGGTTTTCAGCTCATCCCTAATAAATACTAACATGACACCCCCCTAGGGGTAGGCAACCTTAAAAAGGTCAAAGATTACCGGGCAAAGTGCCACCTCCTCACACCTGATTTAAATCTCCTAATTGCTGTACTGCCATGTTACAATCGTGTGCATTTCATGGCAATCACGGGTTTAAATCAGGTGGTGAGGAGACAACATGTCGCGTGTCAAACACACTTGCATTGCTTTTCAGAGGAGCAGCAGTGCCTGCTGCACTTGTGCATGAGCCCTTAGTTGCATTTGGAAGCCTTAGGGCTTGTAAACATGTAAAGTTGGGGAGTGGTAAGGCCCTATCATTTACTATCCACAATCCCTACCCCCTTTAGCTGATGAAGTAGCAGCCAAAGGTGTATGCATGCTGCAGCAGGAATTGGGCCCCCTATTGCTTTTGGTGGGTGCTACGGGGCCAGTCTGCAAGTGCCCCACAACTGCATACTTCTGTGGAGTCCAAGGGGTTAAAGCAGGCGGTGGGAAAGCAACACAAAACTGCCTGCTTTAACTCCTTATTTGCTGTACTGCACAAATTTGCTAGGCACTTAAATTGGTCATGCTTGGCAGGTGCTACACCCAACAACCATGAAAGGGCATTAAACTCCTGCTGTGGCTGCGACATGTGTTCATCACTGGCCATTGCAGCTAAAGGGGGTGCAGTTGGGGCAGGGGTGATAAAAACACGTCTTAACTATGGGGTTTTACTACGTCCCCCAAACAGGACCTATAAGGTGCCTATATGGCACTTTGCCATAGACTTTAATCATACCCTGCAAGTGTGGTGCAAATTCTGAGACCGTGTCAAAATGCCTGCATTTTGCACCAAACCCACAGGATATAATAGAAGTCTATGGCTAAGTGCAGCAAACTCACAGGAAAGCTGCAGGTACACTGCACTGCACCCGCAGTGTCAATAAACTGAAGCGCATCAGTGTGAAAGCAGCCCTATTCTATTTTATGGCCAGTATATTGCTTCACAGTGACCTGAAGAACTCTTTCCTGCTGCCGGCACCACTCTGGAGACCACTAGCTGGAATGAGAGATGGAGTGCAGTTGGCATCACTCCATAGAGTAAACAAGCCAGCACTACAGAGGAGGCATCGGCTAATGCGGCTCTTGCTCGCTACTACAGATCCAACTTTACACATCATCCTTCTGCATTACGCTCTGTTTGTTGCTCTGGAATGGTGAGTCAGCAATCCCCAAACGTGATCTACCAGTCACCTGTTTTCGATCTACTGGTAGATCACGTTCTACGTGTTGCTGACCCTCGCCCTAGAGTGAGCATGAATTGTTGCTATGTGTGGGACTGTGCTTGTGTGACTGGCAGCCCCTGTACTACTTTAGGAGAACCTGTCTATTTCCAGCAGCCCCTCTTGGGGGTAAGCACTACACTTTACACCCTAAAATATGTATATAATATGTAACCTGTTCTAAAAGGTGGAGTTAGCATTTAAATAGATGTCAGACCATATTTTTGGTAAAAAAAATCGCAATAAGAGATTATTGATTGGTTTTCGCAAAAGTTATAGCATTTACAAAATAGGGGATAATTTTATGGCATTTTTATTAATAATTTTTTTTTTTTACTAGTAATGGCGGCGATTAGCGATTTTTTTTTATTGTGACTGCAACATTATGGCGGACACATAGGACATTTTGGGGACCATTGTCATTTATACAGCAATCACTGCTATATAAATGCAGTGATTCCTGTGTAAATGACACTGGCAGTGAAGGGGTTAACCAGTGGGTGGCAGTGTAGGGGTTAAGTGTTCCTAGGGGTGTGTTACTAACTGTGGGGGGCTGGGCTTTCATTTAGTGAACACTGATCTCTGCTCCAATCACATGGAGCAGAGATCAGCGTCACTAGTTGCTAGGCAGAATGGGGAGATGCTGTTTACAACGGCATCTCTCCGTTCAGCAGCCCCGTGAGACGATCATGGGAATGCCCATGGCGATCAAGTCCGCGGGACCCACGACCGAACTCATGGGGGTCCCGACCGACACGTGATGGCAGGGTGGCAAATTTAAAAGGACGTACAGGTATGCCCATTTGCCTGCCCGTGCCATTCTGCCGACGTACATCGGCGTGCGGCGGTCGGGAACCGGTTAAATAACTGATATCCAATGGATGGACTGGGATCTCTTTGTTAAAAGGCTAGATAGGCCCTATGGTGGGGAACCAATTGGTCCCCTGGGGGTGGTGGCCCCGGGGTAGGAGTAACCAATGGGGACCCTGCCTGCCCCGGGGGCAAGGCCCTTGTGGGGGTCGGCTGACCTGGCCTGTCCACATTAAATAAGTAGGAATGCATAACCGTTAAAAATTTACCTACAACCTGTTTGTCTGAACAGAGGCTTACATTTTTGGGCACATACTTGCCCCTCACCTATGTGCATATTTTAATGACCTAAGACAGAGAACTAAGCTCCCTAATTATGAAAATCCAGCCTATATAAATGTCATACCAAAACCGGGAAAGGACCATGGGGACTGCTCAAATTACCATCTGATCTCACTGATTAATATTGATCTACAAATCTTAACTAAGATCCTGGCCCTAAGACTAAACACCTTCCTCCCACACTATATTCACCCTGACCAGACTGGATTTGTCCCAAATAGACAGGCATCGGACCAAACCCTCAGACTAATAAACTTCATTTCAGCTGTACAGCCTAATTTGGATGGTGGGGGATCTAGAAAAGGTATGCTGTTATCGTTGGACATTCAGAAGGCATTCGATTCCCTTTCTTGGGAATATCTTTTGCAGTATTGGGACGTTTTGGTTTTGGCAAGCGCTTTCTGGACCTCCTCCGAATACTGTATGAAGCACCAACGGCCTCCTTAATGCTTCGGGGTTACTCCTCCCAACCCCTTGCTATTAGAAGGGGAATCAGGCAGGGGTGCCCGCTGTCACCGCTATTATTTGCTCTGGCGATTGAGTCACTGGCAATAAAAATTCGTACATGTCAGGACATAAAGGGGATTGTCTGCGGCCGGTTTGAGCATAAATGCCTGCTTTTTGCGGATGATTTATTGCTGACTTTGACATCCCCGATTACATCGCTCCCTAAAATGTACAGGATTTTAAAGCCATTTTCAGAGATTTCAGGGTTGCACATAAACCATAACAAGTCCAGAGCATTAAATCTCTCACTGAACATTGAACGGCTGGCGCATGTACATGGCGCCGATGTGTAGGTGGCCCCACCCACACAAAAGAGCAGATGGGGGCAGCAGGGGACAAGAAATCCCCCTTTATACTCATCGCAGCTCCCAAAGCAAAAACAAAGCCGCCAACAGCAAGAAGCAACACGTCAAATGGGTGGGGATATGAGCCTTAAATTGAATACCCTCATACCCATACTTAAAAATAGTACGTTTTTCCCCGGGCCTCACTCCTTTTGCCTTTGAATGGTAGACCAATAAGGGCCTATTACGAATAGCAGATCTTTGCGACAATAGAGGTATGCTGACCGAACGTGCTATGATTGAAAAATATCAAATGCCACCAGTAGAACGTCACAGATACACTCAACTTCACCACTATCTTCAATCCCTGGCTCCTAGAGGTGACCTGGTGACCCTGACCCCTATGGAGCACTTATGCAGTAATTATGATAAACTCAGAGGCCATATTTCGGCCATATATACACTATTGACGAATGTATCGACAAAACCGAGCTATATGCTCCAGTGGGAAAAGGATCTCTGGGAAACCCTTGACCTAGAAAAATGGCATGCTATGTCAGAATCAGCTTCTAGATCACTTCTAAATACCTCGATAATAGAAGCAAACTACAAGGTGTTATTACGGTGGTATATGGTGTCGGTCAGGCTGGCCACCTTTGTACATGGAGATACCCCAAGTGTTTTAGAGGTTGTGGTCAGGATGGAATTACATATCATATATGGTGAACATGCCCCAAGGTTAGAAAATTTTGGATTAGGGTATACAATTTTATATATACCCTTACCCAGATAAACTTAACTAAAACTAAACAAGCACTTCTGGGTGATAGGGCGATGGAAGCCTCTAATTCCCAAAGGCGATTACTTACCTTCATATTTATTTCAGCAAAAATAACGATTGCCAGGAATTAGAGGTCCGCTGCCCTACCATTTGGTCAGCTAAAAAGTAAAATATCGTGGCTAATGTTAAAAGAAAGGTTGACAGCGCTGGTTCAGGATAAAATGAGGTTGTTCCACAAAGTCTGGGATCCGTGGCTGGATTACTTGGCTAGTGATCCCAGACCACTTGCCACGTAGGTATTGATATATATAATGGACATTAGAGACCCGGACTACAGCTCCTCCATATCCCCCTCCCCCACTCCCACCTCTTAACTCTATTTACCCCCATAACTCTTTTCTACCTTTCTCTTTAAAACTCACATGCTTAAGTAAAGTACTACTATAATGCAGAGTCGTAGACTATATGGGCTCATACATAGAGGACTGAAGATAGTCCGGGCCTTGGGCTTCGCCCGCATGTGGGAGATGCTCAACCCCACCCAGCCATTAGTGTGATGGGGGTGGGCTCTTCCCGGTGGGGGGGGGGGGGTGCCGGGCTAGCTGAAAATATAAAGAGGCTAAAGGGCCCCTATTCCAGGAGTCATATATACAGACTATTTTGTTATAATAACTAGAGGGTTCACCTCCCATGGACTCATTAAGCACGCAGTCAAGGCAGGTGAAACATTTATTTTTATTTTCCTCTGTTGTTTGTTGTTATGTTAAGAGACCAAAATATGATTCTGTTGTGGCTATGCATACTGTACAAAATGTATAATGTTCATATTGTTCTGTATTGAAAATCTTCACAAAATATAACTGGATACTAACATTTATAGGTAAAGTTTATCCAGGGAATAACTGCTTGCCTCTTGGGGGACGAGGAAGTCTTTTTTTTTTGCCTTCCTCTGGATCAACTGTGGGTATAGGATAGTGTACTGTATATAAAGTGCCTTGCAAAAGTATTCACCCCACTTGGCATTTTTCGTGTTTTGTTGCCTCACAACCTGGAATTAACATGGATTGTTTGAGGATTTACATAATTTAATTTATAGAACATGCCCACAACTTTGAAGATGATATATATTTTTTTTATTATTATTGTGAAGCAAACAACAAATAGGACAAAATAACAGAAAAAGTCAATGTGCATAACTATTCACCTCCCTAAAGTCAATACTTTGTAGAGCCACCTTTTGTGGCTATCACAGCTCCAAGTTGCGTTGGAGAAGTCTCTATGAGCTTGCCACATCTTACCACTGGGATTTTTGACAATTCATCCATGCAAAACTGCTTCAGTTCCTTCAAGTTGTATGGTTTGGGCTTATGAACAGCAATCTTTAAGTCTGACCACAGATTTTCTATTGGATTGAGGTCTGGGCTTTGAGTAGGCCATTCCAGCACATTTACATGTTTCCCCTTAAACCACTGAAGTGTTACTTTAGCATTGTGTTTGGAGTCATTGTCCTGCTGGAAGGTGAACCTCCGTCCTAGCCTCAAATCACACACAGAGTGGTACAGATTTTGCGCAAGAATATCCCTGTATTTAGCACCCTCCATCTTCCCCTCAACTCTGACCAGTTTCCGCAGTCCCGACTGCTGAAAAACATCCCCACAGCATGAAGCCACCAACATGTTTCACTGTGGGATGGTGTTCTTTGTGTGATGGTGATGTGTTGGGTTTGCGCCAGACATAGCGTTTTCTTTGATGGCCAAAAAGTTTAATTTTAGTCTCATCAGACCAGAGCACCTTCTTCCATACATTTTGGGAGTCTCCCACATGCCTTTTCACAAACTCAAAATGTGCCATTTTGATTTTTTGCTGAAAGTAATGTCTTTCTTCTGGCCACTCCACCATAAAGCCCGACTCTATGGAGCGTACGGCTTATTGTCGTCCTATGTACAGATACTCCAGTCTCTGCTGTGGAACTCTGCAGCTCCTCCGGGGTTACCTTAGGTCTCTGTGCTGCCTCTCTGATTAATGTCCCCCTTGCCTGTTCCATGAATTTTGGTGTGCGGCCGTCTCTTGTCAGGTTTGCTGTTGTGCCATATCCTTTCCATTTGGTTATGATAGATTTGATGGTGCCCCTAGGGATCATCAAAGATTTGGATATTTTTTTATAACCTAACCTTGACTTGTACTTCTCAATAACATTGTTCCTTACTTGTTTGGAGAGTTCTATGGTCTTCATGGCCGTGTTTGGTTAGTGGTACCTCTTGCTTAGGTGTTGCAGCCTCTGGGGCCTTTCAAAAAAGGTGTTAATATGAAACGACAGATCATGTGACACTTAGATTGCACACAGGTGGACATCACTTCACTTATTATGTGACTTCTGAAGGTAATTGGTTGCACTAGAGCTTTTTTTATGGGCTTTACAACAAAGGGGGTGAATACATATGCACATTCCAATTATCCGTTTTTTATTTCTGAAAAATGGTTTTATGTATATATTTTTCTAATTTTACTTCACCAACTTAGACTATTGTGTTCTGATCCGTCACATATGATTCAGATTAAAAAAACATTGAACTAAAGGCTTTAATGTAACAAAATAGGTAAAAAGCCAAGGGGGTGAATACTTTTGCAAGGCACTGTATAGTGTGTGTGTGTTTGTGTGTATATGTGTGTTTTTTTTGTGTTGGTTGAACTGGATGGACTTGTAACTTTTTCCAACCACATTAACTATGTAACTTGGTATATGCAGATTCCGGAGATGTAAACAATGTGGCACTGCATGTGACACGTCATTCCCTTTCTCATTTTGCACAGGTGCCCAACCACAGTGGATACGTGAAAGTGTGGTTAGGTAGAGCACACTGACCTTACAGAGGATAGAAGAGAGGACAGAGTACGTTCAGCTTGCTGAGATTTAAAACCATGCAAATCTTTTGTGAGTGCATCATAATTTTACTACTTTCTCTGGCAGTCTTGGGGGTGATTTACTAAAATTAGGGAGTGCAAAATCAGGTACAGCTCTGCATAGAAACCAATCCGCTTCCAGGTTTTATTGTCAAAGCTTGATTGAACAAGCTGAAGTTAGAAGCTTATTGGCTATGATGCACAGCTGCACCAGATTCTGAGTGCTCCAGTTTTAGTAAATCTCCTGCCTAGTGGGAACAATGCATCGTTGGTGGATGATGGGAAGTTTGAGTACACTCAGGAACAGACTCAGTGGTGGGCTGGTGGCAACTTTTTTTGTTAAGGAGGTTAGCATCTTGACTTGCTGGTGGTTGGCATTGGCTATTCAAGCTACTGTATGTCAAATGTTTAATGACTATGCTGGCTGAGTTTTTATTTTTGGTTCATGTATACATTTTTTTTCTTTGTAGTTGAGGTCTGTTGTAGGATGTAAAGCATTACAGTCATGATTTAGGCCTCATGCACACTGGAAGTTTTTTGATGTTTTTACAGCAGCTGTTTTTGGCTGTAGACTCTTTTCTCTACAGTCATTAAACTCTCCATCACGTTAAAGCTAAATTGGAAAAACGTTAAAAAGCGCTATTGCAAAAACGTTGAATAAAGTTGAAAAACTCACCGCAAAGCTGCTGGCGTTTTTATAACGTTATTATAAAGTCCAGTATTCATGAGGCCTTATTGTAATAGAGTTGGAACCCTATCTTTTAAGCTCCTTCCACTTTTATTGCAATTTGCCCACACCTAAAATTCACCCCTTGACCTGTTCTCTTCTCTGCTCCCAATCTCCAGAATTCCAATTTCCAAAAGTTATCGGTATAGGGAAGCCTGTGACTTGCTCACCAGTGAAAATGCTTGAGCCTAGTGATTGTCTCACTCCCCTATATCACATGACAAAGACATTGCAGTCACGGTTTTCCCAGGTCCCCAATTATGCTGATTTCAGTGCCAGCTGTGATGGAGAAGATGTTCTGTGTATGGGGTAGCCTATGACTTGCTTATCTGTAACAGAGTTTTGGGCTAGCGATTGGCTCCCTTTGCCTTGATTTTTCTCCCTTTATCACATAACCGAGGGATTCAGGTCAACGTTACTCCAGGTCCCCAACATTGCTGATTTCAGTGCCAGCTGTGATGAAAGAAGGCACAATGAGGAAGCTGTAGAAAGTTGTGTATAGGTGAGCTGGCACAGTCTATTTGCAAAGACATAATCATGTTACCTTCAATAGATTGATAAATAGATTGGATACATAGTGCTAAAGTAAAAAAGGAAACAAAAGATTACACAATATAAAACGTGAGTGAGCGCATAATACAATCCTCCTCTTCAGCCTACGCTCCACCGAGTCCTAAATAAGTTGCATTTTCCGAGACTGAATGTGTTATTCTTTGGTATAAGTGTTCAGCAGCTTAATTGCCTTGGCTGCTGCAATTTTACGAGATAAACTGATGCTGGTCACAGTAGCCAAATCTGCTTTTTACAGGTTCCTGGCTAGAAAACTGTTTGTTGGCATAAAAAGATAGGGGTGATAAAATTCTCGCTGATTGCTCTGAGAACCGAACATGTTCTCATCATGTTTTGGCAGCCTGGAAAGGGTCTGTAGTTTTGTTTAATACTCTGCTACTGGCAAATCCTAAAGCCCTAACAGAGAAATCTGAAGTTGTTTTATGGCTGAAAGAAAGCTTTGAGTGTGTGGAAATATGCAATAAACAGGCAGATTGGCTAGCAGGCAAATAGGTATTATTTCATGTACTACGAATCTAATACTAGGCAGTCTGCTGCCTTCTAGAATGAGGGACTGGGCAACAATGAATTATTAAGATTAGTTATGTGGAGCCATTCCATGCAGCAATAGGTGTTACAGGCTAATAGTGTAGTAAGAAAGGTTGTAATTAGTGATGGCATCACAGCCAGGAATAAATAATGAAAGTGGCGCTAAAAAAATTCTTAACTCAAAAAGTCTATTTTTTGCTGATGTAATCCAACTTCCTGTTAGAGAGCTGCTACATTTGCTTTCCATAGTCCCACTACTGTATATGTAGAGTGAGGGGAAAAAAAGCATGATTCCCCTGCTGATTTTGAACGTTTGCCCACTGACAAAAAAATGATCAGTCTATAATTTTAATGGTTGGTTTATTTTAACAGTGAGCGACAGAATAATAACCAACATTGATTTGCATTTTAATGCGTGAAATAAGTATTTGACCCCTACTCAAAACATGACTTGGTACTTGGTGCCAATCCTCTGTTGGCAATCACAGAGGTCAGACGTTTCTTGTAGTTGGCCACCAGGTTTGCACACATCTCAGGAGGGATTTTGTCTCAATCCTCTTTGCAAATGTTCTCCGAGTCATTAAGTTTTCAAGGCTGATGTTTTGTATCTCAAACCTTCAGCTCCCTCCACATATTTTCTATGGGATTAAGGTCTGGAGAATGGCTAGGTTACTGAATGACCCTAATGTGCTTTTTCTTGAGCCACTCCTTTGTTGCCTTGGCTATGTGTTTTGGGTCATTGTCGTGATGGATTACCCATCCACGACCCATTTTCAATGCCCTGGCTGAGGGAAGGAGATTCTCTCCCAAGATTTGATGGTACATGGCTACGTCCATCGTCCCTTTGATGCAGAGAAGTTGCCCTGCAGAAAAACACCCCAAATTTCCATCTCCATGATGACGTTGGTGATAGTGCTGTTGGGGTCATAGGCAGCATTCCTCCTCCTCTAAACAGGGTGAGTTGAGTTGACGTCAAAGAGCTCAATTTTGGGCTCATCTGACCGCAGCATTCATTCAGATGTTAATTCGCAAACTTCAGACGGGCCTGTACGTATACTTTCCTAAGCAGGGGGACCTTGCGGGTGCTGCAGGATTTCAGTCCTTCACATCATAGTGTGTTATCAATTGTTTTCTTGGTGAATATGGTCCAAGCTGCCTTGAGATCATTGACCAGATTCTCCTGTGTAGTTCTGAGCTGATTCCTCACCAGTCTCATGATCATTGAAACTCCACAAGGTGAGATCTTGCATGGAGCCCCAGACCGAGGAAGATTGACAGTTTTGTGTTCCATTTGCAAATAATGTCACAAACTGTGTCACCCTCTCACCCAGCTGCTTGGCGATGATCTTGTAGCCCATTTCAGCCTTGTGTAGGTCTAGAAATGTTGTCCCCGACATCCTTGGACAGCTCTTTGGTCTTGGCCATGGTGGGGAGATGGGAATCTGATTGATTCTGTGGACAGATGTCTTTTATACAGGTAACAAGCTGAGATTAGAAGCACTCCCTTTAAGAGGGTGCTCCTAATCTCAGATCGTTACCTGTATAGAACATACCCGGGGGCCAGAAATCTTGCTGAATGATAGGGGATCAAATACTTATTTCACTCAATAAATTGCAAATCCATTTATAACTTTTGTGAAATGTGTTTTTCTGGATAGGTTTATTTTAACAGTATTTTAACAAAAAAAATCATTAAAGCGGAGGTCCACCCTAAAGTGGACCTTCCGCTCATTGGAATCCTCCCCCCCTCCGGCGCCACAATTGGCACCTTTCAGGGGGGAGGGGGTGCAGGTACCTGTACAGTACAGGTATCTGCACCCACTTCCGGCATAGCTATCTGCAGAAAGGGGCGTAGATTACGCCCCTTTCCGAATGTCCCCCGCTGCCTGCTGGGAAACACACGGATCCCAGAGGCAACGGGACCATCCTTATTGTGCAGCGCGACTCGCGCATGTGCAGTAGGGAACCGGGAAATGAAGCCGAAAGGCTCCACTTCCTGATTCCCATACCCAAGATGGCAGCGGCAGCACCCGAGAGACGATCGAGAGATCGGCTTCGGGTGCCGACATCGCGGGCGCGCTGGACGGGTAAGTGTCCTTATTTTAAAAGTCAGCAGCTGCAGTATTTGTAGCTGCTGGCTTTTAAATAAATAAAAAAAAATGGCGGAACTCCCGGCGGACTCCCGCATTAAAATTATAGAATGATCATTTCTTTCAGTTGGCAAATATACAAAATCAGCAGGGGATCAAATACTTTTTTCCATTGCTGTAGGAAACAGGGCCACTGGTAGAGGGGTACAGGTGAGGCTTAGCCCTTATTGAGGGGGCCCAAACCTAACAGGAGGTGCAGCGTGTTCCTTGGTTCTCCTATACTGTGTGTGATATATATATATATATATATATATATATTCTCACAAAAGTGAGTACACCCCTCACATTTTTGTAAATATTTTATTATAACTTTTCATGTGACAACACTGAAGAAATTACACTTTGCTACAATGTAAAGTAGTGAGTGTACAGCTCGTATAACAGTGTAAATTTGCTGTCCCCTCAAAATAACTCAACACAGCCATTAATGTCTAAACTGCTGGCAACAAAAATTAGTACACCCCTAAGTGAAAATGTCCAAATTGGGCCCAAAGTGTCAAGATTTTGTGTCCACCATTATTTTCCAGTATGGCATCTTGGGCATGGAGTTCACCAGAGCTTCACAGGTTGCCACTTTAGTCCTCTTCCACTCCTACATAATGACATCATGGAGCTGGTGGATGTTAGAGACTTGCGCCCATCCACCTTCCATTTGAGGATGCTCAATAAGGTTTTGGTCTGGAGACAGGCTTTACCAGTCAATCACCTTTAACCTCAGCTTCTTTAGCAAGGCAGTGGTCCTCTTGGAGGTGTGTTTGGGGTCGTTATTATGTTGGAATACTGCCCTGTGACCCAGTCTCCAAAGGGATGGGATCATGCTCTGCTTCAGTATGTCACAGTACATGTTGGCCTTCATGGTTTCCTCAATGAACTGTAGCTCCCCAGTGCCGGCAGCACTCATTCAGGCTCAGACCATGACACTCCCACCACCATGCTTTACTGTAGGCAAGACACACTTGTTGGTCTTTGTACTCATCACCTGGTTGCCGCTACACATGCTTGACACCATCTGAATCAAATACGTTTATCATGGTCTCATCAGACCACATGACATTGTTCCAGTAATCCATGCCCTTAGTCTGCTTGTCTTCAGCAAATTGTTTGTGGGCTTCCTTGTGCATTACCTTTAGAAGAGACTTCCTTCTGGGACGACAGCCATGCAGACCAATTTGATACAGTGTGCAGCGTATTGTCTGAGCACTGACAGGCTGACTCCCCCCCCACCCCTTCAGGCTCTGCAGCAATGCTGGCAGCACTCATAAACTATTTCCCAAAGACAACCTCTGGATATGACGCTGAGCATGTGCACTCAACTTCTTTGGTCAACCATGGAGAGGCCTGTTTTGAACGGAACCTGTCCTGTTAAACCACTGTAGGGTCTTGGCCACCTTGCAGCTCAGTTTCAGGGTCTTGGCAATCTTCCGATAGCCTAGGCCATAGTTATGTAGAGCAGCAATTATTTTTTTTCAAAGCCTCAGAGAGTTCTTTGCCAAGAGGTGCCATGTTGAACTTCCAGTGACCAGTATGAGAGAGTGAGAGCAACACTAAATTTAACACACCTGCTCCCCATTCACACGTGAGACCTTGTAACACTGAGATGTCACATGACACCAGGGCGGGAAAATGTCTAATCGGGCCCAATTTGGAAATGTTTCACGTAGGGGTGTACTCACTTTTGTTGCCAGCAGTTTAGACATTAATGGCTGCGTGTTGAGATATTTTGAGGGGACAGCAAATGTACACTGTTATACAAGCTGTACACTCACTACTTTACATTGTAGCAAAGTGTCATTTTCTTCAGTGTTGTCAAAAGATAGAATAAAATATTTACAAAAATGTGATATATACAGTGCCTTGCGAAAGTATTCGGCCCCCTTAAACTTTTCAACCTTTTGCCACATTTCAGGCTTCGAACATAAAGATATAACATTTTTATTTTTTGTGAAGAATCACCAACAAGTGGGACACAATTGTGAAGTGGAACGAAATCTATTGGATTTTGAAACTTTTTTAACTAAGAAAAAAATGAAAAGTGGGGCATGCAAAATTATTCGGCCCCCTTGCGTTAATACTTTGTAGAGCCACCTTTTGCTGCGATTACAGCTGCAAATCGCTTGGGGTATGTCTCTATCAGTTTTGCACATTGAGAGACTGAAATTCTTGCCCATTCTTCCTTGCAAAACAGCTCGAGCTCAGTGAGGTTGGATGGAGAGCGTTTGTGAACAGCAGTTTTCAGCTCTTTCCACAGATTCTCGATTGGATTCAGGTCTGGACTTTGACTTGGCCATTCTAGCACCTGGATACGTTTATTTGTGAACCATTCCTTTGTAGATTTTGCTGTATGTTTGGGATCATTGTCTTGTTGGAAGATAAATCTCCATCCCAGTTTCAGGTCTTTTGCAGACTCCAACAGGTTTTCATCCAGAATGGTCCTGTATTTGGTTGCATCCATCTTCCCCTCAATTTTAACCATCTTCCCTGTCCCTGCTGAAGAAAAGCAGGCCCAAACCATGATGCTGCCACCACCATGTTTGACAGTGGGGATGGTGTGTTGAGGGTGATGAGCTGTGTTGCTTTTACGCCAAACATATCGTTTTGCATTGTGGGCAAAAAGTTGGATTTTGGTTTCATCTGACCAGAACACCTTCTTCCACATGTTTGGTGTGTCTCCCAGGTGGCTTGTGGCAAACTTTAGACAAGACTTTTTATGGATATCTTTGAGAAATGGCTTTCTTCTTGCCACTCTTCCATAAAGGCCAGATTTGTGCAGTGTACGACTGATTGTTGTCCTATGGACAGACTCTCCCACCTCTGCTGTAGTTCTCTGCAGTTCATCCAGAGTGATCATGGGCCTCTTGGCTGCATCTCTGATCAGTCTTCTCCTTGTCTGAGCTGAAAGTTTAAAGGGACGGCCAGGTCTTGGTAGATTTGCAGTGGTCTGATACTCCTTTCATTTCAAAATGATCGCTTGCACAGTGCTCCTTGGGATGTTTAAAGCTTGGGAAATCTTTTTGTATCCAAATCCAGCTTTAAACTTCTCCACAACAGTATTACGGACCTGCCTGGTGTTCCTTGGTCTTCATGATGCTCTCTGCGCTTTTAACAGAACCCTGAGACTATCACAGAGCAGGTGCATTTATACAGAGACTTGATTACACACAGGTGGATTCTATTTATCACCATCAGTCATTTAGGACAACATTGGATCATTCAGAGATCCTCGCTGAACTTCTGGAGTGAGTTTCCTGCACTGAAAGTAAAGGGGCCGAATAATTTTGCACGCACAACTTTTCAGTTTTTTATTTGCTAAAAAAGTTTAAAATATCCAATAGATTTCGTTCCACTTCACAATTGTGTCCCACTTGTTGGTGATTCTTCAAAAAAAAAATTAAATTTTATATCTTTATGTTTGAAGCCTGAAATGTGGCAAAAGGTTGAAAAGTTCAAGGGGGCCGAATACTTTCGCAAGCCACTGTATATTCTGTGACATATATATTATCTCTCTGCCATGACTTACTGTCCTACTATTATATACTGTCCTGCCTGTACTCACTGCCATTACAATTTATACTGCCATTCATTATATATACTGCTCTTCCGCTACACACTGCCCTACTATATACTGCCCTACCACTACTTATTACCCTGCCACTAAAAACTGGCGTATCACAATATTTTGCCATACCACTATTACCTTGCCACTACGCACTGCCCTTGCCACACACTGCCAAAATAGGAAGAAAAATGTCCGTGGGGCTTTAGAGGAAACTAGCCTGAAAATAATTGTTCAAACCATTATATAAAAATATTTGACAGCTTAATTTTTCACATTACATATGTAGTGGGTGTCTCACTCTATAACCTGTGATCCCGCCAAGCTGGCAAGAACAATGTATACAGGTTTTCCAGCTTGAGTTAGGGAGAGCTGCCAGCAGCTGCAAGGGAGATTTTTCACCCCTTCCTTCTTCCTGTTTTCACTAACTGAGTAATGTAATATGAGCTGACACACACAGAGCTGTGCATTCAGCAGCCTCTTATGCCCCTATTGGCCGGAAGAGGAAAACAAATTAAAGGCAGTTACAACAGCCAATGGAAGAGATTGTACTGAACTGCAGGGAGAGCAGCAATGGATTTGGGGACATGTAGTTCCCACACAAAACGGCCCCATAGACTGGTTTACAGGGAGAAATACAAATCCCAGCAGGCTTTGCTGACAGAAAAGTAAAAGACTCCATTTTGTGTCCTGAGGTACAGTTCAGTCAGCCATAAGGGAGTAAAGAGACCAGACCTGAGGGAGAGGTGCTGTCTCTCAGATGATCTCCCCGTGCAATTCAGGTCTTAACCGCGAGTTGGGACGTCCAGCCTGAGAGAGAGGGGATCTCCGGGTGTGGTTTCCAAAGCAAGCAAAGTCCTTTCTTGTATTAAGAGAGGCATGGACTCCAGAGAGACAGAAATATGATTTTGCCCCTGTACAAATAATTAGTAAGACCTCATCTGGAATATGCAGTTCAGTTTTGGGCACCAGTTCTCAAAAAGGATATCGGGGAACTGGAGAAAGTGCAGAGAAAAGCAAACCACATTTATAAGAGTCATGGAGGATCTCAGCTATGAGGAAAGATTAGAGCAACTGAATCTATTCCCTCTTGAGAAGAGGAGATTAAGGGGGGATATGATCAACATGTACAAATACATAAGTGGTCCACATAGTGAACTTGGTGTTGAGTTATTCACTTTAAGTTCATCACAGATAAGGGGGCACTCTTTATGTTTAGAGGAAAAAAGATTTCATATCCAAAAAGGTTTCTTCACAGTAAGAGCTGTCAAAATGTGGAATAGAATCCCTCCAGAGGTGGTTCTGGCCAGCTCAGTAGATTGCTTTAAAAAAGGTCTGGATTATTTTCTAACTGGGTACTGACATTTATAGGTAAAGTTGATCCAGGGTAAATCTGATTGCCTCTCCGGGGGATCAGGAAGGAATTTTTTCCCCTGCAGTAGAAAATTGGATCATGCTCTACTGGGGTTTTTGCCTTTCTCTGCATCAACTGTGGGTATAGGCTTGTGTATATGGGATTGTATTATTATTATTTATTTATTGGTTCAACTAGATGGACTTGTGTCTTTTTTCAAACTAACTATGTAATGACTCGGCACCGACTGAGGCCATCTTGCCTTGGTATTATTTCCTCATAAGCCGTCCGTGACCTGGACTGTCAAAACATTGTTGATACTGGAACCCTTGACAGCAGGTCACTTTTCCTCTTGTTCTTTAATATCCATTGGCTTCTTTGCCCTTGTGTAGGGTACACCATTTAGACAGAATAAAGGTGGATAAAGCACCTGACCAGATGGCATCCACCCACAGATCCTAAAATTGAGTTTGGTCATTTCAAAGCCATTGTTTCTAATTTTTAGGGACTCGTTAATTACTGGAATAGTACCATGTAACTATAGACCTGTTAGTTTAACTTCTATAGTCCGGAAGATACTGGAAAGTTTAATAAAAGACCACATAGATGAGTTCTTTATTGGAAAAAAATATTTTAAGCAACAGACAGCATGGATTCATGAAAGACAGAAGATGTCAAACAAATCTGATTTCTTTTTATGAGGAGGTAAGTATAACCTTGGACAGAGGGGTGGCTGTGGACGTGGTACACCTGGACTTTGTAAAAGTGTTTGACACCGTTCCCCACACGTGACATATGTATAAGGGAAAGTCTACAGGCTTGGAAGGATCAATTTGTAAATAGATTGAAAACAGTGAAACAAAGAGCGATTCAAATAGGAGGTCCACCCAGTCCCCTGCTCTTTGTTATATATATGCTTGTTTCTACTCATCCAAATGTGAGTGTTTTATCCTATTTTTAATAAATTGCCTTTTTTATACGGGATCACGCTATGTTAGCCCATCTTTTCATTGCATGATATATCCCTCCTGGTGTTTACCTTCCACCCTCCTCACAATGATTGGAGCCTTCAAGTCACTATTCAGTGACAGTCCAAGGTTGATTGATTGCTACAGATCTAGGACCAGTTGTTTCCAACAGATGTGTTCAACCTAATAAGCTCTGCAGACTTGGGTGGTGTAAGCCCCACCAAGTCAATAAGATCTTGTAAGCCTTCCTCTGTTTACGGTGGTGGTAGTACTTCTGTTTTTTCCTTCACAGTTCATACCGGTGATTGGAATCCCCCATATGTCTAATGGGACAGCACATCTAATTAAATTTCTTTGGACTTTATAATTCACAATTTTTGTTTATCGTGCAGTTATTATACTAGCAATTTTTTTTAGAAATTACTCATTTTTTCTGAGTTTGCACTCACCACTCACATTTATTATGTGTTAATCCTTGTTTATTTGGTGTGTTTCTGTTCAATATATACACCCTAAATTTTGTCTCTTTCCTCGTTTATGGTATAGTCACCATACTAGCACATTTTTCACCATAACTGCATTTTTTTCTGAAATTTCACTTTTTCTTTGATTCACATTTCACCATTTATAAATCTCTGTTTATTTGATATATTTATGTTTAAGTCACATTTATATCATTTATTTATGCAAATTTGCTGTTTGCAACCTTAACGCTGCACTTATTTATTCACAGTTTTTGCTTTTTGTCTACAAGCTGTGCTGGCTGCTAGGTTGCAGATTCACAGTGCAGTATTCCTTTAACTTTAGTAAATGTAAAGTTATGCACTTGGGGGCTAAGAATATGCATGCATCATACATGCTAGGGGGAGTACAACTGGGGGAATCAATGGTGGAGAAGGATCTGGGGGTTTTGGTAGATTATAAGCTCAATAATAGCATGCAATGGCAAGCTGCTGTTTCCAAAGCGAGCAAAGGCCTTTCTTGTATTAAGAGAGGTATGAACTCCAGAGAGAGAGTTCATTTTGCCTCTGTACAAATCATTAAGACCTCATCTAGAATATGCAGTTCAGTTTTGGGCACAAGTTCTCAAAAAGGATATCGGTGAACTTTAGATTATAGGAACTGAATCTTTTCCCTCTTGAGAAGATTAAGAGGGGATATGATCAACATGTCCATATAGTGAACTTGGTGTTGATTTATTCACTTTAAGGTCATCACAGAAGACAAGGGGGGACTCTTTATGTCTAGAGGAAAAAATATTTCATCTCCAAATACGGAAAGGTTTCTACACATTAAGAGCTGTGAAAATGTGGAATAGACTCCCTCTAGAGGTGGTTATGGCCAGCTCAGTAGCTGGCTTTAAAAAAGGCCTGGATCCTTTCCTAAATGTACATAATATAACTGGGTAGTAACATTTATAGGTAAAGTTGATCCAGGGAAAATCCGATTGCCTCTCGGGGAATCAGGAAGGATTTTTTTCCGCTGCTGTAGCAAATTGGATCATGCTTTGCTGGGGTTTTTCACCTTCCTCTGGATCAACTGTGGGTATAGGTTTTTGTATATGGGATTGTATTTTATTCTATTTTTTCTTGGTTGAACTTGATGCACTCGTCTTTTTTTCAATCTGACTATGTAACTATGTAATGCTGAGCTGTATACCCTGATCTGTGAGGCCGAGCTGTATACCCTGATCTGTGAGGCCGAGCTGTATACCCTGATCTGTGAGGCCGAGCTGTATACCCTGATCCGTGAGGCCGAGCTGTATACCCTGATCCGTGAGGCCGAGCTGTATACCCTGATCCGTGAGGCCGAGCTGTATACCCTGATCCGTGAGGCCGAGCTGTATACCCTGATCCGTGAGGCCGAGCTGTATACCCTGATCCGTGAGGCCGAGCTGTATACCCAGATCTGTGAGGCCGAGCTGTATACCCAGATCTGTGAGGCCGAGCTGTATACCCAGATCCGTGAGGCCGAGCTGTATACCCTGATCCGTGAGGCCGAGCTGTATACCCTGATCCGTGAGGCCGAGCTGTATACCCTGATCCGTGAGGCCGAGCTGTATACCCTGATCCGTGAGGCCGAGCTGTATACCCTGATCCGTGAGGCCGAGCTGTATACCCTGATCCGTGAGGCCGAGCTGTATACCCTGATCTGTGAGGCCGAGCTGTATACCCAGATCTGTGAGGCCGAGCTGTATACCCAGATCTGTGAGGCCGAGCTGTATACCCAGATCTGTGAGGCCGAGCTGTATACCCAGATCTGTGAGGCCGAGCTGTATACCCAGATCTGTGAGGCCGAGCTGTATACCCTGATCCGTGAGGCCGAGCTGTATACCCTGATCCGTGAGGCCGAGCTGTATACCCTGATCCGTGAGGCCGAGCTGTATACCCTGATCCGTGAGGCCGAGCTGTATACCCTGATCCGTGAGGCCGAGCTGTATACCCTGATCCGTGAGGCCGAGCTGTATACCCTGATCCGTGAGGCCGAGCTGTATACCCTGATCCGTGAGGCCGAGCTGTATACCCTGATCCGTGAGGCCGAGCTGTATACCCTGATCCGTGAGGCCGAGCTGTATACCCTGATCCGTGAGGCCGAGCTGTATACCCTGATCTGTGTGGCTGAGCTGTATACTCCTGACACTTTGGATGGAAGCAAGTGAAATACAGGGGACGGAGTGGGTGGGGGGGCAAGGGCACCCCCCCTGTCACAACACAACTCAGCAGGGAAGATCGCTGTACTAACATCTGACCGAACCTGTCAGTTTAGCCACTGGGTTAAACAAAAAAATATATAATGGTGTGCATTAGGCTTAACTTGCAATACTTGTTCCAAAGGAATAGAAGGGGAAAAGGGAGCTTTTCGAGAGCTCACAAAGTATGTCATAAGGAGGCAAATAAAAATTACAGTAAATTCTTTCATGAAAAATAGATTACAGCGCCATTAAGTAGTGGTTAGTAGTATTTTTGGAAAATAAGGATATTGCTTAGTGTCATGAAAATAAAACTGCAATAGCACAGCTAAAGAGCCAGTTCACCCCAAACTGATTGTTTTTTGGTAAGTTTACCTAAAACTAATATTTACTTTGTTGTCTAATTACATCCCTCGGAAGCTCCATCTGCAAAGTCCTTCTAGATGAGCTCCTATGACCTCAAATTATGAAACTAAGTGAGCTTCACTTCTGCTACATTACTCTGTAACATAAGATATATGAACAAAATCATAACGACTATTGTAATGGATGAGTTGGGTCAATGAAAATGATACATCTCCCCTACTAAGACCTCCTGTTGGAAATGGGAGAATATGGTAAGCTTAGCCGTTCTAGTATATATAAACTCAAAAACAATAATGTAATGTATTGCAAATGATAAGTCCTTAGATGTAAAAAGGGGGGGCACAGGTGCAACTGAAAAAAAAAATTGGGCAAGGAGTGATAAATGAATGAAAGGAGTTTATTTAGTCCTTTTAAAGAGGAAGAAAATGCTGTTTTTTTTTCCTTACCTTTAAAGTAAAGGCAAAATGTGCTAGTATGCATCTCATACTAGCACATTATGTGACACCTGCAAACAAAGCCCTCGTCGTCCCTGCTGGAGGCTGCATCCATTTTCGCCTGTCCTCCTTCCGGGGCCATGGTCTCTGGCTGTGTGACTGGCTGGAGCCGCGTGACATCACTCCTGTGCATGCGTGCGGGAACCGCCGATCACAGCACAGGTTTCTGAAAAATGGCACAGGCAGCCATTCCTTCAGAGCGCATGCACCGATGACATCATCGGCGTAGTATACAGTAAATATCTTCTAAATGGCGCACGTTTAGGAGATATTTACAGTACCTATAGGTAAGCCTTATTCTAGGCTTACCTATAGGTACAAAAAATACCTGAAGGTTCACTTCCTCTTTAAGAAAAGTCCATAAAAGTCACTGTGGCATGAAGTTCCCATTATGGAAGGGTCTGGGGAGGCTCCCACCAGAAAACCATGTATAAGGCCCCTTTCGCACCAGCAGACTAATCATGTCCTCCAGTCGGTTTTACAGACAGACCTGATCGGATCACCCATTGTTCTCTATGAAGCGGCAGATGCCAGCAGACATATGTCCGCCAACATCCGATCTGGCCCACTAAAAACAGACAGATGGGGATACATACAGTCTCTGTCTGGCAGATCAGATGACAGTCGGATGGAAGCAGACAGGCAGTCCATTTCCAGCCGACCGCCCCATAGAAAACAGTGGGCTGTGTCCGTGTCCTTTCTGCATATCGGAGCAGACATGAACCTGTCATCTGCCTGATCAGTAGAGAGATCACCCCCCTCCCACTGAACAGGCAGATCGCTTGATGGATTCTGCTCCATCTGAAAGGGGCACAAACAGAAAAAAGGAGATAAAAGCAACACTACCTAAGTGTGGCAAGCTCCTCCTGCTGTTTTTCAGTGTTTTTTATCCATGTGATAAACACACTCAGTCTACTGCTTCTGCTGGCTCTTCCTGGCGTTCCCCTGGTCAACTTCCTGGTTCCAAGCGCCTTACAATTCATCCACATGGAGGTGCTTTCACACCATTGACCACCTGGAAGGTTGCTACCTGCTGGACATCTATTGATGCACTTTTTAATGTTTTTGTTTTTGTTTTTTAAACGTAAGTGCATATTTCACCAGTATGTTTTAATAAATGCTACACTTGGGCCGTTATGCTTTTGTCTCCTTTTATTTCTGTTTATACATAAGTCCTTAGATGTGGTGGCTGCATCAAAGTAGAAGCCCAGGCTATTACTAACTGAGCTTAAACCTGTTCCCACCCCCTTCTATATCCCATTCTAACTACCCTGTAGAAGGAATAAACTTAAACTTACTGATTCTCGTGGCATTTCAGTCCAGTAACATGTTTGGCTTCTAGCGGCAGCTTCAAGGGAGAGAAGAAACCGCTGCCAAGGGATGTCCCATAGTAAGTCTATAGATGTCACCACGCAGACATTGCAGGCATTGTTACTGCAGCTTTAGCTTGGTTAATAATAGCATTTTAACTTTCCTCTTTCCAGATTTTTTTGTTTATTTGCAGCTGCAGTAACACATTTCCTGTCCTACTGTGCCAACATTCACTCACTGTACTGTATTTAAGCAGCAGTGTTATCTTCCTAGAATATGAAGCATGTTGGGACCCGAGAACAACCCCTTTTATATTACTCTTCATAATAGAAGACGCTGGTGTTCTGTAGTTTTCAGAGGAGAGCTGGGAAGGGCTGATAAAAATAAAAAGACCCATATTCTGTCCTTGTCTTATGGCTCATACTCTCTTGCACATTTTGATATTTTTTCCAGATGAGAGTAACTTGGCAGTTGGGTTGGTTTACCCCAATGGGATGTTGATGTTTGATATGTAGGTGTAAGAGGGTTTTTCCAGTTTGGCCACAAGCTGGCACCCTTACCTTACAAATAAATAACGGGTTCTGTTAGAGTGGGAGGAGTTGGGGTAGAGTGTCGATGACAGGAGTGGGACAAGAGTGGGATTCTGGTGCTGGCCCCCATGGGACTTGGTGGGGCTTTTCTTACAGAGATATAGTGCTCCAGGTGATTGGTATTCCCTGCCTGGGGAATGCCTGGAGAAGTCCTGGGCATCTGGATAGAAGGGATTTGGGAACATAATATAGATTGCCCGACTTGGAAAAGTGCCAACAACTGCCACCATAATGGGTGGCACCCTGTCTGCCTTGATTTTATAAGTCTGGAAGACTCGACTCTGCTTGTTACCTGGGGCCTATACTTTGAGCTGGTACCTGGCTCAGCCGGGATAAATGTGGGGTGATGTTTTAGGCATGGTAATATACATGTGCTGGTGAAATGCACACTATTTTGCACCCTCTGGGAACGGGGACTCACACTAAGGTAAACCAAGGCAAGAGGCCTTCTAGTGGTACTTGAGAATGAAACATTATAGCCACGTTCTAAAGGGCTTTTCTACATACGGGAGGTCTGACAATGTATGGAGTTGACATGTGGTCATGTATCCCCATCCTACACTGCTATGCATACAATTTATCAGATCATGTCTCAGATCATGTCTCCTATTTACTGTTTATACTGGATATTGTATATATTCTGTAGAAGGTACAATGTGATTTTTGGCTAGAAGTGTCCCAGTCCAAAACTCTACCCTTCTCTAAGGCCTTATGTACACTGCTGCTGGTAAACAGATGTTTAGGAGCAGTTGGGCATTTTTTTCAGCTGCCCCTGAACACTCCTCTGTTATCTTATCAGTAAATGTACACAGGGATGTTTATAGTAATTTCTAGGCAGTTGATTTTACAAGCAATTTTTGGAACGCCAAAAAGTGCGTTCAGGACAGATGCGGTAACTCATGTTTAGCCGTGTTTCGTCTACAGGCGGTTTTCATTTTTGGCTACTTGAAAAAAAAAAAAAAATTTTTTTTTATTTAACCACTTCCCATCCGGTCAATAGCAGGTTCGGTTATCCTGACTGGTCGTCATATGAAGTCCTTTAGGATAACAGCCGCAGTGGGGGCATGCATCGCGGCGGTGTGGTGTGTCAATGTGACACACTGCTACACTGATCTCGGTAAAGAGCCTCCGGTGGAGGCTCTTTAACATGTGATCAGCCGTGTCCAGTCATGGCTGATCGTGATGTAAGTGGGAAGAGCAGTTGATTGGCTTTTCCTCACTCGCATCTGTCAGATACGAGTAGAGGAGAGCCGATCTGTGGCTCTCCTGACGGGGGGGGGGGGGGGGTTATGCACTGATTGTTTATCAGACCAGCCCCCCTCAGATGCCCACAAATGGGCACTGACTGGCACCTCATATTTACATTACAAAACAGGGATGCCATGCAATGCCACCCATCAGTGCCCATCCATGACACCTATCAGTGCCACCCATAAGTGTGCATCAGTGCCACCCATAAGTACCCATCAGTGCCCATCAGTGCCACCTCATCAGTGCCGCCATATCAGTGCCCGTCATTGAAGAAGAAAACGTACTTATTTACAATTTTTTTTTACAGAAACCAAGAAAAACTTGTTCTTTTGCAAAAATTTTCTGTCTTTTTTTATTTGTTGCACAAAAAAAAAAAATGCAGAGGTGATCAAATACCACCAAAAGAAAGCTCTATTTGTGGGAACAAAATTATAAAAAAAATTGTTTGGGTACAGTGTAGCATAACTGCGCAATTGTCATTCAAATTGCGATAGTGCTGAAAGCTGAAAATTGACCTGGGCAGGATGGTGTCTAAGTGCCTGGTATTGAAGTGGTTAAAAACGCGTCTAAATGCAAAACGCTGCTAAACGCAGGATGCAAACGTGGCAAAACTGATGTTTTTAAATGCCGATTACTTACAGACTTAAGCCGCGTACACACGAGCGGACTGTATGGCCAACTTAGTCCGTCAGACAATCCGACGGACAGTCCGTCATACTTTCCACTGAACGGACTTGACCACACACGGATAGCCAAACAGTCCGCCGAAAGCTTGTGCGATGACGTACAGCACGTACGACGGGACTAGAAATAGGAAGTCCAAGACACAGCAAAGCACCCTTTGGGCTCCTTCTGCTGACTTTGCGTTAGTAGAAGTTTGGTTAGAGATGATTCGCGCTTTTCAGACTTCAGCTTAATTTGTCCGTTTTCTGCGGCGCAGTCTACCTGTGAGGTTTGTATCTGTCTTTCGGTACGCGTGGATCAGTTGGTACCTGTTGTTAGGCGCTTCTGGTCCGCTCGTTTCTGGGTTTCAGGTCGTTCTTCATAGGTCTGGCTGTTCTTCAGTGCGTTCAGTTGAGCTTGTTTGTCCAGCCGACCGTTTCAAAACCATGGAGAGTGGACGTACTCGGGAACGAGTTTGTGCTATATTGGGGCTTGGTGTTGGGGTTAATACTTTGACCCGAGCCCAGTCTGTGAACAGGGTGAGGAGGAGTTCATGGACAAAGAATTGGTTGCGCCAGCGTGACCAATTCTCGCATATGCCTTTACTCCGTGAGATCCGTGAGAATAATCCTGATGATTTCAGGAATTATCTCAGGATGACGGACCCCGTTTTTCACCGTCTGCTGGCTTTGCTGACCCCTTATATCAGCAGGCAGGATACCTGCATGCGGCAAGCCATCACTCCGGAGCAGAGGCTCGTCGCCACGATGCGCTACTTGGCGACAGGGAGAAGCCTTCAGGACCTCAAGTTCTCGACAGGCATCTCCCCCCAGGCTCTGGGGATCATTATTCCAGAGACCTGTTCTGCCATTATTCGGGTCCTGCAGAAGGAATATATGAAGGTAAGTTTGTTCTTTTAATATTGCATTATATGCATTGTATGTTTGTATTAATTTCATCATGACTTTTAATATCCATGACAGGAATATGTCCCCTTTATATGAATGCATGCATTTTTTTATTTTTTTTTAACCACTTTCAGACCGGACCAATTTGCTGGTCAAAGACCAGACCACTTTTTGCGATTCGGCACTGCGTCGCTTTAACTGACAATTGCGCGGTCGTGCGACGTGGCTCCCAAACAAAATTGATGTCCTTTTTTTCCCACAAATAGAGCTTTCTTTTGGTGGTATTTGATCACCCCTGCAGTCTTTATTTTTTGCGCTATAAACAAAAATAGAGCGACAATTTTGAAAAAAACGCATTATTTTTTACTTTTTGTTATAATAAATATCCCCCAAAAATATATAAAAAAACATTTTTTTCCCTCAGTTTAGGCCGATACGTATTCTTCTACATATTTTTGGTAAAAAAAATCGCAATAAGCGATTATTGATTGGTTTGCGCAAAAGTTATAGCGTTTACAAAATAGGGATAGTTTTATAGCATTTTTATTAATAATTTTTTATTATTTTTTTTTTACTAGTAATGGCGGCGATCAGCGATTTTTATTGTGACTGCGACATTGTGGGGGACCCATCGGACATTTTTGACACATTTTTGGGACCATTGTCATTTATACAGTAATCACTGCTATATAAATGCAGTGATTCCTGTGTAAATGACACTGGCAGTGAAAGGGTTAACCAGTGGGTGGCAGTGTAGGGGTTAAGTGTTCCTAGGGGAGTGTTACTAACTGTGGGGGGGTTGGGCTTTCATTTAGTGTACACTGATCTCTGCTCCAATCACATGGAGCAGAGATCAGCGTCAATAGTTGCTAGGCAGAATAGACAAATGTTGTTTACACAGCATTTGCTCTATTCGGCCGCTCCGTGAGACGATCGCGGGGATGCCCACGGCGATCGAGTCCGCGGGTCCCGCGACCGGACTCACGGGGGTGCCGACCAGCGCGGGAGCGCGCCGCCGCCGGCGCGCTCCCGATGGCAGGGCGGCATCGAATATTGGACGTACCTGTACGCCAATATGCCTGCCCGTGCCATTCTGTCGACGTACATCGTCGTGCGCTGGTCGGGAAGTGGTTAATGTATTTATTTATTTTTTTGTGTCATTTTTTTAGAGCTTTTTACCTTTTTGTGTCCCACGTGCATATTTGCTTTCACTAACGTTCCCAGCATGCAATCCTGGGCCCCTATACACCCACAGCCGAGACTGTTTTTCTCTAATTCATATTGTCAGCTCCATTGTACTGTTTTACTGCCCCCCCACCCTTTGTATACTCTTTGTATACACCCTTTGTGTGTGTGTGTGTGTGTGTATATATATATATATATATATATATATATATATATATATATATATATATATATAGGGATTGTATACTCATTAATTAGTCCCCCACCCCACTCACATTGGTTGCAGGGATTGTATACTCATTAATTAGGCCCCCACCCCACTCAAATTGGTTGCAGGGATTGTATACTCATTAATTAGGCCCCCACCCCACTCAAATTGGTTGCAGGGATTGTATACTCATTAATTAGGCCCCCACCCCACTCAAATTGGTTGCAGGGATTGTATACTCATTAATTAGGCCCCCACCCCACTCAAATTGGTTGCAGGGATTGTATACTAATTAATTAGGCCCCCACCCCACTCAAATTGGTTGCAGTGATTGTATACTCATTAATTAGGCCCCCACCCCACTCACCCACCTAACTTATGTCCCCTGGCCCATCAGAGGGCTGAGTAATCTGTGAATTGGGCCGTCTTTTTTTTTTTGTTTGATGAAAAACTTTTTCAATATTTCTGTTTAACTGTTGTTCCAAAATGTTTTTGAGTTTTATTTGTTATGCATTGTTTGGATTTAATGACTATTTTTTATTTTTTTCCTGTGTTTGACTCCCCAGTTTCCTTCCACGCCACAGGAATGGCAGACTGTGGCTTCCCAATTCGCTGCCCGTTGGGACTTTCCCAACTGCGGAGGGGCGATTGACGGGAAACATGTGAGGATTGTGCCCCCACCCCATTCGGGGTCCTACTATTGGAATTATAAGAGGTTCCATAGTGTGGTGTTAATGGCGGTGGTGTCAGCACAATGTGACTTTCTGTATGTGGATGTGGGGAAGAACGGCCGGATGTCTGACGGAGGAGTCTTTAGGCAGACCGAGTTCTGCCACCGTCTCATCACTGGTGACCTAGACTTGCCACCAGATGCCGATAATGTGGAGGGTCTACCTTTTGTTTTTATTGCTGATGAAGCGTTCGGTCTGAGTGACCATCTGATGAAACCCTTCCCCCAAAGGACCCTCACCCCGGAGAGGAGTGTTTTTAATTACCGGCTGGCCAGAGCAAGAAGGGTTGTGGAGAATGCCTTTGGTATTATGGCCAGCCGGTTCCGTCTGTTTATGACAGCAATCAACTTAGCAGAGTATAAACTGAACTATGTAATTCTTTTCTGCTGCATTTTGCACAATTTTTTACGCAAACTTTCGGGAAACCAGTACCTGCAACCAACTGGGCCTGAGGCCGGACTAATATTACCTGAACTCACAGGGCTGGATCATGCCCATCCTGGCTTAGCCCCCCAAACAGCACGTGAGGTGCGTGACCGGTATGTCACCTATTTTAATGGTAGGGGGGCTATTCCAATGCCAGCTGACCAATAAAAATTTATTTTTCTTTAAATATGTATTGTCTGTTCAAATTTTTAAGTTTGGTTCTTGTTTGCTTTTCACGGTGCTTGTCTCCTACGTTCTCCTAATTCAGGGATATGCAATTGGCCGACCTCCAGCTGGTGCAAAACTACAAGTCAATCATGCCTCTGGGTCTCATGCTTGTGGTTGTCAGTCTTGCTATGCTTCATGGGACTTGTAGTTCTGCAACAGCTGGATTTCCACTAATTGCATATTCCTGTCCTAGTGCATTTGTATTGCAAAGTGGTTTTTGCCAATAGTAAATAAGGCCCTTTGTGACAGAAAACACAAAATGACTTCCCAAACTGGTATTGAGTATTGAAAGAAGTAGACACACACACACACACACACATCTTTTTTTTAAATTTTTAATAGTGCACATTCCAACCAGTGCCTCTTTTTTAGATATTTTTCGTTTTGTCTTGTTTTTGTAAACTTTTGTAGACATATAAAAATATATCTATCTATCTATCTATCTATCTATCTATATATATATATATATATATATATATATATATATATATATATATATATATATATATATATATATATATATATATAATAAAATTATAAAAAAAATACATAAAATCGAATTTTTAACTATTTACAGAAAACAAGGGGTAAAGCCAAATTTTGAAGATGCACACCAAAAATTGGTAATGTCAACATGTGCTATCTACCATCATGAGTGATCAATGGACGTGTTTGGTGGGTGCAATCCCTTCCTCTCACATACTAGAATGAGGAAGGGTTTGCAAACACAAAATGTGTCCATTGCGATCCTCTGATGGCACATAGCACATGTTGACACACCGTGTGCATCTTCAAAATTTGGCCTCTAAAAACAATGTTCTAAAAACATTAAAAACTTTTTGACAAGGAAATGAAGAACATGATCTTTCGTTTTAGGGAAAAGGGGCTTAGATTCTCCCTAAAACGAAAGATCATGTTCTTCATTTCCTGCCTCATAGTGTTCAGTTCTCGTTGCATGGTATTCATCTTGTTCTGCATCTGATCGATCTTGCCATTCCAGGCCATGATCTGACCAATCAGTCTCTGGGCACTATCAGAGGTAAATGGCTCCGCGGCTTGTCCCTCCACAACCAGATCATCACCTAAAAACATGTGTAGATAAAAAAATTGGTTAAAATATACAGCCATTAATTGTTTACCTTAAGCTGGGTTGTCAGACACTCACTTTGTGGGGTGCGTATCTCCACCACCTCTTCCTCCTCCACATCTAGCCCTGGGCTGGGCTGCTCCAGCTCTGACACTGGGCTGGGCTGCTCCATCTCGGACACTGGGCTGGGCAGCTCCATCTCGGACACTGGGCTTGGGCTAACTGCCCAATCAGGCTGGTGAGGTCGGGGGGTCCTGGGCTGCTCCGCCTCTTGTCTGAGTCTTTGTTCCCCTATGAGAATGAAAAAAAACAAAAAGAAAAAAGGTATACTTTTAAGCATAGTGATATTTGAGTTCAGAAATTGGAATATGAAACATTGGTTTGAAGTGGTGTACAATTATTAGCTGGTTATTACAAGATCCTAGTTTAATACATCATTAAAATGACATTTTTTTAGTTAGGCTGTGTTCAGACTGCTGCGATGTGCGAACGCTGCAAATCTACTGTGGTTTCACGCATCGCATGCCTCCCGGAGGCAGTTCACACTGCCCTATGTGACCTGCTGGGAGTGTCAGTGTAAAGTTTTATTGACACCTCCAAATTATTTCTCATATCACAGTGCAATCTTTAAACTCCGACAGGAATCGGACCACATGGTGTGAACACCCATGTGATCCGATTCTGCTGTGGACTAAAAAAAGGGCCATGTACAAGTTTGGGCCGGATGCGATGCGAATTCAGCCATACTATATGTATGGCTGAAATCGCATCACACAGAGATCACATGTGATTTGCACTGCAGTGCGGTGCAAATCACATTTGATCTCGTACATTGCAGCAATGTGAACCTAGCCTTTAACCAAACTGCGATACTTTATATCTTTTGTCCAAGTTTCACAGACGGACACACTCGAATCATCCCCTGGAGTACCTGTGTGTGATTATGTCAAAAAATGTTCTATGATGTCCCAAACTACACTAAATGATTCCCAGTCCAGATGTTGAACCAGCATTTTATCTATCTATCTATCTATCTATCTATCTATCTATCTATCTATCTATCTATCTATCTATCTATCTATCTATCTCTTTTTTTTTATTTAGACTACATTACACTGAATAAATTTATGAAACAGCTGCAGCTATAAAGACATGTACACAAAGATATCCTAAACTGAGTGTGACAATTCAGTTTATCATGAACAATACAAAAAAAATTAATAACTAATTAAAATCTAATCTAACACCAGATAAATTTACACTATATACAAATTCATGCTATTTACGTCCACATATACGAACGAGCATATTGGCTCATTACATGGACTATTAACCACACGAACGATCAAATTCGCCAGATTTACAAATATATCGTATACCTATACGAACGATTATGTCCGACCGTCACGATAAGCGCAGAGTACTCACTTTTTTTCAGGGCCTTTTTGATTCTATGCTTTTGGTCCAGCTCCCTGGATTTCATGTCGGACCATCGTTTCCGGAGCTGATCTTTGGCTCTTCGGACCCCAAATTTGCTTTCCAAAGTTTCGACAACTAGATTCATGATGCCATTTTTGCGGATATTGGGTTTGGGATACGGGCCATTTTCCCCATCGTAATCCTCCCTTCGAAGAATATCCACCATCTCCACCATCTCTTCAAAGGCCATGTTTGTGGCCTTATACCTCTTCCTTGCTCCGGAAGCATGGGGTTCAGGGCTTTCCTCCGCACTGCTCACTGAAATTCCGTCCGCCATTTTCAACTATCAATCTCCCACAGCGGAACGAGGGTAAAAGGGGCGGGGAAATACGGTCACATGGAACGTCAGGGGCGGGCAACGTGGGCGACGCAGGCGGAGCTTGAACGCATGCGCTGTATATAAAGCGTTACCACGAGGCCGTACGTTTGTCCGAACGGAAGCAGCGAGTGCTACACGCGACGGTAAGATGGTTATCTTTTTATTTCTAGGGTTTTAGGCCTGCGTTAGGAATGTATATAGTGGGATTTCACCTTGTGGATGGTTAGTTGATTTTTATGTGGGTTGGTGGTTGAGTGGGGTTGGTGTTTTGTGTGGTAGTGTGGGGGTGGGGGTGGTGGTGTGTGTGTGGGGGTGGGTGTATGGGGGGGTAGTGTGTGTGTGTGTGGGGGGGTGTATGGGGGGGTAGTGTGTGTGGGGGGGGTGTATGGGGGGGTAGTGGGGGTGGGGGTGGGTGTGGGTGTATGGGGGGGTAGTGTGTGTGTGGGGGTGTGTGTGTGGGGGGGTAGTGTGTGTGTGGGGGGGTAGTGTGTGTGTGTGTGGGGGGGTAGTGTGTGTGTGGGGGGGTAGTGTGTGTGGTAGTGTGTGTGTGGGGGTAGTGTGGGTGTAGTGTGTGTCTCGCCTACATTGTCACAATATAAATAGTGTGCATTTGGTCTGACATTAGTATTTATGTTTTTTTTTGTTTTTTTTTTTTTTTTCAGAAATCAAAATGCAAAAGTACACTCCAGACCCCTTTAAGGAGGAGGCCTTCCTCTCCACATTTATAGATATGTTAGAGTCGCACAGGAGCCTGTGGGATTCCAAGCACCCACAATATTCCAGCCGTCCTGGCCGGAGGAAGACACTGGGGACAATTTTGACGTTTGTGAAAACCCGACTCCCCCAGGCAGACCTTAACTTTGTGAGCTCCAAAATTCAGAACCTGCGTAACGTGTATAGGCGGGAGCGCAAAAAGGTCCTAGACTCCCAAACATCAGGAGCAGCAGCAGATCAGATCTATGTACCTAGGCTGTGGTATTACGACAGGCTGCGTTTTCTGGATGACACGTCAGAAGCCAGGCAGTCACTTTCCACTCTTCCGTCTACCCGTCCCTCCACCCTTCCCTCCACCTCAGGTGAGCCATCCCAGGAAGATCCAGACCCTTCCTTGCTGGACGAAGTTGATGCGCCCAGCTGGAGCCAGGTATATTTTAGTTTCTAAAGTTAGGATTGCTCAAATATTAATGATGTAAAGTTCAATGTTTGAATTGCTTCCATATCTAGGATTTCATCACAAATTAAATTAGATATAAGGATACAGTAGTTTCCACAAATGTGGCTCAAATCTTGGTGAACTGATGGAAAAATGATGGTGTCAAAATGATAGCCTTTTGTATTTCAAGACAAATGTATTTGCAAGTGAGAACTGTAAAATTGTCAGTGATTGATGATTTCAAAATATAGACATATTTTATTTATTGATTTCTTTATTTTTTACACAGGATGAGCTCACCCAGGAGGAGGCCGGGACCAGTGGTATGGAGGAGGAGACCAGCCAC
Source organism: Lithobates pipiens (assembly GCF_037356315.1). Taxonomy (NCBI): domain Eukaryota; kingdom Metazoa; phylum Chordata; class Amphibia; order Anura; family Ranidae; genus Lithobates; species Lithobates pipiens. Next base: position 185,770,351 of record NW_027507685.1, on the reverse strand, counting down.
ACGCAGGAGCTAGCTGGGCCCAGCAGGAGTTGGACCGAAAGTCAGGTCCCTCCCCTCCGCCTAGCCAGCAAAAGGCCAAGGAGGATGAAGCAGACAGAGGAGGAGTCATTGGCGCTTATACGCCAAGCCACCCAAGTGCTGAGTAAACCCCCCAATCCTGAGGAGGCCTACGGTACATATTTGGCAAGCAAGTTGCTAGAAATGGAGAAGGCACAGCGCAACTTGTGCGAAGCCATTTTTTTTTACACTATTCAACGGGGTCTGAAGGGTGAGCTAACACCAACCACCAGACTGTACAACACAGACCCTACTGCTCCTCCTCCTCCTCCTCCTCCTCCTCCTACCACAAGTCCACCACCAGAGGCACAGCCTCCAGCGAAGCGTGGAGGGAAGGCTAGACGGAAGAGTCGGAAGTGACTGCCTGGCTTCAGTCTGCTCTGACAGAAGACGCAGGCTGTTGTAGTACACAGTCTGGGGACATAGATCTCATCTGCTGCTGTTTCTGGTCTGTGGGATTCTAGGACCATGTTGTGCTCCCTATGTACATGCTACGCAGGTTCGGAATTTTGGTGGCCACTGACTTGATGTGTGCCTGGGGGACAAAAGGCTTCACAAACTTCAAAATTGTCTCCAGTGTTGCCTCCCTCTTGATTTTGTTTTGTACAGACGAAAAAATAAATATTTATTATTTCCAAAAATATTGTATTTTTTGTTTTGTTATTTTGGCTTAAAAAAACAGAGTTTATTTGTGAGTAGGCAGGTACATTTCAAAAGACTCTGGGGGTTATTTACAAAACACACGTTCATGTTAATATAAATATGCTAACTTCAAGTGCAATTTTTAAAGCACTGCAAGTGCACTTGGAAGTGCAGTCGCTGTAAATTTGAGGCTTAACATTTGAAATGAGGGGAAGCTCTGCTGATTTTGAACATTCAATCATGTTTAAGCTAAAATGCTGGTTTGGGTATCTATCTATCTATCTATCTATCTATCTATCTATCTATCTATCTATCTATCTATCTATCTCTACTTACATAGTCCTGATTGGCCAAAAAAAACGCAAGTCCATCTTGTTTAAACCACCCCCCCCCCCCCCCCCCACATACAAAAAAAAAAAAAAAAAAAAATTTAAACTGACAATAGTAGTTCCAAAAATATATAGTAATAGATAAATTATAAAATTTGTTTGATATATATATATATATATATATATATATATATATATATAGAGATATAGATATAGATATAGATATAGATATATAGAGATATATAGATATATATATATATATATCTATATATATATATATATATATATATATATATATATATATATATATATATATATATATATATTATTTTATTTTAAACTATTTTTCTCAAATTGGAATATTAATCATAGGATGAGGATGAATAAAAACATTTGGGATAACTCTGTGTGAATATAAGCAGCAAAGCTACTTCACTTTTCTTGCATTATGAAGAAGAAAAGAATGGGCTATATTAAAAAAACACAAAATTAGCAGCATGACGAATATGCTAGCTTCAATACGAACACTAGTTTTACAAGACCGAGCGCTTCCGCCCTGTAAATCCTTTCTGGGCATACGTCATACTTAGTCCGTCCGACTAGCCTACTCACGAGCGGACTGTCCGCTGAAACCAAAGTTGGACGGACAATATTACGGAAATTCCGAAATACTTAGTCCGCCAGACTGCACGCTGAAAAAGTCCGCTGAAGCCCACACACGAGCGGACTGTCCGCTGAAATGTGTTTCGACGGACTAAGTTGGCCAGACAGTCCGCCCGTGTGTACGCGGCTTTAGATGTCACGTGACATATCTGAGAAACATTTGGCTGCAGTAGAAGTACTCCATGTTTTATTTTTTTCAATTTAGGCAGGGAATTTTGAGATTCATATGTAAGCTCATATTATGGAGCAGTTTATTAATAAACTTCCGGGCAAAAAGAAATGCAAGGTTTAGAGGGGAACTTCAACCACATGACATTTCACCTTTTGTGTACTGGAGCTGCCTATAGAGCATCCTAAAGTGACACTGTCGCTAGGTTTAGGAGTATTGACACAGAACTTCCCTACAAGTAATGGTTTAAAGTGATTCTAAATGATATCCTTATTCTTTAAAAATATTCCATACACTTCCATTTAGTAATAGTCCTGTAATCTGTTTTTCATTAAATAGTTTTACTGTGTTTTTCTGCCTCTTTGTAACATCTTCTGTCAGCTCCTGAACCTCTCCTTCCCCCCGCACTTCAGTTTGTTTGGAATGAGCAGTGTGTAAGCAGGTGCAGTCTTTTTTGGCCCTCAACTGCAGCGGCAGTGCAAAGGGAGAGCAAGTCAAAAGGAACGTGGTTCTATGGCAAGGGTAGGCCACCTGGGGCCCTCCAGCTGTAGTGGAACTACATTTCCCATGAGGCATTGCAAAGCTGGAAGTTACTATTACTCCCAGAGGCATGATGGAACTTGTAGTTGTGCAATAGCTGGAGGGCCCCAGGTTGCCTACCCCTGCTCTATGGTTTCCTGAGTCATTGGGGCAACAATTCGGTTGGATGCTGACAGCCAATGTGCCATCTTGGGTCAGGCAGAATCGATTTAAGACCCTGGCTCCTGAGTTTGTTATGCGTTTAGCACATGGATAGGGTAGGGATAGGTCACCCATCTGTCAGAGACAGAACTTGCGGCAGGGAAAGGTTTCAGACAAGTAGGTAAAGTCTAGGGATTTGCCACTTCTCCTGAAAACCTCCCTACTTGGGCACAGACTAGCCAGGCCCCATTGTGCCCCTCAAGACAGACACTGTCAGTTCAGCTGAGACCTGCTCTGCTATAATCTGCTGCTCATCTGTGAGTGTTCCAAATCAGGCTGCCTTCTGCCCAGCTTGTTGTGAACTGTTATGCTTTGACTACAATACAAGTTCTTTTTATTGCATCTGTACTGTATGTGAGTTACTGCCGCTGCACCCTTCCACAAGTACACTTTAGTTGCAGTCATGCACACTACAAATTCCATCATCCATAGAAGGGATGGTCCCAATGCGTGATCTAACCTCAATCCGATAGATCACCTTTGGGATGAATTAGAGCGGAGACTGTGAGCCAGGCCTTCTTATCCACATCAGTGTCTGACCTCCCAAATGCTCTTCTGGAAGAATGGTTAAACATTCCTATAGACACACTCCTCAACCATGTGGACAGTTTTCCCAGAAGAGTTGAAGCTGTTGTAACTACAAAAGGATGGCCAACTCAATATTGAACCCTACAGACTGACTGTGATGCCATTAAAGTTCATGTGTGTGTAAAGGTAGGCATCCCAGTACTTCTGTTATCATAGTGTATATTGGTCTCCTTTATACTCCCAGCATGTGACTAGACAGCGAAAGGACACGCAACTCACTGATCACTCAGCTCTTTCCACCTATCAGCATGTTTCTTGCACCACAGCACACTTGTTTAGCTCTTTTTGCTAGCTAGTCACTGTTTGCATTTAATTTCTTGCCACCCATGTAAAGCAGATGTGCAGCAGCAAAGAGGTTGGGCTTTAGTGGCCACGTGTTGCACATGTGTGTCCATGGATAGACGAGGTTCCTCTGCTGATATCATGCTCACTGCGCTCTCTCAGAACAATAACCAAGCTGTCCTAGACAGCTCTCAGTCTCTAGTCATGTAAGTGTAGCAATGTTAAAAGCTTTAATTCGATAAAAGCAGAGACATTCATAAGATAAAATTTGTAAAGTGGTCCTCCGCTTGGCTCTAGCATAGGCCGTCGATTCTGATGGTTTCCGGTGGTGCTGGAACTATCGGCATCCCTCGCAGTGTGAGATGCCTATCCCAGAGCCAAGCGGATGAGTGAGTGTCTCTGCTTTTATCTAATTAAAGCTTTTATCATTCCCGTCCATCTCTACCGTGGGGGGGTTGGTGTTGGTTTGCGAGCTGCCACCCCCAAATATTGAGCACCAGCTGCCACTGCTAGTCAGATTGCCAGGTGAAAACTGATGCAACCACCACATCTAGTGATTGGTAGGCTACAATACATTTTTGGTTTTGGGCTTAATACCGCTTTCAGGGAGTTGGGAGTGATAAGAACCTAGCTAAACTGCATGTTTTTACTGCTTCCCAAAACCGAAAATGTAAATAGGCCTTATTGCATAAACGCAGTCATGACCATTTTCATTGAAAAATGTAACTCTTACAATTGTGACATCATTTTAACTTCCAATATTTGTTCAGTGTCCCTGCTCTTTTTAAGCAGGGTGCCGTATACATTGGGAACAAGAGTGCTACCACAAGTCAGCATAGGCAGTTCTTTAAACTAGATTAGGACAAATCTGCTATTTGGACTTTGCTGTCAGTGTCACGTTAGAATACTGTCTTTCGCGGGTCTCTCGCGCTGCCAAAGGGTTAATAGCTCACCAGCTCCAATCCGTATAATCAACATTCACTCCCGTTTCCAAGTTTAAATTGAGCAATTGTTTAATTATGCGTAAGCGGCAATACATCCAACACGTTATCTAAATCACCGCTTTAATTCCTGGACTCCCCAATCCAAATTGTTTTTTTTCCTCCCTTTTTTCCCCTCTTTCTCGTTCCATCCCTCCGCATCATTAACGCCGGAGAGTTAATGAATATAAAAAGGGAAGAGGCTAATTATGCTTTAATTTACAATGATGGTGCCATCGTGGGACCAAGCAAAATGTGTTTTCAAAACAATTATAAAATGCATTAGGCACTGGTAAATAGAATCATTCTGTCTGCAGATGTATAGAGGAAAGAGTACAGTATGGATACGGGGAATGACGCTGGGATTTTTAGGTCACTTGAGAAAAATCTGGGTTACTAAACAAGAAATCAAAACATGTCTAAAACATTAATTTAGTTCAATCTAGTTAGAGAAAAGTGAATTGATCTGCTGGTCTGAGATTTATGGCAGATTGGGCTAAATTATTGCCAGTGGATATCCAAAAATATTTCTCAATTGCTTGCCAACCTATTTATTTTACAGTTACAGTGTGTGTGCGTGGGGTGGGGGGACAGTGTTGAAAGCATGCTGGACTAAAGCCGGCTCATAGACTAGTAGAATTTTGTCCAAAACTTTTCTTTATGTAGCACCCTCTAGTCAGTGAGGGTATTTGACAGGGTAGGAAAATTTGGGCAGGCCTAGCTGGTGGCTAGGCCTGTTTGTTTTCAGTGGGAGTGGCTCAGGGAGAGAGTTGGGTGACTGACAGGTGGCATCACCATCACCTCCCCCTTCCTTCTAGAAGGTCCTGGAAAAGGAGGAGGGGAGGAAAGGTGGAGCGGCCTGAGGTATCTGGGAAACCTTGACCAATCTCCAACTCTGATTGGCAAGAGGCAGGCCTCCTTAAATACCTTTTTTGACAGCCAAATGTTGAGTACCTTGCTCCAAACGCCAAAGCACCGAATACTGCCTCTTTGATTATCAAACACTTATAGCAATAAATGCTGTTTAGCATCAAGGAATTATTAAGCTATGCAGAGGAATGTGCTCCTGCCTAAATTTATCATTGGCAATTGTTGATGATCGATTTGTGCGTATGAGAGTCTGAGTGAGTGTTTGGTGCATGCACAGCTGCATCCCCCATTTTTAATGCGATAACATTGTCTTTTTAATAATCTATAAGGTACATATTAGGTCTATTTACTGTTTCATTAAATTGTGTGTTTTTTCTAGAAAAAAATTAACGCAACCATAGTGTCCTAAACTTGTTCTCTTGGGAGAACTTTTCTCTCTCTTTCTTTGTATATGCAGTCTATAGAGCTGTTAGGACTGCAGTTCTGTGGGATATTCCCTGAATTGATTGACTGGTACAATTACTAAATTTATATACCAATAACTAAATTATTTGGTTGATCCGGGCATCCAATATATTTTTCTCCTTAAATGCCTGTGGTCAGCCCAGTTGGTGGGAGAGTTGTCGGGTAGAAGAGCTGGAGTGAGAGGGTATGGAGGCTGTCTGGGCCCACAGGGAGCTCCCCAGTCTGGGAGTGGGGGTGACCCTCGGCTGGAGTTCGGGTGCATTAGAGAGGAATGAACAGATCCTGGAATCAGAGGTACATGAGAGAGCAGGAGAGAGCACAGCAGGAGAGAACACTCTAAGCCCTTGTACACACGGTCGGAGATTCCGACTACCGAATCCGTCGGAGTAATTCCAATGGATTAATTCCGGAAGTGATGTTGCATACAGACTAAGTTGTCGGAAAATCCGATTGTACATAACGTGATGACGTTATTTCGTTAGACGGGACTACGTTCAAGCTAGTAGCCAATAGCTTTGGTCTAGGAGCATTTTGTCTGAAAATTTTACCGGCAAGTTGGAAAACTTGGTCCGTCGGATATTCCGATGGAAACAGTCCGATGCAGACCACACACAGTCAGAATATCCGACAAAACGGTCCGATAGGACACATTCCGTTGGAATCTCCGACCGTGTGTACAAGGGCTAAGAGTCTCCAGGAGGACTACAGGTCGCAGCCAGGAGGGCTGGTGAGTGATCACAGTTGGGAGGGACTGGGGAGGCATGCCTGAGTGAACTGGCAGATTGCAGTTTGTGAGATGGGTGCAGAACCAGTGGATAGAGGACTGTGAAGAAGGGCAGTGGAAAGGGGTCTTTGCAGCCAGGCTGGCTGGCAGCACCTGAAGAAAGCTATCTGGGAGTGGTAGCTGAGCAGAGGACAGCTAGCACCTGAACTATTCTACAACAAATGGACCCGGGGTCACTGCCTGCAAAAGGCAGTTCAGTGAGGCCTGGCAAAAGTAGCATCAGACCTACCAATGCGGTGCTAGTTGGTCCGGAGGAGTGATATTCTGCAGCAAGGGAAGTGCTGGTGAAGGAACAGTCTGCAGTAAGTGAAGTGTTGGAGGAGGAACAGTGTGCAGCAATCGAATTGCTGGAGAGACGATTGAGGTGTATGTACAGGGAGTGTGCATAGTAGCCCCAATTGATGTATCTACAATTCACAATTGTTTGTACTGAAATCTTGGGCAGGGGTAGTCCGTTTTTGTCCCGGTTCTGGCGTGCCTTTTGTGTACAGTTGGGAATTCAGCTTGCTTTTTCCTCTTCCTGTCACCCGCAGTCAAATGGGGCTGCAGAACGAGCCAATCAGTCCTTGGAGCAATTCCTTCATTGCTATATTTCTGACCATCATAACAACTGGTCAGACCTATTACCGTTGGCAGAGTTTGCTCACAACTATATTTTGAATTCTGCTTCCCGATTGTCCCTGTTTATGACAAATTATGGTTTCCAACCTTTCATGTTTCCTGACTTATTTGTTCCGCAGAGTATTCCTTTGTTAGAGGAGCATCTTCATGGTCTTCGTTCCACTTGGGCACAAGTCCAGGAGGCTTTGCGTCATGCTAATGATAGGTACAGATTGCATGCTGATCACAGACCCTGCCTACACCTTCCTACAAGGTTGGGGACAGGGTCTGGCTGTCATCTCGCAACCTTGGTCTTCGTGTTCCCTCACTGAAGTGAGCACCTCGGTTTATTGGGCTTTTCCGTATTCTTCGCAGGATTAACCCAGTGGCTTACGCATTAGACCTTCCTTCTAAAATGTGTATTTCGAATGCATGTCATGTCTCCTTATTAAAACCTTTGGTCTGCAACCGTTTTACCACCTCAGTGCCACGTCCTCACCCTGTACAGGTTGAGCACCATGAGGAGCGGCTGAATTTTTCTGAATTGTTACCTTCACCAGCTTGTCACTCGTTGTTCTTGTCTAGGGGTTCCCAAGGTTAATGACTCAGTAACTGTAGAGACCGACACTTGAGTTCCTTTTTAGGATTTTTATTTGCATAAAATGGTTGAACAAACTCAGTCTCTTTATTGGGAATAGAGAGTATAAGGGTAAAGTTTAGTTCAGGTGCTTGGAACTGCTAACTTTAATAAAAGTCTCTCTGTATATAATCCAGGGAATAGCCACTCGCAACTGAATTCTTTAACTGTTGGATAAATCCTTGACCTTGGATCTAGCAGCCAACAAGTGATTCTAGCTTTGCAAAGTCTCTCTCTTAGCCCTTGTACACACGGTTGGAGATTCCGTCGGAATGTTTCCTATTGGACCGTTTTGTCGGATATTCCGACTGTTTGTGGTCTGCATCAGACTGTTTCCATCGGAATATCCGACGGACCAATTTTTCCAACTTGCCGGTAAAATTTTCCGACAAAATGCTCCGATTGGACATACTCCGATCATGTGTAGCCTACTCCGATGGACAAAATGCCACGCATGCTCAGATCAAATTCCTAGACCAAAGCTATTGGCTACTAGCCTGAACGTAGTCCCGTTGTAACGAAATAACGTCATCACGTTATGTACAATCGGATTTTCCGACAACTTAATCCGACCGTGTATATGCAACATTACTTCCGGACCTCTTCCAGAATTAATCCGTCAGAATTACTCCGACGGATTTGGTTGTCGGAATCTCCAATCGTGTGTACAAGGGCTTAGACTTGGTTGAAAAACTTAGTTGCAAACGGAAGGTAGGAACTTTTCTTACTGTACCAGTATCTTGCAGCTGGTCCGGCGATAAGAAATATGGATTCAATCAATGTCCATGGCAGCTCATCTTCCAGGCTCTTGCCGAGCAGGCAGCCTCGTGTGTGGCCCTCTTACTGAAGAGTCTTCCCCTGGTTGCATGTAGAGTTGCTGGGCCTCTCCAAACCCGAGACGGCACTGGAACACCTTAGAATCCTCCTTTAAGGTTACTGCGCCTCTAACTAGCCAGTTACGAAACTTGGAAACTGATGGATCTGCACCCCAGGCCATAAGGGCCTCTGGGGGCTGGTCAGGAGGATCAGGACCATGGAGTCAGCAACAACTTCTGGACCGGAACCCAGAACCACGTGACTTCAGCACCTTAAGTACCCTCTCCCGGAATACCAGCGAGACAACGCGCCCACTGATTGGCTCCAAGAAAGAGATTGGTACCCAATGCTTCAAACCAGACTGCGTTCTAATGCCTCTCAAAGGTGCACCTATGATCAGGCAGAACCTCAATACAGCCCAGCCAAACTGATGCCAAAGCACAATTTAGAACAATTAACTCCAAAACTCAACTATAGTTTTGGGCAAAAACTAAATTTTACAGAAATAGCACATACTCATCAGGTGTACCGGTGCTACAGGAGTATGAAGTACAGTCCATTGCTGACTCCTGTAGGTTCCGTGGACACATACAGTATCTGGTGCATTGGGAAAGGTACGGTCCGGAGCAATGCTCTTGGGTCTCATCCTCGGACGTACATGCCCATATCCTCCTCCGTGATTTCCATAGACGTTTTCCTCTCAAGCCTGGTGGTCCTCCGAGGGGGAGGGGTTGTTGAGAAGGGGGTACTGTCAGGGCTGGGCTCAGCCCTTCCTTCTCTGAGCTGGCCACTTGTCAGCTCCCATCTCTCTCCACAGTTACCCAGCTGTTGATGATATCCTGCTCGTCAGTCCTGCCTACTTAAGCCGTCCAGTCCAGAGAAGCTCTGCCTTCGCCTTGATCAAAATCACAGAAATTATTTCCTGCGACCCTGTTCAAGACTTGCTTTGCTGACATCCCTTCTGACTCCAGATCCTGCTTGCTGTTCCACTACATGGATCCCTGACTTCTGGCTTGGCTAACTATCTGTTCCGGTTACTGAACTTTGGCTATGTTTTGACTACATTTGTTCTTTTTACTTTTATTATTAAACAAGTGTGATTTAACTGTACTTCTGTCTTGGCCTAATTTCATGGTTCCTGACAGGCTGTAGGGGCTCATCACTATTAGATAATCCAAATTCAAGTCATTTCCTCACCTCATTACCCAGAAATCATTAGTTATCCTTGGTTACAGAGGCACAATCCCTCTTTTGATTGGCATCATGCTGAGGTTATTTCTTGGTCACTACAATACAGTAATACATATTTTCAGAAAGTGATTAAGGTCATGTGCATGTCTTCACTCTCTTCATTGCCAGAAGAGTACCGTGAATTTAGTGATGTCTTTGACAAAGTCAAAGGCCAGAATTTTGCCTCCACACCGGTCTTATGATTGTGCAATTGACCTTCAACCTGGTGCCATTCCTCCTTGTGGTCAGATTTATCTTTTTATCTGTGTCTGAGGATAAACCCATGGAGGACTATGTTGCAGATTCACTTTCCCAGGGATTCTTCTGAAAATCCTCATCTCCTGCCGGTGCTGGCTTTTAATCTGTGAAAAAGAAGACTGGTGAACTGAGACATTGCATCGATTTTATAGGGGTATCAATCGCATTACAGTTAAGAATGCTTATACAATCCCATTGATTATGGAATTATTTGATTGCCTCAAGGAAGCAACAGTTTTCACTAACCTCAATTTGAGAGGGGCATACAATCTAGTGAGGATTAAAGAGGACGGCGAATGGAAAATTGCATTTAATACTAGACCAAACATTGTGAATACCTCATAATACCCTTTGGTCTCTACAATGCTCCTGCAGTTTTTCAGGAATTTAATAACCATGTCCTCCGAGATAAGCTGCAGCAATGTGTGGTGGTTTACCTAGATGATATTCTCATAGTCCCTAGACGACCACCATACAGATGTCTCCCGTGTGCTACAGATGTTTACAGAAAATAACTGTAAGTTGGAGAAGTGCAAGTTCCAACGTGAACAGGTTAATTTTTTGGGTTAGGTCATCTACTGACTGATATTCAATGTACCCAGAGAAACTATCTGCAGGCTTACAGTGGCCTACGTCACATTTAGACACTATTCGCCTTAATCTCACTTCACCTTTGGATAAGAGAATTCTGGCCTCTCATCCATTCTCCTCTGGGAAAAAACTTGTGACCTCTGGTTTGTCCCTGAGAATCAGCTGGACACCCAGGAAAAAAACGTATATGGTCTCTGTCTCAACAATTCTGATGGTCTAGTCTCTGTGATGATGTAACCATCTTCGTAGCCACTTGTCCTGTGTGCTCAGAATAAAACACCACAACACTTCCAATGGGCCTCACTTATTGCTCCTGCTCCTCATTCCAGCATCCGAGTGTTTATGTCAGGTCACCTTGAGGCGAGGTGACAGATGCACACCGTAGGAATCAGGGGTGCACCGCAAGGTTGTGGACCCTACGGCTGACTGCTGAAGACAGAGGACAGATCCCACTGGGGTTAGAGCGTAAGATTCCCTGGGGCGCGGAGTCTAAGAGCCAGCAGGTGTTCACCAGTGCCTCTAGTGGTGAGGATGGACTTGGCTGCAACTGGCTCCAGGTCGCGACCCCCAGGGTCCCCCTGTTTACACCCACAGTAGGCAACAGGAGGATAGGGATGGTGAGGGACAAAGCCAAGGTCGGGGCCACAAGCAGACGGGAATAGTCGGAGACAAGCCAAAGGGTCAGGATCACAGGCAAACACGAATAGTCTAGGACACGCCAAAGTCGGTAACGGGAAACAACAGAATCGCACACGGCAGGTAACCGGAAGCTAACACACAAAGGAATACACAACGGTTGATCAGCACTGATGGCCTGCAGTGCACAGGTTAATAAAGGGCTCCCTGATAGGGCCTGGGGTGGAGCCATGCTTAGAGGAGAGGTTATAAAAACCACCAGGTGGAAGTGGCTGGCCTCTTAGTCTGAACACATGAGGGGAGGTAAGCAAACACAGGAAGATCACTGCATAACCATGACAGTTTATTGTTGTGATTGATGGTCAGTCACCTGTTATAAGCATACCGAACACTCTATCCCTTGCTTGTGATAGAGACAGAGTTGCCTGCATTGTTCCTGATCTAGCCTCCCATTTGTCTGCCCTGCTTTGCTGTTGGATTTTCCTGTGTATGACCCGGATCACATATTGGACTATCCTCTGAACTCGCCATGCCTTTTACCTAGACTGTCATTGGATCGGATATTGGACTATTCCCTGAACTCAGCCTGCCTTTTACTTGGACTGTCATAGAACCACACTATCTTTTTCTGCTAAACTGCAAGTAGTCAGTTTTGCTCTGTTCGCATCTGCCCTGGTGTGCTCTGGAAACCACATATTGCTATTGTGGTGTAGGATCGGGGGGCTGCTGTCCCTCCTTCCCCTCTCCCCCCTCCCTCTCTCCATCCCCCTCCCTCCCTCTCTCCATCCCCCTCCTTTCCCTCTCCATCCCGCATTCATCTCAGACTCTAACCACACCCCTTTGCACCACGGCCCATGTAAGCCACGCCCACTATTTTACGTAAACCACGCCCATTTTTTGCCGCCGCACGCCACATTTTTACCTTTTCCCATGCCACACCTACAAATGCATGCCCCGCCCCCTAATTATACCACAACTCCGCCCACTGCCAAAAAAGTGTCCCGATTTTTTTTTTTTACAATGTTGGCAACTATGACTGTCTGCACTGGTGAGGTGTAACTGATGATGGGCACTGGTGAGGCGGCACTGATCAGACTGCACTGATGATGGGCACTGGTGAGGCGGCACTGATTAGGCTACATTTATGGGCACTGTCTGCATGGGTGAGATGGCACTGATCAGATGGCCCTGATGGGCACTGTCTGCACTGATCAGGCTGCACTTATGGGCACTGTCTGCATGGGTGAGGTGGCACTGATCAGATGGCACTGATGGTCACTGCCTGCACTGGTGAGGCGGCACTGATCAGATGGCACTGATGGGCACTGTCTGCACTGGTGAGGCGGCACTGATCAGGCTGCATTTATGGGCACTGCCTGCGGCGCTGATCAGATGGCACTGATGGGCACTGTCTGCACTGGGGAGGTGAGACTGATCAGGCTGCACTGATGGGCACTGTGCGGCACTGATCAGGCTGCACTGATGGACACTGTCTGCATGGGTGAGGCAGCACTGATCAGGCTGCACTGATGATGGGCACTGGTGAGGCGGCACTGATCAGGCTGTACTGATGATGGGCACTGGTGAGGCGGCACTGATCAGGCTGCACTGATGGGCACTGTCTGCACTGGTGAGGCTGCATGGCTGGGCACTGTCTGCACTGGTGAGGCTGCATAGATGGGCACTGATCAGGCTGCATAGATGGGCACTGATCAGGCTGCATATATGGGCACTGATCAGGCTGCACTGATTGGCACTGGTGAGGTGGCACTGATCAGGCTGTATTGATGATGGGCACTGTCTGCACTGGTGAGGCTGCATGGATGGGCACTGTCTGAACTGATCAGGCTGCACTGATGGGCACTGTCTACACTGGTGAGGCGGCACTGATACTGATCAGGCTGCACTGATGGGCACTGTCTACACTGGGGAGGCAGCACTGATAAGGCTGCACTGATTGACACTGTCTGCAAGGGTGAGGCGGCACTGATGGGCACTGTCTGAACTGATCAGGCTGCACTGATGCCTGGCACTGTCTGCACTGGGGAGGCAGCACTGATCAGGCTGCACTGATGGGCACTGTCTGCACTGGGGAGGCAGCACTGATAAGGCTGCACTGATGGGCACTGTCTACATGGGTGAGGCGGCACTGATCAGGCTGCACTGATGGGCACTGGTGAGGCAGCACTGATCAGGCTGTACTGATGGGCACTGTCTGCACTGGTGAGGCTGCATAGATGGGCACTGATCAGGCTGCAAATATGGGCACTGTCTGAACTGATCAGGCTGCACTGATGGGCACTGTCTACACTGTTGAGGCTGCATAGATGGGCACTGTCTGAACTGATCAGGCTGCACTGATGCCTGCCACTGTCTGCACTGATAGGCACTCTCTGCAATGGTGAGGCTAAACTGATGGGCACTGTCTGCACTGGTGAGGCTGCATGGATGGGCACTGATCAGGCTGCACTTATGAGCACTCTCTGTGCTAGTGAGGCTGCCCTGATGGGCACTGATGATGGTGAGCTGATTCGGTGGTTTAACCACTTCAGCCCCAGAAGGATTCACCCACTTCCTGACTAGGCCATTTTTTGCCATATGGCACTGCATTGCTTTAACTGACAATTGCACGGTCGTGATTTTGTACCCAAACAAAATTGACGTCTTTTTTTGCCACAAATGGAGCTCTCTTTTGGTGGTATTTGGTCACGGTTTTTATTTTTTGCGCTACAAACAAAAAAAAAGTGACATTTTGAAAAAAAAAAAAAACCAATATTTTAAACTTTTTGCTATAATAAATATCCCCCAAAAAATACATATTGGCCTAGACTGATAGAGAAATATATATATTTTTTACATATATTTGATAAAATAAAAAAAAAGAGATTGATGACATTTTTATTTTTTTCTAGTAATGGCAGTGATCAACGATTTTTAGCAGGACTGTGACATTGTGGCAGACAGATTGGACACTTGACACTTTTTTGGGACCATTGACATTTATAGAGTAATCAGAACTAAAAATACCCACTGATTACGCTATAAATGTCACTGGCAGCAAACAGGTTAATATTGGGGGGTGAACAACATCAGTCTGCTGCTACTCCTTCACTGTTTAATTACAGGCTCAAGGTAGGGAGGTTACCTGGCTGTGTTGTGCAATTACAATAGAGAAAATTCAGGTCACCAACCAGACTGTGCTGGCGAAAGTTTAAAAAATTGTGTTGGACCTACAAGGTATTGGTATTGCTATCTTAAAGAATTGATATTGGTTTTTAATCAAGTTCTGATGAACTAAAATGCTTTGGCTACTGTTTAAATTTTTCACCTGACTTTTACTAGAATAAAATTGTATCATGACCTCTTAGCAGTGGTGTGACTCTTCAATTTACATTTTTTGTAGGGCTGTGTAAATCTCAGGAAGGGATAGACAGAATTACAAATCCTTGCCAGATAAGAAAAAAAAAAAGCATCAGTATATGTATTTAAGTTATGTATTTACTGTTACAATGAGGTGGACATATCAGATGCTTTTGACACTATTTTGGGACCACGATCAGTTATATAAATATGCACTGATTACTATATAAATGTCACTGGCAGGGAAGGAGTTAACACTCAATCAAGGGGTTAAAAGTGATTGTAAAGTCTCGTGATTTTTTTTTAAAATAACAAACATGTCATACTTACCTGTTCTGTGCAGTTGGTTTTGCACAGAGCATCCTGGATTCTTCTCTTCTCGGTTGCCTGTTTGCTCCTGGCCCCTCCTACCTGTTGAGTGCCTTCACAGAAAGCAGCTTGCAATGGGGGCACCCGAGCCAAGCTTTAGCTCCATGTGTCCATTCAGATTGGCTAACTGACTTTGATTGGCAGCCGAGGGAGCATCCCAGATGGCTAAGGGATTTGTGGACATCGCTGGACAGAGTAGGGGCTCTGCCTTTACAAATCTTTTAGTGCCTACATGGACGTAAATGTTGGTGGCCATTACTGGGATAAGATCATCCAGCGCCCAGGGTAAAGATGGCAACCCCTCCCCTTGCTGGATAGAGGAGGAGATGGGGCTAATTGTGGCACTGAAATAGTACTGATCAATGTAGTACACAACAACAAACATAAAAGGGCTTAAATTTAGTGCATAAATCTAGTGCAAACAGCTACAAGGGAAAAAATTTCCCTACGTTGATGGTGTCACTGTAAGAAGAAAATGCCCCTGTGTTGGTAGTGTTACTGGAAGAAACAAATGTGCCTGCATCTGAGATGTCTCTAGAAGGGAAAAAATGTCCCTACATCGATGGCATCAATGAAAGAAAAAAATGCAATTACTACATCTGCAGTGTCACTGGAAGGAAACATGTACCTGTGACTTGTGGTGTCACTGAAAAGAAAAAAAGTCTCAGCATTGGTGGTGTCACTGGAAGGAAAAAGTGTCCCCACATTTGTGGTCTAACTGGAAGGAAAAAATGAACTTGCATCTGTGGTGTCACTGAAAGATAATAATGTCTGAGCATCAGTTGTGTTACTGGAAGGAAAAATGCTAATTTGTTGGAGTGTGTCACTGGAAGGAAAAAAGGTCCCTATGTTGGTGCCACCGGAAGAAAATATGTCCCAGCATTGGTGGTATCGCTAGAAGGAAAAATAATGTTCCTGCAAGTGGTGTCAATGAAAGGAAAAATGTCCCAATGTTGGTGGTATCATTGATAGCAAAAATGCCCCTGTGTTTGGTGGTGTCATTGGAAGATAAAATGTCCCTGGGTTGGTGGTGTCACTGGAAACAAAAAATAGTCGCTGCGTCGGTAGTGTCACTGGAGGAAAAAAATAGTCACTGAATCAGTATTGTCACTGAAGGTACATGGAAAGCATTGGGGGGGCTGTTAGGGAATAAGTGAGAACTTAAGGGCTCTGAAGGAAGAAGGAGGTTAAGGGACTTTTGGTTGAGTTGCCCCCCCCCCCCCCACACCTTCTTTGTGCTCACTCGGTTCAGACCTCCTTCTCAGCGTGGGACTTAAAGGCAAACTATGCCAAAGTCACTACAATCATGATAAAACTCTACAGTAAACCCAGGCATCAATATCCTTAAAGACCCCCATTGCAATGTCTTTTGGTTTAACTGAATAGCGGCAGTGATAAGTAACCTGGGCAGAGACAGCAAACGGGCAAAGAAAAGTTCTGTGCATGCACCCACCATCACTACTGCTAGACACAGCAAAATGTCATGGCCAACTCAAGTTAATTATGTCTAGCAGTAGACTGTGGAGCACCAATTTAGCCTTTTGCCCACTGAAGTGTCAAATTAAATAAAAAATAAATAAATAAAAAAAAAACATGGAAAAGACAGATTAGAATTCTAGCACCATATTGCTTATCTATCTTTTACCATCTTCATAACGTAACTATGTGTCATGTAGCGTATGTTCACCCTTCTGCAAATATTAAAGAATATAAAGATTCAATGTTCTAATTAATCCCTGTAGAGAAGCTGTCACTTTTTCAATTGGGTTTGAAGGCCTGTGTCATTAATTTGCATAAACTAAATCTTGACCAAACTTGCATATGGAAATCAACAAACCAATACACCAAACTGTTATGGATATAAATGTAATATGGTTAAGTGCAAATAATCATAAATTGCATCTTGGTTGTATAAAAGGCATTATTCAATAAAGTGTTTTTAATTCTTATATAGTAATCCTTAAGTGCAGCAGACCTCTAATAATTTAATTTTACTTTCCCTTATCCCCACATAGGGACTACCTTTTGTATTACTTACCCTTCCTTTTAGATCAGGGGTCTCCAAACTGTCTAAACAAAGGGCCAGTTTATTGTCCTTCAGACTTTAGGAGGGCCAGACAGTGGCCAGTGGGAGTGGAAATTTTCCTGGCATCAGTGGGGTTAAACATCCAAACATTTGTAATTAAGGGAAGGAATAGTGCCCCATTGTTGGCATCATAGGGAGGAATAGTGCCCCATTATAGGTGTTAATGGGAGAAAGGGTGCCTCATTGTTGGTGTCAAATGGCAAAATAGTGTCTCATATAAGTGGGAATAAAAGTGCCCCAAGGGCCAGATAAAGGCAAGCAAAGGGCCACAGTTTGGAGCCCACTGCTTTTTAAATCAGCCTTTCACTCCACTACACGCAGCTAAAAAAAATTCTACAAGGAACTCCTAGCAAGCTCTAGCATGGGTACTCAACCTGTGACCCTCCAGCTGTTGCAGAACTACAAGTCCCATTATGCCTCTGCTTTTGCGAGTCATGCTTGTTACTATCAGGGGCTTGCAATGCCTCATAGGACTTGCAGTTCTACAACAACTGGAGGGCCACAGGTTGGGCACCCATGCATCTAGAGGAACTCAAGTTTCCACAGAACTGGTTGAAAATCTCTGCTCTAGAGTGTAAACTCTCACTAGCAGAGCCCCTCCAACCCTCTTGTCTTGCATGGTAACTGTACTGTCCCCCTTTGTTTTGTAAAGCACTGCACAAACTGTTGGTGCTATATAAATCTTATATAATAATAACAGTAGCCAATCAAAACTGCAAAGTGACTTTTTATCGGATCTGTACTTAGCAAAACTATTGTAATTTTACTGCTGGCCAGCAGCCTGGGCAGACGCCATAATGTCCCAGTATGTTACCCCACTCATGTACACTATGTGAGCGAGCCCCCTGAGACGCACTTTGTTGCTATCTACAAATGAATGGCCACTATGGTGACACTGAACTACTCTTACATGTACAAACAGAAAATTGTTACTTTTTTTATTTGTTTTTAGAAAAAACAAAAAAAACTTGGGGTTCCACAGGGTATGGGTTCTAAGCGCCCACCTGCTATCTCACCAGAGCCTCTGATGGTGGGGATGGACTTGCAGCAAGCTGGAACCAGGTCACGGGCCCCCAGGTACGTCCAGCTGCGGATGTAGAGACCACTCGCGTGGGCAGAGTGCCAGCGGCAGGAGACAAACTGATGTCAGGGCAGGTAGCAAACAAGCAGAGACGGTAAACAAAACCAGGGTGGGTAGCACTAACCCCCGAAGGAGCTGCTGGTTTTATTCAGGCTTAACGTTACCTCACCTGCTCGCCTCTTCATCTTAGGGGAGTTCCGTGGAAAGTAGCCCAAATGATGATAGATCAGACACGTGGTCCTTTTTGAAGATTTATTTAGGGGTAACACCAAAGAAAGACAGAAGACACTGTCCTTCAATAGAGGGTTAGAGGATAAGGGGGAGTTCAGGCACCTAGCAATTGCGGATTAGAGGTATTCGTCAGATCCAGAGGACAAACGGCTCCACAGACTGGATCCAGCAGTCACCTGATAGGCCTCTCTCACTTGACCTAGAAGCCGATGAGATGTCAAAGTCTCTGCCACAGATTTGTTAATTGAACTTAGTGGTTTTGAGAGTAGATGCACAACAAAGTCTCTGACACAGACTTGTTAACTGAACTTAGAGATTCCTGAGGGTTTTTAGGAAGAACTACCATACAGTACCAGATTCTTTCAGCCGACCCGGCGATACTGTAAGGATATTGATCCGGGTTGCTTCCTCAAACTGAGTTTCCAGGGTCCTCCAGAGACACCAGCCTTGAGCTCGGTCCTCCACTAGAAAAGTCCTCTCCTGGATCCTCCAGCTTTTCTCGGCTTCTCCCCACAGGCGAGACGGCACAGGACCACCCCTGTATCAGTAGGCCCCAAGACATTCCTGGGCCTACACTCTGTTGCGAAGCCTCGAGCCAGCCGGCCCTGAGGCACAAGACCATGTGTCACAGACCCCAGGCCAGGTGGGCCCTGGGGTTGGGATCACGGACCCCAGAAAACAAACCCCAACAAAAATGGCGTTGGTACCTTTA
Source organism: Lithobates pipiens (assembly GCF_037356315.1). Classification (NCBI taxonomy): domain Eukaryota; kingdom Metazoa; phylum Chordata; class Amphibia; order Anura; family Ranidae; genus Lithobates; species Lithobates pipiens. The sequence continues at coordinate 185,751,174 of NW_027507685.1, read as the reverse complement.
ATACCCTCTCCCAGAATGCACAGCAGGGAAACCACACCCACTGAACCATTTCCGAGCAAGAGGGGCCATTCAATGCATCCAGCCTGCTGCTGTTCCACACCCACCGACGGTGACAGTGACACCTACGGTCAGATGGGAATCAGTGCAACTCAGCTGGACTGGTACTGAAACCAGAACTTTTAGAGAAATTAGTCTGAGCCAACCTACAGCGCCAGACAATTAAATTTGAAAAAACAATAGCGTCTGCTCGTCCGGAGCAGGGCGCTACACGTGTGTGTGTGTGTGTGTGTGTATATATATATATATATATATATATATATATATATATATATATATATTTAAAAAGCAAACAGGGAGGTGACTCAGGAAGTAATAGAAGGTAAAAGGATATAAACCCAAATTGGAGCCGGTGACTCCCATAGGTGAACAGAGAAGCACATGTGAAATGGAGTCAGAGATCTAGCAGAACACTGCAGCAAGGGGGTAAGAATTTCACAAACAGAACTCTGCAGGCTAAACTGTGACAGTCAGCCTCCCTGATCACCACCACACCAATCATATGATGACGGATGCTTGGCCTCCTTCCCAGTGAGGAAGTGCAGAAATACCTCAAATTCTGTGTTTCATGATTGATGCGATTTTGGATTCTGTCCAACAAGCATCTCGTTTGTCTCTCCTGTTGGTACACATGCGAAGGGCCCTATGGCTAAAGAATTGGGCAGCTGAGCTATCATGCAAGAAGCATTTGATTGGGTTCCCGTTTAAAGGGGAACGTCTGTTTGGAGAAGAATTAGACAAATTCGTCCAAAAAATTTCAGGGGGTAAATCTACTCTCCTTCCAGTCAAAAAGAGCAAACGCCCGTCATTTAGGCGTTCTCTCTCCCGGAGCATCAAGCTCTAAGCAGTGGCGATGGCCTTCTCAACCCTCCTCTACAGGAAAGGCTCAGGGCCGGGCCCAGGGGCAGAAAAAGACTTGGGGGCGGAAGCCTGCCAAGCAGAGCCCAAAAGCTTCCTTGTGAAGGGGCGCTCCCGCTTGGCCGAGTGGGGGGAAGGCTTCGGCAGTTTGCGGAAGCCTGGCGGGAAGAGATCCGGGACAAGTGGGTGATCTCTTCGGTATCTCTGGGCTACAAGCTAGAGTTTCAGGAGATTCCACCCTCTCGCTTTCTAAGGTCAAGGATCCCCAGGGATCCAGTAAAGCAAAAACCGCTATTTCTGGCCTTAGATCACTTACTATCCCAAGGGGTGATAGTAGAAGTGGACCCAAAAGAACAGGGTTCAGGGTTTTACTCAAATCTCTTCACCGTCCCGAAGCCAAATGGAAGTGTCAGACCTATCCTGGATCTGAAGGATCTGAACCGTTTTTTGCGCATCCGGTCCTTCTGAATGCAGTCAATTCGCACTGTGGTCTCCTCCTTGCAAAGGGGAGAGTTTATGGCATCAATAGACATCAAGGATGCATATCTCCATGTGCCAATTTTTCCTGCACACCAAAGATATCTAAGGTTCGCGGTAGAGCGGCACCATTTTCAATTTGTGGCCTTGCCGTTCGGGCTTGCTACGGCCCCTTGAGTCTTCACAAAGATTCTGGACCCTCTCTTGGCAAACCTAAGAGCTCAGGGTATAGCCGTCATGGCTTATCTAGACGACTTGCTTCTCATGGAGAAAACAGTAGTGTTCCTGAACCACAGTGTTTCCAGAACACGAGAACACCTGGAACGCCTAGGTTGGATTATAAACCTAGAAAAGTCATCCCTACAGCCTTCTACCAGGTTGGAATACCTGGGTATGTTTATCGACACCGCTCAGGGCAAGGTGTTTCTTCCAAGGCCAAAAGCCTTGACCATCGGGGATCTGGTACGCCTAATTCTGTGCAGAAGATCTTCCCCCATTCGGTTGTGCATGAGACTGTTAGGGAAAATGGTTGCCTCCTTCGAGGCCGTTCCTTTTGCCCAGTTCCACTCAAGGCCGCTGCAAAGATGCATCCTTGCGGCTTGGAACAGGAAGCCCCAATCCTTGGATCTTCCTATGTGTCTATCCCCAGGGACACGCAAGAGTCTCGTCTGGTGGTTACAAACCGAGAATTTGCTGAAAGGCAAAACCTTTCTTCCTCTTCCATGGTAAGTTATTACGACAGATGCCAGCCTGACAGGCTGGGGAGCAGTGTTAGAGGAGACGTACTCGCAGGGGAAATGGTCTGCGATTGAGAAACTATTGCCCATAAATGTCTTGGAGATCCGGGCAGTTTATATGGCTCTCATAAAGTGGTCTTCCAGACTACGGGGTCTCCCTGTTCGGGTTCAGTTCGACAATGCCACAGCAGTGGCCTATATCAATCACCAGGGCGGTACCAGGAGTCTGGTTGCGCAAAAAGAGGTGAATCGTATACTTGTCTGGGCAGAAAAGCACGTTCCATGCCTTTCTGCAGTCTTCATTCCAGGAGTGGAAAATTGGCAGGCGGATTTTCTGAGCCGCCAGCAGTTGTGCCCAGGAGAATGGGCTCTGCATCCCGAAGTGTTTTTGGACATATGTCGCAGGTGGGGTACTCCAGACGTAGATCTGTTTGCATCCAGGTTCAACAGAAAACTGGACAAATTTGTGTCGATAACAAGAGACACACTTGCTCAGGGGTCAGAGGCTCTGACAGTTCCCTGGGATCAGTACAATCTGATTTATGCCTTCCCCCCGTGCCCGCTTTTGTTGCGGTTCCTGGGAAGAGTCAAGAGGGAAAGAAAGTCGGTCCTTTTGGTAGCCCCGGCTTGGCCCAGGCGACCGTGGTACGCAGAGATCATGAAGTTGGCAGTAGGCAGGCCATGGATCCTCCCTCCCCGGCCAGATCTGCTCTCACAGGGTCCAATCTACCATCCTGCTTTACACAGTCTGAATTTGACGGTTTGGCTGCTGCGACCCACATTCTGAGAGACCGTGGGCTTTCGGGGCCAGTCCTTTCTACTCTGGTTAATGCCAGAAAGCCGGCCTCCAGGCTTATTTACTAAAAAATCTGGAGGGCATATGTTTCCTGGTGTGAACTCAGGGAATGGCATCCTAGAAAGTATGTCATTAGCAGGATCTTGGCCTTTCTCCAGTCAGGCCTAGAAATGAATTTGGCCGTAAGCACTATCAAGGTGCAGATTTCGGCCTTGTCAGTATTTTTTCAGAAGCCACTTGCATCGCATTCCTTGGTGTGGGTTTTCATCCAGGGGGCTATGCGGATAAGGCCACCAGTCAAACCTCTGGTATGCCCATGGGATCTAAATTTGGTTCTCTCGGCTTTGCAGGGGCAACCTTTTGAACCTTTGCATCTGGCTTCATTAGTTCTTTTGACCAAAAAATTGGTTTTCTTGGTAGCCATTTCCACGGCTAGAAGAGTGTCAGAACTAGCAGCTCTCTCCAGCAAAGAGCCGTATCTAATTGTTCATAAGGACCGGGTGGTCATGCGCCCCAACAGGTCCTTTCTACCTAAGGTGGTTTCGGGATTCCATTTGAATCAAGATGTAATCCTACCATCCTTTTTTCCGGACCCACAGTCCGCAGAAGAAGAATCTTTGCACACTTTAGATGTGGTAAGGGCAATCAGTATCTATCTTCAAGCAACAGCTCAGATAAGGAAAACTGATTGCTTATTTATTTTGCCGGAAGGCCCTAGGAAGGGCCAGGCAGCATCAAAATCCACTCTCTCAAGGTGGATTAGACAGATTATTTCTCAGGCCTATAATGTTAGAGGGAAAACCCCTCCTTTTCAAGTGAAAGCGCACTCTACTAGGGCTGTAAGTGCTTCTTGGGCAGTGCATCACCAGGCCTCCCTGGCTCAGATCTGTAAGGCTGCAACTTGGTCATCAGTCCACACATTCACCAGATTCTATCAGGTGGATGTCAGAGGGCAAGAGGATATCGCCTTTGGGCGCAGTGTACTGCAGGCTGTAGTTTAGGTCCTCTGGCCCATGGCGGTCTATAATTATGATCTGTGTCTCCCTCCCCTCAATCTGAGCATTGCTTTGGGACATCCCACTATGTAATGAGCTCCTGTGTCCCGTGATGTATGATCAAGAAAATAGGATTTTTATATACAGCTTACCTGTAAAATCCTTTTCGAGAGTACATCACAGGACACAGGGCTCCCGCCCCTCTTGGATTTTACGTGGTTTCCTATTGCTTTGCTACAAAACTGAGGTGCCTCCCATATGGAAGAGGTTATATAGGGGAGGAATTCTCCTTAATTGGGGTTAACCAGTGTCCAATCATCAGAGGTGCCTATATAACCCACTATGTAATGAGCTCCTGTGTCCCGTGATGTACTCTCAAGAAAAGGATTTTACAGGTAAGCTGTATATAAAAATCCTATTTTTATGGCCTTTCATAGCATAATATTGCATTTATTCTCAGAATATAATTGATGTATTTACTAAAATATGTATTAGTTGTATGTATCCGCATACTACTAGCACAGTACTGTCATAATGTCCATGTGGAGTTATGTTCAATGTACAATGCAGTTCTTTCTCTCTCACGTGAGGGAACTTTAAGGATCTGGCATCAGTCTCCTCTTATGATTAGGCTTGACAAGGCGGATTGTATCCTTGAAATGTGTTGCCTAGGAGCAATGGCATCCAGAGCTTAGAGGACCAAGGTTAACTAAAACCTGAGCCTACGAACTGTATACACAGCACACATTTGCCACAGTACTTGTACCTACATTCCCAGGCATGCATAATGCACAGAATGCAGGGCTCAGGAATATATAATCAGGGCCGGTGCAACCACTAGGCGGATTAGGCGGCCGCCTAGGGCGCACTGCCACCTAGGGGCGCTGCTGACCCTTGCCTCATCTCTTCCTCCTTGTCGCTCCCCAGGCTCCCAGCAGGGCTGTTGATAGAGGGGCCCCGGGACAGCAAGGCGCTCAGTGCGGCGGGCGGGTGTTATTAATTGCAGAGCGGTGTTCAGCTTCCCCCTCTCCATCCCACGGCTTTCACATGATGGAGGGAGAGGGACAGACCAGTGTGTCAGGCAGCCAATAGCGCTGCTCTTCTGAGTGGGAGGGCATGACTTCTACGTTGCTCCGCCTCCCACCACCCCCTTAGCCAATCAGATTGCCCAGCCCGCCACATTTGATCAGAAGATGCCAGTGACCAGAGCAGATGAGATGCATTGCAGAGGATCCGACATACCTGAGAAAGAAGAAGGTATGATCATGTCACACACTCACTTTTAATGCAGAAGTCTAATAATCGGTGTGTTCTCCTGTCCTGTGTGTAGATTAGACAATGATCAGGATGACTTCCCCTCTATCTTCTCACACTGCTTTTTATCTGTGTTTGTATTTACACAGCACAGTGACTGATGATTAGACTTCTGCAAGACCTTCAAACTTAAGCTGTTTCTATAGTTATTTGTGCCCAAGTTGGTGTCAACCATCCCTGATTTATCTAACTTTCCTTGCTATCTTTGAAGGAATTAGCTGGTCAAGCTGGGAGCTTCACAGACATGTTAACTATTTACTGTCCTCCTGTGCTTGAGAAATGACTGTTAAAAATATGTGTTTTTTTTTGCCACTTATAGTTATATCTTGTAAACCCCTGTTTGCAGTGATCAATGTTTTTCCACACTGCTAGGACACACTTGTACTATGTCTGCAGTCTTTAACCCTCTCCTGTACTATGTCTGCAGTCTGTGACCATCTCCTGTACCGTGTCTGCAGTCTGTGACCATCTCCTGTACCGTGTCTGCAGTCTGTGACCATCTCCTGTACCGTGTCTGCAGTCTGTGACCATCTCCTGTACCGTGTCTGCAGTCTGTGACCATCTCCTGTACCGTGTGTGCAGTCTGTGACCATCTCCTGTACCGTGTGTGCAGTCTCTGACCATCTCCTGTACCGTGTGTGCAGTCTCTGACCATCTCCTGTACCGTGTCTGCAGTCTCTGACCATCTCCTGTACCGTGTGTGCAGTCTGTGACCATCTCCTGTACCGTGTGTGCAGTCTGTGACCATCTCCTGTACCGTGTGTGCAGTCTGTGACCATCTCCTGTACCGTGTGTGCAGTCTGTGACCATCTCCTGTACCGTGTGTGCAGTCTGTGACCATCTCCTGTACCGTGTGTGCAGTCTGTGACCATCTCCTGTACCGTGTGTGCAGTCTGTGACCATCTCCTGTACCGTGTGTGCAGTCTGTGACCATCTCCTGTACCGTGTGTGCAGTCTGTGACCATCTCCTGTACCGTGTGTGCAGTCTCTGACCATCTCCTGTACCGTGTGTGCAGTCTCTGACCATCTCCTGTACCGTGTGTGCAGTCTCTGACCATCTCCTGTACCGTGTGTGCAGTCTCTGACCATCTCCTGTACCGTGTGTGCAGTCTCTGACCATCTCCTGTACCGTGTGTGCAGTCTCTGACCATCTCCTGTACCGTGTGTGCAGTCTCTGACCATCTCCTGTACCGTGTGTGCAGTCTCTGACCATCTCCTGTAGTATGTCTGCAGTCTCTGACCATCTCCTGTAGTATGTCTGCAGTCTCTGACCATCTCCTGTAGTATGTCTGCAGTCTCTGACCATCTCCTGTACTATGTCTGCAGTCTCTGACCATCTCCTGTACTATGTCTGCAGTCTCTGACCATCTCCTGTATTATGTCTGCAGTCTCTGACCATCTCCTGTATTATGTCTGCAGTCTCTGACCATCTCCTGTACTATGTCTGCAATCTCTGATCATCTCCTGTACTATGTCTGCAGTCTCTGACCCTCTCCTGTAGTATGTTTTGCAGTCTCTGACCATCTCCTGTAGTATTTCTGCAATAAAGGGGGCTACAGGCACAGTAGGTGGTAAGGGAAGGTGTACCTAGGCATGGTGGATAGTGAGGGATGGGGGGCCCAGGCATGTTGGGTGGTTAGGGAAGAGGGCTGTAGGTGCAGTGGGTGGTCAGGCAAGGGAGGCTACAGGCATAGTAGATAATGAGGAAAGGGATCCCAGGTGCAGTGGGTGGTAATGGAAAGAATGCCTAGGCACAAGTGGTGGTTAAGGCGGGGCTGTAGAGAAAATTTGAATGTAGCATACAGGGCAAGGGGATTCATAATCCAGGGCCCACCAAAATCCTCAGCACCAGGCCTATGATGCTCCTAATCCAGGCCGAACGATCAGGCCACCGCAGGTCGCCCTTGCAATCGGGCCCTGGGGTTCCGCCGCTAATATATTTTATATAATGGCACACAGTGAAGTAATTAAAAAATGCCATTATAAAAAAAAATTGTGACAGATTGTCACACAATACACACTGGGATCTGTGATCAAAGAGTGTATTGTGCTATTATTTAATGACACTGCACAAAGCCATCCCATTTTTCTTTTTGAATTTTTTTTTTGGGGGGGGGGGGGGGCGCAAGTAGCTGGTCTTGCCTAGGGTGCAAAATAGTCTAGCACCGGCCCTGTATATAATGCACAGGCTACTGCACAGAATACAACAAAAAATCATCCCTTCTGCCAGTACAAATCCTTACCTCCATGTGACAGCAATTTGTGACTCAGCAGCCAATCACCAATTCATGGATTTTAAGAGGGAATCCATGCAAATAAAAAATGCACAAAGTTTATCTTTTAAAAAATGCCTTTAAAGTAAAACTTAAAAAAATGTAAATTGTAACATTTTGGTTTTCCTCCCACTATCATTGTCTTGGTGACAGTGCTAACAATACAAATAGAGGGGACACATCTCCCCAAAGGAGACAATGACAGGAATAAAAACTTGATGCATCTTTTCTTCTATTCTAAACTATAACGCAGTTTTAGCAGGAGTTTCACTCAAGGCAGATAAACATAAGTTAATGCAGCTCTGTGTTCATTAATACTCTCATAGCTTAGTTCACAGACACGGTGTACAGGGTTGGCTCTGTACCCCTTGATCACTTCAGTGGAGGCTCGTGCATTGTGGGCACAAGGGCGCTGCCCCCCAAACACCGCCGCCACACTCCCTATCCATGCGCCGGGCACATAAATCACAATTGCGGGGATAGGTTAATGGTGTGTCTTTTGAAGCACCTGATTAGAGCCAGAAGCGCTAATGGACTTCACAATAGGGTAGGCTTGGGGTGCAGAGAGAGAGTGCCCTGATTCCACCCAGTTGTGTGACACTAGCGAATTAATATTCACTATTCTGCCACATTCTCCTCCCGGCCACTCGTGTCTCAGGACTAGGGATGAGCTTCGAGTGAATTCGGCGAATACTGAACGTTATGGGCCGTTCGTGTGGCGCTCACGGCCCACAATGCACTGCGCCATCGCAGTGCATTGCTTGCTCATGATTGGCCAAGCATGCACTGTGACCCCGCATGCTTGGCCAATCACAGTGCCGGCAGCGAGGAGAGCCATGATTGGCCACAGGCAGGATGCCTGTGGCCAATCATAGTTCAGGCTGTGTAGTACACGCCCCACACTATATAAGGCCGCCAGCGCGGCAGCCTTGTGTAGTGTGTTGGCGTCTGTAGGAGTTAGTGGGTGTTCTGTGTACCTTCAACACAGTATACACCGTTCATTATCGGCCGATTTTGCGTTCTTCTCTTCTGTAGTGGTTGTTGTCTGCGTGCCCTGACCGCAGAGTACACCATTATATCCACCTATATAGCTCGATATCTTGCTCTTTTTAAATAGAGCTTGCAGTCAGTTACAGGAGATTTGTGCGTGCTGTCTGTGTGCCCTGACCGCAGAATACACCGTTCTATCCACCTATATAGCTAGCTATCTTGCTCTTTTTAAATAGAGCTTGCAGTCAGCGGTAGGAGCTTGTGCGTGCTGGCTGCGTGCTCTGACCTGTCCTGTGACTGTGAGAGCTTCCAGAGAGGTGGAGGAGGAGAGGGAGCTGATGGCGTCGGCCAGCCCAGGTCTGTGGCCCTCTTCCCGGCCTGGGCCCATGGTTCATTCCCCTGGAGTAAAAGATCTCTCCAGGGAGGAGAGGTTGTTCCTGCAAACGCAGTTTGAGCTGCTGGATTGGACCCGGGCCCAGCCGGGAGAGGACCCTGGAAGGATGCAGAAGCGCCGGTCAAGGATCAAAGCCCTTGTGCAGAAGGCCACTTTGGCCTATGTGCTCAAATCTGAGAGACTAGCGGACCTGCGGATTCCGGGTGAGCGTGGCCCCCGGAGCCGTAAGTGCGGAGGGTCCCCGGATCCCTTTTGTTTCACCTGCTCAGCCAGAGGCTGTGGAGCAGATAGATCCGGGTAGGGAACACCATGATGCACAGGGAAGCTCCGGGGCAGAGGCAAGTTGGTTGGATCAGCATGGAAGGAAGCTGGTGGTGGTCCTTGCTAGGGGCCACCCGGAGGGACCTGTGAAGGCCAGCGGCTGGAGGTTGGTGGATGGTGATGCTGTGTGGGCCCCCCCAGTGGCCCCGGTCGAGCCCGCAGCATCTGAGACAGTGCGAGGGGTGCCGGCCGTAATGGCGGCCCCCGCCGCGGCCGCATGTAGTGAGGGGGAGGTGCCGGCAAGTGCGGACTGTGTTCAGAAAAAACACCTTGGACAAACATCCTCTGCAGACACCAGGGAGGGTGGGGGCGGGGAGGTGGATGTGTCACTTCCTGTTTCCGGAGGTGCGGCCGGAAGTGACCTCCGTGAACCGGAAGTACCACTTGCGGTGACCCCGGAGGTTGTGAAAGAATATACTGAGGAGGTGGGGACACCCCAGGCCTCGGTGACCAAGTCTCCTGCTCCTCTGGGTCAGGTAGGGGCTTTGGGGGTCTCGGGGGCTACTCTGGTGGCTACTGCCTTGGGTCCCCCTGGAATCCTCCAGTGGAGCTTTACCCGGTGGACAGACAAGTTGGGGGGAGTCCCAACTATGGGGGAACTAAGGGGAGAATGCCCGGCCTTGGACTTCATCAGGGAACTGGTGGGGTCCCAGCGGCAGGAGCAGGATATGGCACGGGGAATGGAAGTGGCTTACTCTCAAGCCCCCGCCGCTGTGGGGGGTGTGGCTGCGTCTCCATCTGCAGAGGTGGTTGGGAGCAAGGCACCTGTTGGGGGAGGGATAGAGGGTGGGAGTGGGGGGATGTTTGCTGCTCCGTCAGAGCCCATGGGCTCGTTTCAGCGGGGGTCTGACCCTTCCCCCACAGTCCCGAATCCCATCTTGGGCACACAGGAAGAGGCAAACCTCTTAGGTGCCCTGAAAGCTGGGCGCTCATTTGCCCAGGTGGCAGGTTCCTCTGGGCCCCCTGTATGGCCAGTTTGGTGCCCAGAACTTCAGGGCCCCCCTGAGGAACAGCTCCAGGGGGCACAGGCTTGGTCAAGGGGTACGGGGGGTCCGGAGAGGCACAGGCGGAATGTGGTGCAGCTCAGGTGGGAGGGGACGGCCGCGTGTCCCAGTAGGGGTCAAGTAATTGACTACCTGCTGGCATTACGCTTCAAGGTTTCTGACTTGTTCGCGGTCATACATCCTGCGAACAGCAAGGAGTTCGATGTGAGCTTCGTCTCCGTGGTCTCTATGGAACTTTTCCTGACCCAGTACGAGATCGTCAGGAAGTCAGATCCGTGGAAAGGTTTCCGTGTAGTACCTCTTTCGAGGCAGGGGGAGATAAAGAACGTGACCGTTTTGGTTAGAAACGAGTCCCTTCCTCCTGAGGACATCGCAACCTGGCGGGTGCGGTATGGGCAGCTCCAGACAGGGTTGAGGAAGAATTTGGACGAGCACGGGGTCTGGACAGGTGCTTGGTTGGCCAGGATCCGGCTCAAGCGCCACAACAACACCGTGGCGCATGTAGCCGGGAGTGAGTTTATAGGGAGAGACCGGATCCTGGTCTTCTACCCTGGCCAGCCCCGTCGCTGTTTCAAATGTGGCAGTCCCACGCACCTTAGCGCAGACTGCACTATACCTCGCTGCGTGAGGTGTAATGGTTTCGGCCACTCACCTAAGGGTTGCAGACTTATAGTCTGCAACCTCTGTGGGGAAATGGGGCACCCCTTCAGCCGCTTCCCCAAAGCTTTTAGGGGGTGCCAGGCTGAGGAGAGTGCTTCAGGCCCGGAGGGTGGGCAGGTCCCTAGACAAAGTGGGGGCCCCAATCCTTCTGGGTAACAGAATGAGGGCGCCCCCTCGCCTCAAGGGGTCAGACCCCCCAGGGGTTCTGTGCCGCAATGGGGCGACGGTAGGAAATCCAGCAGAGGTTCAGGCTAAACCAAAAAAGCCCTCTGTTGCTCCCTGCCTCCCCTTCCCGTCCCCCACCACCTTCCCTTTCCCCCCCTTCTTCTCCTTCCCCGTCCGCCTCTCCCCCCCCCCCCCGATGTACCATGTCCGCCTCCGGATCCGACGGCCCTTCTCATGCCTCCTCCCGCCTCCACGGAGGTGGTGGGTGGTCGGCGGGTTGGCCTGGAGGGTGGTATCACCAATGGACACCTCTGAGGTGGGTATGGGGGTGAATAAGGGCCCCAAGGAGGTGTCCAGTGGGAGGTCGGACGGTGAGAGTGGTTGAGAGCCCCCCAAGTCGGGCTGGGTTAAGAAAAAGACAAAAAAATGGAAGAGGAAGGGCCTGGGGAAGGAGGGTGGCGAGGACCCTCAGCCCAGCACCAGTCTGGGGGCGGGTGGGGGATCCTCGCTCGCCCTCTGGAACCGTTTTGGGGTCCTATCCTCCGATTCTGAGGAGGATTAACTTAGGTTTGTAATATAGAGAGAAACGTAAACTTTAATCACTAAGGATGACGGTACCCGCTCCAATACGCCTTGCGGCGATTAATGTTGCAAGTGTGCGTTCTGCGGCGGCTAGGTTTTCAGCCTTTGATTTTCTCGGCCGCGTTGAAGCCGACATTTTGTTTTTGCAAGAGACCTGGCTAGCATCTGTGGCAGAGATGCACCTAGCAAAGAGGGAGTGGAGACATGGGCCCTCCCTCTGGTCTCTTGCGGCTGAGCCCTGCAGTGGTGTTGCGGTCCTTTTTAAGACCGGTTCGGTGGCTTGTCAACGAGTGATTGAATTAGAAATCGGTAGGTGTTTGATTGTGGATGCAGTCGCGAGAGGGGAATTTCTCTGCCTCATAAATTTCTATGGTCCCCAGTCAAGGAGAGGGAGGAAGGACCTTCTTGGGCTGCTGAAACCATACCTGTTTACATCCCAGCAGGTGGTCTTTGGTGGTGACTTTAACCTAGTCACCAGGTCAAAGGACCGGGCAGGCACCTCAGGCCCTCTGGGATATGATAGTATCTTTTTGAATCGCATAGTGAGGGAGGCCTGGTTGGTCGATGTGCACATTCACCACTTCCCCAACCTCACTGGTTTCACATACTCCAGAGGTAGTAGTAAGAGTAGACTAGATAGGTTTTTTTTGAAGGGGGACTCGTCCTTTGCGGCTCCTGTGCTGCATGCGGACGAGTTTTCCGATCACTGTATGGTGTCGGTCACTCTGAATGTGGCGGACACCCCTCAGAAGGGTAGGGGCCTGTGGCGACTAAATGGGTCGCTACTTGAGGACCCTGAAGTCAGGTCGGCCTATGAAGACTTCTTTATGGAACAAGCTTCGCTCCTTGAGAGCGGCTGCTTTTGCCAGGAATGGTGGGAAGTAGTGAAGAAGAGGTCGGAAGGCTTCTTCCGTGAAGTCTCTGGTCATCGGGCAGCTTCCCGGTACCAGGCCTACCAGAAGTTGCGCAGGCGGCTTGACTGCTTGGTTTCTGATGGTGGCCCTCAGGACCAGATTTCAGGTCTGAAGCTTCAGATGAAGGAGTGTCAGTATGACCGTCTCGCCTCCCTGGTTCTTGAGAGGGATTACGGGAAGTTTGCCAACCCAGACCCCTACAAAAGCTGTGGTGATGCGGTGAGTGGGAAGGTCATACACGGACTGAGGGATCCCTCGGGTTCCTTGGCGAGGTCCAGGCCGGGAATCCTAGGGATCATCAGAGCCCATTTTTCGGACCTCCTGAAGAAGAAGCCTTTGGACCTGGGAAGAGCCAAGAAATTTCTTGATGAGACTCCACTTGATGAGACTCCACTTTATGGTCTGACCCCCTTGGCTCTTTGACAGAGGAGATCTCTGTGGCCAAAGTTGAACAGGCCATAGACTCTTTGTCTCTAAAGAAGTCGCCGGGACCCGATGGGTTCACGGCGGAGTTCTACAGGACCTTTAAGGGCCTCTTGGCTCCTTGTCTGAGGGAGGTGTTCAGCAAGTGTTTGGCATCTGGCCTGCTTCCTCCCTCGATGAGAAGGTCGGCCTTGATCCTTCTGTCAAAGGGGAAAGATCCGTTACTGGTGGAGAATTGGCGCCCTATCGCCCTTCTCTCCACGGATAGAAAGATCCTGGCGAAGATACTGTTTGTGCGTATGTCTGCAGTCATGGGCAAGCTACTGTCTGTTTCCCAGCACTGCACGGTTTCTGGCCGCAGCACCTTTAGTGCTGTCCTCAACGTCCGGGAGGCTGTGGAAAGGTGCAGGGCAACGGGTGACGGGCGGTATCTGTAGGCATTAGACCAGGCGAAAGCTTTTGACCGGGTGAACCATGAGTATCTCTGGCTTCTCTTGGGGAGATACGGTCTGCCTGATCAATTAATCGATTGGCTCAGAGTTTTGTACAGGGGAGCTGAAAGCTTCCCTCTTGTCAATGGTTGGGTGGGTCCTACCTTTCTGGTGGACTCTGGTGTTAGGCAGGGCTGCCCACTGAGTCCCCTGCTCTACGTCTTTGCGGTTGACCCCTTCGTAAGGAGGCTAGACTGCGGGCACCTGAGGGGGGTCCAGGCGGAGCCCTGCAGTCGCCTGGATAAGGCGGTAAGGGTGGTGGCCTATGCGGACGACATCTCGGTAGTAGTGGCTAGCCGAAAGGAGGCCCAGTTTGTGGAAACACAGATTGGAGATTACTCCGAGGCGTCCGGTTCGCTGGTCAACTGGACTAAGAGTGAAGTTCTCTGGTTGGGGAAGGAGGGTGAGCAGTTTGCCCTCCCGGACGTGTTCCCCACGCCCCGGCCATGGTGACTATCCCAAACTAAACTGGGAGCGCAGGCTGGTGAGTGCCACCCAAAAGATTAATGCCTGGAAAGGCTGGAAGCTGTCGCTGAGGGAAAGGGTGAGCCTGCTTCCCGAATTCCTCTTTGTCAGCTACGTTTGTCTTCTGCCAAGATCGCTCTATGCGCGGATCTGCGGTCTGTTCTTTCTGCTTTTGTGGGGAAACAGGCTGAATCTGATAAAGAGGGAGGTCACGTACCGACAGAGGAGGCAGGGTGGGTTGGACATGATTAATCCCACGGTTTTCTTTACCGTGGTGTTTCTTAAGTTCAACCTACAATCCATTTTTCAGGAAGAACCCTCCCTGTGGGAACGCTCATGTAAGAACTGGTTTCTGGTTTTCCTGAGTGGGTGGGAGGGGGGTGGTCGCCCCGGTGATCTACGGAGATCCCATGGGTACCTCCCCACCTACAGTGGTGTGAAAAAGTGTTTGCCCCCTTCCTCATTTCCTGTTCCTTTGCATGTTTGTCACACTTAAGTGTTTCGGAACATCAAACCAATTTAAACAATAGTCAAGGACAACACAAGTAAACACAAAATGCAATTTGTAAATGAAGGTGTTTATTATTAAAGGTGAAAAAAAATCCAAACCATCATGGCCCTGTGTGAAAAAGTGATTGCCCCCCTTGTTAAAACATACTATAACTGTGGTTGTCCACACCTGAGTTCAATTTCTCTAGCCACACCCAGGCCTGATTATTGCCACACCTGTTCACAATCAAGGCATCACTTAAATAGGAGCTGCTTGACACAGTAAGGTCCACCAGAAGATCCTTAAAAGCTACACATCATGCCGAGACCCAAAGAAATTCAGGAACAATTGAGAAAGAAAGTAATTGAGATCTATCAGTCTGGAAAGGGTTATAAAGCCATTTCCAAAGCTTTGGGAATCCAGCGAACCACAGTGAGAGCCATTATCCACAAATGGCGAAGACATGGAACAGTGGTGACCCTTCCCAGGAGTGGCCGGCCGCCCAAAATTACCCCAAGAGCGCAGTGACGACTCATCCAAGAGGTCACAAAAGACCCCACAACAACGTCCAAGGAACTGCAGGCCTCACTTGCCTCAGTTAAGGTCAGCGTTCATGCCTCCACCATCAGGAAAAGACTGGGCAAAAATGGCCTGCATGGCAGAGTTCCAAGGAGAAAACCACTGCTGAGCAAAAAGAACATCAAAGCTCGTCTCAATTTCTCCACAACACATCTTGATGATCCCCAAGACTTTTGGGACAACATTCTGTGGACCGATGAGACAAAAGTGGAACTCTTTGGAAGGTGTGTGTCCAGGTATATCTGGCGTAGAAGGAACACTGCATTTCATAAAAAGAACATTATACCAACAGTAAAATATGGTGGTGGTAGTGTGATGGTCTGGGGCTGTTTTGCTGCTTCAGGACCTGGAAGACTTGCCGTGATAAAAGGAACTATGAATTCTGCTGTCTACCAAGAGATCCTGAAGGAGAATGTCCGACCATCTGTTCGTGTACTCAAGCTGAAACGAACTTGGGTTCTGCAGCAGGACAATGATCCTAAACACACCAGCAAGTCCACCACCGAATGGCTGAAGAAAAACAAAATGAAGTATTTGGAGTGGCCTAGCCAAAGTCCTGACCTGAATCCTATTGAGATGTTGTGGTATGACCTTAAAAAGGCAGTTCATGCTCGAAAACCCTCTAATGTAACTGAATTAGGACAATTCTGCAAAGATGAGTGGGCCAAAATTCCTCCAGGACGCTGTAAAAGCCTCATTGCACGTTATCGCAAACGCTTGGTTGCAGTTGTTGCTGCTAAGGGTGGCCCAACCAGTTATTAGGTTTAGGGGGCAATCACTTTTTCACACAGGGCCATGATGGTTTGGATTTTTTTTCACCTTTAATAATAAACACCTTCATTTACAAATTGCATTTTGTGTTTACTTGTGTTGTCCTTGACTATTGTTTAAATTGGTTTGATGTTTCGAAACACTTAAGTGTGACAAACATGCAAAGGAACAGGAAATGAAGAAGGGGGCAAACACTTTTTCACACCACTGTATGTTCCAACTGCCCTAAGGGTACTGAGGCGGTGGAGGATAACGGCCCTGGAGGTGGGCTCGTTGGGTCGGCGCGAGCTGTACCAGCGGGTCATGACCTCAGACTTTTTGAGACCACTAGCCTTGAGGGATTGTCCGGACAGGGTTCTCAGGGAGGGATTAACCCTTCTGAATTCTAAGAGAATTCCGGCCAAGTTCTGGGATCTTGCATGGAGGGCATTCCAT
This sequence comes from Lithobates pipiens, assembly GCF_037356315.1. Taxonomy (NCBI): domain Eukaryota; kingdom Metazoa; phylum Chordata; class Amphibia; order Anura; family Ranidae; genus Lithobates; species Lithobates pipiens. Next base: position 185,734,983 of record NW_027507685.1, on the reverse strand, counting down.
GGACGGCTCTATGTGAGGTCAAACTTAAAGTACCGGAGTCTTGAGGACAGGGACTGTCCTCGTCCCGAGTGTGGAGGGGCACTGGAGACCATGGACCATTTTTTGGTTAAGTGCCCTTTCAACTTGGAGGTTCTGGGGGAGGTTGGGGATGCCATTGGCCTTACCTATTCTGAGAGGGTGTACGGCGACTTAAGGGTCCGGAGGGGTCATGAGTTATCGTCACTGTTTTTAGTTAGTACAGTTTGCCTTTATTACACCTGGCCCGCGCGGTGCTTAGTGTCCACTAGGGGCAAGTTCCTGCCCGTGCATGAGGTGGCGGGTGATATCTTTCGGGAATTGGTGAAGGTGAGGTATCTTGAAGGAGAAAGAACGGGCAGGGAAAGGTGTGCCAGATTGTGGAGAGGCTTTTCTTTCCGGCCACCTTGATGATCCTCCCCCTTCTTTTTCCCTAGGTGGTGGGTCTGTCTGTCCTGTCCCTCACGTTTAGTTTTTTGGGCAATCTAATTTCAAAAGCATGGTAGGCACTGATGGTTTTGTTACGTTCCTGTCTATAAAGGGTGTGTAGTGTATATAGATAGGTTGTTATTGTAGATAAACTGTTCTAATCCGAGTGACTTTTCTTTTAAGTTTGTGAAGAAAGCATGTGTTCTTTTCTATTTTATTAAGTCTGTTTAAGTTGGTTTTCCCTTCTTCTTTTCAAGAATGAGTATTTATGTCTTTGTTTTGTAAATACAACTGGCAGCAGTTTTTTTTTTTTATAAAAACCTCCACCTACATGGCTCTTCTCTAATTGAGCCATCTGCCATCTGCAGGAGTTAGTGGGTGTTGTGTGTGCCTCCAGCACAATATAGACTACCCAATTGCTGGTTTTCCCATCTCCCTTCAGGCCATTACCATGTCTGGAAGGCCAGCAAGGAGAGGCAGACAGGCGCGAGCCGATAAAAGAGGGCAAGCAGGCTCTGTGTCTAGAGACAACAATGCTGGTCGTGGACGCAGTGCATCGTCATCATCAGCACGTGGCCATGGGACACTCTTGTCCTTCTTTTCGGCAGCTGGACATGTTGAGCCGCAACATGCCAAAGACTTGGTAGAGTGGATGACCAAGCCCTCTTCATCCTCCTCATCCTCTCTCACCCAGGCTCAAGGTACTAGCAAAGCAGCTGCCAACGCATCGTCTTCCCTCCTCTCAATGTCATCATCAGTGACTCCTTCCCTAGACCCACCACGTCCTCCTGAGGAGTCTCCTGAACTCTTTGAGCACAGTGTTGGGTACATGCTCCAGGAGGATGCCCAGTGTTTTGTAGGCTCTGATGATGATACTCAGCTAGAGGAAGGCAGTAGCGTGAGCGCAGAGAGAGGGGATGCTCAAGGAGGACAGCAATCTGGCAGTCATGTTCCACAAGCTGCAGCATACTGCCAGGTTTGCTCCAGTGATGAAGAGGGAGGGGATGATGAGGGCACTGACTCCTCGTGGGTGCCTGGTAGGAGAGAGGAGGAGGAGGCACATGTCCAACGAGGCAGGATGCCCTCCGGGGGCCAGCTTAGGGGCAGCACACAGACTTAATCACACCGCAGAGCTCCGCCTGTGCAGGGCGCTGCCTCTGCGCGTTATTCTAAAAGTTCTTTGGTGTGGGCCTTTTTTGAGACGAGTGCATCAGATCGCACCGCTGCTATTTGCAACATATGTCTCAAGCGTATCTTGCGTGGCCAAAACATCAGCCGCTTGGGTACCACATGCTTGACCAGACATATGTTGACCTGCCATGCAGCTCGTTGGCAAGCATATCTCAAAGACCCACACCAAAGAACAAAGCGGACCTCTCCTTGCTCCTCATCAGCTGGGATCTCCAACCCCACTAGACCTTCAGTCCTCTCTGAAACCTGCTCTGAGAGGAATGAAGGTGTAGAATTAGGTGTGTCACATCCAAGTGCTTCCGGGCACTCTGCTAGCAGTACACCCACGTCCGATTATAGCAGGCAAATGTCCCTGCCCCAGCTGCTGGACCGCCGAACGAAGTTCACTCCCAGCCATCCACATGCCCAGCGGTTGAATACTAGCTTGGCTAAATTGCTAGCACTTCAACTGCTGCCTTTTCAGTTGGCAGACTCGGTCCCCTTCCGTGAGTTTGTACAATGTGCGGTTCCTCGGTGGCAGGTCCCCAAACACCACTTTTTCTCATGGAAGGCGATTCCGGCTCTCTACCGGCATGTGGAAGGCAATGTCCTTGCCTCGCTGGACAGGGCGGTGAGCGGTAAGGTGCATATTACCGCTGACTCATGGTCCAGCAGGCATGGACAGGGATGTTACCTGTCTTTCACGGCCCATTGGGTCACTCTTCTGGCAGCTGGGAAGGATGCAGGACAAGGTGCAGTAGTGTTGGAGGTTGTTTCACCACCACGCCTCCAAAATGCTACTATTGGTTGTGACACACCTCTCTCCTCCACCCCCTCCTCTTCTTCTTCCTCTATGGCCTCTTCCAGAGCTCTGTTCTCAGAACCAGCTGTGCTCCTGTGTGGCTCACGTCCTTTACCTGGTGGTGCAGCGGTTCTTGGGCAGGTACCCAGGCTTACAGGATGTCCTGAAGCAGGCCAGGAAAGGACTACCTAGGGGCAAGGTCAGACTTGGACACCTTTCCCACCGAAAATCCTCTGGCTTACTGGGTCTTGAGGATGGATCACTGGCCAGAGCTTGCACAGTATGCAATTGAGCTACTGGCCTGTCCTGCATCCAGCATTCTTTCGGAACGCACCTTCAGTGCTGCTGGTGGCTTTGTTACCGATCACAGGGTGCGCCTGTCCACCAACTCAGTTGATCGACTGACCTTCATCAAGATGAATCAGTCTTGGATCACCCACAGCTACCAAGCACCTGAAGCTGATGTAACCGAATAATTTTTTTTGAAATATCACATCCCTTCAAGACTGCCTATACTGATGCTGAGTGACTGTCCTGTTATGTTGATTGTCTATCCTCTTCCTCCTCCGCTGATATGTTGGAAGAACATTTTTGGTTCTGGGTGATGCCACCAGCCCAATTTTTATGCCCCTGTTTAACAGGGGCGTTTAATTACAATTTTTGATGCAATGCTTTGCAGCAGGGCTCATTCCTGCACCACAACTAGAGTATATGGGAGAGGTTGCAGTGTCGTGGCACCAGCACCAGTGCCCAAGGCCTAATTTTTCAGCCCCTGTTTAACAGGGGCATGTAATTACAATTATTGATATAATAGTTCAGAGGAGGGCTCGTTCCTGTGCCCACCCAGAGTAACTGTGAGGACTTATAGTGTTGTGGCACCAGCACCACAACCACCAAAGGTCAATTTTTCTACCACCTACTACCTACACTAGTCCCTGTCTAGTTTGCACCGCCTGTATACTGCTGTTCTGAGTATATAGGGCCTGGGTATGGGGTTTCCCTTAATATCTGTACAAGACCCAAAGGGGCTGGTAATGGGCAGGGGGGCTACCCATGCCATTTTTTTTCAATGATTTTCATCCATATTGCCGGAACCAAATATAACATTAAAACCGCAAGCAGTTTTAAATGACGTTATATCCGTTAAATGTCATTTTATGCAGGGACTGTTCTAAACACTGGAAACACGTGGCACTTCACAGGCACACTATAGACACCCCCCAGGCACGATATTTAAAGGAATATTTATCTTTTTTTTTTTTACTTTAATCGTTATTAAAATCAGTGCTCCTGCCAAAACTGACATTTTTAAAAACCTTTTAGGTATTGACCCATGTCCCCTGGGGCAGGAGCCAGGTCCCCAAACCCTTTTTAGGACAGTATCTTGCATATTAGCCATTCAAATTAGCACTTTTTATTTCGAACGTTCGAGTCCCATAGGCTTCAATGGGGTTCTAAAGTTCGTACGAATTTTCGGTCCGTTCGAAAGTTCTGGTGCGAACCGAACCGGGGGGGTGTTCGGCTCATCCCTACTCAGGACACACTTCTGGGTTCCAATTGGCTGGAAGGAGAATGTCTGTGTCCTCGCTAGAGCAGCCGACTCTTTCTTCTCCCTGCCTCCATGTCTCTTCCATGCCTCCACTAGGTAAGGTGATCGCTGCTGCCTGTGTCTCCTGTGGGGGGGGGGGGGGTGTTGGTGCTGCGGGGGTTATTGCTGCTGCCAGTGTCTCCCAAGGGGGGGTTGTGTTGGTTGTGCCACCCTCCCATGATTAGAAGGCATCAGCTGCCACTGATCACTGTGTAGGCAGGTGCCTACAAGGGTATTGGCCTACAAGGGTTGAGTGCTAGGTCTTACCCAGGGTTTTTTTGTTCTTGCCTTCTTCCCCGTTTGATATATACAGTATATATAGAAGGTCGAGCTTGGGAGCCACTTCTTTTAGGATGGGAACGCATGGAAGCTGGAGAGTCTATGACATCTGGAAAGATGTAACCTTCATCTGCCTTCTGCCAGGTATGCCTGGGCAGCTGCAGGAGGGATAACTAGGGATTGAACTATGTTGCACTTTGTTATGTTGTACTGTTGCTGAAATGTAGAGTAAAAGTAAAAAGAGAAAATGCTTTTAAACCTGGTATGAAGTTATTCAAAGGAGAGCATGATGGTACATGGCATGTTCCAGGAACAGGGCCTGTAAAGCACACAATGGATACAAAAGCAAGGCCACTACTAAGGGTTAACTCAGCAGAGGAAGAGGTAGTTGCAATGTGTAATCATGAACTGGTGGGTGTGTATAGCAGCTGGTCATAAAGCGTGGTACCTGGCCTAGGTGAAAGTTCCTCCAGTAGCGAGGGGGGTTCGTGATCTGGCTCCCTCCCTAGTTGTTGTTTCCCCAAAGATAACTGAGACCGAACCTGTGGTACAGAGACTTCAGGTGCCTAGCCACATGGTATGGGAGAGAAGTTAGCTATGCAAGAGGTCAGCTCTTTGTCCACATCAGAGCCCCATTCTGTCTGTTGAGTCAGTGAAGTGGCAGAGGTACACTGGAATGGTAGGGAGAGCATGGGCTCAACAGTGTCCCTTCTAAAGGCAACATACATCAGGTAAGAGTGTGTAGTTACACGGGACGGAATGCTTCACAGAAGAACTTTGTAGGTCATACAGCTGCACACGGTGTACGGCTCATTCCTAAGGTGGGGTACCTCTATAACAGGCATGTCCAAAGTCCGGCCCGCGGGCCAACCACGGCCCGGTTTTGAACGGCCCGCCTGGTAATCTAAACATATATATCTTTTGTGGCCCCCGACGATCTCCCAGTGCCGGGGCCACAAAAGATATATAGTCTGGCTGCATTGGAGATAGGAGGCTGTACGAGCGCTGTGCACACAGGAGTATTTCCTGTTTACACTGCAGCCTCTGTAATAGGAAGTCCCATCTCCGCCATTGGACAACTGTTTTGTCCATCAAAGGAGGCGGGACTTTCTCTTAAAGAGGCCGCTGTGAAAACAGGAGATTCTCCTGTTCTTTGGCGCTCGTCCAGCCCCCTCCATGTCCCCTCCAAGGCTGCACTGATGGCAATGGTAAGTACATTCCTGGCTAATAGTGAGTGAAATTCTGGCAATGGTGGCTGCATTCCTGGCAATAGTAATTGAAATCCTGGCAATGGTAGCTGCATTCCTGGCTAATAGTGAGTGAAATCCTGGCAATGGTGGCTGCATTCCTGGCAATAGTGAGTGAAATCCTGGCAATGGTGGCTGCATTCCTGGCAATAGTATGTGAAATCCTGGCAATGGTGGGTGCATTCCTGGCAATAGTAAGTGAAATCCTGGCAATGGTGGCTGCATTCCTGGCTAATAGTGAGTGAAATCCTGGCTAATGGTGGCTGCATTCCTGGCAATAGTAAGTGAAATCCTGGCAATGGTGGCTGCATTCCTGGCTAATAGTGAGTGAAATCCTGGCAATGGTGGCTGCATTCCTGGCAATAGTGAGTGAAATCCTGGCAATGGTGGCTGCATTCCTGGCTAATAGTATGTGAAATCCTGGCAATGGTGGCTGCATTCCTGGCAATAGTATGTGAAATCCTGGCAATGGTGGCTGCATTCCTGGCAATAGTATGTGAAATCCTGGCAATGGTGGCTGCATTTCTGGCAATAGTATGTGAAATCCTGGCAATGGTGGCGGCATTCTTGGCAATAGTGAGTGAAATCCTGGCAATGGTGGCTGCATTCCTGGCAATAGTATGTGAAATCCTGGCAATGGTGGGTGCATTCCTGGCAATAGTAAGTGAAATCCTGGCAATGGTGGCTGCATTCCTGGCTAATAGTGAGTGAAATCCTGGCAATGGTGGCTGCATTCCTGGCAATAGTGAGTGAAATCCTGGCAATGGTGGCTGCATTCCTGGCTAATAGTGAGTGAAATCCTGGCAATGGTGGCTGCATTCCTGGCAATAGTATGTGAAATCCTGGCAATGGTGGCTGCATTTCTGGCAATAGTATGTGAAATCCTGGCTAATGGTGGCTGCATTCCTGGCAATAGTGAGTGAAATCCTGGCAATGGTGGCTGCATTCCTGGCAATAGTGAGCGAAATCCTGGCAATGGTGGCTGCATTTCTGGCAATAGTATGTGAAATCCTGGCAATGGTGGCTGCATTCCTGGCAATAGTGAGTGAAATCCTGGCAATGGTGGGTGCATTCTTGGCAATAGTGAGTGAAATCCTGGCAATGGTGGCTGCATTCCTGGCAATAGTATGTGAAATCCTGGCAATGGTGGGTGCATTCCTGGCAATAGTAAGTGAAATCCTGGCAATGGTGGCTGCATTCCTGGCTAATAGTGAGTGAAATCCTGGCAATGGTGGCTGCATTCCTGGCAATAGTATGTGAAATCCTGGAAATGGTGGCTGCATTCCTGGCTAATAGTGAGTGAAATCCTGGCAATGGTGGCTGCATTCCTGGCAATAGTATGTGAAATCCTGGCAATGGTGGCTGCATTTCTGGCAATAGTATGTGAAATCCTGGCAATGGTGGCTGCATTCCTGGCTAATAGTGAGTGAAATCCTGGCAATGGTGGCTGCATTCCTGGCAATAGTGAGTGAAATCCTGGCAATGGTGGCTGCATTCCTGGCTAATAGTGAGTGAAATCCTGGCAATGGTGGCTGCATTCTTGGCAATAGTATGTGAAATCCTGGCAATGGTGGCTGCATTCCTGGCTAATAGTGAGTGAAATCCTGGCAATGGTGGCTGCATTCCTGGCAATAGTGAGTGAAATCCTGGCTAATGGTGGCTGCATTCCTGGCAATAGTGAGTGAAATCCTGGCAATGGTGGCTGCATTCCTGGCAATAGTGAGTGAAATCCTGGCTAATGGTGGCTGCAATCCTGGCTAATGGTGGCTGCATTCCTGGCTAATGGTGGCTGCATTCCTGGCTAATGGTGGCTGCATTCCTGGCTAATGGTGGCTGAAATCCTGGCTAATGGTGGCTGAAATCCTGGCTAATGGTGGGTGCATTCCTGGCAATGGTGGGTGCATTCCTGGCAATGGTGGGAGCGCAGATGGGCACTGACCCTTATTTTGCTTCAGAGTTTTTTATTAAAAAATTTTAAGTTTTTTTTTCCTGAAACTTCCCTCTTATTCGCCAATAAATACGGTATATCCAAATAACACGCCCGAGCTCATCTCTTCAACACACACAGCCACAAAGGCAAGAGAATTCTTGTTGGGCCGTGTATTAGTGTTCGAATGAACACACTTAGACCGATTTTTAATGGTTCAAAGAAGGCAAAATGGTCGGCCCTCGTGCATGTTCACTTCATCAAATCTGGCCCTCTTTGAAAAAAGTTTGGACACCCCTGCTCTATAATGTTGACTTTCACATGAATGCAGCCCTGGTGACGTTGAAGTTCTGGTTGAACGTAACGCTTACAGGGGAGGAGCTACGCATGACGTCACCTGCTGCTACCCTACGGAACTAACACGATTGTCGGCTTTACATGCTGTGTTTTTATCATCTTTATGTGAGTAGTTTGTGTTTGAACACAAAAATTAAATCTTATACTTAAGCGGTGAGCACTTAGATCTTTTCTTTCTAACCATGACCTGGCTTCCTTGCTGAGATCTAAGGAGACATGAGAGAAGTTTATGGTCCATGTTAACCCTTTTGATACTCGCTTGCATGACCACCTGTTTGCACAGGGGTCCATGCCATAAGGTGAGAGTGATTAGTTAGACTGGAGGTGAAGGGATTGTCATGCTCCTGTGGAAAAAAATGTATTTACGTCAGTACTACAGTTTGAATTGAAAACGTATTTGTGTGAACTGTCAAGTAAAGTCATGGATTGTGGAAACTAACTAGTGTTGGGTGATTGTATTTAGTGTGTGCCACATTTACCACTGACTAATGCAGAGTTGTAATGCAAGGAGATTAGCTAAAAGTAGCTGGATCTGTATGTGCATTATAATTAATCAAAATTAGTCGATTAATTGATTAATCGAACACAAAAATTGTAATCAGTAACAGCCCTAATATATAACACATAAATAGCATATATTTATTTTGTTATCACATGTCTGAAAACATGTCATTCTCTTTTAACCACTTAACAACCCATATCGGAATGATGGCTACAGGGTGGTTGCTTAACTCTGGGAGAACTTTATAGTATGTCCTTCCAGAATTCCGCTCTCGCGTGCCCCCTGGGGCGTGTACTCGAGAGCATCTGTGTCCGCCGGGCCCACAGGACCTGGCACATCACGGATCGTGGCCGTTTACCACGTGATCGCTCCGTCAAGTGACGGAGCAATCACTTCTAAACAAACCGGCGTCATGTTATGACACCGGTTCCTCCCTACCCTCTCTGTACCGATCAGTACCTTGGAGGGGAGAGATCGGTGTCAGCAGCACTGTGGGCTGCATCTGCAGTGCCCACAGCGCTGCTCACTGACAATTAACTCTGCAATTCTCTGCCAATACTCTGCAATGCCCTGCCAATACTCTGCAATGCCTAGCAATGCCCTGCCAATACTCTGCAATACCCAGCAATGCCCTGCCAATACTCTGCAATACCCAGCAATGCCCTGCCAATACTCTGCAATACCCAGCAATGCCCTGCCAATACTCTGTAATAATCTAAAATACCCAGCAATACTCTGTAATAGCCTGCAATACCCTGCGAATACTCTGCCATAAATTGCCATACCCAGCAATACCCAGCCATACTCGTGATACCCTGCAATACCCAGCCATACTCGGTGATACCCTGCAATACCCAGCCATACTCGGTGATACCCTGCAATACCCAGCCATAGTTTGCAATACCCAGCCATACTCGGTGCTACCCTGAAATACCCAGCCATACTCGGCCATGCTCAGCCATACTCTGTGATACCCTGCAATACCCAGCCATACTCTGTGATACCCTGCAATAGTGATGGCCGAACGGTTCGCCCGGCGGTCGTTTCGCGGCGAATTTCCGACATTCGCGGTCCGCACGTTCGAACGCCTTTTTCCGTCGTTCGCCGCGGCGGACTTACGTGTTTAATGTATACAAGAACTTTAACCTTTGGTGACACGTTTATCATGTGATACAGGACAGCCAATTGAGACATGACAGCACATGGACACTTGTACATTCCCCCTAACCTATAAATACACCCGATCCGGTGGCCATTTTACATTCTTTCTTCTGTTACGATAGGGACAGGTTCCTGTGTGGAGTAGGGAGAGATAAACCACTAGCTATTTGGTACACAAAAGTTCTTTTCAGGACTGGTATAGGTGTTAGGTGTTGATAGGTTTGCTGTGCTGCTGATTCTTGCAGCAGCCTGAGTGTCTTTTGTTAGTTTAGAGAAAGGGAAAGGACGGTGTATGCTACAGGGACAGCCAGATTAGTCTTTCATCATCATCATCATCATCATCATCATTAGCTGTTACTATCAAGGTCCACAAAAGAGCTGTTCCAGTAACCACTAATCGTTCTCTTTTTTTGCCAATTTGTATAGGGACAGGAAGGAAGCAGTGTTGTCAGGCAGTGAGGGTAATTTTAAAGACTTGCTGTTATTATTAGTTCCACAAAGGTTCTTTTCAGGACTGGTATCAGTGGTACAGTAATAGGCTTGTACATGTATAATATTCTTTCTTCCAAATATAGAAAGGATATTATACTTGACTGCTGCCCTTCTGCTGCAGTCTGCTAAACATTCACAACTCACTTGTTCCACAAAAGTTCTTATAAGGACTGGTAACTTGGTATAGGGTGCTACGGTACATAGGCTTGAGTGCGGTACAGTCTGCTGTTCTGTAAGGACCGCTATCGGTCCACAATAGATAGGGTTGACGTGCACCACTGCTGACCGCTGCCCTATACTGCAGCAGTCCTTCAGCGGTATAGGGACTGACGTACAGTCTGCTAATCACTAACACACAACCTGCTTGTTCCACAAAAGTTCTTATAAGGACTGGTAACTTGGTATAGGGTGCTACGGTACATAGGCTTGAGTGCGGTACAGTCTGCTGTTCTGTAAGGACCGCTATCGGTCCACAATAGATAGGGTTGACGTGCACCACTGCTGACCGCTGCCCTATACTGCAGCAGTCCTTCAGCGGTATAGGGACTGACGTACAGTCTGCTAAACACTAATACACAACCTGCTTGGTCCACAAAAGTTCTTATAAGGACTGGTAACTTGGTATAGGGTGCTACGGTACATAGGCTTGAGTGCGGTACAGTCTGCTGTTCTGTAAGGACCGCTATCGGTCCACAATAGATAGGGTTGACGTGCACCACTGCTGACCGCTGCCCTATACTGCAGCAGTCCTTCAGCGGTATAGGGACTGACGTACAGTCTGCTAAACACTAATACACAACCTGCTTGGTCCACAAAAGTTCTTATAAGGACTGGTAACTTGGTATAGGGTGCTACGGTACATAGGCTTGAGTGCGGTACAGTCTGCTGTTCTGTAAGGACCGCTATCGGTCCACAATAGATAGGGTTGACGTGCACCACTGCTGACCGCTGCCCTATACTGCAGCAGTCCTTCAGCGGTATAGGGACTGACGTACAGTCTGCTAAACACTAATACACAACCTGCTTGGTCCACAAAAGTTCTTATAAGGACTGGTAACTTGGTATAGGGTGCTACGGTACATAGGCTTGAGTGCGGTACAGTCTGCTGTTCTGTAAGGACCGCTATAGGTCCACAATAGATAGGGTTGACGTGCACCACTGCTGACCGCTCACCTATACTGCAGCAGTCCTTCAGCGGTATAGGGACTGACGTACAGTCTGCTAATCACTAACACACAACCTGCTTGTTCCACAAAAGTTCTTATAAGGACTGGTAACTTGGTATAGGGTGCTACGGTACATAGGCTTGAGTGCGGTACAGTCTGCTGTTCTGTAAGGACCGCTATCGGTCCACAATAGATAGGGTTGACGTGCACCACTGCTGACCGCTGCCCTATACTGCAGCAGTCCTTCAGCGGTATAGGGACTGACGTACAGTCTGCTAATCACTAACACACAACCTGCTTGTTCCACAAAAGTTCTTATAAGGACTGGTAACTTGGTATAGGGTGCTACGGTACATAGGCTTGAGTGCGGTACAGTCTGCTGTTCTGTAAGGACCGCTATCGGTCCACAATAGATAGGGTTGACGTGCACCACTGCTGACCGCTGCCCTATACTGCAGCAGTCCTTCAGCGGTATAGGGACTGACGTACAGTCTGCTAAACACTAATACACAACCTGCTTGGTCCACAAAAGTTCTTATAAGGACTGGTAACTTGGTATAGGGTGCTACGGTACATAGGCTTGAGTGCGGTACAGTCTGCTGTTCTGTAAGGACCGCTATCGGTCCACAATAGATAGGGTTGACGTGCACCACTGCTGACCGCTGCCCTATACTGCAGCAGTCCTTCAGCGGTATAGGGACTGACGTACAGTCTGCTAAACACTAATACACAACCTGCTTGGTCCACAAAAGTTCTTATAAGGACTGGTAACTTGGTATAGGGTGCTACGGTACATAGGCTTGAGTGCGGTACAGTCTGCTGTTCTGTAAGGACCGCTATCGGTCCACAATAGATAGGGTTGACGTGCACCACTGCTGACCGCTGCCCTATACTGCAGCAGTCCTTCAGCGGTATAGGGACTGACGTACAGTCTGCTAAACACTAATACACAACCTGCTTGGTCCACAAAAGTTCTTATAAGGACTGGTAACTTGGTATAGGGTGCTACGGTACATAGGCTTGAGTGCGGTACAGTCTGCTGTTCTGTAAGGACCGCTATAGGTCCACAATAGATAGGGTTGACGTGCACCACTGCTGACCGCTCACCTATACTGCAGCAGTCCTTCAGCGGTATAGGGACTGACGTACAGTCTGCTAAACACTAATACACAACCTGCTTGGTCCACAAAAGTTCTTATAAGGACTGGTAACTTGGTATAGGGTGCTACGGTACATAGGCTTGAGTGCGGTACAGTCTGCTGTTCTGTAAGGACCGCTATCGGTCCACAATAGATAGGGTTGACGTGCACCACTGCTGACCGCTGCCCTATACTGCAGCAGTCCTTCAGCGGTATAGGGACTGACGTACAGTCTGCTAAACACTAATACACAACCTGCTTGGTCCACAAAAGTTCTTATAAGGACTGGTAACTTGGTATAGGGTGCTACGGTACATAGGCTTGAGTGCGGTACAGTCTGCTGTTCTGTAAGGACCGCTATAGGTCCACAATAGATAGGGTTGACGTGCACCACTGCTGACCGCTCACCTATACTGCAGCAGTCCTTCAGCGGTATAGGGACTGACGTACAGTCTGCTAATCACTAACACACAACCTGCTTGTTCCACAAAAGTTCTTATAAGGACTGGTAACTTGGTATAGGGTGCTACGGTACATAGGCTTGAGTGCGGTACAGTCTGCTGTTCTGTAAGGACCGCTATCGGTCCACAATAGATAGGGTTGACGTGCACCACTGCTGACCGCTGCCCTATACTGCAGCAGTCCTTCAGCGGTATAGGGACTGACGTACAGTCTGCTAATCACTAACACACAACCTGCTTGTTCCACAAAAGTTCTTATAAGGACTGGTAACTTGGTATAGGGTGCTACGGTACATAGGCTTGAGTGCGGTACAGTCTGCTGTTCTGTAAGGACCGCTATAGGTCCACAATAGATAGGGTTGACGTGCACCACTGCTGACCGCTCACCTATACTGCAGCAGTCCTTCAGCGGTATAGGGACTAAGAGTTTTGTCACAGGGTCATTTAAAAAATGACATGCAGAGGAAGAGGCAGGCCCTTCCGCAGGGGTGGTAGGGGTAGGGCAGGAGCAACAGGCTTGAGCCAAAGTGGGAAGTTGCAGAAGGTGCGTTCAATTACTTTAAAGGATGCACCAGACTTGGTTGAGTGGCTCGCTCAGCCTTACTCTTCTGCACCCTCCTCATCCTCTCGATCTGCACCCTCTTCTTCACTCTCTGCTATGTGCACCCCCAAAGACACTACCACCAACAACACGACCACCACCACCACATACCTTCCGCTTGAGTCACTGGAATTATTTTCCGATCCATATCAAGAGGACATTTCTGATGCGCAGCCACTCTTGGTATTGGATCAGGAAGAGGAGGTAGCAACAAGCGCTACTCAGCAGTCTGACGCCAGTACCCAGATCAGCCCAAGGAGGAGGTTGGTCCCCGGTGTTGCTGCCTACTCCGAGATCTCTACTTATAGCGGTGGGGAAGGTGACGTTGATGATGACGTGTCTAGTGATGTCACGTGGGTGCCCACAAGAGAGGAAGAGGAGGGGAGTTCAGAGGGAGATATGGACCAGCAGATAGGGAGGAGAAGCAGCAATGACTTACATTGCACAGCAGGGACAAAGCAGACTGCAAATGTATCAGGAGCGAGTCATCGACCATGTACGGTCACATCTGGCGCTCCCAGGACACCGGCACATGGCTCCGCAGTGTGGGCTTTTTTTAACGTGTCCGCTGCTGACAATAGCGTTGCCATCTGCAATCTTTGCAGTCAACGCGTTAGTCGCGGTAAGCCCAATACTCACCTAGGGACGACCGCCTTAAGAAGGCACATGAGCAGCCATCACCGAGCCCAGTGGGAGCAACGGAACACACAAAGCCACACTGCAGGCTCTCACCGTCCAGCCTCGTCTTCTACTTCTCCTTCTCCTCTCTCCTCACAATTGTCCTCCACTCCACCTTCCATCACGCCAAGCTCACATTTTTCTGCAAAAAGGCAGGCTTCCGTGGGCCTAATGTTTGAGCGTAAAAAAATGATGATGCCGGATAACCCTCTTGCCCAACGGTTGGCGGCTGGCTTGTCAGAACTCATAGCCCGCCAACTACTGCCATATAAACTGGTGGACTCGGAGGCCTTTCGCAAATTTGTGGCCATTGGAACACCACAATGGAAGGTCCCAGGAAGGAAGTATTTCTCAGAGAAGGGCATCCCAGAGCTATATGGCCATGTTCAGCGGCAAGTGAATGTATCTCTGGCACACAGTGTCGGTGCCAAGATACATCTGACCACAGACACGTGGTCTAGCAAACACGGGCAGGGAAGGTATATCAGTTTTACTGCCCACTGGGTGAACCTTCTGACGGCCGTCAAGCATGTAACCCGTGGCACCCGTGTAGATTTGGTTTTACCGCCACGGATTGCATGCAGGCCTGACTCTTCTTCTCCTCCTCCTACTCCATCCTCCTCCCTCTCCTCCTCAGCTGCCTCCTCCTTTTCCGCTGCTAGCGTCTCTTCCACTGCACCGCCCAAGCTCCCCAGAACCTATTCCACATGCCAGGTGAGACGTTGCCATGCCGTGCTGCGTCTGTTGTGCCTGGAAGCAAAGAGCCACACTGGCCCGGCACTCCTTTCAGCTTTGCGTTCACAGGCAGATGAGTGGCTAACACCGCTCAATTTGACAGTTGGTAAAGTGGTGTGTGACAACGGTGCCAATCTGCTTAGCGCATTGAAACAGGGCAAAATCACGCACGTGCCGTGCATGGCACACGTCTTAAACTTGGTCGTGCAGCGATTCCTTGTCAAATACCCTGGGGTCCAGGACATCTTGCGGCAGGCAAGGAAAATCTCGGCCCATTTCAGAAGATCTTACACGGCCATGGCTCGCCTTGCTGACATTCAGCGGCGACACCATCTGCCGGTCAGACGTCTTATTTGCGATTGCCCGACGCGATGGAACTCAACCTTCTATATGCTTGATAGGCTGCTCCAGCAGAAACGTGCAGTTAACGTCTACCTGTATGAACTCTGCGAAAGAAACGGTTCTGGGGAGCTGGGTTTTTTTTCACCGCGCCAGTGGCTGCTCATGCGCGACACATGCAGACTTCTGCGGCCATTTGAGGAGATCACCAAACTGGTCAGTCGCAGCCATGGCGCCATCAGTGACATGGTACCTTATGCCTTCTTTCTGGAGCGTGCATTGCGTCGTGTCATTGATCAGGCTGTGGAGGAGCAGGAGCGGGAAGATGAGGAAGTCGCAATGCTGGATGAATTCCCAGGGGGGGCTACTCTATCTGAGACAAGTCAACAACAGGAGTCTGATGAGGAGTCAGAGGAGGATGGTGCCGGGGCGGATGAGCAGGAGCAAGAAGAGCATGCTTTAAACCTTTCTGGGATCCCTGTTGTGCGTGGATGGGGAGAGGAGAATGAAGAGGACGACATTATCCTGGATGATGAGCAGGAGCCAGGCCACCACACCGCTTCCACTTTAGTGCAAATGGGGGCCTTCATGCTCCAGTGTTTTAATAGGGACCCCCGTATAAAAAGCATGAGGGTCAAGGACCAGTACTGGGTGGCAACGTACTTAGACCCCCGGTACAAACACAAAATGGCGGAAATGTTACCGCCGTCGCAGAGGGCTGTCAGAATGCAGCACTTCCAGGCCTTGCTTCGAGAAATGCTGCATTCTGCTTTTGCGTGCGCTGGCAGAGGAGCAATTCCCACTCCCAGAGAAGGATTTGCGGGTACCAATCCAACAGCGCCTGCAAGAAGAGGCCGGTTTGAAGATGTGTTGGTGACTTCGGATATGAGGTCATTCTTTCAGCCGACCCATCGACAGGTGTCATCCGGATCCAGCATCAGGGAACGCCTAGACCGTCAGGTGTCCGACTACATTGGGTTAACGGCCGATGTGGACGCTCTGAGGAGTGATGAACCCCTAGACTACTGGGTGGGCAGGCTTGACCTCTGGCCAGAGCTTGCCCAATTTGCAATCGAACTGTTGGCTTGCCCCTCATCCAGTGTCCTGTCCGAAAGGACGTTCAGCGCAGCAGGGGGGATTGTGACCGATAAGCGTACTCGCCTAGCTCACCACAGTGTTAACTACCTCACATTTCTAAAAATGAATGAGGCATGGATCTCGGAGGAATTCAACACATGTGACCAGTAGACCATGTATATGTCTATAAACTATTTTTTTAATCAAGCACACAGACCTTCTTAATTCATTTGGCTCACTTCCTTGACCCAAAAAAGCACACCGTACTATATGCCCCTACCCTCCTCTTTGAAGAGGTTGAGCGGTGTCATATTTCTACTGGGGCTGCTTATGATATCCCTGTGCTGTGCTGACTTCCTCCTGGGGGTTCTTATTATGAAGGGATCACACTATCCCTGTGCTGTGCTGACTTCCTCCTGGGGGTTCTTATTATGAGGGGATCACACCATCCCTGTGCTGTGCTGACTTCCTCCTGGGGCTGCTTACGGTGCTGCTGTCAGTGC
This sequence comes from Lithobates pipiens, assembly GCF_037356315.1. Taxonomy (NCBI): domain Eukaryota; kingdom Metazoa; phylum Chordata; class Amphibia; order Anura; family Ranidae; genus Lithobates; species Lithobates pipiens. The sequence continues at coordinate 185,718,315 of NW_027507685.1, read as the reverse complement.
TGTATGTCACGGTGCTGCTGTCAGCGCTGTATGTCACGGTGCTGCTGTCAGCGCTGTATGTCACGGTGCTGCTGTCAGCGCTGTATGTCACGGTGCTGCTGTCAGCGCTGTATGTCACGGTGCTGCTGTCAGCGCTGTATGTCACGGTGCTGCTGTCAGCGCTGTATGTCACGGTGCTGCTGTCAGCGCTGTATGTCACGGTGCTGCTGTCAGCGCTGTATGTCACGGTGCTGCTGTCAGCGCTGTATGTCACGGTGCTGCTGTCAGCGCTGTATGTCACGGTGCTGCTGTCAGTGCTCTGTATTACGGTGCTGCTGTCAGATGCCTCTATCACGGTGCATGTGTCATTCCGGTATGTCACGCTGCTGGTGATCATCTCCTGCACCCTCTTCTTTGCCTACCCTGGTCCCTGACCTTCCCTCTCCTCCATTGCCTTCATTAGCTCCATAGTCCTGAATTGTTAGAACAATTTCCCAAATAAAATAAAAATGCTTGTAGTTATCGATCCCAAATTCACCTCATACATGTATTATGTCATTGTCCAGATGGTGGGACTACGTTTTACCCCCTAATAATTACCACGTGGCCGCAAATTCGACATGAAGGTTTGCAAAGTTCGCCTCCCATTGAAGTCAATGGGGCCCGCGGCGAACGTTCTGTTTCGCGAACGTTTGGGTCCGTTCGCATTTCGCGTTCGCGAAACGTCCCGTCGGAAGTTCGTCCATCACTACCCTGCAATACTCTGTGATACCCAGCCATGCTCGGCCATGCTTGGTTGTATTCAGCCTCTGTATGTTGCCAGGCTGTGGAAGTCTCACACATGTGTTATCGCTGTACTCAGGAGGAGTAGGAGAATCTATTTTGGGGTATCATTTTTGATATGTACATGCTATGTGTTAGAAATATTGTATAAATGGACAACTTTGTGTTAAAAAAAAAAAAAAGCATTTTAACCACTTCCCACCCGCTGGCCGTCCTTGACTTTGTAGCTACAGGCATCATTCAGATATCAGCTTTTTCAGCCGGCGATTCCCTACACCATAAGAATGATCATAGCGGCTGTTCCGCTGCTTGATCGTTCTTACAGGAGGCGAGAGGGGATGACCCCCTCCCATCCGGCCGCCCTCCAGTGCTTCTACCGACTCGGCAATACGATCAAAGACAGAATCTTTTCATACTGTGCTGGCATTTTTTAAATGTACAGTGCCTTGAAAAAGTATTCATATCCCATGAAATTTTCCACATTTTGTTATGTTACAACCAAAAACATAAATGTATTTTATTGGGATTGAATGTAATAGACCAACATAAAGTGGCACATAATTGTGAAGTGGAAGGAAAATGGTAAATGGTTTTCAAAATATTTTACAAATACATCTGAAAAGTGTGGCATGCATTTGTATTCCGCCCTCTTTACTCTGATAAAGATCTAAAATCTAGTGGAACCAATTGCCTAAGTCACCTAATTAGTAAATAGGGTTCACCTGTGCGTAATTTCATCTCTGTATAAATACAACTGTTCTGTGAAGCCCTCAGAGGTTTGTTAGAGAACCTTGGTGAACAAATGGCATCATGAAGGCTAAGGAACACACCAGACAGGTCAGGGATAAGTTGTGGAGAAGTTTAAAGCAAGGTTAGGTTTTAAAAAAAAAAATATCCCAAGCTTTGAACATCTCACGGAGCACTGTTCAATCCATCATCCGAAAACTCTGGAGGAGCTGCAGAGATCCACAGCTCAATTGGGAGAATCTGTCCACAAGACAACTATTAGTTGTGCTCTCCACAAATCTGGCCTTTATAGAAGAGTGTCAAGAAGAAAGTCATTGTTGAAAGAAAGCCATAAGAAGTCCCGTTCGCAGTTTACGAGAAGCCATGTGAGGGACACAGCAAACATGTGGAAGAAGGTGCTCTGGTCAGATGACCCCAAAATTGAACTTTGGCCTAACAGCAAAATATTACGTGTGGCGGAAAACTAAAGCCCCATACACACTATCAGATCTTCTGTTGATTTTTGTCTTCAGGTTTACCAAAACCATATAATATGAGGTCATACCTTAGGAGTTTCAATTTGTATGCAATAGTCGGGAACAGGGGGGATCAGAATCAGAAGTCAAACACAGGAATCAAGAACATACGCTGAAGCTCCATTTAAATAGGTAGTTTGGCACCAGTCTTGGTGACAGGCGCGCGTATGCAAACGCATGGTCGCATTTGCATATGTGCCAAAACTGTTCTGCTCGTTCTTTGTTGGTGCCTGCGCACATGTGTATGTCTGGAAATGGCAGCTATACTATGCAGATGTCTTTCCTGACGGAAGCTGGGCAGTGTTGATGGGAAGATGCATGGAGCCAAATAGAGGGCAATCTTAAAAGAAAACCTGTAATGCCGCGTACACACTACCAGACTTTGCAGCAGACTAGGTCCAAATGGATTAGTCTGTCGGACAATCTGATCGTGTGTGGGCTAGTCCGATCGTTTAAAAAAAAAAAAAATCAGACGGACCTAGAAATAGAACCTGTTTCAAATCTATCCGACGGACTAAAAATCGGGAAAACCGTTTGTCTGTGTGCTGGTCCAACGGACCAAATACGATGCAAGGGAAGCTATTGGCTACTGGCTATTGAACTTCCTTGTTTAGTCCCGTTTACATCATCACATTCAAAAGGAACTGACTTTCGAATGGACTTCATGTGTGGCCAAGTCCGTTCGTTCGGAAAGTCCATCGGAACTCTGCCGAAAGTCCGTCGGGAAGACCGTAGGACCTAGTCTGTCGGAAATTCCGGTTGTGTGTACGCGGCATTAGCGTCTCCAAAAGACTTGAGACTGGGGCAGAAGTTCACCTTCCAGCAGGACAACGACCCTAAACATACAACCAGAGCTACAATGGAATGGTTTAGATCAAAGCATATTCATGTGTTATGCCCCATACACACGGTCCGAAATTCAGATGGAAAAAGTCAGATTGGATTATGTTGTCCGAAAATCCGATCTTGTGTGGGCTCTGACTTTTTCTGTCGGAATTTCCGACGGAAAAGGATTGAGAGCTGGATCTAAAATTTTCTGACAACAAAATCCGATCGGACTTTTTCCGATTGTGTGTAGAGAATTCCGGCGCACAAAGTGCCACGCATGCTCAGAAAAAATTTGGAGACGAAAGCTATTGGCTACTGGCCTCTACGTAGTCCTGTCGTACATTGTGTACGTCACCTCCTTAAGAACGATCAGATTTTCCGACAACTTTGTGCGACCGTGTGTATGCAAGACAAGTTTCGGCCAAAATTCGTCTGAAAAAATCTGACGGATTTTGTGGTCGGAATGTCCGACTGTGTGTATGGGGCATTACAATGGCCCAGTCAAAGCCCAGACCTAAATCCAATTGAGAATCTGTGGCAAGACTTTAAAACTGCTGTTCAGACAGAGCTTGAGTTTTCGAAGAAGAATGGTTAAAAATGTCACTCTCTAGATGTGCAAAGCTGGTAGGGACATACCCAAAATACCCAGATGTAATTGCAGCGAAAGGTGGTTGTGCGAAGTATTGACTTCAGGGGGGCTGCATAGAAATGCATGCCACACTTTTCACATATAGGGATGAGCTTGATTTTTGGGTCGAAACATAAGTTCAACTCGAACATTGGATGTTTGCCCATTCGCTGAAGAGCGAACATTATGGGGCATTCGCGGCAAATTCGAGCACCGCGGAATGCCCCATAATGCACTGCGAGATCGCAGTGCATTGCTGTATGATGATTGGCCAAAGCATGCACCTGACCTGCATGCTTTGGCCAATCACAGCCCCCTCTGCTAAGAGTGCCTTTGGCCAATCATGGCTAAGGGGGACTAAGTCCACGCCCCACACTATATAAGGCTGCTTGCACGGCAGCCACGTGTAGTATTGTTGGTGTGGACAGAGAGATAGCTTGATTTAGATTAAGCAGGCAGGTTATTCAGTTAGTGTCAGTGTATTTGAGATTATATATATATATATATATATATATATATATATATATATATATATATATATATATATTATATAAACAGTCAGTCTAATATATGTGTGTGTGTGTGTAATATATATATATATATATATATATATATATATATATATATATATATATATATATATTATTAAATATAATATTCTGCATTTAGCATAGACTATATATTTAGTGTTTACTCTATATTCAGTCAGTGCAGGCAGTGTATTAAAAAAATATATACCTACACAGTATGTGCAGTGTCTACTACACTTCTGGTGGTGTACACTGTATAAAATACAGTGCAGCCGTGGTACCATTTCTAACACAGTGTAGGTGGTGTACACAGTATCTAATACAGTGTGACCAGTTTCTACTACACTTCTGGTGGTGTGTGCAGCCGTAGTACAGTTGCTAATACAGTGCAGACTGTGTACACAGTATTTAATACAGTGTAGTGTGGTGTTGCACAACAAAATATACATCATGTCCGGAAGGCCACCAAGGAAAGGCAGATGCTCACAGGCCACTAAAAGGGCAAGCAGCCTCTGTGTCTACAGTCACCAGTGCTGGTTGTGGACATGGTGCATCCTCTGCTGGTGGCCGTGTTATTGAGCCAGAACATGCAGAAGAGTTGGTGGAGTGGATAACAAAGCTGTCCTCATCCTCTGTCACCCATGTTCAGATCAGTTTGCCTTCCAACGCAGTTGCCAAAGCGGCCTATTCCACCAGCTCCTTGTCCACAGTCGCTCCTTCTGTAGCCCCACCATCATGCACAGGGGAGTCCCCAGAATTATTTGATCACAGTGTTGGGTACATGCTGCTGGAGGATGCACAGCGATTTGAGGGCTCTGATATTGGTTCCCAAGTTGAGGAAGGGAGTAACGTGAGCCTAGAGAGAGGGGGTGCCCAAAAAAGACAAGACAATGGCAGTCATGTTCCCCCAGCTGCAGCATACTGCTAAGTTTTCTCCAGTGAGGAGGAGGGAGGGGATGATGAGGTCACTTATTGTACTTGGATGCCTGAGAGAAGAGAAGACGAGACACAACTCCAACGAGGCAGGATGTCCTCTAGGGGGCAGCTTAAGGGCAGCCACCCTCTTGCATCACACCGCAGAGCTCAGCAGGTGCAGGGCACTGTTGACTCCCCGCTGATTTTTAAAAGTTCCTTGGTGTGGGCACAGATCGCACCATTGCTGTCTGCAACCTATGTCTGAAGTGGATCAAGTGTGGCCAGAACAGCAGCCGCTTGGACAACACAGGATTGACCAGACATATGACGACCTGCCATGCAGTCCATTGGCAACAGCACTTGAAATATATCAAATATCACATATCACATAGCACATATCAAAGAAAAAAGCAGACTTCTCCTTGCTCCTTATCTGGGATCTCCAACCCTACTATACCTCCAGTCCTCTCAAAGGAATGAAGGTATAGCAATAGGTGTCCCAAGTACTTGCAGTCAATCTGCTAGCAGTACATTACCAACTGATTTTAGCAGGAAAATGTCCCTACCCCAGTTGCTGAACCATAAAAATAAATTTAGTCCCAGCCATCCACATGCTCCGCATCTAAATGCTAGCTTGGCTGAATTGCTAGCACTGCAACTGCGTTTTTTTCAGCTGGTAGACTCTGCCCCCTTTTGTGAAATTGTGGAATGTGCTGTACCTCAGTGGCAGGTTCCAAATGGCATTTCTTTTGTTTTCGGCATGTGGAAGGAAATGTTTTGGCCTCGTTGGACAGGGCAGTCAGCAGTAAAGTGCTTATTACCGTTGACTCATGGTCCAGCAGGCATGGGCAGGGATGTTACCTTTCCTTCATAGCGCACTGGGTAACTCTGCTGGCAGCTTGGAAGGATGCAGGACATGGTTCAGCGTTGTTTGGAGCTTGTTCTGCCACTACGCCTCCAAAATGCAAGTGGTGATTCTGCCACGGCTCTCTCCTCCACCCCCTCCTCTTCTTCTTCCTCTTCTGCAGATTTGTTCTCTGAACCAACTGTGTTCCGTAAGCGTTCAAGGGGCTACGCAGGCTAAAAGATGCCATGCAGTGTTTGAGTTGCTCTGCCTAGGGGACAGGAGACATACTGGGGCAGATATTCTGTCAGCTCTGCAGGGGCAGGCTCAGAGATGGTTGATGCCACTCTAGCTTCAGCCAGGAATGGTTGTATGTGACAATGGCACCAACCTTCTCTCTGCCCTCTGACAGGGACACTTGACCCATGTTCAATGTTTGGCACATGTCCTGAATTTGGTGGTGCAGCGGTTCTTGAGCAGGTACCCAGGCTTACAGGATCTCCTGAGGCAGGCCAGAAAAGTATGTAGTCATTGCTGCCTGTCATACAATGTCAGTGCTTGGCTGGCTGACATTCATAGGGAATGCAACCTGCCCACTAACCACCTCCTTTGTGACATACCCACCAGGTGGAACTCAACGTTGGTAGTGTTGCAGTGGCTGCACACACAGCAGAGGGCCATCCATGAGTACCTTGTGAGTATGGCACCAGGACAGGGTCAGGGGAGCTTGGCTTCTTTTCGCCACACCAGTAGCTACTGATCAAGGATGCATGCACTGTCCTGTCACCATTTGAGGAGGCCACAAGGATGGTGAGCAGCGGCAATGCATGCATCAGTGACACTGTCCCTCTAATTACATAGTTACATAGTGGGTGAGGTCCAAAAAAGACACAAGTCCAACCAATGTGTGTGAATATGTTTTGGTACACAACACCTGAAGTGATACATCGTTACGATCCCTCTCTTTCCTTCTTATGCTGGCGGTGTGGTAGAGGGAAGGGCACCCATTACCACATCTTCTGGAAATGTGAGTGTTTAGTTCCCTTTTGGGAAATGGTAGTGTCTCTCCTACAGCGGATACTTGGAGTACAGATTGTGCAGAGACACAAGACAAGACACTGCTTACTGGGCCTTCCATTTCCTGACATTGGCAAACTCCCAAACAAACTTGCGTCATATATCTTACTAGCAGCCAAGAGAACTATCCCTGTACAGTGGTTGACTCCCGCGGTATTTCAGAGTTTCGGAGTATGGAATATATGACAGCCTTAGTGGGTAAGGATGAGCTCAGGTGTGTTTGCATACTCCACGTGCAGAGCCCGCCAGGCAGTCGGTGTAGTGCTGCGCTAATCACAGGCAGTGAGACATTCCTGGCGGGCTCTGCACGTAGAGTATGCGAACATGCCTGAGCTCATCTTTATTAGTGGGTAATGCTTTTTCTAGCTTCAATATGATATGGGACCCCAAGACCAATCTGAATATGGTTCTTGTTCCGTATGTTGATTGTACCTTAAAATAAGACGGTATCATGTGAGAAAGACCATTTGCCTCTTTATACTACCATTTTACCGACCAAAACACCCTGGTGTGATATTGCAACCATATATAGGTTTTTTGTTACCATCTTTCTTTCTTTTTTTTTTTCCTCATTCCTCCAGTATGGTGTGTCTTATGGTTTGCGACCTGTTATCTGACTATCATTAATGATGTGTCTTTACGATTCTGTATACATTTATTTTTCGCAGATTTGCTGTGTTGGCTAATGTTTGCCCAATGTAACATATTTATATATTTCTATTTTTCTTTTTTCTATAATTTTTATGTTTTTGAAATCTTTCAATAAAGATACAATTTAAAACAAAAAATAAGAAAATATAAGCTACCATGCTTTTATTATTCAGAGTCTCTCTGCTTTTGGAAAATATATACCTTTTTTGGGGGGGGGGGGGTTGTTAAAGTAATTTCTATTAAAAAAAAAATAAGATTTTAACGCGTTCAAAAGAATAAATTGCCCCGCTAGGCAAGTGTTTTTTCCAAATTACCAACACTTATGCTGTAAGGGCCTTCTGACGCACTCTTGACCCTGACCATGATTCCACACATTACACTCAGGGTAAACGGTCAGCATTGGAATTCACAGCCTCTAAGTGTATTGTTAAGGTTGGGGCTCTGGATGGCAGTAGCTCGCTGCGATTTTCTCTTTTCGCATTCTGTCACATAAACTATGATTTTACTCTTCGGCTGCTATGTGAAGGGGCTCCAAATAAGACAATGTTCTGTGAATGTCAGTGTGGTGTTAACACTACAGTGATCCTCTAAAGGCAAGATCCATTAAACCGTGAACCTGACTGAATTTTGCTTGTAAGATGGAAATAAACAACTTGATAGTACTTTTTAACCACAGATGAGCATTGTCAAGAGAATTCCCCTGTTAGAGCACAAGACACCTAGCTTTAACTTCATTCAAAATTTGCTAAAAATCATGGTGTTACTTTTTTTTTTTCTTTGTAAACCTACCAAAAATGTGACACTCTGCCTCGAGTAGTGTAAAGCGAAATGTTTGGCAGGGCTAGTCAAGATTTTGGAGAATAACAAACTATATGAACATTATATGAAAACCGTTACATTTAATTGCATCATATTATAAAGTTGTGCTATATTTTATGATGTTATATATTATATCAGCATTACTCAACTGGGAACTTTTGAATATTACTATAAGTGAGAAGTGCAGACTGTGGTAAAGCTTTGACATCACTAATTACATTTCTAATTAAAGCACAGTATATGTAAATCTTGCATTTCATTTTAATGCAGGCATACAATATTAATATTCTGTTGGCTTTGTGATGAAAAAGTACCATTTTCTCTTGCTGTTGTCAGTGATTTAAGCTGACCATACATCAGTAGAATTTAATTCAAACACTTATATGAGGATTCTGAAAAATAGTTAATCAAAGCATTCGATTATCATTAAGTCAACTCATTTCATTTGAAAGTCCTTAACATTTTGTCCGAACCTAGTAACTACTTGAATGGAATCCCAGACCTATTAAACAGGTTTTGTGCCCAGAACAAGCACATTATAATGAGTATGATTTTTTTACTAATGAAAAACTATATTCACGTTTTCCAGCTAGCTCTGTTGAATTTTCTCACAGTTATGTTGAAAGTAATTGTCGATTTGATCTCACTAACCATTAGAAAATCTAACAAAATTCTACAAGGGTATGGCAAGGGTATATCTTTAGTTTATGCAAGTCAGGGCTATGGGAGGTGAGCAGGTGCTTGGGGTTTAACATTGACATCAATAAAACACAAAGCCATAGTATTGGCTGTTGAATCATCAAAGTATCAAAATATGTAGAATACATATTGGCCTAAACTGAGGAAAAAACTTTGATAAATGTCGTATCATTTTTATAGCAAATAGTAAAAGACGCTCTTTTGTTTATAGCGCAAAAAGTAAACACCACAGAGGCGATCAAATACCACCAAAAGAAATCTCTATTTGTGGGTAAAAAAAGGACATCAATTTTGTTTGGGTACATCGCCGCATGACCGCGCAATTGTCAGTTACATCGACAGTGCCGTATCGCAAAAAATGGCCTGGTCATTGAGCAGCCAAATCTTCCAGGGCTGAAGTTTCCATTGTATTCAATGACATTTGTTTGAGAAGTTCACTCAAAAACGCAAAAGTAACCTGATTTCTGTTTCTAAGACCAGCTACTAAACAGATTGTCCCATGTACAGTTATGTCTGATTAAATTAAATCATATATATATATTTATCAAACACAACACATCTTGCCCTTGATTTCTTTTTTACTCTGACTCCACACAGAAAATTATTTCATTACTAATAGCTCATACTAAACATTAATTTGCCTTCAATGCAACCCCCTGCCATATTTCAGCAACTGAGAAGGTGTTTCAGTATTTTGCAAAGATTCTTTAGAAAGTCCATTATAAACAAGTCCAGGCTTGTAGCACATCAAAGGCCTTGCTCTCCACAGCTCTTGCGGTCTTCCATCATTTTGTCCAACATGAAACCACTTTTCCCTGGTCTTTCCATGGATCAAATCAGAGACATCCCGTGGAGTGGAAAACAAAGCAGATTATCTATTCCTTTCAATATTTCATAAACAGTAGACCCCGGCCCTTCAGCTACAATCTCTCCTCTAACTGGCTTCTTGCTTGGATTTCTGACCAATATTTTGCCACCTGCCTGTATCTACTTCTGACCTTCCCAAAGAACATTGCTAGGGAGGAGAGGAAATATACTGATATTTCCCATAAGGTCACTACTGTTTATTTTGGCAGGTTTGATGTTATAAAGCCTCACTTTCCACTCTTGCTGAGAAGTATACACTAACCGGTCAATGCACCAACCGGGCAATGCATAGCAGTCCATTATGCTTTGCCTTTGCAGGGAATGAAAGAGGAAGTAAACCCATCAGGGTTTACTTCCTCTTTAAATACTGAACTCTGCACTCCAGTTGTGGAATCTGTGCCCCAACCCCCACCATCCTCAAATATTATGTGCTATTGGCCTAGAATTTAACAACATGACTGCCTGTGTGAGGACCTGATCCTACTTCCTTTAGTGTATGTGTGGGTGTAAGTTTCATATCTGGTCCTTCAATAGCCTGTTGTATCTTTCCATCAAACCAGCTGCATGTGGATGGGATGGGATGTGGCACAACTAGTACACTCCAGAATCTTTGGCCCATTGCTGTACTGTTGATCTGGTGAAGTGTGAGCTGTTGTTGCTTATGGCTGTCCCAAACAAGTCCAAAGTAATAACCAGTTTCTTGAGCAGTTGAAGTGTTGTAGCTTGATCTGCATGTTTGTAAGGATGAACAAGAAAAGATCCTGAATAGGTGTCCACTGCAGTGCAACAAAACCTCAGCCGATTGCTTTCCCTGGGCAAGGAACTGATTATGTCAATCTGCCAAATCTCTGCAGGCCTCTCGCCCCTCTTAATTGACCTGGTGATGTACTTTTGAAATGGCCATTGTCGTACTCCTCCAAACACTGTACAGTTCCCTGTTACAGTCTTTATTATGTCCATGGATTGCTGTGTCCATTCATGTTGCTTTCTGCCCCAATTGTCCAGATTGCTTGTGGGCCCAGTTGGCCTGTAAAGGAAATTTGTAAGTTCTGTATATAAATTGTATTTTGTATGTATTGATCACTACCCTCACTGTACACATGACACTAATAATGTTTTCATTACATGTTTGCATTCTTTTGAGCCCTGATTAGAATTGGTCTGCCCATGTTATGCCCCTTGTTACCATAAATGTACAATTGTAATATTAACCACTTACGGACCGCTCGATGCAATTAAACGTCGGCTGATTGAAGGAGGATATTGTTGTTATGGCAGCAGCTACCGGTGGAGGCAATTGCGTCCTCTTGCTGGCTTAGTATGGAGACGATTGGGGAGAAGATGGTCCCCATCCGTCTCCATTTAATTGCTGGGCAGAAGCAACGTCAAAACGTCACTTCCGCCCACAGTTCTTCAAGGGCCATTTTTTTAAAATGACAATTTTTTTTTTCTATTGCATTTTAGTCTAAATATGAGATCTGAGGTCTTTTTGTGCTCAGATCTCATATTTAAGAGGTCCTGTCATGCTTTTTTTTTCTTTTACGATGGATATTTACATTCCTTGTAATAGGAATAAAAGTGACATTTAAAAACAAAAAAAAAGCTTAAAAATAAAAAGGTAAAATAAATAAGAAAAAATTAGCTCGCGTGCAGAAGTGAACGCATACGTGAGTAGCGCTGCCATATGAAAACCACACATGTGAGATATCGCCACGATCAGTATAGCGAGCCTATAGAGATTTTTAAGGGTAAAAGTTTGTCGCCATTCCATGAGCGGGTGCAATTTTGAAGCGTGACATGTTAGGTATCAATTTACTCTGCGTTATCATTTATTATAGTTAACATTATCTTTCACAATATCAAAAAAATTGGGTTAACTTTACTGTTGTCTTATTTTTTTAATTCAAAAAAAGTGTATTTTTTCCAAAAAAAGTGCACTTGTAAGACCGCTGCTCAAATAGGGTGTGAGAGAAAGTATTGCAACCACCGCCATTTTAATTCTCTAGGGTGTTAGAAAAAAAATGTAATGCAATATAATGTTTGGGGGTTCTAAGTAATTTTCTAGCAAAAAAAATATGTTTTTAACTCGTAAACAACATATCTCAGAAAGAGGCTCGTGGTTAATGTGATACCTACATAATAATGTGTATTAAAAAACATCAATTGCATCATAATAAAGCAGAACAGTTATTTGGAAAGATGCAGAGCTTATCTTTTGTGTCTGTTCCCTACTGCAGTAGTTATTCATTTGGAACCACTAATGAGTTGCCTATCTATAAATTTCCATGTCAGATGGCGAGCTTTGCCTAGGAGGGGATTTACAGGTGACCCTGAGAATCCAAAACGAGGAGCTTGAGACGATCCGGGGATTTCTGATAATCAGCCGGCTGACAGGGATCCACAATAGGTAACTGGGTTACCAAAGTCCACAGGGACTAAGAATCATGCAGAGTAAACAGCTATCTATGTGAGCAGGATGGACAGACAATTGTGACAGACAATTAACACTAGACAGGGACATTTTGATGTTAAGTTGTGGGATGAATTTGGGGTCAGGCACTACAACTAGTAAAGTCAAAACTGAGAAATGAAACTTAAAATAGAATACTTTATATGTTGTGAGAGAGGGAAGATGGGATGAGCACTGTGGCTGCCCGTCTGATCATAGAAGCTAGAGTATATGAAGTATGGAATTACAATACATGGGATGCAAAGGATATCTGAACAAAATAAGGAAAGCAGAATTTAAAGGGGTTGTAAACTTGCGTGTTTTTTCACCTTAATTCATCCTATGCATTAGGGTGAAAAAACACCTGGCAGTGATTGACGCCTCACCCCCCCCCCCCCCCCTTTACTTACCTGAGCCCTAGAACTTGACCCACAGGGATGCCCAATCTCTCTGCCCAGGGTTCTCGGCTCTTGATTGGCTAGATTGATAGTAGTGCAGCCATGGGCGACGGGGGCCGACGGGGGGGGGGGGGGGGGGCTGGGCCGAGTCCTGGATTCACCCTTTATGGATGCCGAATACTGGACTCAGGAGCGCTCCTGCAAGGTAACCTCCGGGAGAGCGCTTCTCCCAGGGAGTTATCGAATGTGGGGAGGAGCCGCAAGAGTCACAGAGGGACCCCAGAAGAGCAGGTTCAGGGCCACTATGTGCAAAATGAGCTGCACAGTGGAGGCAAGTATGATATGTTTGTTATTTAAAAAACAAAAAAAACCCCCTTAAAATCACTTTAAACAGGGAAATATTAAAGATTTAAAAGAAAGTGAGAGAATGATATGCATGTGTTGTGTCCAAATTGGGAAAATGTAAGCGATTTTAGAGAGATATTCATGTGTGAATGCTGGAACCTTTAGTTAATCTCTTGTGTGTGTCATGTATGCAGATGTGACCCCCTCCTTTGTGCTCTCATGAAAGAATGTAGCTGGGATGAGAGTTCAGTGATAAGCTGGAAGGACACCATGCCAATTTCTGTTTTTTAGACAAAACATTAATGACAAGATGTGCCAGGTTAATTAATCTAATGATAAACAATGTGATCACAATTATTTTTTTAATCTGTTTTCCAAACATGGAAAAATAAAGGTTACATTTAACTGTGCATTACTTGTAATATCCTTGGATAGTGGAAACAGTGCATTTAAAAAAGGGAATTAAAGTAAAAATGTCCTCATTTAAGGAAATATATCTGTGGATATATATTAGAATTAGTGTGTGATATTGAGATTATCACTTGAGTATTAATTTCTGATAGGAGTTTAACAATTTTATTAATAATATAGATATATTGTAACTGGTTTAGACAACCTTTGGTTGGAAATCCAGGTTATTGGGGACGTTTGCAAGATGGGTTTAGTTTAGATTAAAGCGGAGTTCCACCCACATCCTTTTTTTTTTTTTTTTTTTTTTTTTTTAATATTTAATCTTGCATAATGCATATCAAGCTATTCTTATTCTTGTCGTTAGCACTGCCTTTTTAATATATTTATCTTAAAAAATACCTTACATTTTTCCTTCTTGTGGGCAGGAGAAGCCCGCAAGCATAGTCTTCCGGGATACAGCGCTGCTGTATTCCCAGCATGCACTGACTATTCTCGAGCATGTGCAGTAATAGCACATAGCGGCGCTGTGAACTATACAGGTTGTCATCATGACGGGTGGCATCGGTGGAAGTGCCCACCCCATTGTTATGGCAACCTAGCCCTCTGCGCTGCCCACTGACTCTTGGGAAATGATGACACACATCTCCCAGGAGCAGTAGCGAGCAGAGGAGCCAAGTGAAGTGGCATCAGGAGCCGCGGTGAGGAAGGGGAAGATTAGAATGGACCACATAGCAACAGGGATTAAAAAGTAAATAAAAAATAATTCTCCAAATATCATTTGTTATGTTATTTGCTGCACATTTATTTAAAATTATTTTTATGAGTGGAACTCTGCTTTAAGATAACAATTTTGTAATTTTACATTTATACAATAAACCGTTATTGAGAGAAAAAAAAAGATTAAGATGAGGTTGTTAATTGGAATACAGCTGCCATAATAATTAACAAAGCCAAGATGGATGGGATACATAAGTTTCTACAAAACTTAAATCTAAAGGTCTGATAATAACTTGATGTGCGGTCCATGATGTGAGAGCAATAATAACATTTAAATATAATAGACCCATCACATCAAGTCCATACACCCTGTTATGAAATATGCCACCTTCAGCCAGTTGTTTTATAGTTTTAGATCTGGCTGAGCCCTTTCTGTTCTGTCATATACAGATTGTTGGTCCTTTTATATTTATTTATTTTTATTTTTGAAATCCAAAGCTAGGGATGAGCTTCGTGTTCGAGTCGAACATACGTTCGACTCGAACATCGGCTGTTCGCCCGTTTGGCGAATTCCGAATGTTATGGGCCGTTCGCGCCAAATTCGTGTGCCGCTCATGGCCCACAATGCACTGCGTCATCGCAGTGCATTGCTGGCTCATGATCGGGGTCACAGTGCATGCTTGGCCAATCACAGCGCCAGCAGCGAGGAGAGCCATGATTGGCCACAGGCAGGATGCCTGTGGCCAATCATAGCTCAGGCTGTGTAGTACACGCCCCACACTATATAAGGCCGCCAGCGCGGCGGCCTTGTGTAGTGTGTTGGCGTCTGAAGCAGTTAGTGGGTGTTCTGTGTACCTTCAACACAGTACACACCGATCGTTATCGGCCGATTTTCGATCTTGCTCTTCTGTAGTGGTTGTTGTCTGCGTGCCCTGACCGCAGTATACACCGCTATATTCACCTCACCTATATAGCTAGTGATCTATCTTTTATAATAGAGCTTGCAGTCAGTAGTGTTAGGAGCTTGTGCGTGCTGTCTGCGTGCTCTGTACCCAGTACACACCGCTATATCCACCTACATAGCTCTTCTCTATTTGAGCCCACTTGCCATCTGCAGGAGTTATTGGAAGTTGTGTGTGCCTCCAGCACAGCACAGTATACATCTGTATATACCCCTTTATCTCTGGTGTTCTATAAAAAAGGCATCTGCAGGAGTTAGTGGGTGTTTTGTGCCTCCAGCACACTATACACCTGTATCTACCCTTTATTGCTGTTCTCTAATAGAGCCATCTGCAGGGCTTAGTGGGTGTTGTGTGACTCCATTACAGTATACCCCTTTATCTCTGGTGTTCTATAATAAAGGCATCTGCAGGAGTTAGTGGGTGTTGTGTACCTCCAGCACAATATACACCTGTATCTACCCTTTATTGCTGTTCTCTAATAGAGCCATCTGCAGGGCTTAGTGGATGTTGTGTGACTCCATTACAGTATACCCCTTTATCTCTGGTGTTCTATAATAAAGGCATCTGCAGGAGTTAGTGGGTGTTGTGTGCCTCCAGCACAATATACACTACCCAACTGCTGTTTTACCCAACTCCCTTCAGGCCATTACCATGTCTGGAAGGCCAGCAAGAAGAGGCAGACAGGCGCAAGCCGATAAAAGAGGGCAAGCAGGCTCTGTGTCTAGAGACAACAGTGCTGGTCGTGGACGCGGTGCATTGTCATCAGCACGTGGCCATGGGACACACTTGTCCTTCTTTTCGGCAGCTGGACATGTTGAACCGCAACATGCCAACGACTTGGTAGAGTGGATGACCAAGCCCTCTTCATCCTCCTCATCCTCTCTCACCCAGTCTCAGGGTACTAGCAAAGCAGCTGCCAACGCATCGTCTTCCCTCGTCTCAATGTCATCATCAGTGACTCCTTCCCTAGACCCACCACGTCCTCCTGAGGAGTCTCCTGAACTCTTTGAGCACAGTGTTGGGTACATGCTCCAGGAGGATGCCCAGTGTTTTGTAGGCTCTGATGATGACACTCAGCTTTAGGAAGGCAGTAGCGTGAATGCAGAGAGAGGGGATGCTCAAGAAGGACAGCAATCTGGCAGTCATGTTCCACAAGCTGCAGCATATTGCCAGGTTTGCTACAGCGATGAAGAGGGAGGGGATGAAGAGGGCACTGACTCCACATGGGTGCCTGGTAGGAGAGAGGAGGAGGAGAAGAAGGAGGAGGAGGAGGCACATGTCCAACGAGGCAGGATGCCCTCCGGGGGCCAGCTTAGGGGCAGCACACCGACAGAATCACACCACAGAGCTCCGCCTGTGCAGGGCGCTGCCTCTGCGTGTTATTCTAAAAGTTCTTCGGTGTGGGCCTTTTTTGAGACGAGTGCATCAGATCGCACCGCTGCTATTTGCAACATATGTCTCAAGCGTATCTCGCGTGGCCAAAACATCAGCAGCTTGGGCACCACATGCTTGACCAGACATATGTTGACCTGCCATGCAGCTCGTTGGCAAGCGTACCTCAAAGACCCACACCAAAGAACAAAGCGGACCTCTCCTTGCTCCTCATCAGCTGGGATCTCCAACCCCACTAGACCTTCAGTCCTCTCTGAAACCTGCTCTGAGAGGAATGAAGGTGCTTCCGGGCACTCTGCTAGCAGTACACCCACGTCCTATTATAGCAGGCAAATATCCCTGCCCCAGTTGCTGGATCGGCGAAAGAAGTTTACTCCCAGCCATCCACATGCCCAGCGGTTGAATGCTAGCTTGGCTAAATTGCTAGCACTTCAACTGCTGCCTTTTCAGTTGGTAGACTCGGCCCCCTTCCGTGAGTTTGTACAATGTGCGGTTCCTCAGTGGCAGGTCCCCAAACGCCACTTTTTCTCACGGAAGGCGATTCCGGCTCTCTACCGGCATGTGGAAGGCAATGTCCTTGCCTCGCTGGACAGGGCGGTCAGCGGTAAGGTGCATATTACCGCTGACTCATGGTCCAGCAGGCATGGACAGGGACTTTACCTGTCTTTCACGGCCCATTGGGTCACTCTTCTGGCAGCTGGGAAGGATGCAGGACAAGGTGCAGTAGTGTTGGAGGTTGGTCCGCCGCCACGCCTCCAAAATGCTACTATTGGTTGTGATACACCTCTCTCCTCCACCCCCTCCTCTTCTTCTTCCTCCATGGCCTCTTCCAGTGCTCTGTCCTCAGAACCAGCGGTGCTCCGTAGGCGTTCCAGGGGCTACGCAAGTACGCAGGCAAAACGATGCCATTCCGTGTTTGCGCTGGTTTGTTTGGGGGACAGGAGCCACACTGGGGTGGATGTTTTGTCAGCTCTGCAGGGGCAGGCCGAGAGGTGGTTGACGCCATGCCAGCTTAAGCCAGGAATTGTGGTTTGCGACAATGGCACCAACCTCCTCTCCGCCCTCCGACAGGGACAACTGACCCATGTGCCCTGTGTAGCTCATGTCCTTAACCTGGTGGTGCAGCGGTTCTTGGGCAGGTACCCCGGCTTACAGCATGTCCTGAAGCAGGCCAGGAATGTCTATGTGCATTTCCGCCAATCATTTAATGCCTGTGCTCGGCTGGCTGAGCTCCAAAAGGAGTTGAACCTGCCCAAGAACCGCCTTATATGTGACATGCCCACCAGGTGGAACTCAACGTTGGCCATGCTGCAGCGGCTGCACACGCAGCAGAGGGCCATCAATGAGTATCTGTGCGACTACGGCACCAGGACAGGGTCCGGGGAGCTCGGTTTTTTCTCACCACGCCAGTGGGGCATGATCAGGGATGCATGCACTGTCCTGTCACCGTTTGAGGAGGCCACAAGGATGGTGAGCAGTGACAATGCATGCATCAGTGACACTGTACCTCTTGTCCACCTCTTGGAGCATACGCTGCGTGGAATAATGGACAGGGCACTTGAGGCAGAACAGAGGCAGGAAGAGGAGGACTTCCTTGCCTCTCAAGGCCCCCTTTATCCAGACAGTGTTCCTGCTGTGCCACCCATCACACAGGAAGAGGATGAGGAGGAGGAAGAGGAGGAGGAGGATGATTGTGTCAGCATGGAGGTGGAGGCTGGCACTCAGCAGCAGCAGCAGTCTTGTAGGGATGATTTACAGTCCCAAGAAACCCGTGGACTTGTACGTGGCTGGGAGGAGGTAGCTGCGGATCATGTTGTCCTTAGTGACCCAGAGGACTCCGGACCGTATGCCTAACCTACGCTGCATGGCCTCCCTGATCCTGCAAAGCCTGCGGAAGGATCCTCGTATTCTTCGGATCAAGGAGAGGGACCATTACTGGCTGGCCACTCTCCTTGATCCACGGTACAAGGGTAAGGTTGCCGACCTTATCTTGCCATCGCAGAGGGAGCAGAGGATGAGACATCTCCGGGAGGCCTTGCAGAAAGGTCTGTGCAACGCGTTCCCAGAGACTGGGAGGTTACAAACTCCTGGTCCTGGACAACGTGTTGCTGAGGCATCGGTCAGAAGGAGCGGTGGAGAAGGTGGCCGTCTGACTGATGCTTTCAGACAATTGTTTAGCCCGCAGCCCCAAGGTATGATTGGTTCCAGCAACCATCGCCAGTGTCTGATTTACATGGTGCAGGAATACCTAGGGGCAAGGTCAGACTTGGACACCTTTCCCACCGAAAATCCTCTGGCTTACTGGGTCTTGAGGATGGATCACTGGCCAGAGCTTGCACAGTATGCAATTGAGCTACTGGCCTGTCCTGCATCCAGCGTTCTTTCGGAACGCACCTTCAGTGCTGCTGGTGGCTTTGTTACCGATCACAGGGTGCGCCTGTCCACCAAATCAGTTGATCGACTGACCTTCATCAAGATGAATCAGTCTTGGATCACCCACAGCTACCAAGCACCTGAAGCTGATGTAACAGAATAATTTTTTTTGAAATATCACATCCCTTCAAGACTGCCTATGCTGATGCTGAGTGACTGTCCTGTTATGTTGATTGTCTATCCTCTTCCTCCTCCGCTGATATGTTGGAAGAACATTTCTGGTTCTGGTTGATGCCATAAGCCCAATTTTTCTGCCCCTGTTTAACAGGGGCGTTTAAGTACAATTTTTGATGCAATGCTTTGCAGCAGGGCTAATTCCTGCATTAAAACTAGAGTATATGGCAGAGGTTGCAGTGTGGTGGCACCAGCACCAGTGCCTAAGGCCCAATTTTTCTGCCCCTGTTTAACAGGGGCGTTTAAGTACAATTTTTGATGCAATGCTTTGCAGCAGGGCTAATTCCTGCAATCAAACTAGAGTATATGGGAGAGGTTGCAGTGTGGTGGCACCAGCACCAGTGCCTAAGGCCCAATTTTTCTGCCCCTGTTTAACAGGGGCGTTTAAGTACAATTTTTGATGCAATGCTTTGCAGCAGGGCTAATTCCTGCAATAAAATTAGAGTATATGGGAGAGGATGCAGTGTGGTGGCACCAGCACCAGTGCCTAAGGACCAATTTTTCTGCCCCTGTTTAACAGGGGCGTTTAATTACAATTTTTAATGCAATGCTTTGCAGCAGGGCTAATTCCTGCAATAAAACTAGAGTATATGGGAGAGGTTGCAGTGTCGTGGCACCACCACCAGTGCCTAAGGCCCAATTTTTCTGCCCCTGTTTAACAGGGACATGTAATTACAATTCTTGATATAATATATCACAGGAGGGCCCGTTCCTGTGCCCACACAGAGTAACTGTGAGGACTTATAGTGTTGTGGCACCAGCACCACAACCACCAAAGGTCAATTTTTCTACCACTGTTCAACAATGGCATGTAATTACAATTCTTGATATAATCGTTCACAGCAGGGCGCTCCAGCGCCCACCAAGAGTCACTTTGAGGGCTTACAATGTTGTGGCAAAACCAACACCTTGTTCCGCCATTTCTGCAGAGCATATAGGGCAGGTCCCTACTTTCAAACATCCAACTTACAAACATCTCCTACTTGCAAACGGAAGGAGACAACAGCAAGTGAGATGAAAAAAGATGTACGACAAAACAAATTATACAGGGGTAATAACCCTTCCCTATGTTTTCCAAAAAGCTTAAAAATAGTTTTTTTGACTGGAGCTACACTTTAAAAATGTACCAGCTGAAAATTACAAACAGATTCGACTTAACACAACAAACCTACACAGTCCCTGTCTTGTTTGCACCGCCTGTATACTGCTGTTCTGAGTATATAGGGCCTGGGGGCCACACGCATTTCCTTTTTTTAATATGGGTACTGGGTTCCCCTTAATATGCATACAAGACCCAAAGGGGCTGGTAGTGGGCAGGGAGGGCTACCCATGCCATTTTTCTCAATGATTTTCAACCATATTGCAGGAACCAGATATAACATTAAAACCGCAAGCAGTTTTAAATGATGTTATTTCCGTTTAATGTCATTTTGTGCAGGGACTGTTCTAAACACGGGAAACATGTGGCACTTCACAGGCATACTACAGAACCCCCCAGGCACCATATTTAAAGGAATATTTAACTTTTTTTTTTCACTTTAATCGTCATTAAAATCAGTGCTCCCGCCAAAACGGCCATTTTTAAAAACATTTTAGGCATTGACCCATGTCCCCTGGGGCAGGAGCCAGGTCCCCAAATCCTTTTTAGGACAGTATCTTGCATATTAGCCGTTAAAATTAGCACTTTTAATTTCGAACGTTCGAGTCCCATAGACTTCAATGGGGTTCTAAAGTTTGTACGAATTTGGGGTCCGTTCGAAAGTTCTGGTGCGAACCGAACCGGGGGGTGTTCGGCTCATCCCTAGCCAAAGCATAATGTGTGGATTGTGCAGTGGTATAAGCAGAAGAATATTTAGAATTTATGGACATCTCTGCATGACTGCAGGGTACAGGGCTGGACTTACCATTGCGCTTGACTGGGCTCAAGCCCATGTCCTCCCTACAGGGGGACTTGTATCAATAAAAAAAAAAAGTTTGTGAAAAACGAAATTTTTAAATGACCAGTGATTTATTTTTTTTTGATTTTTAAAGTGAAAGCATAAAAATGAAAAAATCTTTCCAATATACTGCCCGGGATGTCCCGTTAGTCTACCTGTAAAGTGGCAGATCTGTACCATGTCTATAATCTACTGCAGCAATAATTTGACTTTGGATAGAAGTAACAGCCCTGGGCGGCGAGGACTAAAAAAATTCCAAAATGCCTCACTCAGGCGGACACCTTTTCCAACACTCCTCTCTTGACCAACAGAAAACTCAAAACTTCATTTTCCATGACACAACACCTTTTCCTACTGGAGTTAAGAAAAATGTTCCATAAAATCCTCTTTAAAGCGGAGGTCCACCCTAAAGTGGACCTTCCACTCATCGGAACCCTCCCCCCCTCCAGTGCCACAATCGGCACCTTTCAGGGGGGAGGGGGGTGCAGTTACCTGGATAATCCAGGTAACTGCACCCACTTCCGGGACAGCTCTCTGCGGAAAGGGGCGTAACTTACACCCCTTTCCGCAAGTGCCCGCCCCTTCCCGCAAGTGCCCCGCTGCCTGCTGGGAAACACACAGCTCCCAGAGGCAGCGGGGAGCGTCCTTATTGCGCAGCGCAATTCGCGCATGCGCAGTAGGGAACCGGGAAATGAAGCCGAAAGGCTCCATTTCCTGATTCCCATACCCAAGATGGCGGCGGCAGGACCCGACAGACGACCTAGCGATCGGCTTCGGGTGCCGACATCGCGGAAGCGCTGGACAGGTAAGTGTCACTATTTTAAAAGTCAGCAGCTGCAGTATTTGTAGCTGCTGGCTTTAAAAAAAAAAAAAAAAACGCGGAGTCCCGGTGGACTCCCGCTTTAACGTGTCCTCAAGAGATTTTTATCTTCTGCACTCTGTGGGGACAGGATAAGTTATGAGACCTTCCACTTATAACGGTGGTCAAGGAGGGTTGCAACCAGTAATCATCCTTCTCCTTTATGCCACGTATTCTTGGGTCCTTTTGCAGGCTTTGAAGCATGAGGTTGCCCATGCTCCTCAAATTTGCTGAGGCTTGAGAAGCAGACTCCTCGGGGGCACTCAGAATGACAGCATCTCGAACTTCCTCCTCCCAGCCATGTACTACTCCCAAGGGTCCTGGGGGTTGGAAAGCCATCGCTTACAGATTGATGTATGTCTTCCTACGGCCTATGAAAGTGCCAGAATCCTCCTCCTCATCCTCCTCCTCATCCTCCTTCTCTCTCCCTTCCTGTGTGTTCTGTAACATAGGAATGATGGTGTCTAGATAAAGTGGGCCTTGAGAGGAAAGGAAGTCCTCTTCCTCCTGCTGCTCTGCCTCCAGTGCCCTGTCCATAATGCCACGCAGAGTCTGCTCCGGGAGAAACACAACGGGGATTGTGTCATTGATGCATGCTCTGTCACTGCTCACCATCCTTGTGGCCTCCTCAAATGGTGACAATACAGTGCATGCATCCTTAATGATCAGCCTTTGGTGTGGGGAAAAAAAAGCTGAGGCAGCCTGAGCTTGTCATCGTGCCGTACTGGCACAGGTACTCATTGACGGCCCTCTGCTTCATGTAGAGTTGCACTCCCAAAGTTGGGTTCCACCTGGTGGGCATGTCACAAATCAGGCGGTTTATGAGCAGATGGAATTCCTGCTGAATTTCAGCCAACCGAGCACTGGCTTTGTATGACTGCCTGAAATGGCTACAGACTCTTCTGGCCTGCTTTAGTACATCTTGCAACCCTGGGTACATACTTAGGAAATGCTGCACCACCAAATTGAGGACATGCGCCAGGCATGGCACATGTGTCAACTTTACAAGAGGTTTGAGCCATTATCAGACACCACCATTCCTGGCTCCAGCTGGCATGGTGTGAGCCACCTCTGGGACTCTCCCTGCAGAGCTGCAAGAATCTCTGCTCCGGTGTGGTTCCTGTCCCCTAAACACACCAGATGAAGTACTGCATTGCACCTTTTAGCCTGACTCTGGGAATAGCCCTTTGAATGCTTAGGTGGTACCTGATGTTCATATGACCATTCTGCAGAGGAGGGCATGAAGGTGGTGGAGGAGGAGGGGGTAGAACTCACAGGTCTGGCATCATCCCCACGTGGGGGCACAACAAGCTGCAGCACCAAGCCCTGTCCTGCATCCTTTCGAGTTGCAAGCAATGCTACCCAGTGTGCTGTGAACAAAATATATCGTCCCTGCCCATGCTTGCTGGACCACGTGTCAGCAGTAAGGTGGATTTTACGGCTGACTGCCTTGCCCAACGATGGTAGAACATTCCTTTCCACGTGATGGTAGAGAGATAAAACGGCCCTACGTGAAAAGTAGTAGCGACTGCAAACCTGCCATTGTGGTACAGCACATTGTGCAAATTCATGGAAGAGGGCAGAATCCACCAGGCTGAAAGGCAGAAGTTGGAGAGCTAGCATCTTTGACAAGCTTGCATTCAGATTGTGGGCATGTGGGTGGCACGTGGTACCCAAATGGTTGGGGTTTTTGCCACGTTTGATGTGCTTGAGACACAGTTTGCAGATAGCAACAGTGCGATCTGCTGCAGATGTGCTGAAAGAGGCCCAGACAGCTGAGCATTGGCGAGTGGGTCAGGAGATAACAGCTACAGAATGTGATGGAATAGGGTGGCTGCTCTCTACTCTTTCTTGATGTCAGCCTCCTTGGGGTTGTGCTGGCTCACCTTCAGTTTCCTCTTCTGCTCTATCTGGCACCCAAGTCGCATCAGTGACATCATCATCATCATCTCCATCTTAATTATTAAGACTGGAGACAACTTGGCAATACGCTGCGGCTTGGGGAACACGAATGTCATCCTCAACCTCAGGACTAACATCTGAATCCAGTAATGGCTGGACATCATCAAGGAGCAAGTGCCTGACGCTGTGGTGAAATAACGCAGCTGACTCCTCAATGGCTGATGTTTGGGCTTTGGCACGAATATATTTGTACAAGGAGGCAGGTTTATCCACTCTGGCACCTGCAGGAGACTGCACACTTGTCCCTGCTTGCGTGACAGAGGATGAGGAAGGTTTAGTAAGCCAGTCCACCACCTCTGCATGCTGTGGCTGGATAGCACGGGCAAAATCACTCAACAGAGGAAATTATGCCCTGCCTGAGGACTGGCCACCACGTCCATCTTTGCCTGTGGACACATTTGTTGCTGGCCCCCTTACAGTGCCAAGGGAATGTCTGCCTCTCCTTGTCCTCCCGGACATTATTGGGAGGGAGGGGGCGTGCTTATAGGCAAATGTAAAGAAGAAATTGAAATCTGTACGTAGATGCACTTTCAATGTAAAGAGGTGTTTGGTGCACTTTAATTTGAGTACTCGCACTACACAGACACACTCCACAGATACACTATAATATACTGCAATATAATGTGCCAAATGTACAGTGATGCACAGAACTATATGGAGTTAAACTAGCAGTAACGCACACAGAACTATATGGCGTTAAACAGGCAGTAACTCACATAGAAGTAAATGGCGTTAAACTGGCAGTAACACAATCAAATAGATGGTGTTCAACCGTCACTACACTGACGCTATCTGAACTATCCCTACTCTAGCTATACACTAATGTCAAGATTACTGACACAATCTCACTACACTACACTGAAACTATATGAGCTGTCCCTACTCTACACTAATGTATGTATGAATGACACTGTCTCACTACACTACACTGAAACTATATGAGCTGTCCCTACTCTACACTAATGTATGTATGAATGACACTGTCTCACTACACTACAGTGAAACTATCTGAGCTGTCCCTACTCTAGCTGTACACTATGCAAAGCTGAATGATGGTTCTCCTCCCTACACTCACACTATCCCTAGACTGACACTAAACTAATAGTCTTCACTGACAATTGAAGCAAAATAGCACAGTATAGCACACTAATAGCACTGAACAGAGCTGTGTTCTATCTCTCTCCACGCTGAAATTACAATGAAAATGGCTGCCTTTAAAAGAATACTTTTATACTGTGTTAATGAGCCCTGATTGAACAAAGTAATGATGGCAGTGTCCAATAATGAAGCTTTCACTGGTTCAGCCAATCAGGGCTTGCAATGCACTGTTCAGCGTTGCAATGCATGGTGGTCGGTTGGGGGGGGGGGGGGGGGAGGGGCGTTAGAACAAGCGGTTGAACAACCCTTTTGTTCGGCTGTTCGCTGACTGCCCGAACAGCAAAATTTCGACCCAAACTTATGCTCAGGCCGAACCGTTTGCCCATCTCTAGTGACTAAGGCTGAACCATCAGTGAACCATGCTGACTCTTTCATGTCTTCTGACAGAGACTCAAAAGGTGGAGCCTCTTGAAGCCTCAGCTGCAATACCCCTTCTTTCTTGGCTTTCTTGAAGATACCACTTCATCAGTGTCTTGTTCTGCGCTACAGTTGTCCTAGTGGTCAGTCCATTATCTCTCATACATCCTGCTATTGACAATGCTGTATGAATGGTGACTGTCCTTTCCTGTAATGGTCTCTACATGTTGAAGGGCCCCAAACAGGTTCTTCTCTAGGGACGTGTATCTCTTCTGTGCCACTGTCGGTTGCTAGGACCAAAATCCAATAGGTATTGCTCTCTGTCCTTTCTTTTCATTTGGCTGCTACAGACTGCTACTCCACCACATCTAGCTGAAATGGTACTCCTTGCCTCACAAGTCCCAATCCCTGATGCTGCAAACAGGCTTCTTTTGCAGCCAGGAAAATGGTCTGCTGTTCTGAACCCCATGAGAACTCCATCTTTCTCCTGGTGACACTGTATATAGACCTCAGGCTCAGTCCAAGATGTGGAATGAACGATTTCAGAATCCCAGAACTCAATGGACTCCTGTGCCCCATTTTTGGTAGTAGGGGGCGGCAGTGCCTGGATAGTTTGCACAACTGTCTCTAGAAATTTCCTCTGTGGCCTAGTCCACATAATTTTCCAGGAATTTCACCTCTGTGGCAGGTCCTTGTACTTTGTCTCTGTTGATAGCCCACCTCTGTTCTCCATGTGCTGTATCAACAGGTGTAGTGCTTCAGTTAAACTGCCCTGAAAAAGTATCATACCCCTTGAAATTTTCCACATTTTGTCATGTTACAACACAAAGCATAAATATATTTTATTGGGATGTTATTTGATAGACCAAAACAAAGTGGCACATAATTGTGAAGTGTAAGGAAAATGATAAATGATTTTCAAAATGTTTACAAATATCTGAAAAGTGTGGCACGCATTTGTATTCAGCCCCTCTACTTTGATACCCTAACTAAAATCTAGTGGAACCAATTGGCTTCAGAAGTCGCCTAATTAGTAAATAGTCCACCATGTGTGTAATTTTATTGTGGTATAAATAACAGCTGTTCTGTGAATCCCTCAGAGATTTGTATAGAACCTTAGTGAACAAACAGCATCATGAAGGCCAAGGAAACACATCAGACAGGTCAGGGATAAAGGTGTGGAGACGTTTAAAGCAGGATTAGGTTATGAAAAAAATACCCCAAGCTTTGAACATCTCACAACGCACTGTTCAATCCATCAACCAAAAAAATTGAAAAAGTATAGGGACAATTGAAAACCTATCAAGACATGGCTGTCCACCTAAACTTACAGGCTGGACAAAGGAGAGCATTAATCAGAGAAGCAGCCAAGAGGTCCATGGTAACTCTGGAGAAGCTGCAGAGATCCACAGCTCAGGTGGGAGAATCTGTCCACAGGACACCTATTAGTCATGCACTGTATAGAAGAGTGGCAAGAAGAAAGCCATTGCTGAAAGAAAGCCATAAGAAGTCCCATTTGCAGTTTGAGAGAAGCCATATGAGGGACACAGCAAACATGTGGAAGACGGTGCTCTGGTCAGATGAGACCCAAATCAAACACTTTGGCCTCAAAGCAAAACTTATGTGTGTCATAAAACTAACACTGCACATCACCCTGAACACACCATCCACACTGTGAAACATGGCGGTGGCAGCATCGTGTTGTGGGGATGCTTTTCTTCAGTAGGGACAGGGAAGCTGGTCAGATTTGATGGGAAGATGGATGAAGCCAAATAAAGGCAAGCTTAGAAAAAAAAACTGTTATATTCTGCAAAAGACTTAAGACTGGGACGGAGGTTCACCTTCCAGCAGGAAAGCGACCATAAACATACAGTCAGTGCTACAATGGAATAGTTAGATCAAAACATATTCATGTGTTAGTAGGGCCGCTGATAGGGCAGTACAACCAGCCCTGATGTACTGGGCCCGCCCAGATCAGCTACACAGTGGGGCCCGGGCATCATGACAATTTGCTACTGCATTTAAAAAAAACTTTTTCTAAACTCTTCCTGCTACCACTTGCTTACAGAGTGGGTAAATTGTTTTCCTGGGCCTCATCTGGTCAATGCAGGGGGCTCAGGAGGGGAGCACAGCAGAGGGACTATTTCTTTATTTTCGGGGGTCATATACATCATGCCGCTCCACTATTCTATTAGTCCCGGCTGGCGGAGTGATATTGTGATTCTCCGTTCGGCTCCCGGCTGCAATCCTCACCAGATCTGAAGAAGCTAAATGGTTGACAGGGAAGAGCAGGAGGAGATCGTGGCTGCACTGGACACAGTGAGTGGGGAATATAGGAAAGAATACTCTCTGTGTCCTATCTCACAGCACAGCAGGGTACAATCATGACACAGGCAGCACAGCAGGGTCTCTGTCATGGCTCTGTGTTACATTGCTTTTGGGTGCTGACTTTGTTATGGTTGTACTGTTACCGTCTGTTATATACAATACAGCCATAAGTTAATACTAAAAAATGGTGTTGCGCTCCCACAAATAAGTGAATATATGATATCCGAATAATAAAAAGGAATATATCCTTAATCATAGATCAATCAAACAGTGTAAACCAGTGATCAAAAAAACAAAGTGTCGATGTGCATAATAATCTCTATGAAAGAAATTGTATAAAATAAATAAGTTGATAAAACAACAAAAAAACAATCAATAAATAAGCCAAATAGTGATGTCACTCAAAGTGAAATAAATAATAGTCCATAAAATAGAATCCAAAGTGAAGGTGTCACTTTAAAAGTGAAGCTATATAGTGATGCAGTGAATCCGTGAAAAAGCAATCTCCACAGCAAGGTGATATCCGAGTGTTCACTGAGCACACTAGGTGATTACCTTACAGCTGTAAGGTATACAGCATAATATAGCCTCTGAGGAAAACACAGGGGAACCCAGGGGGAACTTCAAACTCCTGTAGCCTCACCGCCGTCCCATACAGGGTTACTCCATAGATTAAATCAACATGGGTATTCCAAAATAAACATAAAGCCTGCTATAGTGTAGTAGATTTGCATAAAATAATTATTTATAAAAATTCCAAACTACTCACACATTGCAGGTAAAAATCACCCAGTAAGGTAACAGACTACGAGCGTACTGCTTGGGTGCAAACATCACTTCAGATGTCCTACGCGTTACGTCACTTCTCACGTGACTTCAACTGGAACTGGGAACAGCCATAAGTTGACTAAGCCAGCAAACAGCCATGTGACATAAAGTCATGATAAATTCATGATAACGTTATGATAGAGCCCCTGCTTACTGTGCTGCCTGTGTGATAATTGTAACCTGATGATAATAAGAAAACATGCTACTTTAAAAATTCATTTGAAGAAGCAGTAAACGTGCAGCGGAGCTGCATTTTTATTGCCCCAAACCAATCCCCTTTAATTGCTTTCCATCATTGCTGGATTGGAAGGTTGATGATATCTCGGTCATCACTACAGCAATGATCGAGATATCGTTTTTTAGCCCATCGACTCTGCAATAAAGTAAAAGTAATCGTAATGGTGAAGAGCCCCTGGATTACTTTTACATGCAGTGGAAAGGGGTCCCACACCACCTTTACTGCTTTTAAGATGTGACCAGTAGCATCCAGTTACTAGGACACAGTGAGAGGGAAGGATTCTCATTACTCCCACCGTGTGACATCAGAAACCAGAAGTGATGAAGATTTTATCACTTCTGGTTTTGGTCTCTTGTAAAGAAGCCATTACTGACTTGAACAAGCATATGATCAAACTGATCTTAGCTTGAGCAGATGCTTTGGAGGCCAGAGACACATATGGGGTCTAAAAGACCTCATATCTCCCTATAAAGAGACCTGTTATGACCTTGCCATCACAAGGAATGTTGTCCATCCCCTGTGTAAGCAAAAATAACAATAAAAAATGTAAAGATACTGTGTAAGATTATTATTTTTTTTTTTTATAATTAATAAAATACAATTGAAAATACATTTAAACTGACCCCTGCTCTTTCATGCTTACTAATTGCAAACATGTGTTGGCTTCACACGCATATGTAAACGGCGAGCAAACCTGCATTTCACTTCAAGTTTGGGTCAGGGATGGGGGCAAGGGGCGTGGTTGAAGGGGCTCGCTGTCAGGTAGGCTGTACAGGGCTCCAATGAATTTCTAACAGCAGCCCTGTGTGTTAGAATTGGCCTAGTACAAAATCCAGACCATAAATTCAATTGAGATATATTGTGGC